>NC_057801.1:548447412-549047412 GCF_018294505.1 Triticum aestivum
GAGAGAGAGAGAGAGAGAGAGAGAGAGAGAGAAATAGAGAAAGCATGTGCGTGAGACACCCCGACACCCTGAGAGAGATTGTGAGCATGTGTGAAAGAGAGATGCCGATGCATATAAAGTGTGTGCACTTATGCGTTAGATAGAGAGATATATAACGCGTTTGTGAGAACGGGCCAAGGCATAGTGCATCTACGTGTAAAAGGCGGTTCTACCTATTAAATTAAAATATAAATGGCATTATTATTTTTGGATGAGATCATGAATTTTGCAAATTGTGTATGGACGAAAATCGGTCTATCAGACACCCATACTCTATTGAATTCTAGCATGTGCATGTGTTTATTTCATATTATCGATCCATAGAGTGAGAGAGTTTTAAAATACAGGCAATGGATGCTTTTGCAATTTATATATAAACATTAATTAGTGCACTCCATGTTGTTAGTGTGAAGCACTTTATACATTTGTCACTTGCATGGATACATTCCAAATTGCTAGCTATGAAATAGAATACATGTTGAATTCAACATAAACGGGTTTTTGAAGATTTGAATTCATAGGAAGTGTATTCATCTACTTGAACCCGAGATAATGGCATTTGTAAATCAGATGTAAAAGGGGGCATCAATCTGTGTTGTGAGTTTGAACATGCTATATATATTCATACGCATATCTAACTTTTTTTGCAGCGAAGGAGATTATATCTGGAACCATGCATGAATTGAGGTAAGTTGCATATTTTTTAATATATACTCGTGTACAATGTATATTCAAATGTACCCCCTCCATTCCAAAGTAATCGTAGCTTTAGGATTTTCAAGAGTAAAGATTTGTGAAGTTTGACAAATCCTGAAAGTTCAATTAAAGAGAACCGAAAACGTTAATGCTTCTGCTCCCAAATATTGAACGAAGCGGCCAATAGGCCTATGGTCACCCTAAACCGCGCGAGACTAATGTTTAGTGGTAGGAAATTATTGTCCTGACTCTGGCCCGTCTAGCCTATCGGCCTGATGTCCAAAGGTCTAAACCGGGGTAGGTTTGTAACTTCACCAAGACGCCAGTCTAAACCGCCTCCGAGAAGCATTCATACACCGTGGGCGCCTAAACACCCATGCGCTCTGCCGAAATCTATCCCGCCCACATTTGGGACACCTGAGATTACTGTCCTACCCCCAACCCACAATATGTCAGAAATTTTAGATGGGGGCAAAGTTTGTAACTTTCCCCAAATTACAAACAAGCGCGTCTCAAACCTAAACATTGTTCCCCCTTAGTTCCCCGCCTCCCTCTGTTTCCCCATTCGTACTCCGTGGGCGCCGAAACGCCCTCTCCACCAGCCGCAAAACCCCAGCCTCCGCCGTCCTCCACCCCATAGCGGCCAATCCACCGCCGCCCTCCTCCATCACGCCGGAGCCGGTACCCTAACATCGTCGTCCAACGCAACCACAACCGCAACGCCCTCAAGGACTTAGCAGCTGAAGCTGAGGCAGAGCTGCCTCCACGACGCTGATGCCGACGTGCACTGTACCAGAACCACTCCGACCACGCCGTCCTGCGCCTCACTGCTGCCGCTCCACTGTCGCAACCGTCCACTACACCGGAGCTGTTCCTGCTATGCCATCGTTCGCCGCCTCGGATCTGGTTCCCTACCGCCGACAGATGGCCACCGCACCACACTCAACAACTTGGCCATGGGTTCGTCCAATGCTCCACTGTCCTCCACAACTTGTCATTTCCAGCGAACCACAAGAAGATCGTTGGAAAAACAGAAGGAGGACACAACACTGCTAGAAGAAAGAGGTACTCCTCTTCCCTTATTCGTGCAAATCTTACGTCTACGCTCACACCATATTCATCCCATGAAAGAAACTAGTTGAACGCTTCTTACTGCATCTTCTTCGTGATACTAAATGCACAAGGTTTCCTCCCTTTACTATTTCACCTTTTCTAGAGGTTAGTAGCCCGCCTGGATTTCAATTCAGGGTCAGTCGAACCACAATTAAAAGAAGCAGCACCCGCTTAGGCGCGCGGAGCACCTTGTCCGCCTGTTCCCTGGGGAAGCGGCGCATCGGTGTCTATCATAGGGGTGTGGGGCGCAGGAGCTGCTTGCGCCCGATCTGGAGGTCAACGGGGCTTGAATGGATGGCCGGGGGGCGGTGCCAAGCACGGCGGTGCAGTGAGGTCGAGGGGAGGGCGCAGGAAGGGGAGGAATACTGGGCCAGTGGTTGCTGGATTTTCGAGGATGATCGTCAACACTGACTGGCTGGAGGTAGATGAAGGCGATCTGCCCGTTCTTTGTACATCGGACGGTGCAGAAAAAATGGACTAACCTATTTGTTTTTAGTCGACTGTTATTTTCATAGAATCCTGTAGTAATTTAGTGTCCCATGCATGTTGTAGAGCTGTCATATGTCTCTCATCATTTATTTCTCACCGACCTGCTATCTGCTACCTTTACACTGTACTAATTGTGCACACACTTCACCCATACTCACACTATTGTTTTTTTATGCATGGGTATTTCAGACTCTGACGCAGTGTTGATGAATGCAGAAAAGAAAAGACAGAAGTCACTCTAGTGTAATTCGAAGATAAGCACTAAGTGTTTCAGCGCTCTAGTGGGTGTAGTGTCAGCAGTTGGAGACAATAAACTTAGCTCTGCAGTTGATGATCTCAATTGCCACACACAACCATCCCAGGTGCTTGCTTTAACTTCGCGCTGTCAAATGTGGTTGCATGTTGCATACGGTGTCTAGCTTGTATTGCTTCCAATTTGGTTAAATTGCATCTGCTTACTTAACACATTATACCTTTGATAATGACATGCCTTCCTGTTTTTGATACATACTACATATGTCTATTAACCATGTTCGTACATCAAACTAATGCTCTTTTGTATTCCTCGTCAATCACTTATGATGAGACAGTCACCCGGGTGGGTTACTGTGAGACGCCCTACACGTTTAAAGAGTGTAGTGTCATCCTCCCACATGATTCTCAAGAAACAGCAAGGCTAAATGAAGATAGTAAACGTAGCTCTCTAGTTGATCACCGCAATTCCCCCACACCACCATCGTAGGTGCTTGCTCTTACTTGGCAGTGTGATGTGTGGTTGCATGTTGGATATGGTGTCTTCCTAGTAATGCTTCTAATTAGGGTAAATTACATCTACTTAGTTAACACATTATACCTGTGAATATGACATGCCTTCCTGTTTTTGGTACACACTACGTCTTTCTATTAACCATGTTCTTACATCAAACTACTTTTCTTGTGTATCCCTCGTCAATCACTTCTGACGATACACCTTCAAGTTGACAGTGTAATATTGGTTGCATCTTGCATATCATTTCAAACATGTATTGCCTCTAATTTGTTGAAGTGCCACTTACAATGAGACACATCTAACTTGGTAGAGTGATTTTGGTTGGATCTTTCATATGGTGTCTAGATTGCATTGCTTCCAATTTGTTGAAATGCCTTCTGCTTAGCGTTTTTCATACATATTCCATCCTCCTACAATGTGGTTGCCATACATAAAAGTTGTGTTCGTCAGTATCATGCATCAACGAATTTGGAAGTGCGAATTTCATTCCCTTTTCTTGTGTGTTTACTTGACAAGGAAAAATCTAAAAGGACGAAGGCACGTAATGATGGTGGTCCTCTGGAGCAACCGAAATAGATGATCTATGCAGATTCTCCTGCTACTCGTACTATAGTGCTAGCTCCAAATCTCATCTCCCCTAGTCCACAACCCAAGGTGCTTGCTCTAACATGGCAGTGTGATATCTGTTGCATGTTGCATATGGTTCCTAATTTGTATTGCTCCTAATTTGTTAAATTGCATCTCCTTATCTTACACATTATACATGTGAATATGACACGCCTTCCTGTTTTTGGTACATACTACATCTGCCTATCACACCATGTTCTTACATCAAACTACTGTTCTTGTGTATCCTGCATCTATCGCTTATGATGAGACAGTCACGCGCGTGGGTTAATATGAGACGCACTACTTTTATAAAGAATGCAATTTCATCCTGTCCACATGATTCTCAAGAAACAGCAAGCCTAAATGAAGATATTGAATGTAGATCTGTACTTGAAGACCGCACTTCCCCTACACCACCATCACAGGTGCTTGCTCTAACTTCGCAGTGTGATATGTGGTTACATGTTGCATACGGTGTCTAGATTGTAATGCTTCTAATTAGGGTAAATTGCATCTGCTTAGTTTACACACTATACCTGTGAATATGACATGCCTTCCTATTTTTGGTACACACTACATCTATGCGTTAACCTTGTTCTTACGTGAAACTACCTCTCTTCTGTATCCTGCATCAATCACTTACGATGAGTCACCTTTATTCGTTGCATATTGCATATTATTTCTTGCCTGTTGCCATGTATTGCTTCTAATTTGGTCAAATACATTTGTTAGGGCACCCTTTTAATTTGGCAGAGTGATATTGGTTTCATCTTTCATATGGTTTCTAGCTTGCATTGATTCTAACAAGTTCAAGCACCTTGTGCTTAGTTTACACTTTATACATCATACATGTCAATATGTCACGTCGTCCTACTTTTCATACATATTCCATCCTCCTATCATGCGGCTGCCTTACATGAAAGTAGTGTTCATCAGTATCATGCATCAATGAGTTCTGGAGAGCAAATTTTATTCCTTTTTCTTGTGGGTTTGACTTGACAAGGCAAAATCAAGAAAGAGGAAGGCAAAGAGTAAGGAAGGCGATGACGGTGGTTCTCTCCAGCAACGTAAACGGAGCATCTGTACCGATTCTCCTTGTACTGATAGTGCATTACAAGGTCCAAGTCTCCGCTCCCCTACTCCACCATCCAAGGTGCTTGCTCTAACTTGGCAGTGTGATATCTGGTTGCATGTTGCATATGGTGTCTAGCTTGTATTGCTCCTAATTAGTGCAAACTGCATCTGCTTAGCTTACACATGATACATGTGAATATGATACGCTTTCCTGTTTTTTGGTACATACTATATCTGTCTATCACACCATGTTCTTACATGAAACTACTCTTCTTGTGTATCCTGCATCAGTCACTTATGATGGGACACCTTTAAGTTGGCAGTGTGATATTGGTTTGCGTCTTGAATATGATTTCTAGCATGTATTGCTTCTAGTTTGATGAACGCCACCTATGACGAGACAATTTTAACTTGGCAGAGTGATATTGATTGCACCTTCCATATGGTGTCTTGTTTGCAGTGCTTCTAATTTGTTGTAGTGCCTTCTGCTTAGTTACCACATCATAGGTGTGAATATGTCAAGCCGTCCATTTTTTCGTACATATTCCATCCTCGTATCATGACTTTGCCTTTCATCAGAGTAGTGTTCGTCAGTATCATGCATGAATGAGTTCTGAAGAGCGAATTATATTCCTTTTTCTTGTCGGTATGAACTCACAATGCAAAATCAATAAAGCTGAAGGAAATTGGCAAGGCATTGGATGATGGTGGTCCTTCCGAGCAACTGAAACGGAGGTTCTCTACAGATTCTACTCTGCATCCTCCCAACAAGATTCGCAAGACAACGCAAGGCTAGACAGTCAACATAGCTGTGTAGATGATGAGCACATATCCCCTACTCCACCATCACAGGTGCTTGCTCTAACTTCACACTATTATATGTGGTTGCATGTTGCGTATGATGTCTAGCTTGTATTGCTTGTAACTTTGTTGAATTGCATCTGCTTACTTTACACATAATGCATGTGAATATGACATGTGTTCCTGTTTCTACATCAGACTACTGTTCTTGCATATCCCGCATCAGTCACTTATGATAAGGCACCTTTACGTCGTCACTGTGATATTGGTTGTGTCTTGTATATGATTTCTAGCATGTATTGCTTCTAATTTGTTGAAACGCCATACAGTTTGAACTTGGCAGAGTGATATTGGTTGCATCTTTCATATGGTGTCTAGCTTGCAGTGCTTCTAATTTGTTGAAATGCCTTCTGCTTAGTTACCACATCATAGGTGTGAATATGTCACGCCATCCTGTTTTTCATACATATTCCATCCTCGCATCATGTGTTTGCCTTTCATCCAAGTAGTGTTCGTCTGTATCATGCATGAATGAGTCTTGAAGAGCGAATTTTATTCCTTTTTCTTATCAGTTTGACTTCACAATGCAAAATCATTACAGATGAAGGAAATTAGTCCGGCAGTGGATGATGGTGGTCCTTCGGAGCAACTCCAACAGGGGTTCTCTATAGATTCTCCTCCACCAACCTCCCAACAAGATTCGCAAGACAACAAAAGGCTGGACAGTCAACGTAGCTGTGTAGATGATGAGCACATCTCCCCTACTCCACCATCAGAGGTGCTTGCTCTAACTTGGCACTATTGTATGTGGTTGCATGTTGCATATGATGTCTATTTTTGCATATATTCCGTCCTCCTATCCTGCGCTTGCCTTACATCAAAGTAGTGTTCGTCTGTATCATGCATCAACCAGTTATGCAGAGCTAATTTTATTCATCTTCTTGTGGTTTTGACTTCATAAGGCAATATCAGAAAATAGGAAGGAAAAGAGTAATTTAGGGGATGTTGGTGGTCCTCCGCACCGACGCAAACAGAGACTCTCTAGATTTGCCACTGCTACTGCTAATGAAGTTGAAGTCCCAAGTCTACATGTTGAGTTCATCTCCCGTACTTCACCCAGGTGCTTGCTCTAAGTTGATAGTGTGATAATTGGTTTCATGTTGCATATGTTGTCTAGCCTATATTTCTTCTATTTTGATTAAATTGCACCTGCTGAGTTTATACGTTATACATGTGCATATGACATGGCTTTCTGTGTCTAGAATACACTGCATCTATCTATCATACCATGTTCTTACATCAAAGTACTGCTATTGTGTATCCCGCACCAGTCACTCATGATTGGACGCTTTTAACATGGCAGTTTGATAGTGGTTGCATCTTGCATTGATTTCTACGTTGTACAGCTTCTAATTTTTCGAATTGCCACTTATGACAAGACACTTTTAACTTGGCAGAGTAATATTGGTTGCATCTTTCATATGGTGTCTAGCTTGCATTACTTCTATTTTCTTGAAAATCCTTATGCTTAGTTTGCACATCGTAGCTGTGAATATGTCATGTCGTCCTATTTTTCTTACATATTCCATCCTCATACGATTGTCTTACGTCAAAGTATTGCTTGTCTGTATCATGCATCAATGAGTTCTGAAGAGCGATTTTATTCTTTTGTGTTGTGGGTACGGCTTGACATGGCAAAGTCAAAAAAGAGCAAGGAAATTAATATAGTAGGGAGTGGTGTTACTCGTCGGGTGAAACCGAAAAGGATCTGTCGTCGAGATTCTGCTGGTACTTATAGTGCAGTAGAAGGTCCAAGTCCACCGGCTAAATCTACAAACATAGTATCGCCTGCTCCACCAGCTGCAGCATCTGCTTCAACTGTACCGGCATCTCAACGAGTTATTCATTCGTTTGCTCTGGAACTGGCCAGTTCCCAAGCTGCCTTCACACCTAACACTACTTCCGAAGCACTGCTGACACAATAGGAGTTGGCAAGATCATATGAACCTCATGAGCATCAACACCAAGACGGTACCTGACCGAGTCAAGTTGCAGTTGCATGCTCCTTTGTCTGTACTCTCACAGTTTGATGTACAGTAACACTTTCCATATTCGTTGTTGAACTAGCACCACGGCGCAAGCAGAAATAGACATCAAGGATAATGCTTGACAGATTAATAAAATCTAAAGAGGAAGAATGTAGATCCATTTTGAGGTAGGTTTAAAAAGGCCACATGATGCTACAGAGTCAGCCAAGTTAGTATCAGAGGCAGCCATTGCCGTTAGATGTCATGCGTGTATCCTCCCAACGTGGATCTGGTACAGGAATGAGAAAGACAATACCCAGTTTAACACCTTCCTTGACCATTTATCCGTAAGTCATCGCAATTAGTAATATTGTCTTGCTCTGTCCCATAATTTCTAGCTTCCTCCTAATAAGACTCACATTCTTTTTTCAACAGATGAGGTTCAAGTTGGATCTGAAAGATGATGCAACTAAACAAGCATGCACTCATGTTTTTCAGTCTGCTCTGCGACAGTATCGGTACCACCTTAGAAAATCTCACTTTGAAGGCAAGGCTAACAATGAAATCGCCCAATCATCTCCAGTGGAATATATTACAGATGAAGACTGGACAACCCTCATTAAACACTGGTCTGATCCAAAGTATCAGGTAGGCTATATATATTTGGCCAGACCACATATTGAACATGTATTTATGTATGTGCCTTACAAGTGTATCTTGTTCTAGGCTAACTATTTGAAGAACAAAACCAACCTTTCTAAAGTGAAATTCCAACAGACAACAAGATCTGGTAGCTATATTGCACACTGCAAGGCTCTTGTAAATAGCTGCTACTTCCTTCTTTTTTTGTGCCATATTATTGTATCTATATTGACTTGTTCCAAATACAGAGGAAAGCCCGTGCGTACCAAAAAGAACCTGAACCGAATGCAGTGCAAATCTTCAAGGATTGCCACACCAGCAAAATGAAGGGCATGAGCACACCAGTTCAAGCCGCTATTGTAAGTCCTTACTCCTCCTGCCTTTGAACTGATTCGTACTGTGATGTGTTCATTTAACTACTTGGTTTGCAGCCAATGCCAGTTACTCTGTTCACTTTTATACACAGTTGTCTTAACGTATCATTTCACCTTACATGGCATGTTTGTTTTATATCTGTTTGCCCATGATATGAATGATGTCATACTATGTTCATCCTACATTAAACCATGTCTCTTTATCCTTAGATGTCAACGAATGTGAGGAAATAGACAATACAATAGGCATGCTACATGGACATATGTTCCAAAACTGATTTTATTATGTAGTTGGCACTACAATACATGCTAATGTATTACAGTAGTTCACCAAAATAAGTTATGTATAAACGTTTAACCTACTTTGTTTGTTTTTATCTCATTAGTAACTTATCTGGTACACTAATCTACAAGTTCAAACTTTCAGGAAGCTATGAAACAAATGATTGAACAACCACAACCATCTGAAGGTGACGAGGCTACCACAGGCACAATGTCACCTCTTGCTGCAGTGCGTCAGTATCTCTCCACTAATAGTGCAAAAAGCACCTTCAAGCGTGATTCTGGGTTGGTTGTCAAGGTAACCTCGTCCAAATCGCCTATTTAACAAAATCTTCCTGCTAGACAGAGTGATATATCTGTGCTCCAGACACAAGTCCAATCCCTAATGGACGTCGTTTCAGAAAGAAGAATAGTGGTTGGCAAATGCCGTCAATATATGAATGGTTTTGAAACCAGACTATCAGACATTCGCTTCGTTGTTCAAGAGCAATTTGGAAAAAAGGTGAAGATCGAGCTGCTCCATCAGATTCTACAACCTGAAACATTAGCACTCAGGTCAAATGATTTGTGCTTCTATACATCTGATGGTGCTTTTATCTGGAAGGACTATAAACTTTATGCCAACATGCCTTTTATTGTTTGGTTGGAATTTATTTTGTTGTGATACATCATTTATGATGCTGCCACAGGCTGAAGTAATTATGACATTATTTTTGTATAGTGTAGGTTTATCTTAGTAATGTATTCGGCCGAAAGCTTCGTAGGAGCCCAACATGCCAATATTCGTCGGGCCCATTCAAATTGGGCTAAAAATGATTCTCGGCCTAAATTGTCATGTAGCCCACTAAAAACATCTGGGCCTAAATCAGCATAAGCTTTCATATTTTTTTGGTAGGCATGTGCCCATAGTGGGCCTTTAATAGGCCTAAACATAATTTGGGCCCTTAGTAAAAATAGGCCGTTTACAGGTGTAAATATCTCAAGCCCATAAAAAACATGGGCCTTTAATAGACCGAAAGTGAGATTGGGCCCTGATTGGGCCAAATAACCCACTGGTCTTAGCAGGCCGAAATGGTGGCCCATTTACGATGCGGATCTTTGATAGGCCGAAATTCGGACGGGCCGTAAATGCACCGACCTAATACACGGGCCTTTAACAGGCCGGAACTTTGGTTGGGCTAGATTATCATCGTTTTTATATGGGCCGTTAATGGGCCCGATATGATGTTGGGCCACATATGGCCCATGGTTTTCGTCCGGCGTTAACAGACCGAAAATGACAACAGGCCGAAATTGGCCCAAATCTATAGTGGGCCTCTAAGAGGCCTAATGTCAGACATGGCCGAATATGACCCAAATCCTTCACGGTCGTTTATGGGCCGAAAGTTTTGATGGCTTGTAAAAGGCCCAACTGAAGCAGGACCTTTAACAGGCCGGAAATACACCAGGCCGTAATTCGGCCCAATTACATAGCGGACTGTTAATAGACCAGAAGTGACCATGGGCCGCGTTGATGACATGTTTATGACATGCCGTTGACGGGCCGATTTTACAGAGAATGTTGGGCCTTTAGCTGGGCCGACCCATTACGGTCTGCAAAATCTTGTGGGCCTCTAGCTGGGCCGGCCCATTGTGGTCCGCTAAATCTTGTGGGCCTTTAGCTGGGCCGGCCCATTATGGTCTGCAAAATCTTGTGGGCCTCTAGCTGGGCTGGCCCATTATGGTCCACTAAATTTTGTGGGCCTTTAGCTGGGCCGGCTCATTATGGTCTACAAAATCTTGTGGGCCTTTAGCTGGGCCGGCCCAGTATGGTCTGCTAAATCTTATGGGCCTTCGGTTGGGCCGGCCCATTTAAACTTTATGAGCCAGTTTTGGGACGTTCCATGTGTCAACATATCATAGGCCCATCTCGACCGTTGGATGAGTGACACCTATGCCAACACGGAGCTGATGCGTGGATCCGTCAGCCAATGAGAATTTTACACGTGGAAAATCAGCATTGGTCATGGCTGTTAGCGGGTTATCGGATCCAAAAACCAGACCCGATAGGTTAACGGCGGTTAACGGCGTCTCGTTACGGTGGATGCCACGTGTCGGTCACCCTTGACGAAAGCACTTCTATGACGCACGATTTATCGTCATGGAAGTGGACACTTCCGTGATGATAATTTTGGTAATGTCATGGAACAGTTCTATGACAGCACATGTATGAATATCTTGATTCTGTCATAAAATCGTCATGGATGTACATGCATCACAAAAAATGCGACCTACTGTGACAAACACGTATCATCACGGAAGTGTATTTTTTTTGTAGTGATTTGAATTGGAGGGGGTGATGGCAGTATCTAGTGGAGTAAAACACGGTCTTCAAATAAAACAGTGCTACCTCTTGGTGGAGAAAGCACCCCGATTGTATATGCACAAGAACCATCCCTACCACACATAACATAGACTGTTGTAGATTGTACCCCTACTCCGATGGACAGAGAACCAACTTCACCCAATCTAACCCCAACCACAGCAAACCCAGTTCTAGTTGACACATCACCATCTCCATCACAGAGCTCCCAAACAAGAGTAGTTAGTATGGAAGTTCCAGTGCCCAAAGCGCATGTACTACCATGGCGAACCCCAAATCCACCAGTTAGTACACCTATTCCTATGGATGAAGCACAACCAGCCATTCGTAGTTTAGCATCTGTCACAATTGATGTTGTTCAATCCTATGTGCATATCTTCCCATCATGGAAATATTATATTGAAGATGAAGGAAAAAGCCAGTTGCAGGTGTTCGTCCAGGAGTTATGTGTAAGTAATGTTATTCATGGAAGCCATACATTTTACCTCCATGTTGGTTATAATACAGCTAATGTCCCCATTTTCCTGTATAGAGAAGGACATTTGGAAACTCAGGATGAGGTAACCTGTGCTAATACCTTTGCTATCTTCAAGAGTGCTTGCTGGCGGTATCAGAATTACCCAAAGAAAACGTACTTCGCTGGCAAAGAAACTCATCAAATTCCCTTACTTTCTCCTGAGACACATTTACGACACAATGACTGAGAATGCCTTGTTTTGTACTGGACCCGAACCAAGAATGTGGTAAGGTCTATGAGCTCATTTGTATTTGTAAGTACTATATGCCCGCATCTTACTATACTCTGTTCGTGTAGAACAAGTGCTTAAACCTGAAGAAGAACTGTTCTCATTTAAGATTCCATTGCTATGGTGCATAGTGCTTTGCTCTTGTATCACTGTATTTACTCATACAAACTTATTTTCAAACTGAAGGATCCAATTGAAACTCCAATGGCACAAAAAGTATGTTTAAACATGTTTCTGTAACAGGTTTGCTCTTCTAAATTGCTCTGCTGATTTCGATTTCAATTGTGTATATAGTTGACTTCTCATATCATGCACATTACTAGCATCACAACAGAGCCAATAGGGTTGTTGTACATGTATACCCGTGTTACCCATATGAAATTTTGTTGTGTTGTGTAGTTTCCCACACTTGTATTCTTTCAATGCTGCTTTGTCTTGAACTGATATGATTTGAAACGTGTCTCTATTTTGATTTGGCAAGATAATGCAGTGATCATAGGACATAGATATATGTTTGTTTGATGCTTTTATTATGTACTTATTATTTGGCAATAAAAGACTTGGTAGTTTAATCTTGTCCACCTTACTACTAAACTATTTCACTAAAATGAGTTTCATATACTACATGCTAAACCTGTTATGTGTCTGCTTGTTTCTTCTTTTAGAATGTTGCCAAAATATTTGGGAAGAGTAACTTATTAAGAAATGGTAAAGGAAGCAATGCAGATAAGGTTCAGGATAATGAGACATCCTTGTTGGTATCAAACAAAGCTGATAAAAAAGCTAAGGAGAACTATCTTGAAGACAGTGAGACAACCCCAAAGCCCTTTCTTGATGTAGTGTTCGAGTTACT
This sequence comes from Triticum aestivum, assembly GCF_018294505.1. Taxonomy (NCBI): domain Eukaryota; kingdom Viridiplantae; phylum Streptophyta; class Magnoliopsida; order Poales; family Poaceae; genus Triticum; species Triticum aestivum. Next base: position 548,460,289 of record NC_057801.1, read on the forward strand.
GGCCACTACCGCTGGCACAAGCTCTTTGAACTCACTGTATGATTTCTTGAGTCTCAACTACAAGCCAAAATACATCGATCAGCTGTGCTGCAACAAGAAGCTAAAGGACTGAGAAAGTCCCTGGAGAATTCAGATGCATACTTTCTGGTGCAACAACAAGCGTTGGAGGATTTTATCACCAAACAGGAGAAAGCTAATAAGCTTGATAAGCTTATTGCCAGGATGGTGGATACCTAGGATAATGTTTCTTAAGCTCTTGTGAAGTTGTTTCAGTTATGATCTTGTTTTGCGACCGCTTGTTTATTTGCACTGGTGGCCAATTTAGACACACAGTGTATGTAATGTGCTACTTGGTTCCCTATATTTGCACTGGTGGCAAACTTTGATGCCCAGTGGATGTAATATGTGTAATAGCCGTAATAGCCTAGCGCAAGTTGCTTGCTTATTTATTTCCTTATTGTCTTGTTTATTTGTTTGGTTGTAGTCCCTGCAATTCTTTTTCCGCGGTTTGCTAATGGCAACAATAAAATATATATTTAAACTAGGCCGTAATAACCACAGACCGTTGTAACTATGGTCCTGCTATGTAGTGACCATGGGCCTCCTACGATCCACGGGATCTATTGGCCTCCTACGGGTCGTAGGATCAATGAGCCTTCTACGGGCGTTAGAATCAATGGGCCTTCTACGGGCCGTACTATTCATGGACCAATAAAGGATGACAATATGGGATGTATATGGGCTAGAGTGGAAATCGTCTGTTTATGGCCTGATCATAATGGGCCATCAATAACCGATATGTATAATGGGCTTAAATGGTCCGTATTTGATGACACTAAGAAAAAAACCGGATTGACGGGCCACAAACGGGCCGACTGTAACCACGGGCTGAATTTTTCCTTCACGCGAAACAGGTTAGTAACGGACCGGAAGTAATCGAATGCTGGAAATGAGCCCAACAATAAATGGGACCTTAGAAAGCCGAAAGGTTACACAGGCTGGAAAGGGCCCAATGGTATAATGGGTCATTAATGGGTATACAACGATACATTATTCATTATGGGCGAGTGTCACCATGGGCCGTTAATGGGCCTAGAATTACACAGGGCCTCATATGGGCCGAAAGACGTCATGGGCTATACATGGGCCAGAAGTTACAATGGGCTGGAATCATATCGGACGTCCTAGATAATGCTACTTGGCCTAATTCAGATATGCCATAATGAGTCGTGAGTTAGCGGGTTGTAAATGGGCTATATGCAAATAGGCCATTAACAGGCTTTCCGTGGGCCTGCCGGCTACCTTTTAACCAAGTCAAACAGGCCGGCCTTTTCACCTGAATGGGCCACTATTGGTCGTGCCACATGTCGACATATTGTAGGCGCCTCCCGTCCAATGAGTGGGTGACATCTGTCCCAACGCGGAGCTGACACATGGTTCCTCTGGCCATTGAGAATTTTACACGTGGAAAATCCCCATTGGTCCGGACTGTTAACAGGTTATCGGATCCAAATCGGAACCCAATAGCTTAACGCGACCTGTTATGGTGGAAGCCACGCGTCGGTTACCCTTGACGAAAGCACTTCCATGATGCGTGATTTATCGTCATAGAAGTGGACACTTCCGTGATGATAATTTTGGTATTTTCATGGAACACTTCTACGACAACACATGTATGACTATCTTGGTTCTGTCATAAAATCGTCATGGATGTACATGCATGACAGAAAACATGACCTACTATGAAAAACACGTATCATCACGGAAGTGGTTTTTTTGTAGTGCCTGGCCTCCAATCACCCTCGTATGGTCTCCTGTCGTCATAGGGCTGGCACCCGTATGCGACATTCTGTGGAGGGGGCGTCTGAGTGTGGTGATAATCATCGCGCTGCCGGGGAGGAGTGAGTTGGTCATGTCTCTGTCTCCGTACTAATCTCTTAGAGGGGGTGATGGTCTATGCCTCCTAGACCCAAGTGGGTTGTGAGCCATCTAGACCATCTAGGCACGGACTGACGCATTATGGATGTGATCATGGGACTGTGACACAACCACGTTCTGCGACAGAGTCATCTTTAAGAGGGCCCGGATCTGACGAATCCCTTCTCTAGTTGTGGAGCCTGAGGGCTGGATGGAAACAATAATTCTAGTTGTCGCTACCAAGTTCTGCAGCGGCGTGTTAAGCACTCGGTAGTTTCGAGACTGATCACTTGGAAATAACCGCTGCCGGTTCCCATTGGAGCTTGGTTGGTTATGGGCTTAGTCGTCCAATTCTTTCTGCAGCCACTCGAGGTGGTCGCGCTCAGCCAAAGTGGCCAAATGCATCGACTCCATGGCTAGGGCCTTAGGAGTCATCCCCGTGATGGGGGTGCCCAGATCCTGCTCGTTCCTCTGCTGAAGTTCTTCCCTCCACTCCCAAGTGAGGGGTTAGGGAACGTAGTGTTCATGGCCAGCGGAGTGGTATGCACCAAGGTCATCATTGGTGCCCATCGAAGCACCCTCGAGGCCATCGCGAGTGCCTGTGTATACCGAAGGACCGTGCTTCTCCACATCAGCCATTAGAGCCTCTATCATGGACTCGATGCTCTCGGACTCAGACCCATGTGTGGAATCCTTGTGGAGGCAGGCGAAAAGTATGAGGGCGGGCTCTTCAGTCTCAAGTGCCGCCACTTGCACGGTTGCAGCTTGGAGAGCCATGGCGCGTGTGACCCAGTGCTGGGGCCATGAGCGCTCAGATCGCTTGCGGCGACGACCAGCAGGATGAAGGGGGTCACTTGAGACGAAACTGATGGCTGTCGGAGAAGGACTCCATAGGATGACGCACGTAAGTGCGCCATGCCATGAATGGGCAACGACTCCATGTCCAGCTGGGCCTCATGGAGCCATGATGAAGCATCGGTGATGAAGCTAAGAGCCCCAAATCAGATCTCGCCGCTGAGGATCATGGTGATGAGGAAGAATTCCACCTACACTAAATATCTACTAGACATGCAACCCCATGGTGGGTACCAACTGTCAAGGCAACGAACTTGACAATGAGTACGTACGAACAAGGGGCAGAGTTTAGGTACAACACAAATGTATCACTCTGATTTAGCGAGATTAGGGCCCTCTCGGAGAGGTGATTGCGCTACATCTCATGCCCGGAGGCTTGTGTTTTCTCTTGGGGTGTAATATTACAATGGATATTGAACCCTTGCCACGAAGATTAATGGGGACTTATATAGAGTGCTCCTGCCACAATTAATGTTACGTTACAAGGGAGATGAATGAGCATAACTACAATAGTTGCAGGTAACGGTCTCTATAACTACACTTGAAGTCCAATGTAAAGCCTCTCAACCGTTGCAATTCCCATGTCGCATTTATGACTCCTCTTACCTAGTGGAGCTGGTGAGGTCGACTAGAGGGAAGTTATCCGAGTGGTGTTGGTGTATCCGAGTGGATATCTAGGGGCATGTATCTGAATGCATCTATGGTCCTGGGACTTTCCAACGATGATGTGGAGGCCCTAGGTCGGTCCTCGAAGTCAGGCCTATGACCCTACCCTTAGTAGGTGACCCCATCATCGCTCTAGTGTTTTTCTGCTGGCTTTGCAGCTTTCTACCAAATGATAGTAATATAGGTACCTACCGTAGTATCGTAGGTACCTACGGTAGTACCGCTTGTGCAGTACTTCCATAGTTATACCGTGCCTACAAGCATGTTGTAGTTGGTCAACACGACCGACAGATGAACCCTAGGTATGGGCGGTGCAGCCCCCGATGGCGATCATGGAGATCGATCGCCCCAAGGGTGGTGCGGTGCGGAAGCGGCGGCAACTATAGTTTTGATCAGGTTTAGGCTGATACCATGTAGAAGTGAATAGAGAGGGAGATTGATGGAATTGTTATTATATTGCTTGAGCCTCATGGGCATATATATAGTAGTACATGATCTTCTTGGAGTACAAGACACGATAAAATAATTCCTAGTCTATCCTATGTTTCCCAATAACCACAATAATCATGAGTGTGGATTCCTTTTGATATTGTTGCCAACCGAAGTGTGGATCTTCTCGGGCCAACCCGGTGCATCTTGTTGGGTGTCACTATCAAGGCCCATGTTCCATCGGCCCATGAGACCCTGGTTTCCATTGGGCCGACAATATCTTCAAGTTGTATGCACCTGCTATCATTTTGAACCCTAGACCCAAAGTGACAATAATTGTGATATCGACGGGGATGACTTTACCTTTGGGATTACATGTATTCACTGTATGTTAATGTTGTGTTCTGGCTCTTTAGTTAAATGAGCTCCTTAGTTTCCATTAGGATCCCACTTCCATGGGAGGGTAGGACAAAAGATGTTGTGAAAGTTGTAATTGCAAGCACGTCCACCTATTTATGGAATGCATGCCAACATATAACTGATGAATTGGAGCTAGTTTGTTGTCAATCTATGTTATCACCATTACATATTGAATCTCATCTAAACAAAACCCTACTTCCATGCCTACTACTCTTCAATACTATTACTGTCGGGGATATACCCCATGGTATAACCTGACCTGGAATGTGACCTAGTCGGGACATGGCGACTCGCTGGTGACCCGGCCAAACTTGGAGACTCACTGGTGACCAACTGAGCTTGGTGACTGACCGGTGATCCGGTAGGCGGGTTAGGCGAATGACAAGGCCCAAGGACTGGAAGGCGGCTCGTGAGAAGACTGGCTCAAAGTACGGTATCTGGTGGGCCGGCTTGAGAGGAAAGACATGATGAATATTTCCCTTAAAAGGGAAGCAAGATCTGGACTAGGATTCCACTTGTAAATAAGAAAATAGACTAGTTCTAATCCTACTAGGATTCTACATGTAAGCCGCCCCTTCAACTTATATAAGGAGGGGTAGGGCACTCTAAGAGGGAGAAGGTGGATATAGACAGTCAAGTCTTAGACAAGATCAAAGACATGCTCTCGATATAGAGGTAGCGAAACAATGCTGTTGTAACTGAGAAGATCATCATCATCAATATCAATCAATCAGGATGTAGGCTTTTACCTCCACTGTGAGAGGCCGAACTTGGGTAAAAACTTGCATCTCTTAGTTCTAACCAACCCCGTTCAAGTTACTACCTAGTTGCATTGGACTAGCGACTAAGTCCTCACACTAGGACATCTGCCTTAACAAAACCACGATAGTTGGCGCCAACTATTCGGCTAGCGCGTAGATGTGTTCTATTCTTAGAGGGAGCTCTTTCAGGGATCGAGAAGCTCGTGATTGGCCAGATTAAAAAGTTCTTGTGTGGAAGGATTTACATCGACTAGGAGTTCATTAATGGACATAAAAAAGTTTTAACAACCGCATAAATCAGATCATAGTCAAAAAGTAATCTTGATGGGCAATAGTCTGCGTGTGGAACATCATATCAGGTCTTCACTTCTACTTCTACAGAATGATCTGGTCAGAACCACCGCTAGGAAAGAGATTAAGTCCCGCTCATACGCAAGTTTACAACCGAAGCACATCAATTCCCAAAGCAATCACGAGTTTATGCTCCCCTCGTGCATCCAAGTGTCCCATGGAGTGTTCCTTTCAATCCAAATAGTCATGACCGACAGGGATTCCATGAAGCTCTTTTTTCTACTGTACCTGGTGTTTTAAGTCCCGAGAAGATTTCCACCTGGGCCCGATGTGTCGATCTGCTAGCCGCAAGTTGCTGTGATAGTTTCTTGTATTCGTGGCTGTTGCTACCTCCCGATAAAAACAAAATGAAGTTGCAGCAGCGCACGCCTGGACGGTTTCAATGCTCAAGGGCATCAACTGAAGAATCACATGGATAAAAGCATGCCACCAACTAGGACTCCCGGCGAAAAAAAGAAGAGAGAGATACACGGACGTGGGTTCTCCAAATCCACCACGACCCGGAGACGGATGTGGTCGTGGGCGCAGGATGCCTCCACCACTGTAGCCCACCTCATCGGCCTCTCGCCTCCACCACATCTGTAGCCAAGCTAGCACCACCTTCGTCGGTTTGCCTTGCCTCCGCTGCACACCTCTGTAGCCTCACCTTGCCTTCACCTTTGCTACAAGCCACCATGGCTGCCTCACCTTGCCTTCACCTTTGCTACAAGCCACCATGGCTGCCTCACCTTGCCCATTCCACCGGTGACCCCTATGCCCATCTGCTCCCCCCATGGCCGGTGAGCCGGCAACCATCCCCCACTGCCCTATCCCTCCTGCTATGCTCCTACCGGCCTTTGCCCACTTCTCGCCGGCTCACCAGGCTAGCTCTGTCGCCGCCTCAGGCCGGTCTTTCTGTCCTTGCCGTTGTTGTGGCCCGTGTGCCTCGTGTCGTCGTTGTCGCCTCCACAAGCCCGCTGTCGAGCTGCACACACCGAGTAACCGGCCTCACCTCGAGCCACTGGTCTTCATCGTCGCCTCTGAGCAGCCTCGCCTTGAGCCACCGCTGCCACGCCTTGAGCCGGCCGTGCAACCCGCTGTCGCGGGAAACCAAGACCACCTATGGGGCTGATAATCCCCAAGTGCAAGGAATCATCGTAGCAATTTCCAAAGGTGGAAGTGATAAGCATGGAGTGTCGAACCCACAAGGAGCTAAAGGTAAGATCAATATTCTCTCAAGTCCTATCTGCCACTGTTACGACTCTACGTACACCGAACGTTTGCTTCCAACTAGAAACGAGATATAAAACTATGTTGTGGGTATGAAGAGGATAACTTTGCATGATATCAAAGAGCTAAAATATAAAAGTAGGTGATGTTATCATAAAGTTAGAATATATTACTAAATATTATAAATAGCAAGTGTTCAATAATGATGGGTCGGTGTGCGGAATTATCCTAGGCAATTTTTAACAAGACCGGTAATCACTATTGCAATTTCATATGAGGTAGAGGCATAAGCTAACATACTTTCTCTTCTTGGATCATATGCACTTATGATTGGAACTCTAACAAGCATCCACAACTACTAAAGATCATTAAGGTAAAACCCAACCATAGCATTAACATATCAAGTCCCCTTTATCCCATACGCAAAAAGCCCCTTACTCGGGTTTATGCTTCTGTCACTCAAGCAACCCACTATAAGCGAATCATGAACGTATTGCAACAACCTACAGCGGGAATCCCTCACGCTTGCATGACATGGAGGGCACAATAGGAGAGCACCAAAATAAAACATACAACTCATACCAATCTAGATCATCAATCAACCCAAAGACAAAGGATATCTACTCAAAACATCATAGGATGGCAACACATCATTGGATCATAATATGTGGCATAAAGCACCATGTTCAAGTAGGGATTACAGCGCGGTGCGGGAGAGTCGACCGTGTAAAAGAGATGAGGATGGTGATGTTGATGAAGACGATCACCGCGGCGATAATTCCCCTCCCGATGGCACTCTGGTGCCACCGAGAGTGAGGAGGAGAGGTTCTACCCCTTGTGCTTCCTCCTCTATGGCCTCCCCCTGTATGGGGAGAGGTTCTCAGTCTGGATCTTGGCCTTCATGGCAATGATGGCTTCTCCGGGATCCTTCCCCATGGCCTCTAGTGATGATGGCCCCCTTCGACAGGGTGCCAGAGAGGGCCTAGATTGATTTCTCGTGGCTAGAGAGGCTTGTGGCCGTGGAACTTCCGATCTCTCTTCTGTTCTGGGGTTTTCTTGATTTATAGGAGGAGTTGGCATTGGTTTCACGTCAAGGGGGCCATCCACCCTCGTGGTGCCCTCAGGACTCCCCTCCGGTAGATTTTTGTTCCAGTATTTTTTATATTTTCCAAAAATAATCTGTTGATTTTCAGCGCATTCCGAGAACTTTTATTTTTGCACAAAAACAACACCACGGTAGTTCTGCTGAAAACATCGTTAGTCTGGGTTAGTTCTAATCAAATCATACCAAAATCATGTAAAAATACTATAAACATGGCATGAATACTTCATAAGTTATAGATACGTTGGAGACGTATCAGGGGCCAGGAGGCCCCTTGCTGGTTTGAAAGGGGGACGTCGCGTTGCACAAAGAGCACACGAACATGGGGTGGCATGGTAGAGGTCGCACGGGTAGTTTTACCTAGGTTCGGGCCACCGCGAGGCGTAAACCCTACTCCTGCTTTGGTGGATTGATGGTGGAAATGTGGTGGTAGAGCGTAGTACACATGCCCGACAAGGTTTGCCTCAGGGCGGCATCAACTACACGCGTATGGGGGTGTGGGTTATCCAACCTTCTAACCCCTTCTACCATTGCCATGGGCCTCCTTTTATATGTTAAGGGATCACCATAGTGGCAAATCAGTCATGAGACACTGATAATATAGCAAACAGTGCTATCGTACCTAACTTTGCAGGCTAACAGTGCACATTAAATGCGTTGCTCAACGTGGCATCGTTGGTTGCCCGGCAAGGCTTTCCGGGCTATCTTGCCAACTCCACGCCTGCTCGTCTGACACGTCATAGGATGGGTGTCGCCTATAGGTTTTCTAGTAGAAAGGGGCTGCCATGTGGCGAATGGCTGCCACTTAATCACTTTGCGGCTTGACACCGCATTGATCAATGACGTGAGTCGTGGTGACACGCTTGGTGAGCTGTTTTAGCCTCCGCAAGTCCCGGCAGGCCCTGCCGGGATGTTTTGGTCATCTTGTTTTGGGGGTGGCATCGCCCTTTGCTGGGATCGCCTGCCCGGCAAAGGAGGCCTTTCCCTTGACGATATCTTGCTTCTCTGGTTTGGTCTTGGTCCCTCTGATCTGCTTGCCAGTCCTTCGAATCTCTTGGTTTCTTGTACTCTTGGCTCGATCTTGGCTTGTCCGCGCACGAGTCAGGGGAAAACATATACCCCTGTATATTTTGCCCGACATAAGCCCCCGGGCATGAGCCACACGTGTCGCGGCGCATGTTGGTTTAGGTCCCAAACCATACACTAACACATGGCAGGAGAGGGCTACGCGTGCAGGTTTGCCATGATGACTAGTCAATCCAACTCCCACTTTGCGTAATTACTGCGTGTTGTGGGGTCGTGGGACTGTAGCAGTTAAGGTGAAACGGTAACTTTCTAAAGCATCGCGCCCCTGTTCCGCTTTCCCCCCTTAAGAGCAGGAAAAACGGAGCAGCACGATTCACCTGTCTTCTGCTCCCCTTTTCCATCTTCTTCCTTCGGAAGCCAAGTGACAGTTCCTCCTCTTTTCCTTCTGCCGCCGCCCTTCCCATCAATTCCTTCTCCCTTCCGCATCGCCACCGCCGGAATGGGGAAGAAACCCACAGAGAAGAAGAAGCAGATGGCCGCGGCAAAGGATGCTGCCACTGAGGGAAGCAGAAGAGGTGCGGAGCTGAGCAAGAAGCAGAGCGAAGATGTCGTCTTCTTCCCATCAAACTTGAGCAGCCCAGTCCTCCAAGCAAGGTATGGGTATCAGTGGGGGAGGCTTGTTCAAAATGGGCATGGACCGCCCGTGATTTATGTGGGGGGGAAGGAGGATCCGCCGAATTCTTATTGATTCTTCTGCTCTTACTTCATCTGCGGCCTTTGACCCCCCTTCTCCGAGTTCTTTGAGGCAATCATGAACATTTATGGGTTCCGCCTCCTCGATTTAACACCAAATGCAATGGCAACTGTGGCCATCTTCGCGTGCGAGAATTTCGTAGGAGTTAGGCCCAATGTGGATCTGTCCCGGCATTACTTCGTCCTGCATGTGGAGAGCAAAGTTTACCGCTCCGGAATCATTAGCTGGATGCCACACGTGGCAAGGAAGATCTAGGATTACCTCCCTAGGTACCAGCGTGAGAGGTGGGACGAATGGAGGGGAGATTGGTGCTGGATCCAGGATAAGGAAGCCCCCGAGTTTTGCGAAGCTCGGAAGGAATGTGTCAAGCGCGACAAGGCTTGGAGCACCAAAGGCCTCACTAAGGATAGGATGCGCCCGACAATTAATAGGATCACCCATTTGAGAACTGTTGGGTTAACCATCGAGCATGTGGGGGCAGACTTTCTCCTCCGCCGCATCTGGCTGGTGCAGGAAAGGGACAGATCCGCGTGGCTGTATGGTGATGCGGCAGACAGGATGAGGTTGCTTCCGGGATTGGCCAACAACTTATGAGTATTTTCATGCCTGGTTGTGCAACCAACTATTTGGTCGCTTCGAGTTGTTCAAGCTTCTGGCAACCGTCATCCCTATGAACAATTCTGCCTGAGACCAGATATTGAAATGGATGCCGGACTGCAACCCTGAAGGGGTAGTGAGCACTTGGCAGCTACCCACCCTGGATGAAGAGCTTGAGTGGTCGAACACCCTAGTGGAGAGGGCCACCAGGACTAAAACCAGGATGTATAAGCCCACCTCCTCGCAGGACGTGGCGTATATTTTGAAGAGGGTCGAGGAGGACAAGGCCGCCTGCCTTGCGGAGATGAAGAAGGCAGGACAGGACGGAAAGGGCAAGGGGAGAGCTGAGGACGAGAGTTCTTCCCAGGGCGGCAGCGAGGCGCAAGCCACAGATGGAGCTGCCGTGGACAATTTTGTCGGGCTAGATGCCCTAACCACGGCAGAAACGGAGCTCTAGGAGGGCAAGAGGTCGGCGAGGTGGCGGAGCTTGAGGAGTGGCTCGTGGCTGGGCCGCAAGCCCTCGAGCTGGACCCCGAGCAGCGCACCCGCAGACGCGCTGCTCCCCAAGCGGCAGCCTCCAACCCAGCCACCAAGAAAGTGAAGAAGACCACCACCAAAGCCACCAAGGGTGGGGAGGCATGCCGCCAATCTCCTTGTCTTGCCTAGGCCAAGGCCTCCCCCGCCAAGCGACCGACGGACGTGGAGGCGGAGTCAAACCCCTATTCCGGGTCGAGTTTCTTGCAGAGCTCATCTTCCCCGGAGCCCCCAGTGCCATGGCAGGCATAGAAACTGCCGGGAAGCTCTGCCTCTCCATCCCTAAAGAGAAGACGGGACTCTCCACCTCCAATGGAGTTCAATTTGGACTCCATGCTCATTGTAGAAGAGTAAGGAGGATTTTGTGTGTGGATAGCTTGTGCCTACCCAATTATTTTTGCTGACTGGCCTCTTGCTCTTATTGTTGCCAGCAGGGAGATGGAGGAGGACATGGAAACCCTCGTCCACCACTCTCGGAGGAAGCTCCAACGTTTTGGATCGTTGAAGGGTGTAGAGTGCTAGGCCTTGGTGAGGGGTGATGCTGAGGATCATGTGCCGAGCCCCCCCCCCCCCAGCCCAGCCCTCGGCCCGGGAGTGGAGACTTGGTTCCACCCGCCGGGGGCGATGGGGACGGCCTTCTCATTTCCTCAGATCGAGGGGGAGGTGAGATGACGTAGGGCGAGCCCCTCCCCGAGGGGCACGCTTCCCCTGCTGCTCGAGCTGGAGAGACCCCCACGGAACCTCTTGGGGATGATGTTGCACAGAAGCTTGCCGGGAATACCATGACAGAGGGCAAAGTTCAGGGCCGGGCAATAGCTGTTGTCGGGAAACAGAGGTTCCTACGTGGCAGACTTCTCCAGGTACTTCATTTGTTCCTTCCTTTCTTTCTTGCTCTGGTTGCTTCTCCCGGCTTCTCTATTTGTTTAAGACTTTCGCTTCTTCGTGATTCACTGACTCTCTCATATGCAGCCCCTAAAACCGAAGAACCAGACCTACTTGTCACAGCCTGGTTTTTGCCCTCTTTTCTTTGCTTGATTTTCAGCTGAGTTGGTTTTGGATTTAGTGTTTTGAATCATTCCATTTGGACTTGATCACTTGGGTACCTCTTGATTTTCACCCAAGTGCCCCCTCTCCTCTTCTAATCCATCATTACACCCCTGGCCAACCCAACAATATTGCTTGGAATATTTTTCTTAAATGAAAAACATTCATTTTTCCTCTTAAACCCTAGCTAAACCCTTTGACCTCCAAAGCAACCCTCATTTCTGTTGCACTAAAAATCCTGAGAAAAACCCCAAATATTCTTTGGACCCTAGGGCACATTTATGAGCAAAAATATTTCACCACTCTTTGGAGTATTTTGGCTACAGAATTTTTTTTTCACTTCTGGGCTGACATGGTAGTTTCTATAGCAACTACCTTTTTACTAGCGTCAGAGCCAGCGCCTCTGTGGCGCGCGTGATCACCGCTCGGCCATCCAGAGCGTGTCCCCCTCGCCACCATCCTCGTCTCCACCTCCTTTACTCCACCCAACCGCTCACCGACACCGGAGCTCGCCGCAGCGAGCACGGGCACGGTCCGGCCGACGGCATAGTGCCCGCGCACTGTGTTCGTCCCTTTCCTCCTCGCTCATGTGCTCGTCCGCGTCCGTGCACAGCTCCCGCATGACCCATGTCGCCTCCCCCCTCTCTCTGGCACCATTCATCGCTGGGCGCCAGAGACAGCTGTCCTCTGGCGGAGCCCAAGCCCTCCTCGCCGCCCCACCTATAAACCCCCCCCTCCGCAACCCCCTGGAGCATCACACCTCACCACCTCTCCCTCCTATAGCCACTAGAAGCCGCAGCCCAGCCGGGCAGGCCGCGGGCTGCCGTCCCTGAGCTGAGCTCGCCGGTAATCCCCTCTAGATCATCCCCGCAGCTCCGTCCACTCCCAAGCCAAGGCGAACCCGCTAGGGCCTCCTCCTCTCCTCCGTGAAGCTAACGTGCCAAGCCAGAGCCCCTGGAGCCGCCCCTAGCCGCCGTCTTCCTCATCTCCGGCGACCACCGTGTTCTGCCTCCGCTTGCGAGGAAGAATCTGACACCGTCCGGTCACCATTAGCCAAGCTACGGGTATGGGCAGGTGTGCAAGAGCCTTCTCCGTCGATCCCTCCCTCTCGTTTTCCTCCAAGAAGCCTCAACGCCGGCGTAGGCTCCGGTGAAGCGCCGCGCCTCTCTGTTTCTTTCTCCCCTCCCTCCGGCCTGACTAGCGGGGCCCGCTAGTCATCCACTCACTACGCGCGTGAAGCGGTATGAGTGGTGGCGCCCTGGGAAAATACGCCATCGACGTCACCCCCCTCTGTTTTCTTTTTTCAAATTCATTTAAATTCCAGTAGCATTCAAACAGCCATAACTTTCGTTCTACAAGTCCAAATGCAGTGATTCTTTGTGCATTGTGTTCTTTGTCCAAAAATATAACAGCTCCCAAAAGATGGGATTTCTCCTTGCTGTCTAGATTTTCTGGCAATTTTCTGAAGGTTTCTTGATATTTTCTTTTGTGGTTTTTGAATGTTTTCAGAGGAACCAGCTTGTCTTGAGGATCACCAGGAGCCTTGTGAACCTCATCAGTACTAAGGCAAGCCACAGTAACATTTTCATGGTGCCACTTCAATATTTATGATTTTCATACTTGAACTAATGAATAGTGATGAATTTAAATTAGTTATATAATTAATATATTCTGTTAGATACTCGTTATGTTAAAATTCCTGAACTTAAGTATGTTTGAAGTAAATATTGTTGGTGACATAATGAGAACTTAGTTGCAAGTGATAAATAAATAATTTGGTCATAGAGTTGATGAGTAATTTGAATAATATTTTTGCATGAGGTAAAATGATGATAATTGCTAGAAATAGTTCTGGTATAAGTAAAGAGAGGTTTTAACCAGTATAGTAGCATGAGTTTATGTTGGCTCCGTGGGAGCGTGATTGGTGCAATCTTTGCACGGTTATGTGATGCATATGTTAAGTGATGCATGGTATGGCAGTATGACACCGGTTATTTTATTGTCACATTAAAGTTGAACCTGATTAATAGTTCAACTTGAACATGTTGTTGACCGGGTCGTGGTGCCGCTAAAACGAGTCTTTCCCAGTGCGACCACATTTGCCGTTATGGGACAACCGTAATGCATTTTATTGTCGTGCCTCTGGTCGGTACCTCAATTTAGGGAAGGTTATGGGCGTGATGTACCCTGGCCCGGTAGGCAAGCATAACCTTGTGAGCCCGTTGTTAAGTTAATTTTGGTACCGCATCCCAGTGTGGATCATGGCCATGATGGTGGTCGAGGTGTCTGGAGGTAGACACGGGGCCACCCAGGACTAGCCCGGTGGGGTCTGAGTCGGAGGGGCCGGGAGAGTGTCATGACAATGAAATGGTTTCATCGGAACGCCGTTGGTCACCCGGATGGGAGGGTGAGGCCATGGGTTCCGTAGTGTGGGTACAGTGTACTAACCTCTGTAGAGTGTATTTAATCTATCGATAGCCGAGTCCACGGATACGGACATGCTCGAAAGTAAGGTACACCATGGGTCAACACTAATAAATATGCACACTAAATTGCACTAGGGATGACAGTGAAGTCATCGGGTTGAGTTGGACTTGAGTTGTCAGGTTGTGATCGCCGTAAGGATCACGAGCCATGAGTTGGTCGGGTTGTGATCGCCATAAGAATCACGAGCCATGAGATGGTCGGGTTGTGATCGCCGTAAGGATCACGAGTATGTGTTGGTAATATTATGTTTGTTGGTCACACCTGGTAAGCAAGTTGGGAGAATGAGTACCTATTGAGCACTGTCACAGCATGTTGGTTATATAGTTGCATTGTTGATTAAATTGGATAAATATCATAATATTGTCTGTCATCTTGTTTATTCTTATTGTGAGCTTGCAAGTACATTCAATGTACTGACCTGGCGTGTCATGCCAGATTTCAGGAAAGTCCCGTTGGAAAGGAGGGTTGTCCGAGTCTAGACCATGTCCATGTCGGTGTCCTTGTGCTATGGAGTCCCGCTACGACATTGTTCCGCTGCCGAGTAGTTGTCATGATCGAGGCCCTTTATGTTCACTAAATAATGTACATATTCTTCAGCTGCACCGTGTGTGCCACTTGGCCTCACTAACTGTTGTAATATGAACTATGTTTCGCTAGCATGAATAAAGCGGTTGTTTTCTGTACCATGTTGTTGTGTGTTGCCAGAAGACAAGATCTCTGGGCTGGCTATGCAAGGTAAACCGGTCGCTCTGAGCTGGGGTGCCACAACGCTTGGTATCAGAGCCGCGCTGACTATAGGCCACACTAGACTAAGCCGAGTTAACTGGATGCTAGATACGAGTTGTAGCTGAGTGTCGGTAATAGCTATAGCTGGTTGTTGCATTGCATGCACTGATTATATTTTTCTATGCTAACCTGCTAATGGTTCTGAGTGTAGATGGCTCCGGTGTTGTATCCGTGCCAGTTGCAGCTAATGCCATACACGTCGCCGCATCTCCTTCGTAACGTGTGGTGTCGGCTGTACCCTCACGGAGACAATCCAGTCTATCGTGTGTACCGGGAGCGCCTAGCTGACTCAGTGTATGAGTATCACGTCGTGGTTACTCTCCGCACTAGTTCCGATTCCAGTTCTTATACTCGTACCTCTCGTAGCGGCTACGCTTCTTCCGCTTCTCAGGCTGTTCACTTTGCTGCATTCGAGGCACTTGTTGAGCTCCGCTACAATGAGGTCCGGATGCAGAATCACCCAGGTTTCCATTACTACCCTTCTCTCGATGATAATGGTAGTGTCCGTTTCCTTGTCATTGATCCGGAGTCTGATAGTGTCGCTAGCCACCTTTCTCGCTACATCACTGCTAGCTATCTTCTGATCTACGAGCTGGCTCGTGAGCTGAGTCATGCCCGTACTGCTTTAGCCTCTACTTTAGTCTCTGCTCGCTCAGCCACTACTTCTCCATCTGTGGGATTTATTCCCTACGTTCCTGCCAGTTCTAGATCCCCTGTTTCTCCGGTTACTCCCTCGAGTAGCTCGGGCACCGTGACTGCGAGTCCCCTTAGTGCTCCTGCAGAGTGGGTTTCACTCCTCGCCACTCCTGCAGCCCCGATGATCCGCCCTCCACCTGCCCCTGAGGGAGAGCCCTCGAGGCAGCGTCATCGTGTCACTTTTAACCCGGAGGTCTCCGTTAACCCCGTTAGTTCTGGATCCGAGTCCGCATCAGGAGAGGACCCTGCAGCGCCAGCCGAGCAGTAGAGCTTTCGAGTATTCTCAGTGGTCGGGATGGAGTATGGTTGTAATCGTACTAGTCATGATGTTTCGTTTCATGTATGAGGGTAGTTGGACCTGGCATGTTGTTATCTTTCATGTATGAGTCTATGTATAATTATGTTGGACTTTATTTTATTCGCCATATTTTCTTCGTCTTTTCGGTTTTGCTTGGTTTTTGTTGCTGGCTTCTCCCCAGTTTTGTTGAATGCTTCTCATCTCGGTTGCGTTGACTTGGGAAAATCATATTAGGATGACGCGGGGAGGCTGCAGTAGCAACGTTCGCGAGGGTTCTCCTGTTCGGCGTTCCGCATGACAGGCAGGACAATCACCCGAGCCGTACGTTCCACCACCGCCTCCACCGCCAAATCCGCCCTCCACCGAGCAAATTATGCGTATGTTCGAGGAACGATGAAACAATGATCTAATGGAAATATTCAGAAATATTCAAGCAATGGTTGGACAGAATGGAAATCAGCCTGCCTCTCACTCCAAACTATCTGATTTTCAAAGGACTAAGCCTCCCAGTTACAGTCAGGCCGTTGATCCCTTGGATGCAGATGATTGGTTAAGAACTATGGAAAATAAACTTGAGGTTGTCCGAACTGATGAAGAGGATAAAGTTCCATTTGTAACACATTATCTGGAAGGCGCTGCTGCCATATGGTGGGAAAGTGGAAAAGCCATAGGGACTGAGAATGAAGCAATTACCTGGTCAAGATTCAAGGAGAAGTTTTGAAGATATCACATCCCTGTGGGAATTATGAAGACTAAGCAGCGTGAATTTCTCATGCTCCTCCAGGGAAGTCAGTAAGTGGGAGAATATTTACAAAAATTTAATCACTTGTCACGTTACTCTCAATATGACGTGGCCACTGAAGAAAGGAAGATGGACCGCTTTCTTGGTGGATTAAACCCACAACTTCGCTGTGCTCTCAGTATGTTCGATTTTCCAGATTTCCAAACCCTGGTGAACAAGGATTTCATTGCTGAAAGGGAACACAAGCTCGTGTCAGATACTAAGTCTGCCCATAACGATCACAAACGCAAGTTTGAGCCCAAGAAGGAAATGCAACCAGTACAGAAGGTTCGTACCTGGCAGCCAACTCCGATGGCATACCAGCCCAGTTGGCAACAAAATGTTAACAAGACCACCACCCAAGTGAAGAATGATGTGCTCAACCCAGTTATGGAGAATCGTCTGCGCAACAATTCCTGTTATAGTTGTGGACAGACCGGACATTATGCCAAACAGTGTCCCAAGAACACCCGAACCAACGCTACGTTCAAGCCTCAAATCCATTATTGGGAAGCCGGTCCAAGTCAGCACGACGTCACGGGATACGTTCATCATATTTCAGCCGACGAAGCCCAAGAAAATCCCGAAGTCGTCATTGGTATGTTCCCTGTTAATAACATACCTGCAGTAATTTTATTTGACTCTGGGCTTCCCACTCTTTTATTTCTCGGAGTTTTGTCGCCCAAAACAAATTTCCTTGTTCGCTTTTGGGCAAGAATATGCTGGTACAAACCCCGGGATCTATTATTCAAAGCAATCTTGTCTGCCGCAATCTGGAAGTCAGGATCAACGAAATCCGTTTTCCGACGTCTTTGATACTGATTGAGTCTGAAAATTGGATGTTATCTTGGGTATGAATTGGCTGACTCAGTACCAAGTATGCATAAATTGTGCGACCCGGGAAGTCAATTTGACCGGACAAGATGGACAAGCTACCAAGTTTATTGCTCGTAGAAGCATACCCTCCAAGGAAATGGTTTTTACAGCAATAGCAGAAATGGAATTAATTCCAGTGGTCAGTGAGTTTCCCGATGTATTCCCAGAAGAACTGCCAGGCATGCCACCTGACCGAGAGCTTGAGTTTGCAATAGAACTTGTGCCCGGAACCACACCAATACACAAGAAATATTATCGAATGCCGTCATCCGAGTTGGTGGAGCTAAAGAAACAGCTTGATGAAATGCTCCAAAAGGATATATCCGCCCCAGTTCCTCGCCATGGGGATCACCCGCTATTTTTGTGGACAAGAAAGATGGCAGCCTTCGCATGTGTGTGGACTACGGACAGTTGAATGATGTCACGATCAAAAACAAATACCCTCTGCCAAGAATTGATGATTTGTTTGATCAGCTCAGTGGAGCCAAGGTATTCTCAAAGATTGATTTGCGGACTGGATATTACCAGCTCAAAATTAAAAAGGAGGATATTCCCAAGACCGCGTTCACCACTCGCTACGGTCTTTATGAATATACCGTCATGTCCTTCGGCCTCACCAACGCCCCCGCCTTCTTCATGCACATGATGAACAAAGTGTTCATGGATTTCCTTGATAAGTTCGTGGTCGTCTTCATCGATGATATACTTATTTACTCAAGAAGTGAAGAAGAGCATAAAGGACACCTCCGCGCAGTGCTACAACGACTCCGTGAGCACTAGTTGTATGCCAAGTTCAGCAAATGCGAGTTTTGGCTCAAGCAAGTTGGATTCCTCGGGCATGTACTATCCGCTGAAGGAATAGCCATGGACCCAAGCAAGGTAAAAGGTGTGCTCGACTGGTTGCCAACCGCCACCGTGTCTCAGATCAGGAGTTTTCTTGGATTAGCCGGATATTACCGTTGATTTATTGAAGGGTTCTCCCAGATTGCTAAGCCCATGACGGAGTTTCTTAAAAAGGATAAGAAGTTTGAACGGACGTCAGACTGTGAGAAAAGTTTCACCGAGTTAAAGAAGCGCTTAACAACTGCGCCGGTATTAACACTTCCAGATATCTACCACAGCTTTGACGTATATTGCGACGCTTCCCGGCAAGGACTTGGGTGCATGCTTATGCAAGATGGCAAGGTAGTAGCCTACGCCTCACGGCAGCTACGATCCCATGAAGGCAATTACCCCACTCATGATTTGGAATTGGCCGCGGTAGTTCATGCTTTAAAAATTTGGAGACACTACCTTATTGGAAAAAGGTGCCAAATTTTTACCGACCACAAAAGTCTCAAATACATATTTACTCAGCCAGATTTAAACCTTCGTCAGTGAAGATGGCTGGAGTTGGTCAAGGATTATGATCTTGGAATAAATTACCATCCGGTTAAGGCCAACGTGGTTGCCGATGCACTCAGTCGAAAGCCCGTCAGTTTAAACGTCATGCTGGAGTCTCTGCCTTCCGAACTCAAAGAAGAAATTGCTCAGCTCAACATGTTCATTGTTGAGGCTGGTCTTGCCAATATTCTAACGGTCACTCCTACTCTTGAGGAAGAAATCCGCAAGGCCCAGCCCGGCGATGCAAAACTACAGAAACGCATCAAGTCATCCGATTTCTCGAAGGATCAGTACGGTACCCTCCGATTCACGGGAAGGATTTGTGTGCCTAATCAAGCTGACCTAAAGCAGAAAATTTTGTAAGAAGCCCATGAGTCCTCGTATTCAATCCACCCTAGAGGCACAAAAATGTATGAAGACCTTCGACAAATATTCTGGTGGGATGGAATGAAGAAAGACATTGCTTATTTCGTGGCCTGTTGCGACATATGCAACAAAGTTAAGGCGGAATATCAGAAACCAGTCGGACTTCTCCAACCACTGCCCGTGTCACAATGGAAAAGGGATGATGTCTGTATGGATTTCATCACAGGATCACCTAGGACCCGACGAGGCAATAATGCGATCTGGGTCATAGTGGATACATTGACCAAGGTGGCTCACTTCCTCCTAGTCAGAACCTCATACCGAGCAGATGAGCTTGCCCGATTTTATGTATCCAGGATTGTGAGTTTACATGGAGTTCCCAGAACCATCACTACTGACCGAATGTTCACTCTTCACCTCTGCTTTTTGGACCCATCACCATCAAGCCCTTGGGACAGAATTAAAATACAGCACCGCTTATCATCCTCAGACGGATGGGCAAACGGAAAGAGTAAATCAGATACTCGAAGATATGCTCCGAGCCTGTGTTTTAGCCCAAGGACCTCAACGGGAAGATTGCTTGCCGTACGCCGAGTTCTCGTATAACAATGGATTCCAGACCAGTTTAAAGATGTCACCTTATGAAGCTTTGTATGGCTGTTAGTGCCGCACTCCATTAAATTGGTCTCAAACCGGAGACAGCCGCATCTTCAGAACATATCTCATGCTGGAAGCCGAAAAACAAGTCAAGGAGATCCGAGACAGATTACAACTGGCCAAATCACGACAGAAAAGTTATTACGATGCAAAGCACCGGCAGATCAGTTTTAAGCCCGGAGAACATGTCTACCTTTCAGTCACACCTATGAAGGGAGTAAAAAGGTTCCAAACCCGTGGAAAATTGGCACCCAGGTTTATTGGTCCATTTCCCGTCATGACACGAGTAGGTGCTGTGGCATATCAGTTGGAGCTGCCTCCGGAACTGTCCGACGTGCACAACATGTTCCACGTTTCACAACTGCGACGGTGCATCTCACCACCCGAGAAAAAGACCGATTTGACAGAGATAGAGCTGGCCAAGGACTTGACCTACGAAGAGAGGCTAGTGAAAATTTTGGATCAGATGGAAAGAGTCACTCGCAGTAAGTCACAGACGTTTTACATGGTTCAATGGATGCATCATACCGAGTCAGAATCAACCTAGGAATCAGAAGAATTTCTAAGGGCATGTATCCATAATGGTTTTCCCAAGCAACCGAATCTCGAGGACGAGATTCATTCTAAGTGGGGGAGGTTTTTCACAGCCTGGTTCTTGCCCTCTTTTCTTTGCTTGATTTTCATCTGAGTTGGTTTTGGATTTGGAGTTTTGAATCATTCCATTTGGACTTGATCACTTGGGTACCTCTTGATTTTCACCCAAGTGCCCCCTCTCCTCTTCTAATCCATCATTTCACCCCTGGCCAACCCAACAATATTGCTTGGAATATTTTTCTTAAATGAAAAACATTCATTTTTCCTCTTAAACCCTAGCTAAACCCTTTGACCTCCAAAGCAACCCTCATTTCTGTTGCCCTAAAAATCCTGAGAAAAATCCCAAATATTCTTTGGACCCTAGGGCACATTTATGAGCAAAAATATTTCACCACTCTTTGGAGTATTTTGGCTACAGAATTTTTTTTTCACTTCTGGGCTGACATGGTAGTTTCTATAGCAACTACCTTTTTACTAGCGTCAGAGCCAGCGCCTCTGTGGCGCGCGTGATCACCGCTCGGCCATCCAGAGCGTGTCCCCCTCGCCACCATCCTCGTCTCCACCTCCTTTACTCCACCCAACCGCTCACCGACACCGGAGCTCGCCGCAGCGAGCACGGGCACGGTCCGGCCGACGGCATAGTGCCCGCGCACTGTGTTCGTCCCTTTCCTCCTCGCTCATGTGCTCGTCCGCGTCCGTGCACAGCTCCCGCATGACCCATGTCGCCTCCCCCCTCTCTCTGGCACCATTCATCGCTGGGCGCCAGAGACAGCTGTCCTCTGGCGGAGCCCAAGCCCTCCTCGCCGCCCCACCTATAACCCCCCCCCCCTCCGCAACCTCCTGGAGCATCACACCTCACCACCTCTCCCTCCTATAGCCACTAGAAGCCGCAGCCCAGCCGGGCAGGCCGCGGGCTGCCGTCCCTGAGCTGAGCTCGCCGGTAATCCCCTCTAGATCATCCCCGCAGCTCCGTCCACTCCCAAGCCAAGGCGAACCCGCTAGGGCCTCCTCCTCTCCTCCGTGAAGCTAACGTGCCAAGCCAGAGCCCCTGGAGCCGCCCCTAGCCGCCGTCTTCCTCATCTCCGGCGACCACCGTGTTCTGCCTCCGCTTGCGAGGAAGAATCTGACACCGTCCGGTCACCATTAGCCAAGCTACGGGTATGGGCAGGTGTGCAAGAGCCTTCTCCGTCGATCCCTCCCTCTCGTTTTCCTCCAAGAAGCCTCAACGCCGGCGTAGGCTCCGGTGAAGCGCCGCGCCTCTCTGTTTCTTTCTCCCCTCCCTCCGGCCTGACTAGCGGGGCCCGCTAGTCATCCACTCACTACGCGCGTGAAGCGGTATGAGTGGTGGCGCCCTGGGAAAATACGCCATCGACGTCACCCCCCTCTGTTTTCTTTTTTTCAAATTCATTTAAATTCCAGTAGCATTCAAACAGCCATAACTTTCGTTCTACAAGTCCAAATGCAGTGATTCTTTGTGCATTGTGTTCTTTGTCCAAAAATATAACAGCTCCCAAAAGATGGGATTTCTCCTTGCTGTCTAGATTTTCTGGCAATTTTCTGAAGGTTTCTTGATATTTTCTTTTGTGGTTTTTGAATGTTTTCAGAGGAACCAGCTTGTCTTGAGGATCACCAGGAGCCTTGTGAACCTCATCAGTACTAAGGCAAGCCACAGTAACATTTTCATGGTGCCACTTCAATATTTATGATTTTCATACTTGAACTAATGAATAGTGATGAATTTAAATTAGTTATATAATTAATATATTCTGTTAGATACTCGTTATGTTAAAATTCCTGAACTTAAGTATGTTTGAAGTAAATATTGTTGGTGACATAATGAGAACTTAGTTGCAAGTGATAAATAAATAATTTGGTCATAGAGTTGATGAGTAATTTGAATAATATTTTTGCATGAGGTAAAATGATGATAATTGCTAGAAATAGTTCTGGTATAAGTAAAGAGAGGTTTTAACCAGTATAGTAGCATGAGTTTATGTTGGCTCCGTGGGAGCGTGATTGGTGCAATCTTTGCACGGTTATGTGATGCATATGTTAAGTGATGCATGGTATGGCAGTATGACACCGGTTATTTTATTGTCACATTAAAGTTGAACCTGATTAATAGTTCAACTTGAACATGTTGTTGACCGGGTCGTGGTGCCGCTAAAACGAGTCTTTCCCAGTGCGACCACATTTGCCGTTATGGGACAACCGTAATGCATTTTATTGTCGTGCCTCTGGTCGGTACCTCAATTTAGGGAAGGTTATGGGCGTGATGTACCCTGGCCCGGTAGGCAAGCATAACCTTGTGAGCCCGTTGTTAAGTTAATTTTGGTACCGCATCCCAGTGTGGATCATGGCCATGATGGTGGTCGAGGTGTCTGGAGGTAGACACGGGGCCACCCAGGACTAGCCCGGTGGGGTCTGAGTCGGAGGGGCCGGGAGAGTGTCATGACAATGAAACGGTTTCATCGGAACGCCGTTGGTCACCCGGATGGGAGGGTGAGGCCATGGGTTCCGTAGTGTGGGTACAGTGTACTAACCTCTGTAGAGTGTATTTAATCTATCGATAGCCGAGTCCACGGATACGGACATGCTCGAAAGTAAGGTACACCATGGGTCAACACTAATAAATATGCACACTAAATTGCACTAGGGATGACAGTGAAGTCATCGGGTTGAGTTGGACTTGAGTTGTCAGGTTGTGATCGCCGTAAGGATCACGAGCCATGAGTTGGTCGGGTTGTGATCGCCATAAGAATCACGAGCCATGAGATGGTCGGGTTGTGATCGCCGTAAGGATCACGAGTATGTGTTGGTAATATTATGTTTGTTGGTCACACCTGGTAAGCAAGTTGGGAGAATGAGTACCTATTGAGCACTGTCACAGCATGTTGGTTATATAGTTGCATTGTTGATTAAATTGGATAAATATCATAATATTGTCTGTCATCTTGTTTATTCTTATTGTGAGATTGCAAGTACATTCAATGTACTGACCTGGCGTGTCATGCCAGATTTCAGGAAAGTCCCGTTGGAAAGGAGTGTTGTCCGAGTCTAGACCATGTCCATGTCGGTGTCCTTGTGCTATGGAGTCCCGCTACGACATTGTTCCGCTGCCGAGTAGTTGTCATGATCGAGGCCCTTTATGTTCACTAAATAATGTACATATTCTTCAGCCGCACCGTGTGTGCCACTTGGCCTCACTAACTGTTGTAATATGAACTATGTTTCGCTAGCATGAATAAAGCGGTTGTTTTCTGTACCATGTTGTTGTGTGTTGCCAGAAGACAAGATCTCTGGGCTGGCTATGCAAGGTAAACCGGTCGCTCTGAGCTGGGGTGCCACAACGCTTGGTATCAGAGCCGCGCTGACTATAGGCCACACTAGACTAAGCCGAGTTAACTGGATGCTAGATACGAGTTGTAGCTGAGTGTCGGTAATAGCTATAGCTGGTTGTTGCATTGCATGCACTGATTATATTTTTCTATGCTAACCTGCTAATGGTTCTGAGTGTAGATGGCTCCGGTGTTGTATCCGTGCCAGTTGCAGCTAATGCCATACACGTCGCCGCATCTCCTTCGTAACGTGTGGGGTCGGCTGTACCCTCACAGAGACAATCAGTCTATCGTGTGTACCGGGAGCACCTAGCTGACGCAGTGTATGAGTATCTCGTCGTGGTTACTCTCCGCACTAGTTCCGATTCCAGTTCTTATACTCGTACCTCTCGTAGCGGCTACGCTTCTTCCGCTTCTCAGGCTGTTCACTTTGCTGCATTCGAGGCACTTGTTGAGCTCCGCTACAATGAGGTCCGGATGCAGAATCACCCAGGTTTCCATTACTACCCTTCTCTCGATGATAATGGTAGTGTCCGTTTCCCTGTCATTGATCCGGAGTCTGATAGTGTCGCTAGCCACCTTTCTCGCTACATCACTGCTAGCTATCTTCTGATCTACGAGCTGGCTCGTGAGCTGAGTCATGCCCGTACTGCTTTAGCCTCTACTTTAGTCTCTGCTCGCTCAGCCACTACTTCTCCATCTGTGGGATTTATTCCCTACGTTCCTGCCAGTTCTAGACCCCCTGTTTCTACAGTTACTCCCTCGAGTAGCTGGGGCACCGTGACTGCGAGTCCCCTTAGTGCTCCTGCATAGTGGCTTTCACTCCTCGCCACTCCTGCAGCCCCGGTGATCCGCCCTCCACCTTCCCCTGAGGGAGAGCCCTCGAGGCAGCATTATCGTGTCACTTTTAACCCGAGGTCTCTGTTAACCCCGTTAGTTCTGGATCTGAGTCCGCATCAGGAGAGGACCCTGCAGCGCCAGCCGAGCAGTAGAGCTTTCGAGTATTCTCAGTGGTCGGGATGGAGTATGGTTGTAATCGTACTAGTCATGATGTTTCGTTTCATGTATGAGGGTAGTTGGACCTGGCATGTTGTTATCTTTCATGTATGAGTCTATGTATAATTAAGTTGGACTTTATTTTATTCGCCATATTTTCTTCGTCTTTTCGGTTTTGCTTGGTTTTTGTTGCTGGCTTCTCCCCAGCTTGTGTTGAATGCTTCTCATCTCGGTTTCGTTGACTTGGGAAAATCATATTAGGATGACGCGGGGAGGATGCAGTAGCAACGTTCGCGAGGGTTCTCCTGTTCGGCGTTCCGCACGGCAGGCAGGACAATCACCCGAGCCGTACGTTCCACCACCACCTCCACCACCAAATCCGCCCTCCACCGAGCAAATTATGCGTATGTTCGAGGAACGATGAAACAATGATCTAATGGAAATATTCAGAAGTATTCAAGCAATGGTTGGAAAGAATGGAAATCAGCCTGCCTCTCACTCCAAACTATCTGATTTTCAAAGGACTAAGCCTCCCAGTTTCAGTCAGGACGTTGATCCCTTGGATGCAGATGATTGGTTAAGAACTATGGAAAAGAAACTTGAGGTTGCTCGAACTGAGGAAGAGGATAAAGTTCCATTTGTAACACATTATCTGGAAGGCGCTGCTGCCATATGGTGGGAAAGTGAGAAAGCCATAGGGACTGAGAATGAAGCAATTACCTGGTCAAGATTCAAGGAGCAGTTCCGAAGATATCACATCCATGCGGGAATTATGAAGACTAAGCAACGTAAATTTCTCGCGCTCCTCCAAGGAAGTCAGTCAGTGGGAGAATATTTACAAAAATTTAATCATCTGTCACGTTACTCTCAAATATGATGTGGCCACTGAAGAAAGGAAGATGGACCACTTTCTTGGTGGATTAAACCCGCAACTTCGCTGTGCTCTCAGTATGTTCGATTTTCCGGATTTCCAAACCCTGGTGAACAAGGCTTTCATTGCTGAAAGGGAACACAAGCTCGTGTTAGATACTAAGTCTGCCCATAACTATCACAAACGCAAGTTTGAGCCCAAGAAGGAAATGCAACCAGTACAGAAGATTCGTACCTGGCAGCCAACTCCGATGGCATACCATCCCAGTTGGCAACAAAATGTTAATAAGACCACCACCCAAGTGAAGAATGATGTGCTCAACCCAGTTGTGGAGAATCGTCTGTGCAACAATTCCTGTTATAGTTGCGGACAAACCAGACATTATGCCAAACAGTGTCCCAAGAACACCCGGACCAATGCTACGTTCAAGCCTCAAATCCATTAACTGGAAGCCGGTCCAAGTCAGCACGACGTCACAGGATATGTTCATCACATTTCAGCCGACGATGCCCAAGAAAATCCCGAAGTCGTCATTGGTATGTTCCCTGTTAATAACATACCTGCAGTAATTTTATTTGACTCTTGGGCTTCCCACTCTTTTATTTCTCGGATTTTTGTCGCCCAAAACAAATTTCCTTGTTCGCTTTTGGGCAAGTATATGCTGGTACAAACCCCGGGATCTATTATTCAAAGCAATCTTGTCTGCCCCAATCTGGAAGTCAGGATCAACGAAATCCGTTTTCCGACGTCATTGATACTGATTGAGTCTGAAAATTTGGATGTTATCTTGGGTATGAATTGGCCGACTCAGTACCAAGTATGCATAAATTGTGCGACCCGGGAAGTCAATTTGACCGGACAAGATGGACAAGCTACCAAGTTTATTGCCCGTAGAAGCATATCCTCCAAGGAAATGGTTTTTACAGCAATAGTAGAAATGGAATTAATTCCAGTGGTCAGTGAGTTTCCTGATGTATTCCCAGAAGAACTGCCAGGCATGCCACCTGACCGAGAGCTTGAGTTTGCAATAGAACTTGTGCCCGGAACTACACCAATACACAAGAAATATTATAGAATGCCATCATCCGAGTTGGTGGGGCTAAAGAAACAGCTTGATGAAATGCTCCAGAAAGGATATATTCGTCCCAGTTCCTCGCCACGGGGATCACCCGCTATTTTTGTGGACAAGAAAGATGGCAGCCTCCGCATGTGTGTGGACTACAAATAGTTGAATGATGTCACGATCAAAAACAAGTATCCTCTGCCAAGAATTGATGATTTGTTTGATCAGCTCAGTGGAGCCAAGGTATTCTCAAAGATTGATTTGCGGACTGGATATTACCAACTCAAAATTAAAAAGGGGGATATTCCCAAGACCGCGTTCACCACTCGCTACGGTTGTTATGAATATACCGTCATGTCCTTCAGCCTCACCAACGCCCCCGCCTTCTTCATGCACATGATGAACAAAGTGTTCATGGATTTCCTTAATAAGTTCATGGTCGTCTTCATCGATGATATACTTATTTACTCAAGAAGTGAAGAAGAGTATAAAGGACACCTCCGCGCAGTGCTACAACAACTGTGTGAGCACCAGTTGTATGCCAAGTTCAGCAAATGCGAGTTTTGGCTCAAGCGAGTTGGATTCCTTGGGCATGTACTCTCCGCTGAAGGAATAGCCGTGGACCCAAGCAAGGTAAAAGGTGTGCTCGACTGGTTGCCAACCGCCACCGTGTCTCAGATCAGGAGTTTTCTTGGATTAGCCGGATATTACCGTTGATTTATTGAAGGGTTCTCCCAGATTGCTAAGCCCATGACGGAGTTTCTTAAAAAGGATAAGAAGTTTGAACGGACGTCAGACTGTGAGAAAAGTTTCACTGAGTTAAAGAAGCGCTTAACAACTGCACCGGTATTAACACTTCCAGATATCTACCACAGCTTTGACGTATATTGCGACGGTTCCCGGCAAGGACTTGGGTGCATGCTTATGCAAGATGGCAAGGTAGTAGCCTACGCCTCACGGCACCTACGATCCCATGAAGGCAATTACCCCACTCATGATTTGGACTTGGCTGCGGTAGTTCATGCTTTAAAAATTTGGAGACACCACCTTATTGGAAAAAGGTGCCAAATTTTTACCGACCACAAAAGTCTCAAATACATATTTACTCAGCCAGATTTAAACCTTCGTCAGTGAAGATGGCTGGAGTTGGTCAAGGATTATGATCTTGGAATAAATTACCATCCGGTTAAGGCCAACGTGGTTGCCGATGCACTCAGTCGAAAGCCCGTCAGTTTAAACGTCATGCTGGAGTCTCTGCCTTCCGAACTCAAAGAAGAAATTGCTCAGCTCAACATGTTCATTGTTGAGGCTGGTCTTGCCAATATTCTAACGGTCACTCCTACTCTTGAGGAAGAAATCCGCAAGGCCCAGCCAGGCGATGCCAAACTGCAGAAACGCATCAAGTCATCCGATTTCTCGAAGGATCAGTACGGTACCCTCCGATTCAGGGGAAGGATTTGTGTGCCTAATCAAGCTGACCTAAAGCAGAAAATTTTGTCAGAAGCCCACGAGTCCTCGTATTCAATCCACCCTGGAGGCACAAAAATGTATGAAGACCTTCGACAAATATTCTGGTGGGATGGAATGAAGAAAGACATTGCTTATTTCGTGGCCTGTTGCGACATATGCAACAAAGTTAAGGCGGAATATCAGAAACCAGCCGGACTTCTCCAACCACTGCCCGTGTCACAATGGAAATGGGATGTCTGTATGGATTTCATCACAGGATTACCCAGGACCCGACGAGGCAATAATGCGATCTGGGTCATAGTGGATACATTAACCAAGGTGGCTCACTTCCTCCCAGTCAAAACCTCATACCGAGCAGATGAGCTTGCCCGATTTTATGTATCCAGGATTGTGAGTTTACATGGAGTTCCCAGAACCATCACTACTGACCGAATGTTCACTCTTCACCTCTGCTTTTTGGACCCATCACCATCAAGCCCTTGGGACAGAATTAAAATACAGCACCGCTTATCATCCTCAGACGGAATGGGCAAACGGAAAGAGTAAATCAGATACTCGAAGATATGCTCCGAGCCTGTGTTTTAGCCCAAGGACCTCAACGGGAAGATTGCTTGCCGTACGCCGAGTTCTCGTATAACAATGGATTCCAGACCAGTTTAAAGATGTCACCTTATGAAGCTTGTATGGCTGTTAGTGCCGCACTCCATTAAATTGGTCTCAAACCGGAGACAGCCGCATCTTCAGAACATATCTCATGCTGGAAGCCGAAAAAACAAGTCAAGGAGATCCGAGACAGATTACAACTGGCCAAATCACGACAGAAAAGTTATTACGATGCAAAGCACCGGCAGATCAGTTTTAAGCCCGGAGAACATGTCTACCTTTCAGTCACACCTATGAAGGGAGTAAAAAGGTTCCAAACCCGTGGAAAATTGGCACCCAGGTTTATTGGTCCATTTCCCGTCATGACACGAGTAGGTGCTGTGGCATATCAGTTGGAGCTGCCTCCGGAACTGTCCGACGTGCACAACATGTTCCACGTTTCACAACTGCGACGGTGCATCTCACCACCCGAGAAAAAGACCGATTTGACAGAGATAGAGCTGGCCAAGGACTTGACCTACGAAGAGAGGCTAGTGAAAATTTTGGATCAGATGGAAAGAGTCACTCGCAGTAAGTCACAGACGTTTTACATGGTTCAATGGATGCATCATACCGAGTCAGAATCAACCTAGGAATCAGAAGAATTTCTAAGGGCATGTATCCATAATGGTTTTCCCAAGCAACCGAATCTCGAGGACGAGATTCATTCTAAGTGGGGGAGGTTTTTCACAGCCTGGTTCTTGCCCTCTTTTCTTTGCTTGATTTTCATCTGAGTTGGTTTTGGATTTGGAGTTTTGAATCATTCCATTTGGACTTGATCACTTGGGTACCTCTTGATTTTCACCCAAGTGCCCCCTCTCCTCTTCTAATCCATCATTTCACCCCTGGCCAACCCAACAATATTGCTTGGAATATTTTTCTTAAATGAAAAATATTCATTTTGCCTCTTAAACCCTAGCTAAACCCTTTGATCTCCAAAGCAACCCTCATTTCTGTTGCCCTAAAAATCCTGAGAAAAATCCCAAATATTCTTTGGACCCTAGGGCACATTTCTGAGCAAAAATATTTCACCACTCTTTGGAGTATTTTGGCTACAGAAAATATTTTCACTTCTAGGCTAAAATGGTAGTTTCTACAGCAACTACCTTTTTACTAGCTCCAATGTGGCTGGTTTTCCCTGTGCTTATTCACCTTGGTAAGAGTTAGTAAAACCCCAAAGCTCAACCCTTGAATCCCTGTGGTTTGACCACAGTAACTGTTCAAAGTTTCTGTCCAGTAACTTAACCACATCACCATTTCACTTCTACTACACCCGGGAACAAACCGAGCCGTGGTAACACCTAAGTTTACTAAGGACTACATGCCAGACATCATGGTTAGTGCATATGTGGCCTGATGTCACGGTTCACGCGGTGACCGCGTTCGTCCGGGCGTGCTGGCATGCCAAACGCGCTCTACGCGTCGCCAGCGCCTCAGTGGCACGCGTGCTCGCTGCTCGGCAAGCCAGAGCATGTCCCCCCTTGCCACCATCCTCGTCTCCACCTCCTTTACTCCACCCTGCCGCTCGCCGATGCCGGAGCTCGCCGCAGCGAGCACGGGCACGGTCCGGCAAACGGCACAGTGCCCATGCACTGTGTTCGTCCCTTTCTTCCTTGCTCGTGTGCTCATCCGCGTCTGTGCACAACTCCCGCGTGACCCTCGTCGCCTTCCCCCTCTCTCTCTAGCACCATTCGTCGCCGGGCACTGGAGACAGCTATCCTCCGGCGGAGCCCGAGCCCTATTCGCTGCCCCGCCTACAAAAAAACCCCTTCGCAGCCTCCTGGAGCATCGCACCTCACCACCTCTCCCTCCTATAGCCACTAGAATCCGCAGCCCGGCCGGGCAGGCCGCGAGCTGCCGTCCCTGAGCTGAGCTCGCTGGCGATCCCCTCTGGATCGTCCCCGCAGCTCCGGCCACTCCCAAGCCAAGGCGACCCCGCTAGGGCCTCTGCCTCTCCTCCGTGAAGCTAACGCGCCAAGCCAGAGCCCCTGGAGCCACCCCTAGCCGCCATCTTCCTCATCTCTGGCGACCATTGTGTTCTGCCTCCACTTGCGAGGAAGAATCCGACACCGTCCGGTCACCATTAGCCAAGCTACGGGTATGGGCAGGTGCGCAAGAGCCTTCTCCGTCGATCCCTCCCTCTCGTTTTCCTCCAAGAAGCTTCAACACCGACATAGGCTCCGGCGAAGCGCCGCGCCTCACTGTTTCTTTCTCCCCTCCCTCCGGCCTGACTAGCGGGGCCCGCTAGTCAGCCACTCACTACGCGCGTGAAGCGGTATGAGTGGTGGCGCCCTGGGAAAATACGCCATCGATGTCACCCCCCTCTGTTTTCTTTTTTTCAAATTCATTTAAATTCCAGTAGCATTCAAACAACCATAACTTTTATTCTACAAGTCCAAATGCAGTGATTCTTTTTGCATTGTGTTCTTTGTCCAAAAAACTAACAAGTCCCAAAAGATGGGATTTTTCCTTGCTGTCTAGATTTTTTGGCAATTTTCTGAAGGTTTCTTGATATTCTCTTTTGTGGTTTTTGAATGTTTTCAGAGGAGCCTTGTGAACCTCATCAGTACTAATGCAAGCCGCAGTAACATTTTCATGGTTCCACTTCCATATTTATGATTTATCACTTGCAACTATTATTCAAATTACTCATCAACTCTATGACCATATTATTTATTTATCACTTACAACTAAGTTCTCATTATCTTACCAACAATATTTACTTCAAACATACTGAAGTTCAGGCATTTTAACATAGCAAGTATATAACAGAATATATTTATTATATAACTAATTTAAATTCATCACTATTCATAAGTTCAAGTATGAAAATCATAAATATTGAAGTGGCACCATGAAAATGTTACTGTGGCTTGCCTTAGTACCGATGAGGTTCACAAGGCTCCTCTGAAAACATTCAAAAACCACAAAAGAAAATATCAAGAAACCTTCTGAAAATTGCCAGAAAATCTATACAGCATGGAAAAATCCCATCTTTTGGGAGTTGTTATATTTTTGGACAAAGAACACAATGCAAAAACAATCACTGCATTTGGACTTGTAGAATAAAAGTTATGGCTGTCTGAATGCTACTAGAATTTAAATGAATTTGAAAAAAAAGAAAACAGAGGGGGGGTGAAGTCGATGGCGTATTTTCCCAGGGCGCCACCACTCATACCGCTTCGCATGCGTAGTGAGTAGCTGACTAGCGGGCCCCGCTAATCAGGCCGGAGGGAGGGGAGAAAGAAACAGAGAGGCGTGACGCTTCGCCGGAGCCTACGTCGGCGTTGAGGCTTCTTGGAGGAAAACGAGAGGGAGGGATCGATGGAGAAGGCTCGCACCTGGCCGTAACCATAACTTGGCTAATGGTGACCGGACAGCGTCGGATTCTTCCTCGCAAGCGGAGGCAGAACACGGTGGTCGCCAGAGATGAGGAAGACGGCGGCTAGGTGCGGCTCCAGGGGCTCTGGCTTGGCGCGTTAGATTCACGGAGGAGAGGCGGAGGCCCTGGCGGGGTCGCCTTGGCTTGGGAGTGGCCGGAGCTGCGGGGATGATCCAGAGGGGATCGCCGGCAAGCTCGGCTTGGGGACGGCAGCCCGCGGCCTGCCCGGCCGGGCTGCGGTTTCTTGTGGCTATAGGAGGGAGAGGTGGTGAGGTGCGATGCTCCAGGAGGCTGCGGAGGGGGGTTTTTATAGGCGGAGCGGCGAGGAGGGCTCGGGTTCCGCCGGAGGATAGCTGTCTCCGCCGCTCGGCGACGAATGGTGCCAGAGAGAGAGGGGGAAGGCGACGGGGGTCACGCAGGAGCTGTGCGCGGACGCGGACGAGCACATGAGCAAGGAGGAAAGGGACGAACACAATGCGCGGGCACTGTGCCCTTGGCCGGACCATGCCTGTGCTCGCTGCGGCGAGCTCCGGCGTCGGCGAGTGGCAGGGTGGAGTAAAGGAGGTGGAGACGAGGATGGTGGCGAGGAGGGACACACTCTGGCTGGCCGAGCAGCGAGCACGCGCACCACAGAGGCGCTGGCGACGTGCAGAGCGTGCGTTTGGCATGCCAGCATGCCCGGACAAACACGGTCACCGTGTGGACCATGACATCAGGCCACATATGCACTAACCATGATGTCTGGCATGTAGTCCTTAGTAAACTTAGGTGTTACCACGGCTCGGTTTGTTCCCAGGCGCAGTAGAAGTGAAACGGTGAAGAGGTTAAGTTACTGGACACAAACTTTGAACAGTTACTGTGGTCAAACCACAGGGATTCAAGGGCTGAGCTTTGGGGTTTTACTGACTCTAACTAAGGTGAATAAGCAGAGGGAAAACCAGCCACATTAGAGCTAGTAAAAAGGTAGTTGCTGTGGAAACTACCATTTCAGCCCATAAGTGAAAATATTTTCTGTAGCCAAAATACTCCAAAGAGTGGTGAATTATTTTTTCTCAGAAATGTGCCCTAGGGTCCAAAGAATATTTGGGATTTTTCTCAGGATTTTTAGGGCAACAGAAATGAGGGTTGCTTCGGAGGTCAAAGGGTTTAGCTAGGGTTTAAGAGGCAAAATGAATATTTTCCATTTAAGAAAAATATTCCAAGCATTATTGTTGGGTTGGCCAGGGGTGAAATGATGGATTATAAGAGGAGAGGGGGCACTTGGGTGAAAATCAAGAGGTACCCAAGCGATCAACTCCAAATGGAATGATTCAAAACTCCAAATCCAAAACCAACTCAGCTGAAAATCAAGTAAAGAAAAGAGGGCAAAAACCAGGCTGTGACACTACTGGAGTTGGTGGTTGATATAGGAAGGGCCGCCGCAGATGAAGCCATAGAGCTCGCTGCTGCCGAGGAATATGATCTTGCTGTCGGTAATGTGTAGGGCTCCATGGCGGTGAAGGAGCATTCTTCGGAGGAAGTCTGGGCAGGGGGAATGGCCGTCGAGGTGAAGATCCCTCTCTAGACCATGGGACCACTCCCCGCCACCGGGACCGTCGCTGAGATCCCGCCATCCTCCTTGAGCACGCTGGCCATGGTGTTGTCGCCACTCGGAGCTGGAGCGCCCGGCCTGTCTCTGACGACAGATGCTGAGCTTGATGAAGAGCTCCAACGTCTCCTGGCTCCGCTTTATCAGGGAGTTGGAGAGTCTGACGACTCAGCCATTATCGCCATGGACTTGTCCTTCGTGGAATCCATGGTGGAGGGCATGAAAGAGATGCAGTCTCGGCACAGCCAGAAGTGGCGGGCGCTCAAGGATCAGCGCGAGTCTGTCGACAAGATGAACCAGAAGCTGAAGGATAAAGGCCTGGAGCTGCGTGCGTGGCACGACAATCATCTCAAGCTACCCTTGAGGCAGCAGGAGATGCTCTAGATGACTAGGGAGGATGTCATAGCCCGCGAGGCGCACTTGGCGGACCGCAAGGCATCCCTAGACGCCAGAGCGAGAGATCTCCCTCCGGGAGGAGAAGCTGAAAGCCACTCTTTGCGCCAAAGATGACGATCTGGAGGTTCTTGTCTGCCAGCGCACTAAGGATCTGGAGGACAAGCATGGAGCAGCTCTGGACGTCGTTATCACTGACTCTGCTGCCCAAATGAAGAAGCTTCCTGATGACCTGGCTGCCGCGTCTGTGCTAAGACTGATCTTGACCAGCAGGTGTCTAAGCTGGCGGAAGATCTTGCCGACAACGCCAAGGAGTTGGAAGCTCTCAAGGAAGAAGCATGGAAGGCAGAGATTCTCTTGGCTGACTGCAATCGTAGCTCTCTTCCAAGAATTAGAGCCTCGAAACTACCAACGACAAAATCTTGGCATGAAGGCGAGGATTGACACATTGGAGCGCTTGACGGAGTCATTTGAGTCCCGCTAGCAGTTGCTGTCCAAGGACTTGGACACCGCCAAGCGTCTCCGGCAGGATGCAAAGGACAAACTGAAGAATCAGGTCAATCTGAGCAACCTCTGGATCAAGATCCTGGTCAACATGGTTGAGCGTCTCGGTGCTCAGGCTGCGGCGATGGGCATGGACGACCCAGTCTTCTTGGTTAGCAAGCAAGAGGCCCCAAGCATTAAGCTAGGAATATTCTTCAACAAGCTGATCGAGAACCTGAGAGTGCATGAGGAGGGGAGGTCCGAGCGCTTCGCGGCCGAGTCCCAGAAGCTTGCCCGTAACGCCCTCTTACTGGTCTTGAGCAATATCGCCTGCCGCCACCCAGACCTCGACCTCGACGATGGATTCAGGAAGCCGCCAGTGGGTGCCGACATTGCATCCGCGAAGGTGAAAGCTGCATCATGGGACGACAGGGTTCTCCAAGTTTGAACCGCTCCATCTGGTCACCAAGCCAAGTATCAGGCCACTATTGCTTCCGCATTGCCCTATAATGAAACATGACATACATTTTGCATTTAGTCATTCTATCTCTGGTGTTTGCGTCCAACCGATATTCCTAGCTGAATTTTAAACGCGTGTTTATACCTTTGAGCCCTATACGTTTGCGCTCGTATGGTCGACCCCTATGTATGCTTTGGATGCCTGCCGGTATCATATTGCCGCGATTGTCATAAGGGTCCGACCCTTATAAGTCATCTTCGCGTGGATGCATTCCGGCAGGTTTTTCCCAGGTAGTTCTTGGTGTAGCCTCTCGTCCCGCGAGCATGGCTCTAGACAGTACGATGGTGCGACAAAAGAAACCGAGCAAGGTTCCATCACACGAGGGTTTTCACGATACGAACGCTCACTAGATTAAGGGATAAACGTCCGCAAAATTCTCAAATGTATCAATCAAGAAGTGATAATGTAAACTTAGCTTTCGTCTTGAGCTTCTTTCTCTTCTGTCGGGCCACGTGCATCACGTCCGCCCGTGGCACCTGGAGAAGCAGAAGTCAACCAGGTGGTTTCTTTGTTCCCGGCAGGGACTGATACGCATTTCATGTGGTTGGCGGGCATCATGGCATAGTGTCGGGCTTCTCTAGTCCTCCACCCCTTTTCTCCTCTACTTTTGGATCAGTTCGGCGGCTGCCTATGCATGGCTCATGCCGATGCAGGCGGCCTCACCGAAGTACGCTTGCTGGGGCATCTATAGACAGACTCATACCAGCGCTTTGCTCAGGATTACCCAAAATAAGGGAAATACTGGACTGAGCGTCGTGCAATAATTGTCGACATCGGTGATGCCGGGGCTAAAACAATTCGACTCCCGACGAAGGGAAGGGACGGGGAGGAGGGAGCTCGTTCCCGCATGTTTCGTGCCCTTTCTCCGAACGGCACCCGAATTGTGGGTACACCATGTGGGCCGCCGAGACAGGTCTCTTGCCACCAGCAGAGATCTTCACTGCAGCCGTGGCTACGAAGAGGCGCGGAGACCAACAACATGGTGCAGGGCTGGTCCCGCTTTGCTTCTACGTCTTTATGGATGCCACGGTCGATGGTGTCATTGAAGATGCAGATGACGATGAAGGTGACGCGTGCTCACGTCTTCAGGATCGCACAAGCGATGCCCCCTACCTGGCGTGCCAAACATGTCACAGGAAACCACAACCACTTATAGGGGCCAGGAGGCCCCTTGCTGGTTCGGGAGGGGGACGTCGTGTTGCCCAAAGAGCAGACGAATGTGGGGCAGCATGGCAGAGATCAGATGGGCAATTTTACCTAGGTTCGGGCCGCCGTGAGGTGTAAAACCCTACTCCTACTTGGTGGATTGATGGTGGAAATGTGGTGGTAGAGCATAGTACACTTGCCCGTCAAGGGTTGCCTCAGGGCAGCAGCGACTACGTGCATATGGGGGTGTGAGTTATCCAACCTTCTAACCCCTTCTACCATTGCCATGGGCCTCCTTTTATAGGTTAAGGGATCACCACAGTGGCAAATCAGTCATGAGGCACTGATAATATAGCAAACAATGCTATCGTACCTAACTCTGCAGGCTGACAGTGCACATTAAATGCGTTGCTCAACGTGGCATCATTGGTTGCCCGGCAAGGCTTTCCGGGCTATCTTGCCAGCTCCACGTCTCCTTGTCTGACACGTCATAGGACGGGTGTCGCCTATAGGTTTTCTAGTAGAAAGGGGCTGCCATGTGGCGAATGGCTGCCACTTAATCACTTTGCGGCTTGACACCGCACTGATTGATGACATGAGTCGTGGTGACGCACTTGGTGAGGTGTTTTAGCCTCCGCAAGTCCCGGCAGGCCCTGCCGGGACGTTTTGGTCATCTTGTTTTGGGGGTGGCATCGCGCTTTGCTGGGATCGCCTGCCCGGCAAAGGAGGCCTTTCCCTTGACGATATCTTGCTTCTCTAGTTTGGTCTTAGTTCCTCTGATCTGCTTGTCGGTCCTTTGAATCTCTTAGTTTCTTGTACTATTGGCTCGATCTTGGCTTGTCCGTGCACGAGTCAGGGGAAAACATATACCCCTCTATATTTCCCCGACACCTGCCCCCGCGGCCTCGAGCCGCCTCCATAGGCCATCTTCACGATGCCGCATTCGGGCCGCCGTGGCGAGCAATCCCCGCCTGCCTCACCCGGCATGTGCCACAAGCCGCCGCCATGCCTGCCTCTGAGGCTCTCCACACCTTTGCCTCCCGCGCGCTCTGCCGCAAGTCGCTGCCTTGGCCCACCGGCGCGCCTCCCTGTCGCTGCACCTCCGAGTCTGCTCAGGGCCTCACTTCAGGCTCCATCATTGCCTCGCTTCCAATGTGACCCGCCCGTGCTTTGCTGACCTCGCTTCCACCTTGCCCTGTATTGCTGCCTCGATGCGGCACCCTCCGCTGTCGTCTCGTTGCGGCGCTATCTAGGTCCATCAAATAGATCAAGCTGGATGGAGAATAAGGGATTCCACATTTTCTCGATGTCAAGGCAGGGGCAAAACTGCCAACACCACGTGCCCCGCTCAAATCTACGAATGACCAGCCATCATAGGCAGCAAGGAGCAGCCACCGAGGTCATCTACACCGGGCAGGGGATCACTGGGCTTGTCTCGGTCTCATTTCCAGATGCTAGTAGAGCACCCACATTTTCATCGTTGGATGCCCCTCGATCTAAAAAAGTGCAATGGGGGAGCCATGTTTTGTCCGTGGTGCCAAGGGACTTGCCAACAAACCCCCGGTCTAAACTGCCTACAGTGTTGTCTAAAGGTACAATTTTGAAGCAGTGCGAAACAACTATGAAAAACATCGTACAGATGCATGCAGGGAAAGCTACGATAAAAAAAGAGGGCTCCAGGAATCGCGCCCTTACCATGTTGCATGGTTCTCACCTAGCAATAAAAAAGAATAAGAAGAAGAATCACTCTGTCAATGAGTAGTCGCACAGTACTACTTTGTCTGATAGCCGAGTACAAG
The DNA here is from genome assembly GCF_018294505.1 of Triticum aestivum. Lineage (NCBI taxonomy): Eukaryota > Viridiplantae > Streptophyta > Magnoliopsida > Poales > Poaceae > Triticum > Triticum aestivum. The sequence goes on from NC_057801.1 coordinate 548,498,569, forward strand.
TACCAACAAAGTTCAACTCCGTCAACCGAGGAATCATTAGGTGATGTCCATCCTGCTGGGGATATAACTATTGGTATGACCCGCCCAGGAGGGGACGGGTTATACTTGCAAGTATTCTTGAAGCCCAAGACCCAGGATGGAGATGGCGGTTCAAGAAAGGGCCCAAAGCCCAGAGGCAACTTAAGGCCTGTAGTGATAAACCGCCATATGTTTGTGACTTGTATTGTAAAGCAAGAATAGTTAAGAGACTGAGCCGGACACTGTAAATGAGCCAGCCGGAACTCTATGAGCCGCTGGGCATCGACCTCTGTATATAAAGGGATGACCCGGCGGCGGTTCAGGGCAAGTAACATCAGATCGAGAACTAGGTCAAGGGGATTCGCTCCCTGGTTATCGATTCATAAGAAATCCCACCCAAACTAGATCGTAGGCTTTTACCTTCAAAACAAGGGGCCGAACCAGTATAAACCTCATGTCCTTTGTCCCGTTTCACCCCTTTAAGCTTCCTAGTTGCGATGGCTCCACGACTAAGTCCTTGCGCTAGGACATCTGACGTGACAATTCCACGACACATCCAGTCTAGTTTATTAAACAGATGTTAATTCCTTCAAGAACAGTTACTCTACCTGTAATATATTTTACGCAGGACAAAGTGGCCTTATATCATGAACACAGATCTCATGCCAACATCATCATGTGCCAACATCTGACCATGCTACATTGTTCGACGGACATGCGCGCAAGCTGCCGCCCTGGCGAGTTGGTCTACATCAACATGCCAAAGCTCCACCGATCGCACGAGCCGTCCAACGGATGTGAGCAAGCTATCGCCCCCGCGATATGATCTAGATCAACACTTCACGACCGACTCATGTGTCCGGACGACCTCCAATGCAGCGGCTGACTCATCTGGCCGCGCCCGCGGCCAACTCTCTTGTCCACGTCGGCCTACAACGCAGCGACCGACTCTCCCGTCTGCACTGGTCTACAACACTATAGCCGACTCACGTGTTTGCGCTGGCTTACAATCTCGCAGCCACCTCTACCATCTGCCCCCACAATTTGGTCTACATCAGGACACCAGAGCCGCACCCGTCTGCACGAGCTACTTCGTGAGCGCATGCAAGTCACCGCTCCCGCGACTCGGTATATTCCAACAACTCTGGAGAAAATCATAATATATTATCAGCCTCCGCCTACACCGGATGGCTCAATGGACAGGCGCACAAGTCACCGGCACTGCGGTTTGGTTAACTTCAACAACCAGCCAGGATGAACCATTGGCCGGTTTACTGACACAACTCATACGGGATCATTTATAACCCGCAACGGTCGACCTCAACCTTCCATGGATTCACATCGCGTTATCAATGCCAAGGATATACAATGGGTGTCGTGAAGATCATCAACTCGGCACCTTGCCTCCAGCATCAACAAATTCTAGTGTTCCGTTGTTCAACTATATGCCGGTTTATGCCACGACCAATGTATGAACAATCTCAAGCCGACTCCTCGAGTCATCTTAAGACTCGGGTACTACATAGACAAGACTCAGCAAATTTGGCTGCTTTCATAAATTCAAGAACCTCAGGTCATTGCTGGGCAGACAACCCGTACCCAGGCATTGCTGCCACATTGGTGAAAATTTGAAGATCGTCAGAAAATTTCCGGCCCAAAAAGTGTTGGGCAATTAGAAAAAGTTTTTGGCTCAAAAGAAAGATTCTGGGTTATCAGAAAAGGTTCCAGCTCAAGAGAAATCTGTCTCTCACAAAGTTTTGAGCTCTCAATATCTAGCTCAACATCCAGTTCAAGAGGAATACATCTCTCGCAAGTTCAAGTTCTGAGAAAAGATTAAAGGTTGCCGAACAGAACTTGATGCCATGATGCACATTTCAAACATGGGTATCCTGCCATATTGGCAAAAAATTAAAGGTTGCCAAAGAGAACTTGATGCCATGATGCGCAGTTCAAACATGGGTACCCTGCCAGATTAGCAAAAAATTAAAGGTTGCCAAAGGGGACTAGCTGCCAAGATGCGTAGTTCAAACATGGGTATCTTGCCTTATGGGCTTATCATATTACACTACAAAAAAACACATCCGTGATATTTTGGCCCAAACGAAATTTTTATCTGTCATGCTTATGACACTTCTATGATGATAATTGTGACAAAAGCATGTATCATCATAGATGTGGTGGGATCCTACTTCCATGACAAAAAATCATAACAGAAAATGGGCTTTTCGTCCTGGGCGGGCTGGAGACGCAACTGCATGACATTCTTTGGGCCGTCTATGATGGGAAATCATGGTAGAAGAGAGAGCGCGGAAAATATCAGGGAGTTCTCGGTTACGATGGGTGGTCGGGGTCGAGGGATGCATGGAGGTTTGCGCGTTTCTCTCATGTACGCATGTGTGTGAGGCGTTGGCTAACTGAACCCGAGCGATCGCACGTTACTGAACCCGAGCGATCGATCCCTTGGATGTTAACTGAACCTGAGCGATTCATTGACTGCTGATAGAACCCGAGCGATTCCTTCGTTGTTGCTGCTAACTAAACTGTGCGATCAATCACTGCTGCTGCTTACTGAAACCGATCGAGCCCCCGTGTGAAACATAGCCAGCCGGTGTTTGGTTGCCTCTTGATGAACAATGACCGTTGCTACTTTGCACGCAGTATGTAGAACGAGTCCAGAAGTGGTGAGTCGAGCCGGGTGGTTAGCTATGGAAAAATAGTTCCCGGTGGGGGTTGGATGAAGAGGACCTCGTAGTAGTAGGTCGTTGCCGCTGGATGAACATGACCCCGAGGAGGCCGCTGACATGTCTCCAATGTATCTATAATTTTTTATTGTTCCATGCTATTATATTATCTGTTTTGGATGTTTAAAAGGCATTTGTATGCTAGTTTATATTATTTTTGGACTAACCTATTCACTGAGGGCCCACTGCCAGTTTCTGTTTTTTTGCCTATTTTAGAGTTTTGCAGAAAAGGAATACCAAACGGAGTCGAAATGGAATGAAACCTTCACGATGATCTTTCTTGGACCAAAAGCAAACCAGAAGACTTGGAGATGAAGTCGGAGACACAACGAGGCGGTCACGAGGCAGGAGGGTGTGCCCCTACCTCATGGGCCCCTCGTAGTTCCCCTGACCTAGTTACTTCTCCTATATACTCTTATGCCCTGAAAACATCCAGGAGAGTCACGAAACCACTTTTCCACCGCCGCAACCTTCTGTACCCGTGAGATCCCATCTAGGGACCTTTTTTGGCGTCCTGCCAGAGGGGGATTCGATCACGGAGGGCTTCTAGATCAACACCATTACCTCTCCGATGAAGCGTGAGTAGTTAACCACAGACCTTTGGGTCCATAGTTATTAGCTAGATGGCTTCTTCTCTCTCTTTGATTCTCAATACCATGTTCTCCTCGATGTTCTTGGAGATCTATTCGATGTAATATTCTTTTGCGGTGTGTTTGCCAAGATTCGATGAATTGTGGATTTATGATCAGATTATCAATGAATATTATTTAGTTCTTCTCTGAATTCTTATATGCATGATTTGATATCTTTGCAAGTCTCTTCGAATTATCGGTTTAGTTTGGCCTACTAGATTGATCTTTCTTGCAATGGGAGAAGTGCTTAGCTTTGGGTTCAATCTTGCAGTGTACTTTCCCAGTGACAGTAGGGGCAGCAAGGCACGCATTGTATTGTTGCCATCGAGGATAAAAAGATGGGGTTTTCAACATATTGCTTGAGTTAATTCCTCTGCATAATGTCATCTTACTTAATGCATTACTCCGTTCTTTATGAACTTAATACTCTAGATGCATGCTGAATAGCGGTCGATGTGTGGAGTAATAGTAGTAGATGCAGGCAGGAGTCGGTCTACTTGACACAGACGTTATGCCTATGTTCATGATCATTGCCTTAGATATCATCATAATCATGCGCTTTTCTATCAATTGTTTGGCAGTAATTCGTTCACCCACCATAATATTTGCTATCTTCAGAGAAGCCACTAGTGAAACCTCTGGCCCCAGGTTCTCTTTTCCATTATATTGAATCTCTTTTACATCTTATTAGTTTCCTGTCTACTATTTTGCAATATTTTACTTTCCGATCTATAAACCAAAAATACCAAAAATATTTACTTTACCATTGATCTATCTCTATCAGATCTTACTTTTGCAACTGACCATGAAGGGATTGACAACCCGTTTATCACGTTGGGTGCAAGTTGTTGATTGTTTGTGCAGGTATTCGGTGACTTGTGTATTTTCTCCTACTGGATTGATACCTTGGTTCTCAAAACTGAGGGAAATACTTAGGTTACATTGCTGCATCACCCTTTCCTCTTCAAGGGAAAACCAACACAAGCTCAAGAGGTAGCAAGAAGTATTTCTGGCGTCGTTGCCCGGGAGATCTACGTCAAGTCAAGCCATACCAAGTACCCATCATAAACTCTTCTCCCTTGCATTACATTATTCGCCATTCGCCTCTCGTTTTCCTCTCCCCCACTTCTAGCACGATTTTTGAAAACCTTTGCCTTTTCTTAACCTCTCTTTCGTTCCTCTCTTTTCGCTTTCTTCTTGTGTGCTTGCGTGTTTTGCTTTGATGGCACAGCCAAAAAGCATTGATGCTCACCCTAAGTGGTTGGAAGAGATTGAAAATAATGTTAGAAGCTTTATGTCTTTACAATTTGAGCACAATAACTTCTTTAGAAATGAGCTTAAAGAACAAAAGGTTTTATGGAATATATGAATAAAGAGCTTGATGATATGTCTAAGGAATTTTATGGTTTGAAATCTCAATTTTCTCATCTTGAAATTTTAGTAGGCCAAATTTCTGATAAACAAGCCACCTTAGTTAATAAGATGGCCGCTAAACCCGAGGCTCTAAATAATAATGATGAAGATCTAAAAGTGAATGATGTGACTCCTATTAAATCTTTGTTTTCCATTATGAATCTTGATAAAGATGGGACTGGAGATGAGTCAACTTTAGCTAAAAGGCGTCCCAATGATTCAGAGTTTTTAGATCTAGATGCAAAAATTGATAAAAGTGGGATTGGAGAGGTCAAGACTTTATGTAGCAATGAACCCACTCTTTTGGATTTCAAGGAATTTAATTATGATACTTGTTCTTTAATAGATTGTATTTCCTTGTTGCAATCTGTGTTAAATTCTTCGCATGCTTATAATCAAAACAAAGCTTTTACTAAACATATCGTTGATGCTATGATGCACTCTTTTGAAGAAAAGCTTGAAATAGGAGTTTCTATCCCTAGAAAACTTTATGATGAGTGGGAACTTACTATTAAGATTAAGATTAAATATTATGAATGCTATGCTTTATGTGATTTTGATGCTAGTGTTTCCATGATTCCAAAAACTTTGTGTGATGTGTTAGGTTTCCGTAAATTTGATGATTGTTCTTTAAATTTGCATCTTGTGGATTCCACTATTAAGAAACCTATGGGAAGTATTAATGATGTTCTTATTGTTGCAAATATGAATTATGTTCCCATAGATTTCATTGTTCTTGATGTAGATTGCAATCCTACATGTCCTATTATTCTTTGTAGACCTTTCCTTAGAATAATTGGTGCAATTATTGATATGAAACAAGGAAACATTAGATTCCAATTTCCGTTAAGGAAATGCATGGAACACTTTCATAGGAAGAAAATTAAATTGCCTTATGAATATATTATGAGACCTACTTATGGATTGCATACCAAAGATGGCAATACCTAGATCTATTTGCGTTTTTACGCCTAGCTAGGGGCGTTAAACGATAGCGCTTGTTGGGAGGCAACCCAACTTTATTTTTGTTATTTGCTTTTTGCTCCTGTTTAGTAATAAATAATTCATCTAGCCTCTGGTTATATGTGGTTTTATGTTTTAGTTAGTGTTTGTGCCAAGTAGAACCTTTGGGAAGACTTGGGTGAAAGTTGTTTTGATCTTGCTGAAAAACACAAACTTTTTCACTCACGAGATTATTTGTAATTTTTAACAGAAGAGTGCTTTTGAGTTGATTCTTTTTTCAGAAGATTACTGGACAAATTTCTCACGTCCACCATTTTTTTAAGAATTTTTGGAGTTACAGAAGTATTCGGGAGTTACGGATTACTACAGACTGTTCTGTTTTTGACAGATTCTGTTTTTCGCGTGTTGTTTGCTTATTTTGATGAATCTATGAGTAGTATTGGGGGGTATGAACCATAGAGAAGTTGGACTACAATAGATATTACACCAATATAAATAAATAATTAGTTTGCAACAGTACCTTAAAGTGGTGGTTTATTTTCTTATACTAACGGAGCTCATGAGATTTTCTGTCGAGTTTTTGTTGTGAAGTTTTCAAGTTTTGGGTATGGATTTGATGGACTATGGAATAAGGAGTGGCACGAGCCTAAGTTTTGAGATTCCCAAGGCACCCCAAGCTAATATTCAAGGTCAAAAAAAGCCTAAGCTTGGGGATGCCCCGGAAGGCATCTCCTCTTTCGTCTTCGTCTATCGATAACTTTACTTGAGGCTATATTTTTATTCACCACATGATATGTGTTTTGCTTGGAGCGTCTTGTATGATTTGAGTCTTTGCTTTTTAGTTTACCACAATCATCCTTTCTGTACACACCTTTTGGGAGAGATACGCATGAATCGTGATTTATTAGAATACTCTATGTGCTTCACTTATATCTTTTGAGCTAGGCAATATCGCTGTAGTGCTTCACTTATATCTTTTTAGAGCACGGCGGTGGCTTTATTTTATATAAATTGTTGAAATCTCATGCTTCATGTATATAATTTTGAGAGTCTTTTAGAACATCATGGTAATTTTCTTGGGTTATAAAACTAGTCCTAATATGATGGGCATCCAAGATCGATATAATAAAAACTTTCATACAAAGTGCATTGAATACTATGAGAAGTTTGATTCTTTTTGATTGTTTTGAGATATGAATATGGTGATATTAGAGTCATGCTAGTGGAGTATTGTGAATTTGATAGATCCTAGTGTTAAAGTTTGTGATTCCTGTAGCATGCACGTTTGGTGAATCGTTATGTGATGAAGTTGGAACATGGTTTATTTATTGATTGTCTTCCTTATGAGTGGAGGTTGGGATCGCGCGATGGTTAACTCCTACCAACACTTCCCCTAGGAGCATGCACGTAGTACTTAGTTTTGACGACTTGTATATTTTAGCAATAAGTATGTGAGTTCTTTAAGACTAATGTTGAGTCCATGGATTATACGCAGTCTCACCCTTCCACCATTTCTAGCCTCTCTTGTGCCGCGCAACTTTCGCTGGTACCATAACACCCACCATTACCTTCCTCAAAACAACCACCATACCTACCTATTATGGCATTTCCATAGCCATTCCGAGATATATTGACATGCAACTTTCCACCGTTCCGCTTATTATGACACACTTCATCATTCTCATATTGCTTTGCATGATCATGTAGTTGACATCGTATTTGTGGCAAAGCCACCGTTCATAATTTTTTCATACATGTAACTCTTGAATCATTCCACATCCCGGTACACCGCCGGAGGCATTCATATAGAGTCATATTTTGTTCTAAGCATTGAGTAGTAATTCTTGAGTTGTAAGTAAATAAAAGTGTGATGATCTTCATTATTAGAGCATTGTCCCATGTGAGGAAAGGATGATGGAGACTATGATTCCCCGACAAGTCGGGATGAGACTCTGGAATAATAATAAAAAAAAGGCCATAAGAAAATAGAGAGAAGGCCCAAATAAAAAAAGAGAAAAAAAAGAGAAGGGACAATGTTACTATCCTTTTATCACACTTGTGCTTCAAAGTAGCACCATGATCTTCATGATAGAGAGTCTCCTATGCTGTCACTTTCATATACTAGTGAGAATTTTCATTATAAGAATTTGGCTTGTATATTCCAATGATGGGCTTCCTCAAAGTGTCCTAGGTCTTCGTGAGCAAGCGATTTGGATGCACACCCACTTAGTTTCTTTTTAAGCTTTCATATACTTATAGCTCTAGTGCATCTGTTGCATGGCAATCCCTACTCACTCACATTGATATCTATTGACGGGCATCTCCATAGCCCGTTGATACGCCTAGTTGATGTGAGACTATCTTCTCCTTTTTGTCTTCTCCACAACCACCATTGTATTCCACCTATAGTGCTATGTCCATGGCTCACGCTCATGTATTGCATGGAAGTATGAAACAATTTCTTGGCTAAAACCGGGGTTGTGCATGATTTAAATATTTTGTGTGATGAAGATAGAGCATAGCCAGACTATATGATTTTGTAGGGATAGCTTTCTTTGGCCATGTTATTTTGAGAAGACATGATTGCTTTGTTAGTATGCTTGAAGTATTATTGTTTTTATGTCAATGTTAAACTTTTGTTTGAATCTTTCGGATCTGTACATTCATGCCACAATAAAGAAAATTACATGGATAAATATATTAGGTAGCATTCGACATCAAAAATTCTGTTATTATCATTTACCTACCTGAGGACGAGCAGGAATTAAGCTTGGGCATGCTTGATACGTCTCCAACATATCTATACTTTTTGATTGTTCCATGCTATTATATTATCTATTTTGGATGTTTAAAAGGAATTTATATGCTATTTTACATTATTTTTGGGACTAACCTATTAACCGAGGGGGCAGTGTCAGTTTCTATTTTTTGCCTATTTTAGGGCGTTGCAGAAAAGGAATACCAAACAGAGTCCAAACGGAATAAAACTTTCCCGATGATCTTTCTTGGACCAAAAGCAAACCAGAAGACTTGGAGATGAAGTCGGAGACACAACAAGGCGACCACAAGGCAGGAGGGCGCGCCCAGGGGGTAGGGCACGACCCCTACCTCATGGGCCCCTCGTATCTCCCCTGACCTAGTTCCTTTGCCTATATATACTCTTATACCCTAAAAACATCCAGGAGAGCCACGAAACCATTTTCCACCACCGCAACCTTCTGTACCCGTGAGTTCCCATCTAGGGACCTTTTCCGGCACCCTGCCTAAGGGGGATTCGATCACGGAGGGCTTCTACATCAACACCATTACCTCTCCGATGAAGCGTGAGTAGTTTACCACAGACCTTCGGGTCCATCATTATTAGATAGATGGCTTCTTCCCTCTCTTTGATTCTCAATACCATGTTGATGTAGGGTAGAACCCTAGATGCCCAATCTTTCACGATTGGAGGGGATCTTACAAAGAACACGAGGAACACGATGGGGAAAACAAGGGGAACACGAAGGGAAACACAAGAGAAATCACTGAACCAACAAGATCCGGTCACACACATGCTAGATCCTCGAAACACAAAGAGTGATACACGATTCAAACTCAACAAAGGACGATACAAAAGGTCTTCTCCATGAGGAGGTCTTGAAGGGTCTTCCCGTGATGGCGTCTTGAATCCGCTTGGGGGATCTTCTCTGAAGAGGTCGTGAGCTCGGAGGAGAAGTAACCAAGTGGATGAGCAAAGCTCTATCTCAATATGAGCCATCACAATGCTAACCCTAGAAAGAGGGAGGATGAGGTCTATTTATAGTCTTAGTGGGCGAAAGGGTAGGTGGGCTTCAGCCCAACACGTGGGCGGACATACAGGCGTCGGACATCCGACGGTCACTGGTCGTCCGAAGGCTCGCGAGGGTCCGGACGTCCGGTCCTGGTCGGACGTTTGATGTTTCGGCTCTGTTCCGGATTGGTCGGTCGTCTGGTCGGGGTCGGTCGTCCAGTCCGTCGGTCGTCTGGAAGCTTCCGTACTTCCGATTTTTTGTTTCAGACGTGGTGGTGTCGGTCGTCCGGTGGAGCTCGATTATCCGGGGGCTGGGAGTCGTTGGACGTTCGGTCGGCGTCGACCGTCCGGCCGCTGGAGTGTGCTTGGGCTGGGACTCGGCTGGCCGGTCGGATCCTCCAGGCGTCGGACGTCGGAGAGACATCGGTCGTCCGATGATTGGGAGTTTTGAGCAGTCCTTCTTCTTGTCCATTGAACTTGGTGTCCTCGCTGTCTTGTCCGTTGGGTGTAGCTGATCCGTGGCTTCCCTCCAAATACCTGATCACACATAAGGTCTCCTCATGAGGTAGTAGCCATGTCTCATAAGTAGAAAGTGGAAGTTCGAAGAGGAGCGAGTTCACCTTATCTTTGATAGCCTTTGCTCGAGCTCTTGTCATTGGTCCAAGTTGTGTCTTGGGAGATGTCGGTACGCCCATGGGGATGATTGTGGGATGCTCTGCATCATCTCCCTCCCCCTTGGGAAAGATCCGACCTCGGATCGAAATCTTCATCACCATGGTATGGTGAGAGGTCTTTGACATTGAAGATGTCACTCACATTGTACTTGTCGGGTGGGAGGTCGATCTTATAAGCGTTGTTGTTGTAGCGTGCTAGTACCTTGAAGGGTCCGTTGGCTTGGGGTAGAAGTTTGGACTTGTGTTCGTTGGGGAAGCATTCCTTGCGAAGGTGTACCCACACAAGATCTTCGATATTGAATACCATGGGTTGCTTGTTGATGTTGAGCTTGGTCGTGAGTCGTTGTACTTGGTGCTCGATGGTGTGCCTTGTATCTTCATGCATCTTCTTGAGGTAGCTTGCTCGTGCACTCTCGTCCATGTTGGTGTGGTCTTGTAGTGAAAGAGGAAGAATGTCCAATGGGGACAACGGGTTGAAACCGTAAATGACCTCGAAAGGGGACTTGCCGGTTGTGGAGTGTCTTGCACGGTTGTAGGCGTACTCGGCGATGGGTAGGCACTCCTCCCATTCCTTGATGTTCCTATCGATCAACACGCATAGTAGAGTGGAGAGTGTTCGGTTTGTCACCTCTGTTTGGCTGTCAGTTTGAGGATGGTATGCTGAAGAGAACAAGAGTTTGATTCGGAGCTTGGTGCATAGAGTCTTCCAAAGTAACTCAAGAACATGATGTCGCGGTCCGAGACAATCGTCTTTGGCACTCCATGGAGGCGCAACATTTCCCTACAAAAAATATTTGCAATATGTGAAGCATCGTCTATCTTATTGCATGGGATAAAATGAGCCATCTTAGAGAATCGGTCCACAACAACAAACACGGAATCCTTTCCATTTTGAGTTCTAGGCAAACCAAGTACAAAGTCCATGCTAATGTCTTCCCAAGGTTGATGAGGAATAGGAAGGGGCATGTAAATACCATGGGATTGAGCTTTTGAATTAGATTTGCGACATGTAGAGCATCAGTTGGTGAAGCGTGAGACATCGTGGAACATCTTGGGCGAAAAATAGTTCTTTGAGAGATTAGCAAATGTCTTGTCGCCTCTGAAGTTTCCCTTTAGTCTACCTCCATGAGCCTCTTGCAAAAGTAGCAAACGAAGAGAAGACTCAGGAATGCAAAGTTTATTAGATCTCATAAGGTAATCATCCTTGATGTGATAGCATTTCCAAGATGTATGCGTCAAACACTTGGCATAAGGAATTATAAAAGTAGGATCATGCGCATACAAGTCTTTTATATGCTCAAAACCAATGACACTCAATTCAAGTTTAGTGACAAGCATGCATATGCGGGAAAGAGCATCTGCCACAACATTTTCCTTACCATTGATGTACTTGATGACATAAGGAAATGACTCAATGAATTCACTCCACTTAGCATGACGCTTGTTCAAATTAGTTTGACCCTTTAGGTACTTGAGCATTTCATGATCGGTATGGATGATAAATTCATGAGGCAGAAGATAATGTTCCCATTCACGCAAAACTCGCACTAAAGCATATAGCTCTTTATCATAGATGGGATAATTGAGTTGCGCTCCGGAAAGTTTCTCACTAAAGTATGTTATGGGGCGCTTCTCTTGCGTTAACACACCTCCTATGCCATTAACACTAGCATCGCAATGAATTTCAAAAGGTTTGTCAACGTTGGGTAATGCAAACACGGGAGCATGAGTAAGCAAATGTTTAAGCTCATTAAATGTGGTACCTTGGGATGATCCCCAAACAAAAGGCGCATTTTTCTTACTCAAAGAATGTAAAGGCGAAGCAATGGTGCTAAAATCCTTCACAAATCTACGATAGAAACCGGCTAAACCAAGGAAACTACGCACTTGTTGAAAGTTGGTTGGTTGGGGCCAAGTTTTAATAGCATTGATCTTAGATTAATCTACATGAACACCCTTAGAAGACACAACGAAACCCAAGAAAACAAGCTTATCAACAACAAAAAGGCATTTGTCCATATTAGCATAAAGGCGCTCTTTCCTAAGGGTTTGCAACACAGTTCTAAGAAGGCTGACATGATCTTTGAGGGATTTGCTAAAGACAAGAATATCGTCAAAGTAGACCACAACAAATACACCAATATAGGGTCTAAGAACAAAATGCATGAATCGCATGAAAGTACCGGGTGCTTTGCATAAACCCATTGGCATAACAAGCCATTCATATAAGCCAAATTTGGTCTTAAATGTGGTTTTCCATTCATCACCTTCTTGGATGTGTATTTGATAGTAGCCACTCTTAAGGTCAATCTTAGAGAAAATGGTGGCTTTGCTAAGCTCATCAAGCATATAATCTAAGCATGGAATAGGGTAATGATATCTAACGGTGATAGTATTGATGGGATGGCAATCGGAACACATGCGATAAGTACCGTCTTTCTTTGGAACAAGGATGACTGGAACGGCACAAGGGCTCAAGCTTTCACGTACATGACCATTGTCGATGAGTTGTTGTACTTGCCGTTGGATCTCCTTAGTTTCCTAGAGTTTGACGCGGTAGGGAGCCTTGTTAGGTAGAGGTGCTCTGAGGATGAGGTCGCTTCGGTGTTCGATGCCTCGTAGTGGAGGTAGACCCGGAGGTAGCTCGTCAGGGAAAACATCTTGGAATTCCTACAAAAGAGAAGACAACACTAAAGGTAGATTGTGTGAGGTGTTAGTTTTTGGTGCCTTGTCCTTGCACAAAAGGACATAGTGCATAACACTTGATGGGTTCTCACACACTTCTCTCATATCACTTTTGGTTGCAAATAGGACTAAGTTTCTCTTGTCGCTCATCATGGAGGCACTTGATTTTGGCTTGTGGCGCTCACTCTCTTTTGGGTGGGTCACTCTCTCACTCTTTTCTCCATGACGGGTGGCTTGCTTGTCAGCGATCACTTGACTTGGAGACATAGGTCGTAGGACATACTCCTTTCCCTTCATCTTGAAGCTATAGTGATTGGTACGCCCGTTGTGGATGACGTCGCGATCAAATTGCCCTGGTTGACCAAGAACGAGGTGGCAAACGGACATCGGAACGACATCACACTCCAAAGTGTCTTCATATGCTCCAATCTTGAAAGAAACTTGCACGTATGCTCGACTTGGATAGTGCCGGAATCGCTTAGCCATTAGACACTGTAGGGGTGCGGGTGCTTCATCTTGACCAATTGGAGCTTGGAGCATAGTTCTTCACTTGCCAAGTTGTGATAGCTCCCTCCATCAATGATGACCTTGATGTCTACTACACAAACTTCTTCTTGTAGACGTTGTTGGGCCTGCAAGTGCACATGTTTGTAGGATAGTAGCAAATTTCCCTCAAGTGGATGACCTAAGGTTTATCAATCAGTAGGAGGTGTAGGATGAAGATGGTCTCTCTCAAACAACCCTGCAACCAAATAACAAAGAGTCTCTTGTGTCCCCAACACACCCAATACAATGGTAAATTGTATGGGTGCACTAGTTCGGCGAAGAGATGGTGATACAAGTGCAATATGGATGGTAGATAATGGTATTTGTAATCTGAAATTATAAAAACAGCAAGCTAACTAATGATAAAAGTGAGTGTAAACGGTATTGCAATGATAGGAAACAAGACCTAAGGTTCATACTTTCACTAGTGCAAGTTCTCTTAACAATAATAACATAGATAGATCATATAACAATCCCTCAACATGCAACAAAGAGTCACTCCAAAGACACTAATAGCGGAGAACAAACGAAGAGATTATGGTAGGGTACGAAACCACCTCAAAGTTATTCTTCCAGATCAATCTATTCAAGAGTTCGTACTAGAATAACACCTTAAGAAACAAATCAACCAAAACCCTAATGTCACCTAGATACTCCATTGTCACCTCAAGTATCCGTGGGCATGATTATACGATATGCATCACACAATCTCAGATTCATCTATTCAACCAACACAAAGTACTTCAAAGAGTGCCCCAAAGTTTCTACCAGAGAGTCAAGAACGTGTGCCAACCCCTATGCATAGGTTCATGGGCGGAACCCACAAGTTGGTCACCAAAACATACATCAAGTGGCACGTGATATCCCATTGTCACCACAGATGAGCACGACAAGACATACATCAAGTGTTCTCATAAAAGACTCAATCCTATAAGATAACTTCAAAGGGAAAACTCAATTCATCACAAGAGAGTAGAGGGGGAGAAACATCATAACATCCAACTAGAATAGCAAAGCTCGGGATACATCAAGATCGTGCCATAGAGGGAACACGAGAGAGAACACGAGAGAGAGAGAGAGATCAAACACATAGCTACTGGTACATACCCTCAGCCTCGAGGGTGAACTACTCCCTCCTCGTCATGGATAGCGCCGGGATGATGAAGATGGCCACCAGTGAAGGATCCCCCCTTCGGCAGGGTGCCGGGAAGGGCTCCTGAGAGGTTTTTGGTGGCTACAGAGGCTTGCGGCGGCGGAACTCTCGATCTATCTTGATTTTCGGTGTTTTTAGGGTACGTAGGCTTATATAGGCGAAAGAAGTCGGTCGGGAGGTGCTTGAGGGGCCCACGAGACAGGGGGGCGCGCCCAGTAGGGGGGGGGCGCCCTCCTATCTCCTGGCCTCCTCGAGGCTCTTCTGACGTGAACTCCAAGTCTCCTGGGTGATATTCTTCCAAAAAATCACGCTGCCGAAGGTTTCATTCCGTTTGGACTCCGTTTGATATTCCTTTTCTTCGAAATACTGAAACAGGCAATAATACAGCAATATGGGCTGGTCCTTCGGTTAATAGGTTAGTCCCAAAAGTAATATAAAAGTGTATAATAAAGCCCATAGTCATTCAAAACAAGTAATATAATAGCATGGAACAATCAAAAATTATAGATACGTTGGAGACGTATCAAGCATCCCCAAGCTTAATTCCTGCTTGTCCTCGAATAGGTAAATGATAAAAACAAAATTTTTGATGTGGAATGCTACCTAGCATAATTCTCAATGTAATTTCCTTTTATTGTGGCATGAATGTTCAGATCCAAGTGATTCAAAATAAAAGTTCATATTTACAAAAGAAATAGCAATACTTCAAGCATACTAATAAAAGCAATCATGTCTTCTCAAAATAACATGGCTAAAGAAAGTTCATCTCTACAAAATCATATAGTTAGGCTATGCTTCATTTTCGTCACACAAAGATGTTTCCAACTTCTATACCCCCGATGACAAGCCAAGCAATTGTTTCGTACTCAAATGATCTCAAACTTTTTCAATCTTCACGCAATACATGAGTGTGAGCCATGGATATAGCACATTTGGGTGGAATAGAATAATGATTGGGGGTTGTGTGGAGAAGACAAAAAGGATAAAGTCTTACATTGACGAGGATAATAAACCGGCTATGGAGATGCCCATCAATTGATGTCAACATGAGGAGTAGGGATTGCCATGCAACAGATGCACTAGAGCTATAAATGAATGAAAGCTCAACAAAAGAAAACTAGTGGGTGTGCATCCAACTTGCTTGCTCACGAAGACCTAGGGCATTTGAGGAAGCCCATCGTAGGAATATACAAGCCAAGTTCTATAATGAAAAATTCCCACTAGTATATGGAAGTGAACACCTGTGAGACTCTCTACATGAAGAACATGGTGCTACTTTAAAGCACAACATATGAGACTCAATAAAGAACAAGGTGCTACGTTGAAGCACAAGTGTGGAAAAGGAGATAGTAGCATTGCCCTTTTATTTATTTATTTTCCTTTTTTTTCTTTTTCTTTTTTTCTTTTTTCCCTTTTTTTCTTTTGGCCTTTTTTTGGGCAATGCTCTAATAATGATGATCATCACACTTTCATTGATTACAAGATATGAATTACAACTCGAAACTAGAACAAGATATGACTCTATATGAATGCCTCTGGCGGTGTACCGGGATGGTGCAATGAATCAAGAGTGACACGTATGAAAAATAATGCATGGTGGCTTTGCCACAAATATGATGTCAACTACATGATCATGCAATGGCAATATGACAAAAGTAAAGTATGTCATGATGATAATAGATGGAATGGTGGAAAGTTGCATGGCAATATATCTCGGAATGGCTATGGAAATGCCATAATAGGTAGGTATGGTGGCTGTTTTGAGGAAGATATAAGGAGGTTTATGTGTGACAGAGCATATCGTATCACGAGGTTTGGATGCACCGGTGAAGTTTGCACCAACTCTCAAGGTGAGAAAGGGCAATGCACGGTACCGAAGAGGCTAGCAATGGTGGAAAGGTAAAAGTGTGTATAATCCATGGACTCAACATTAGTCAAAAGAACCCATATACTTATTGCAAAAATTTAGAAGTCATCAAAAACCAAGCACTACGCGCATGCTCCTAGGGGGATAGATTGGTAGGAAAAGACCATCGCTCGTCCCCGACCGCCACTCATAAGGATGCACAAGCCAGGTACACTTCATGTTTCCAATTTGTTACACAACTTTAACCATACGTGCATGCTACGGGACTTGCTAACTTTAACACAAGCATTCTTTAAATTCATAATCACCCAACTAGCATGGCTTTAATATCACTACCTCCATATCTCAAAACAATTATCAAGTATCAAATTGATCATAGCATCCAATTCACTTCCTATGACAATTTTCACTCAAATTACAATGCTGTTTAAGACTCTCAAAATAATATAAGTGAAGCATGAGAGTTCATTAATTTCTACAAAGTAAAACCACCGCCGTGCTCTAAAAGATATAAGTGAAGCACTAGAGCAAATGAAAAACTACTCCAGAAAGATATAAGTGAAGATCAATGAGTAGCTAAATAATTATGTAACTATGTGAAGACTCTCTGTCATTAAAGAATTTAAGATCTTGGTATTGTATTCAAGCAGCAAGAAAAACAAAATAAAATGACATTGCAATGATAGCACAACTCATGTGAAGAAGCAAAAACTTAGGCTCAACCGATACTAACCGATAGTTGTTGAAGAAGAAAGGTGGGATGCCTATCGGGGCATCCCCAAGCTTAGATGCTTGAGACCTCTTGAAATATTATCTTGGGGTGCCTTGGGCATCCCCAAGCTTGAACTTTTATGTCTCCTTAATTCCTCTCATATCATGGTTTCTCTTTTTTATCAAAAGCTTCATCCACAACAAACTCAACAAGAACTCGTGAGATAGGTTAGTATAAACCAATGCAAAACCTTATCATTTTCTACTGTAAAAAAATCACTAAAATTATTATTCAACATTACATAATAGATGTCTCTGCATATTTAATACTCCTATCCTCAAATAGAATCATTAAACAAGCAAACATATGCAAACAATGCAAACATAACAGCAATCTGCCAAAACAGTATAGCGTGTAAAGAATGCAAGAGTATCAATACTTCACTAGCTCCAAAAATTATAAGAAAAATACTACGCTGTATAAGATTTATCAGAGCTCATTATTCAAAAGTATTCAACATTATACCATTCTCTGACTTTTCTAGGGAATTTTTGCAACAACGGTAAACTTTCTGTTTTCAAACAGCAACATGTATACTAGCAAAATAAGCATGGTAAAGGCTATCCTTGACATTTTTATTGAAAATAAAGATGCAAAACATTATTCTAACTAACAGCAAGCAAAAACTAACAAAATAAAATGACACTCCAAGAAAAACACATATCATGTGGTGAATAAAAATATAGCTCCAAGTAAAGTTACCGATGAACGAAGACGAAAGAGGGGATGCCTTCCGTGGCATCCCCAAGCTTAGGCTCTTGGTTGTCCTTGAATATTACCTTGGGGTGCCTTGGGAATCCCCAAGCTTAGGCTCTTTCCACTCCTTATGCCATAGTCCATCGAATCTCTACCCAAAACTTTAAAACTTCAACCACACAAAACTCAAACAAAACTCATAAGCTCCGTTAGTATAAGAAAATAAAACCACCACTTAGGTACTGTAATGAACTCATTCTAAATTCATATTGGTGTAATATCTACTGTATTATAACATCTCTATGGTTCATACCCTCCGATTCTACTCATAGATTCATCAAAATAAGCAAACAACACATAGAAAACAGAATCTGTCAAAAACAGAACAGTCTGTAGTAATCTGCATCAAACGTATACTTCTGGAACTCAAAAAAATCTGAAATAACTTTCTGGACCTGAGGAATTTTTCTATTAATAATCTGCAAAAATAATCAACCTAAAAGCACTCTCCAGTAAAAAATGGCAGCTAATATCGTGAGCGCTAAAGTTTCTGTTTTTTACTGCATGATCACATAGATTTCACCCAAGTCTTCCCAAAGGTTCTAATTGGCACTTTATTGAAACAACAGCTATAAAACATGATTAATACAGTAGCATAATCATGTGGACACACAAAAACAGTAAGGGTAAATATTGGGTTGTCTCCCAACAAGCGCTTTTCTTTAATGCCTTTCTAGCTAGGCATGATGATGGCAATGATGCTCACATAAAAGATAAGAATTGAAACATAAACAGAGCATCGTGAAGCATATGACTAGCACATTTAAGTCTGACCCACTTCCTATGCATAGGGATTTTGTGAGCAAACAACTTATGGGAACAATAATCAACTAGCATAGGAAGGGAAAACAAGCATAACTTCAAGATTTTAAGCACATAGAGAGGAAACTTGGCATTATTGCAATTCCTACAAGCATATGTTCCTCTCTCATAATAATTTTCAGTAGCATCATGAATGAATTCAAGAATATAACCAGCACCTAAATCATTCTTTCCATGATTTACAAGCATGGAAAATTTACTACTCTCCACATAAGCAAAATTCTTCTCATGAATAATAGTGGGAGCAAACTCAATAACTATCATGTGAGGCATAATCCAATTGAAAACTAAAATCATGATGACAAGTTTCATGGTTATCATTATTTTTAATAGCATACAAGTCATCACAATAATCATCATAGATAGCAACTTTGTTCTCATAATCAATTGGAACCTCTTCCGAAATAGTGGAATCATCACTAAATAAAGTTGACACTCTTCCAAATCCACTTTCATATTTATCACAATAAGATTCAACATCCTCCAAAATAGTGGGATCACTACTTCCTAAAGTTGACACTCTTCCAAACCCACTTTCATCAATATAATCATCATAAATAGGAGGCATGCTTTCATCATAATAAATTTGCTCATCAAAACTTGGGGGACAAAAAAATATCATCTTCATCAAACATAGCTTCCCCAAGCTTGTGGCTTTGCATATCATTAGCATCATGGATATTCAAGGAATTCATACTAACAACATTGCAATCATGCTCATCATTCAAATATTTTATGCCAAACATTTTATAGACTTCTTCTTCTAGCACTTGAGCACAATTTTTCTTACCATCATTCTCACGAAAGATATTAAAAAGATAAAGCGTATGAGGCAAACTCAAATCCATTTTTTTGTAGTTTTCTTTTATAGACTAAACTAGTGATAAAACAAGAAGCAAAAACATTCGATTGCAAGATCTAAAGATATACCTTCAAGCACTCACCTCCCCGGCAACGGTGCTAGAAAAGAGCTTAGTTGACGGGGTGTGAGTGCCGTTTACCAAGCCTCCCCGGCAACGGCGCCAGAAAAGAGCTTGATGTCTACTACACAACCTTCTTCTTGTAGACGTTGTTGGGCCTGCAAGTGCACAGGTTTTTAGGACAGTAGCAAATTTCCCTCAAGTGGATGACCTAAGGTTTATCAATCAGTAGGAGGTGTAGGATGAAGAATGTCTCTCTCAAACAACCCCGCAACCAAATAACAAAGAGTCTCTTGTGTCCCCAACACACCCAATACAATGGTAAATTGTATGGGTGCACTAGTTCGGCGAAGAGATGGTGATACAAGTGCAATATGGATGGTAGATAATGGTATTTGTAATCTGAATTATAAAAACAGCAAGGTGACTAATGATAAAAGTGAGTGTAAACGGTATTGCAATGATAGGAAACAAGACCTAAGGTTCATACTTTCACTAGTGCAAGTTCTCTTAACAATAATAACATAGATAGATCATATAACAATTCCTCAACATGCAACAAAGAGTAACTCCAAAGACACTAATAGCGAAGAACAAACGAAGAGATTATGGTAGGGTGCGAAACCACCTCAAAGTTATTCTTTCGGATCAATCTATTCAAGAGTTCGTACTAGAATAACACCTTAAGACACAAATCAACCAAAACCCTAATGTCACCTAGATACTCCATTGTCACCTCAAGTATCCGTGGGCATGATTATACGATATGCATCACACAATCTCAGATTCATCTATTCAACCAACACAAAGTACTTCAAAGAGTGCCCCAAAGTTTCTACCGGAGAATCAAGAACGTGTGCCAACCCCTATGCATAGGTTCATGGGCGGAACCCGCAAGTTGGTCACCAAAACATACATCAAGTGGCACATGATATCCCATTGTCACCACAGATAAGCACGACAAGACATACATCAAGTGTTCTCATAAAAGACTCAATCCGATAAGATAACTTCAAAGGGAAAACTCAATTCATCACAAGAGAGTAGAGGGGGAGAAACATCATAACATCCAACTACAATAGCAAAGCTCGGGATACATCAAGATCGTGCCATAGAGGGAACACGAGAGAGAACACGAGAGAGAGATAGAGAGATCAAACACATAGCTACTGGTACATACCCTCAGCCTCGAGGGTGAACTACTCCCTTCTCGTCATGGATAGTGCCGGGATGATGAAGATGGCCACCGGTGAAGGATCCCCCCTCCGGCAGGGTGCCGGGAAGGGCTCCCGAGAGGTTTTTGGTGGCTACAGAGGCTTGCGGCGGTGGAACTCCCGATCTATCTTGATTTTTGGTGTTTTTAGGGTACGTAAGCTTATATAGGCGAAAGAAATCGGTCGGGAGGTGCTTGAGGGGCCCACGAGACAGGGGGCATGCCCAGTAGGGGGCACGCCCTCCTATCTCCTGGCCTCCTCGAGGCTCTTCTGACGTGAACTCCAAGTCTCCTGGGTGATATTCTTCCAAAAAATCACGCTGCCGAAGGTTTCATTCCGTTTGGACTCCGTTTGATATTCCTTTTCTTCGAAATACTGCAACAGGCAATAAAACAGCAATATGAGCTGGGCCTCCGGTTAATAGGTTAGTCCCAAAAGTAATATAAAAGTGTATAATAAAACCCATAAGCATTCAAAACAGGTAATATAATAGCATGGAACAATAAAAAAATTATAGATACGTTGGAGACGTATCAGACCTTTACGGACATTCCATTGATGACGGCCTTGGTGTGGAAGATGTGGCATCTTTGGTCTTCGTCTTGATGATGTTGAAGAGTCAAGACTTTGGAGACAACGAGAGCGGGACTCGAATCCTCATTACAAAAGACCTGGTCATCTTCATTTTTGTTTATGCGCCAGTGCATGGCCACTTGCTCAAGGGCTTCCATTTCCTCTTCACTCATGGAGTCATAGGTTCCGTCGTCGTTGAGGATCATGGTGCGCCTGTTGGTACACTCAAAGGACTTGTGGCCTCGGCCGCCGCATGTGAAACACTTGATGGAACTTGTCTTGACGGTCTCATTGGTTGGAGTAGATGATGAAGCTCACGGCTTGAAGTTGGTTGTAGTAGGAGGACGACTTGAGGTGGTCAAAGTTTTCTTGTAACTCAACTTGTCGCCATTGCTTGTAGGTGGCTTGGTTGAGGTAGAAGTTGTTGGAGTCGTTGAAGCTTGGGTGTTGGAGAAGCCATAGCTCTTTGAAGAGTACTTGGCGTACTTGAAGGCATCTTGTACTTGACGTTCCGCTTTGGTAGCTTGATGCACTAGCTCAATGAGGTTGGAGTAGGGTTGGAAGTTGGCAATATTCTTGATGGGAGTATTGAGGCCATTCATGAAACGGGCCATAGTTTGATCATCATCTTCCGTGACATTGGCTCTTATCATGGCAATCTCCATTTCCTTGTAGTACTCTTGAACGCTCTTTGTTCCTTGCTTGAGGAGTTGTAGTTTCTTGAAGAGGTCGCAGTTGTAGTATGTGGGCACAAAGCGTGCTCGCATGATATCTTTCATTTCATCCCATGTGGTGATTGGTGGTTCACCTCTTGCTTGTCGGCGCTCAAGGACTTGTTCCCACCATACGAGCACATAGTCTTGGAACTCAAGGGATGCCATAGCGATCTTCTTATCTTCCTCATAGTTGTGCAAAAAAAAGATCTTGTTGACCTTCAATGCCCATGAAAGGTATTCTTCGGGATCATTGCTTCCGCTGAACTTGGGCATGGTGAACTTGAGCTTGCCGTAGCGTTGCTCTTCCTTGTGTTGGGGTCGAGGGTGATGATGATGGCCTTGACGTGGATGATTGTCAACCTCGTATTGCTCTTGGCATGGAGGATTTGCTTAGCCATCATGCTCTTGATGAACTTGAGGTTGTGGTGGAGCTTGTCGAGCTTGTGGATGTGGAGGAGCTTGAGGAACTTGACGGTGCACTCTTGCTTGGTAGTTTCGCTCTTGAATTTCTTCGCGTAGTGCTTCCTCTTGATTGCGCCTATCTCGGTTGCGGTCGGCGATGGCTCAACTTGACTCTCAAAGGGCATGTTGTGCCTCAAGTGTTTGAGCTTCACATTGTTGTTGTTGTTGTTGTTGTTGTTGTTGTTGTTGTTGTTGTTGTTGTTGTTGTTGTTGTTGTTGTTGTTGAAGACATTGAGCCTAGGCATCTTGTTCGTCTTAGTGTTGCGCAATCGCTCTTCCTCTTGGTGACATAGACCCTGCCTTTCTTGTGCTTGTACAAGAGTAGCTTGGTTTTGGCGATGACGATGTGCTTGCTCGTCGAATTGCTCTTGTGGATGATTGTCGTGTAGAGGATTGCGAGTTGCTTGACGGTCTTAGCGCGTGACTCGACTTAGTCCTCGGAGTGTCCACTCGAGCGGCTCCGTCTTGAGTAGGACGGCGTCGTAGAAGTGAGGTTTAACAACAAGGCACGAATCTCGTCCATTCTTGCGTCGTTCTGTTGTTTGTGTGAGTCAATCTTGTTGTCGAAGTAGTATCTTGTTTGTTGCTTGGACAGTCGCAAGTCGGTGGCGAGATTGTTGATGTGGTCGCTCATTGCTTGTTGTTCTTGATGCAAAGCTCTTTGTGCACCGAAGAGGTGACTCTTGGTGACATAGGATGACATGTCGTTGTCTTGCTCGATGAAGATTGGGTTGGTAGAAGAACATGGCCTATCCATAATTCCAAGCAAATATGTGAGTGGGAGAAAGAGAAGAACTTATCCCAAATGTACCTTGACCGATTTTGAAGATGGATCGATGATCTCTCAAATGTCGAACAAGGAAATAACACAATTGGTACCAATTCTTGTCTCTCACACCTACACAAGCAAAAGCTTATGGTGGAGCTAGGTTAGGATGGTGGCACAAAATTTGATGCAATTGTTAGTGAGCCTAAATAATGTTGGAAAAGATTCACAAATTTGCAAATGCAACAAGTAGACCAATAGCAAGATTTGGTACACGGAAACACACATGCAAATAGATAAGTGGGGTCGTGCAACCAAGGAATGATCCAAAATGTGGAAACCACGAAAATGCTCTTATTGCACAACACTAGAGAGACGCTAGCACGATTGCACAAAAGGCGGATACGGAACTTGTGCACAATCTACTAGTCAGAAATGCAACGACTTCTATCCCAAGTATGCTATGTGTATGGTATTCCAGTGATATGATCCAAGATGATCGAGTATGACAATCTTAATGTAGTATGATGCTATGGTTCTTGCTTATAATATCTTTGCTTATCTTTCCCTCTTGATTAAAAGCTTGTTTGTCTCTTTCTCTTTTGAGGTCTTTTCTCATGCAAAACTTCACGAACCAAGAAAGCAATTGTGTATATGCGATGACAACTTTGTGACACAAGAGATGATACCAAGATATGCACCACAATGATATGGTATGTATTCTATGGGAAGTATGATCACTAATGTGCACAAGTCACGTTGCCGGCAATACTCAAAGGCTAGTCTCGATGGGAAAGCAACGCAAAATTGGGCTATGGTGGTTATCAATGCAATGGCAAGGAATAGACAAAGATGTCGTCGAGGTTACCACCGAGGTAGTCATTTGTAACCACGGGCGGTTGTTGGCAATGATAAGTCCTTGTCGAAGATGAGCAATGGTGATGTTGATGTTGAACCGTACCTATATAGCCAAAACACCAAATGTGTGAAAAATTGTTGGAGTGCGAAACGGGTAAGCGATGGTGGTTGCGGAAAGTGGTGGTGGAAAGCAAGTGCGTATGCAAAAAGGATGTATTCGAGTGCGTTGGTGGAAGTGGCGGTGGAACGGTTGGGGTGACCGAACTGAAGAAATTCAGTTTTGTTAGAGAACGTCGGACGTCCAGAGACGGTCAGATGTCCGATGCCTGGGTGATTTTGGGCACGGGATGAACAACTCGGGTTCGTGGTGGAGGTGGCGAATTTGGTCAAATCCGATCGATTTTGTGGATGGAAATGGTGGAGATGATGGGGGAAAGCTAGATCCACTCATGGCAAAGCAAATCCATGGATCAAATCAAACAAAACATCATCACACCAGCAAATCACAAAAAAATTTGGGGCTATTTTTGGTGGGGATTTTCGAAATTGGGGAAGAACTCAACAAAATCAAGCTAGAAAACAATGGGTAGGGGCTCCAAAAATGAGATCAACATGGCTCATGATACCAAGATGATGTAGGGTTGAACCCTAGATGCCCGATCTTTCACAATTGGAGGGGATCCTACGAAGAACATGAAGAACACGAGGGGGAAAATGAGGGGAACACAAGGGGAAACACAAGAGAAATCACTCAACCAACAAGATCCGGTCACACATATGCTAGATCCTTGAAACACAAAGAGTGATACACGATTCAAAGTCAACAAAGGACGATGCAAAAGGTCTTCTATGTGAGGAGGTCTTGAAGGGTCTTCCCGTGATGGGGTCTTGAATCCGCTTGGAGGATCTTCTCCGAAGAGGTCGTCAGCTCCAAGGAGAAGTAACCAAGTGGATGAGCAAAGCTCTATCTCAAATATAAGACATCACAATGCTAACCTTAGAAAGAGGGAGGACAGGTCTATTTATAGTCTTAGTGGACGGAAGGGTAAGTGGGCTTCAGCCCAACACGCGGGCGAACATACAGGCGTCAGACGTCCAATGGTCACGGTCATCCAAAAGCTTGCGAGGGTCCGGACATCTGGTCCTGGTCGGACTTCCGATGTTTCGGCTCTAGAGTGTGCGTGGTCTAGGACTCGGCTGGCCAGTTGGATCCTCCAGGCGTCGGACGTCCGAGAGACGTCGGTCGTCCGATGATTGGGAGTTTTGAGCAGTCCTTCTTCTTGTCCATTGAACTTGGTGTCCTCACTGTCTTGTCTGTTGGGTGCAGCTGATCCGTGGCTTCCCTCCAAATACCTGATCGCACATAAGGTCTCCGCATGAGGCAGTAGCCATGTCTCATAAGTAGAAAGTGGAAGTTCAGAGAGAAGCGAGTTCACCTTATCTTCGATAGCCTTTGCTCGAGCCCTTGTCATTGGTCCAAGTGGTGCCGTGGGAGATGCAGGTACACCCATGGGGATGATCATGGGATGCTCCGCATCACATGTTCTCCTTGATGTTCTTGGAGATCTATTTGATGTAATATTCTTTTGCGGTGTGTTTGCCGAGATCCGATGAATTGTGGATTTATAATCAGATTATCTATGAATATTATTTGGTTCTTCTCCGAATTCTTATATGCAGGATTTGATATCTTTGCAAGTCTCTTCGAATTATTCGTTTAGTTTGGCCTACTAGATTGTGACACCCCCGCTTCAATTGTACACTAATCATACACGCAAATGTGTACGATCAAGATCAGGGACTCACGGGAAGATATCACAACACAACTCTAGACACAAAAAATAATACAACCTTTATATTAGAAGCCAGGGGCCTCGAGGGCTGGAATACAAGCTCGATACACAAGAGTCAGCGAAAGCAACAATATCTGAGTACATACATAAGTTAAACAAGACTGCCTTAAGAAGGCTAGCAGAAAAGCAACCCAATCGAAGAGGCAAGGCCTCCTGCCTGGGACCTCCTAACTACTCTTGGTCGTCATCGGTCTCCATGTAGTAGCATCCATCGGCGGTGGCATCTGGCTCTAGGGATCCACCATCTGGTTGCATCAACCGGAAAGAAGAAAGAAGGGGGAAAAGGGGGGTAGCAAAGCAACCGTGAGTACTCATCCAAAGTACTCGCAAGCATCAGATCTATACTAAGTATGCACTGGTATCAAATGGAAGGTTTGTATGTGTGGACTGAACTGCAGAATGCTAAAATAGAGGGGAAGGCCTAGCATATCAAAGACTAGCATCTTAAGGCAGCTCCAAGCATCTTGCAGCATGTAGAAGAGTAAAGAATAGCAGTTTATAATTAGCAAGCATGTTGTAACATTAATGCCCAGAGATCCTTCCTCGACTCTCTGCGAGAAAGCAATCCCGGAGCCACATATTTTAAGTATCCATTTGTAGTTGTATAAGATCAGGATATAAGTCTGAACGTCCATTACCATGGACACGACTATTAATAGATAAACTTCCCAATAGGGGTGCACCACGTTTTCCAACACGCTTGGTTACTCTGGTCGGACACACTTTTCTGGGTCAATGCCCGGCCTCCGAAGATCAACACATCGCAGCCCTACCTGGGCTCAGTAGAGAGGTCCCCGCGGTCTACATCCTAAGCACTCCAGGGTCTGGGCCCATCACCAGTTGCACTCCGGGTCATTGTGCGACGAGCTGGGACGAGCACCACCTCATACTGGATGGCACTTGCCCGACAGGCCCACAATGCTGAACTGGACGTCTGACAAAGCTTCGGTTGGTATCACGACATCGAGGCCCATAACTATTCTCGCGTGGTGGTTGGTGCATAAAGGCCAGAGGCCAACTCAGAACAAATACCCAAGCCATAGTGTATTATTAGCCCGCGGAGACGAGCAGAGACTCATGATCGAAAGTGAACCCGTCACCCCATCTCGTGGACTTACGACAAGGGCCCAGAATGCCCGGCTGTGCCACATAATTATCTTGCGGGTGCTCTCTGGGTCCGCCCGACTTTCACCAAGGTCTCAAGTAAAGCCAATGTAATCGTGTGTCCAAACATCAAGGGGAAATCCCGAGGAATCACCCCCGGTGTATTCCACTCGATGTAATCATCAAGGTGAATGTAAGAGGAACCACCCTCGAGGTTCACACTTGAGGTGTTGAACGACAGAGCTGTATCGGGAATGGTGAAAGAGGAAATCACTCTCGATGACCACAACCGAATAGCTACACTACAGAATTATCATCAGGAGTGCATTATGAGGGATCACCCTCGGCACTCAATAGTAGCTCTGCAGAGTCGAGAAACAGAAGGGGCGTGATGTGATGTGAGGTGTCAGGCTCTGGTTTTCGATCACGTTGATCGAGTCATCGATGATGAAGAAGGGGCAACAAGGACAAGGTGGGGGTCACCAATGGATCACTAGCCAACCTATACTAAGCAGTTTAGGATAAGCAGGCAGGTAACAATAAGCAGGTACAAAAGCAGGCTATGCATCAGAATAGGAGCAAACAATAATAATAGCAAAATCTAATGCAAGCATGAGAGTATAGAATGGGCGATATAGGGATGATCAAAGGGGGGAATTGCCTGGTTGCTCAGACAAGAAGGAGGGTCATCGTCGATGTAGTCGACCATAGTGGCATCAACAGCGACCTCGGGTCTACTGGAGAGAAGAGGGGGAAGAAACAGTAAATACAGAGCAAACAGATACATGACAAGTCAACAAGCAGAGCTAGGGGTGACCTAACGCAGTACTACGCGATATAGGTGAAGGGGAAATTCAACCGGGAATGTTTTCCCGGTTCCGGGCCTGCGTCAGACAGATGACCGAAGGGGAATGTTCCATGTTCAAATAGTTAGAGGCATCGGACTGGTAAACGGACCACGTATTTGGATTCGTCTCGTCGTTCTGAGCAACTTTCATGTCGAAAGTTTTTCGATCCGAGCTACGGTTTGTTTCCTATGATTTTTCAAAGGTTTTAGCATTTTCTGAAATTATATAAAAAATACCAGAATTAACAGAAAAGGAATATGACGTCAGCATGATGCAGTGCTGACATTAGCAGGTCAACAGGTCGGCTGACCAGTCCAACCAGACCAGTGGGTCCCATATGGCAGTGAAAGAAACTTAACTGAGTTCAATTAAAACTAAATAGAGACTAATTAGCTACTAGGCCCCACGTGTTAGTGACAGTAGGGATAATTAATTAATTTTATTTATAAAAATGTTTTAATTAACTAAATATGCGGTGGGGCCCGCATGTCAGTGGCACTGGGATGCCCAGTCAGCACGTTGACTGGGTCAACCCAGTCAACAGAGCCCGTGGGGCCCACTGGAAGCGACACTGGGTGGGACCCAGGCCACGCCAGGTCAGCACCGGTGCCGGAACGAGCTCCGATGAGCTCTCCACGGCGGCCGAACACCGGAGCAGCTCGAAAAAACACCACGGTTCACCATTTCGCATGCCATGACTTGCGTTCGAAAGCTAGGAGGGAGCCGCCTCGAGTGGTGCTGCTAGACTACGCCGGGAAGGCCGGAAACGTCGTCGGCGTCGAGCTTGGCGGTGGTGGCTTTCGGGTGTGCTCACGCTCGTCGCTGTCGGGCATGGCAAGGACCATGGATGGTGGCGTTGGACTGCTGGGAGCGTGTTGAGCATGATGTCATGCTCGTCCGAGCTAGACGGAGAGTGTGGACACGGCGATGAGTACGGCAGCGGAGGCGCGCTACGGCCAGGATGGTAGCTACGGCTAGGGGCGCGGTGAGGCGAGGAAGGAGAGGGGAGAGGATGGAGTGGAGCTCACTGAGCAGCCATGGAAGGCCCTTGATGGCTTTGGATCAAGAGGGGTGCTCGAGGTCGCTGGCGAGCGTCGGAGACAGGTGAAAGGGGACGATGTCGATCGGCAGCTGCAGGGGCCCTTGGCTCCAATGGAGGACCCCAGGCGACGTGGATGAGGACGGCGGAGCGGACGGACAGGGCTGGTGGCCTCGGGGCAGCCGATGGCCACGGGATTGGCGGAGGTACGGCGACAATGGCGTCGGTCTCCTCTCCAGAACAAAGGAGATGGAGAGGGGAGAGGTGGATCTGGGGGAGGAGAGGCGCAAGTGGGGGAGTGGGAGAGGCGGAGCGGGGCAAGCGGTGAGGTGAGTGGGAGAGGCGCCCGAGGCGTCGCCCTTATCCTCTCCCAGCGAGGCCAGCGAGGTGGTCGGGTGGCGCCGAGGCGCACGGTCGGTTGAACAGTGGGAGGTGGGAGATGCTAGGGGAGGGGGAGTGGGCCACATGGCATGTTGGGCTTAGCCCGGGGGTTAGGCCCGGGTGGGGGGGTGAGGGGCCTTTTCTATCTCTCTCACCTCCTCTTTTTCTTTTCTTTTGCTATTTTATTTTTACAGAAAATGCTTTGCAATATTTGAGGTGCCAAAAGGGGTTCTGTAAAATGTGGGACTTGGTCAAATAAATAGATTACAATATTTGGCACCTGCCACAAAAGTTTGGGAGGAGTTAGAATTGATTTGGATTTTTTACAAATGGAAAAGCATTTAAAAATGCTGATTTGGAACTGCTTTAATTGCTAATGCTCATCTTTGCACAAAAGTGATGTTGTGTTCCTTACCAAATAATTGCTATGGAATTTTTGACAAATGATGAACATTTTTCCAGCAACTTCAAACTTCACTTGAATTTGAATTGACTGGAATTTCAAATGGGATATTGAGCAAAGGTGATTAAGCACTGTTTGGAAAAATGATTAGTTTAATCACAGAGGGTTACTGTAGCATGACACTGGGGATGTTACAAATCTCCTCCACTACAAGAAATCTCATCCCGAGATTTAAGTGGGGAAGTAAAGAGTAACTTCGGGAGAATTGACCCTTATAGGGTTAATTATCTGGTGAAACAATTCGGGGAATGAGGCGGAAGTATCTCTCGAGTTGAAACTTAATAAAACATCAAGAGAAAATTATGAAGGTACCATGAGAAGTTTTAATGGGAAGGCAATCATTAGATGCCTAATCAAAAGGTGAAAGGGGTTCAGAGCAACAACAACAAAAACTATTAAGTTTGATACTAGAATAGATCACTATGAAGGTGGCTCATGAATTACGTACGAAGGCAAGTGAAAAAGGATACTTCAGAACCAAGGATGTACATGAGTCAGGTTTCGATCATGTGGAACTGTGGGTTATGGGCCCACCATGTGGTTCAGAAGTAGGAAGGACGTTGACATATTGCATGGTCATGGTAGCAAGGCATGTCAGAGGATAGCCTGTCAGTTATGTTGGCAACAACGTTGGTACCAAGGGCGAGGGATGAAGAGAACCATTTTCCTGCTCATAAAAACGAGGCAGACCAAAAGGCAAAGTTCTCATCCATCGGTGGTTACCGAAATGTCATCATCAATAGTAACAGGGTCTTACTCACAGAGTTGTGCATCGAGGTGTTTACCTAAGCAACAAAATATTACTGCTTATATCATACAGATCACAAGAAAGGTTAAACAAAACAATGGAAAGGAAGAGGTGTATACACGAGTATTAGGTGTATCTCCTTCCCAGGAGCAAGCAGAGCGGGATAATCATGACAAGGCTGCAAGTAGTTAACCAACTAGGGAAAAGGGTGGGGAAACTCGTGATGTTACCCATACAATGGTGTGTGAATAGTTGATCAAGAAACATTTAGCATTGCACTGCCAATGTTCTTGTTGGTGAACGGAGCACCACAGTTGTGCTTTGGGATAGCATTGACATGGTCATTAGGTAAAGGCCAGTCTTTGGATACTCAAGGGATCCATCGGAATTTCTAGAACATCTCATGCAATTTTACCCAGAAAAGATGAGGACGTGGTTGATAGGTCTGGCAGCAATCCATCGACATGTCAAAAAGGATGTATTACAACATTATCAGAACAAGTTTGTGTTGGGGGGGAAGGCAAGAATGTTGTTTCGCCTCAATAATTTGATTGATATCTTTGAACAAGGCAGAATATTGATGGTGATCACGACAAATTGTGTCGAGAGGCTCTATGAAGATGCCATCAAGCAGCAATGACATCAAGCAAAAGGAATGATGAAGAGAATGCTATTGGAATCACGGATAGAACACAAGCTTGGATTCAAGCTTGTTGTTCAAGGTGGAATGATAAGATGAGGAAGATTGGCATAAGTTTCTCTCATCGTCAAAAAGTTGTGCTTCGGGAATAAGGACCAAGTAGCACAGTAAAATTAGCACGATAATGATATAGCCAAACAGGCTAGGAATGATGTGACGGAGTATCACTCCAATTAAGAATTTACAAGAGGTAGTGCAATGACACAATATCCTCGAGATAATATGATGCAAAATTTGAAGGTAGTTCAAATTATAGGTTGGATAGGTGAAATGACTTGCATGAGACAAGTATTTTAACTTGTCTGGGAAATGGAATTAAGGAAAAACTATGGTCGGAACCCCGATTATGAATGATCAAACCATCGATACAGGATGAACTTATAACAAGGGGTAATTATTTTCACGAGAAGCTTCCATGATAAGTTCTAGATCGGGTCCATGGGCATGAACACAAAGGTTTAAGGTCGACTCCCACTTCTTCAATGCATAACCTTTCATTCACTCCTCGTTTTTGAAGAACTTGTAGTGCGAAATATTTAGCTGGTGAAGCACCAGAAGAGTATGACTCACATTTCTTTCGAGTTCACACGGGTTAGGGAAGGCATAGGTTCAACCCGTAGGGATATCTTAGGAACATATACCACTAACTTCCAGAGCATATAACATCAGCTCAATAGCAGAGCATGGTTGACAATAAGCAGAGGATACCATTTACCAAAGGCAATATGTATCAGGGGAAGAGCGCACGAGATTTTGAATATGAAGGACATTACCGGATAATAATCCAACAAAGGATTCAATGGTCCTTAATGGATCTGATGTGAGTATCAGTACTCAATCAGAAGAGGGAAAAATGCAAAGGCATCAGATTATAGAAACAACTGAATAATTCGACATTCAAGTTGAAGGGAACTAGGTGGACAATCAATAACAAAATGATTGGCCGAGATCCAACTCATGTCTAGAATGACGTATGCGTAGGAAGGTCAAATTTCAGGATTCGACTGATGATTGCGAGCAATCGCAACATATTGAATCAATAGGCTCAGGATGACAATGACAAAGGATGTTAATGAATATTGCTAGACATATGGATTTAACCATAATGCATGCAGACAAGACTTTCGGGAGCACTAGGCTGCAGAGGATCTTTGGGAGATCGAATTGCATTTGAAGAATTTTGTGAGACATATGATCAACTGGGAATGAACGAATCCCCGATAAGTGTGAGGAATTATTCGTAGGGTTATTCATGCGGAAAAGAGATGCAAGGCAGTCGAAAAAAGGATTCTCGAAAGTCAGAGAATACTTTGGGTTATCTTGTAATAACAAGAACAACTAGGGATGGAAGTATGAATGACAAGGGTACGCGGTTATCCATTAGGATTCAACAGTGTTAAAGGATTGCAAAAGAAATGAACACAAGTTCTCGGGAGTAGGTCGGAGAGTATCTTCGAAGTCTTCTCGTGAAGCAGGCAACCATCCGGAATGAAGGGGCTCTCCGGGGAAAGTCGTTAGGAGAACGTAATGTAGTTAGTAAATTCATTTAACCCGAATAGAAGAGGGAACAGATTCCCAAAGTATAGATGGGGAATAAAAGATACTAATACCACCCAATGGCGACGTGGGACCGTAAGACACACAGCCATGTTAGTAAAAGTTTTGTAGTGACTAGAGTCAACTTCGGCCAGGGACTTAGAAAGGGGGCTACCTACAGGTAGTAGGCTCTGATACCAACTTGTGACGCCCCTGATTCAGTCGTACTCTAATCATACATGCAAATGTGTATAATGAAGATCAGGGACTCACGGGAAGATATCACAACACAACTCTAGACACAAATTAAATAATACAAGCTTTATATTACAAGCCACGGGCCTCGAGTGCTCGAATACAAGCTCGATACACAAGAGTCAGCGAAAGCAACAATATCTGAGTATAGACATAAGTTAAACAAGAATGCCTTAAGAAGGCTAGCACAAAAGTAACCCGATCGAAGAGGCAAGGCCTCCTGCCTGGGACCTCCTAACTACTCCTGGTCGTCGTCGGTCTCCATGTAGTAGCATCCATCAGCGGTGGCATCTAGCTCCAGGGATCCACCATCTGGTTGCATCAACCAGAAAGAAGAAAGAAGGGGGAAAAGGGGGGTAGCAAAGCAACCGTGAGTACTCATCTGAAGTACTCGCAAGCATCAGCTCTATACTAAGTATGCATTGATATCAAATGAAAGGTTTGTATCTGTGGACTAAACTGCAGAATGCCAGAATAGAGGGGAAGGCCTAGCCTATCAAAGACTAGCATCTTCAAGCAGCTCCAAGCATCTTGTAGCAGGTAGAAGAGTAAAGAATAGTAGTTTATAATTAACAAGCATGTTGTAACATTAATGCCTAGGGATCCTTCCTCGACTCCCTGCGAGAAAGCAATCCCGGAGCCACATATTTCAAGTATCCATTTGTAGTTGTATAATATCAGGATATAAGTTTGAACGTCCGTTACCGTGGACACGACTATTAATAGATAAACTTCCCTGCAGGGGTGCACCATGTTTTCCAACACGCTTGATTACTCTGGTCGGACACACTTTTCTGGGTCAATGCCCGGCCTCGGAAGATCAACACGTCGCATGCCTACCTAGGCTCAGCAGAGAGGTCCCCGCCGGTATACATCCTAAGTACTCTGGGGTCTGGGCCCATCACCCATTGCACTCCGGGTCGTTGTGCAATGACCCGGGACGAGAACCACCTCATACTAGATGGCACTGGCACGACAGGCCCACAATGCTGAACTGGACGTCTGACAAAGCTTCGGCTGATACCCCGACGTCGAGTCCCATAACTATTCTCGCGTGGTGGTTGGTGCGTAATGGCCAGAGGCCAATTCAGAACAAATACCCAAACTATAGTGTATTATTAGCTTGCGGTGATGAGCAGAGACTCACGATCGAAAGTGACCCCGTCGCCCCATCTCGTGGACTTACGACAAGGGCCTAGAATGCCCGGCCGTTCCACATAATTATCTTGTGGGTGCTCTTCGGGCCCGCCCGACTTCCACCAAGGTCTCAAGTAAAGCCAATGTAACCGTGTGTCCAAACATCAAGGGGAAAACCCGAGGAATCACCCCCGGTGTATTCCACTCAATGTAATCATCAAGGTGAACGTAAGAGGAACCACCCTCGAGGTTCACACTTGAGGTGTTGAACGACAGAGCCGTATCAGGAATGGTGAAAGAGGAAATCACCCTCGATGACCACGACCGAATAGCTACACTACAGAATTATCATCAGGAGTGCATTATGAGGGATCACCCTTGGCACTCAATACTAGCTCTACAGAGTCGAGCAACAGAAGGGGCGTGATGTGATGTGAGGTGTCGGGCTCTGGTTGTCGATCACGTTGATCGAGTCGTCGATGATGAAGCAGGGGCAACAAGGACAAGGTGGGGGTCACTAATGGATCACTAGCCAATCTATACTAAGCAGTTTAGGATAAGCAGGTAGGTAACAATAAGTAGGTACAAAAGCAGGCTATGCATCAAAATAGGAGCAAACAATAATAGTAGCAAAATCTAATGCAAGCATGAGAGTATAGAATGGGCGATATCGGGATGATCAAAGGGGGGGCTTGCCTGGTTGCTCAGACAAGAAGGAGGGTCGTCGTCGACATAGTCGATCACAGTGGCATCAGCAGCGGCCTCGTGTCTACCGGAGAGAAGAGGGGGAAGAAACAGTAAATACAGAGCAAACAGATACATGACAAGTCAACAAGCAGAGCTAGGGGTGACCTAACGCAGTACTACGCGGTATAGGTGAAGGGGGAATTCAACCGCGAATGTTTTCCCGGTTCCGGGCCTGCGTCAGACAGATGACCGGAGGGGGAATATTCCATGTTCAGATAGTTAGAGGCATCGGACTGGTAAACGGACCACGTATTCAGATTCGTCTCGTCATTCTGAGCAACTTTCATGTAGAAAGTTTTTCGATCCGAGCAACGGTTTATTTCCTATGATTTTTCAAAGGTTTTAGCATTTTCTGAAATTATTTAAAAAATACCAGAATTAACAGAAAAGGAATATGACGTCAGCATGATACAATGCTGACATCTACAGGTCAACAGGTCGGCTGACCAGTCCAACCAGACTAGTGGGTCCCATATGGCAGTGAAAGAAGCTTAATTGAGTTCAATTAAAACTAAACAGAGACTAATTAGCTACTGGGCTGCACGTGTCAGTGATGGGTTGGGATAATTAATTAATTTTATTTATAAAAATGTTTTAATTAACTAAATATACGGTGGGGCCCGCATGTGAGTGGCACTGGGATGCCCAGTCAGAACGTTGACTGGGTCAACCCAGTCAATGGAGCCTATGGGGCCCACTGGCAGCGACACTGGGTGGGACCCAGACCACGCCAGGTCAGCACCGGCGCCGGAACAAGCTCCAGCGAGCTCTTCGCCGCGGCCGAACACCGGAGCAGCTCGGAAAAACACCATGATTCACCATTTCGCGTGCCACGACTTGCATTCAAAAGCTAGGAGGGAGCCATGTCGAGTGGTGCTGCTAGACTACGCCGGGGTGGCCGGAAACGTTGCTGGCGTCGAGCTTGGCGGTGGTGGCTTTCAGGCATGCTCGCGCTCGTCACTGCCGGGCACGGCAAGGACCATGGAAGGTGGCGTTGGACTGCTGGGAGTGTGCTGAGTACGATGCCGTACTCGTCCGAGCTGGACGGAGAGTGTGGACACGACGATGAGTACGGCGGTGGAGGCGCGCTATGGCTAGGGGCACGGTGAGGCGAGGAAGGAGAGGGGAGAGGACAGGATGGAGCTCACCGAGCGGCCACGGAAGGCCCTTGACGGCTTAGGAGCAGCAGGGGTGCTCGAGGTTGCCGGCGAGCGTCGGAGGCAAAGGCGAAAGGGGATGACGGCAATCGGCAGCTGCAGGGGCCCTCGGCTCCAACGGAGGACCCCGGCGACGTGGATGAGGACGGCGAAGCGGACGGACAGGGCCGATGGCCTCGGGGCCGCTGGTGGCCGCGGGATTGACGGAGGTACGGCGACGATGGCGTCTGTCTCCTCTCCAAAACGAGGGAGATGGAGAGGGGAGAGGTGGATCTGGGGGAGGAGAGGCGCAAGTGGGGGAGTGGGAGAGGCGGAGCGGGGCAAGTGGTGAGGTGAGTGGGAGAGGCGCTCGAGGCGTTGCCCTTATCCTCTCCCGGCGAGGCCGGCGAGGTGGTCGGGTGGCGCCGATGCGCCCGGTCGGTCGAATAGTGGGAGGTGGGAGACGCCAGGGGAGGGGGAGTGGGCCACATGGCCTGTTGGGCTTAGCCCGGGTGGGGGGTGGTCAGGGGCCTTTTCTCTCTCTCTCACCTCCTCTTTTTCTTTTCTTTTGCTCTTTTCTTTTTACAGAAAATGCTTTGCAATATTTGAGGTGCCAAAAGGGGTTCTGTAAAATGTGGGACGTGGCCAAATAAATACATTACATATTTTGGCACCTGTCACAAAAGTTTGGGAGGAGTTAGAATTGATTTGGATTTTTTTACAAATGGAAAAGCATTTAAAAATGCTGATTTGGAACTGCTTTAATTGCTAATGCTCATCTTTGCACAAAAGTGATGTTGTGTTCCTTAACAAATAATTGCTATGGAATTTTTGATAAATGATGAACATTTTTCCAACAACTTTTGAGCAACTTCAAACTTCACTTGAATTTGAATTGACTGGAATTTCAAATGGGATATTGAACAAAGGTGATTAAGCACTCTTTGGAAAAATGATTAGCTTAATCACAAAGGGTTATTGTAGCATGACACTGGGGATGTTATATAGATTGATCTTTCTTGCAATGGGAGAAGTGCATAGCTTTGGGTTCAATCTTGTGGTGTCCTTTCCGAGTGACAGTAGGGGCAGCAAGGCACATATTGTATTGTTGCTATCGAGGATAAAAAGATGGGGTTTTCATCATATTGCTTGAGTTAATTCCTCTACATCATATCATCTTACTTAATGTGTTACTCTGTTCTTTATGAACTTAATACTATAGATGCATGCTGGATAGCGGTCGATGTGTGGAGTAATAGTAGTACATGCATGCAGGAGTCAGTCTACTTAACACGGACATGATGCCTATGTTCATGATCATTGCCTTAGATATCATCATAACTATGCACTTTCCTATCAATTGCTTGGCAGTAATTCGTTCACCCACCATAATATTTGCTTTCTTGAGAGAAGCCACTAGTGAAACCTATTGCCCCCGGGCCTCTTTTCCATTATATTGAATCTCTTTTACATCTTATTAGTTTCCGATCTACTATTTTGCAATATTTTACTTTCCGATCTATAAACTAAAAATACAAAAAATGTTTACTTTACCGTTTATCTATCTCTACCAGATCTCACTTTTGCAAGTGACCGTAAAGGGATTGACAACCCCTTTATCGTGTTGGGTGCAAGTTGTTGATTGTTTGTGCGGGTATTCGGTGACTTGTGTGTTATCTCCTACTGGATTGATACCTTGGATCTCAAAACTAGGGGAAATACTTACGCTACTTTGCTGCATCACCCTTTCCTCGTCAAGGGAAAACCAACGCAAGCTCAAGAGGTAGCAGCCACCGCACCCCAGCCGGTTGAGGGTGGATGAACAGGACCCCATGGAGGCTCTATGAACAGTAGCCGATGGAGGCTGGATGAACAGTAGCTCGTGGAGGCTGGAGGAGGTCGATGGTTGATGAACAGTAGCCGTGGAGGCTGGAGCGAGGCAGTAGACTGTGGATGAACAGGACCCCATTTCACCGTAGGCCCTCCAATACAAGTCTGTCTCCTCCTTTTTGCGGTACACCACACCCCTCCCGATCAACAGGACCCCGTTTCGACCGTAGGCACTTGAATAGAAGCCTGTTTTCTCTGTTTTGCGGTACGCCAGACCCTTCCTGATGAACAGTACCTTGTTTCGACCGTACGTGGTCGAACAGAAGGCCTGTTTCCTCCATTATGCTATACGCCAGACCTCGTTTCGGCTGTTTCGTCCAAGCCGGTTGGCTCCCGATGAACACGACTGTAACATCCCAATTTTCAATTTGGATGTTATTCCTAGATCATTCATATGCATCCATGATTTATACATTTTGTTGTTTTCTTTTGTTTGCATTTTTATCCAAGAGACATTAAGTAACTCAAGGACCAATTTGACAGAGTTGGAGGGTTTCACAAAAAATCCAATTTTGATTTATCAAACTTTGGTAATTGGATCAAATTGTTTTTCAAAATTCTTTTCCAATTATTTTAAAATAAGAGAGAAGATAAAAGGACTTCTTCAAAATCAGCAAAGAAATGTTGGAAATTGAATCTTGATTTTTTGGAGAGTTTACTTGATTTTATTCGCTAGTTTATTTGTTAGTTAGCGGAGTAATTAGTACTATAATGTTTGTTTTTAGTTTAGGCATTTAGGCCCAGAAAAATGTTCACTAGGTCAATTATAAGGCCATATTACTACGTGAATTTTTTTGGAATTTTTAGGATAATATTTATATTTATTCTGTGTGTTTTTGTCTATGGAAAAAAATTGTTTAAAAAAAACTCCGTAGCCGAACTAGGCCGGCCTAGCTAGCCGCCAGGCCGTGGCCCAGCTCGCCGCCTCGCCTCAAACCGCCTCGGGGTAGAGTCCCGAGCACCGCCGCCGCCCGCCGGAGTCTAACCCGAACTCCAGGCCGCCGTCTCCCCTTACCCCTCCCGCAAGCCGGCAACACCCCCTCCCCTCCTATAAATACCGGAACCCCGGTCCCTCTCCTCCTCAACTCGAGCGCTGCCACCGCAGCCGCACACCACCGCGCCACCGCCGCACTTCCGCGTTGCTGCCATCGCACGTAGTGCCGCCGCCGCCCGCAAGCCGCCGCTGCCATCTACCCGTCGCCCGCCGGAGCCCCGCCGCCACCTCGCCTCCCTCACCCGCAAGCCACCGCCTCCGCCGTCGAGTTCATCGCCGCCGCTGCCCGAAGCACCGTGAACCGTGAACCGGTATAAAACTACCGCCCTGGTCCGATCCGTTTTTTCGGTTTTCCTTTAGATCCGGATTATTTTATTTAGTTTGGTTATTTAGCGAACGTTCGTTCCTTTAGGTTCTGTAGCGAATAGATTTGTTAGATCAGTTTCGGTAGTGAATGTTCGTTCGATAGGATTTCTCTTTTATTTTAATTTTTTGCCAGGGACCTATTCGTAGTTTTATTTACGGATTGGTCCCTACGCTACAAACTAGCACAACTTTTTGCTCGTTTGTCCAAATTCGACGAAACCAACGCCAAAATCTTCAGAGCAATCTCATTTGTACAGTAAACCAACTTGAACATGTTTTTGATAATTTAAAATTTGAGTTTAGTTCAGATTTGAATTTGATC
Organism: Triticum aestivum; assembly: GCF_018294505.1. Taxonomy (NCBI): domain Eukaryota; kingdom Viridiplantae; phylum Streptophyta; class Magnoliopsida; order Poales; family Poaceae; genus Triticum; species Triticum aestivum. The sequence continues at coordinate 548,538,408 of NC_057801.1, forward strand.
TTGTTTTATTCGTAGCTTGAGTTTCGTAGCTCCGTTTGAGTTCATTTTTTTGAAAATCGTAGCTAATCACATGTACCTTCTGTTAAGATCTAATCCACATAAATATAATTCTGTTAAAATTTGTTCTCTGTTTAGATTAGTTATTTTCTTGTTTTTGAGTTTTCTGGATCTTTTCTTCGTTTTCTCTTTGCATCATTTGCTTGAGTTCTTATGTATGCTATTGTTTGTCTATGCTAGATTTTCTGGAGTGCGAAGCTTGTTACTACGAATCTCTAGAGTTTTTCGATCGTCAGCAAGGCAATTTACACTTTGATCATACTTTTCAATACCTAGTTTTTTACTATGCATTAATTTTGCCCCTCAAAGATTTGCATGAGTAGGATTGGGAACATGTGGTTTGTTTGTAGTACTTGAGGTAGGAACCTATTACCTTTGATCACCCCAGGAATATACGTTATGCTCATATATGCTTAGCCATGCTCGTAGACGGGGATTGGATCATGATTCATGAAAGTGTGAGAGATAATAATTCTTGGACAACATTAAGGTGGCAACTTTAATACACATCTGGGTGGATTGGTTGGGGCACCTTGAGAAACCAGTGCTTGCCCATGGGAATCCCAGAGTACCCATGTGATTTTCCCTCGGTTCGCCACCCAGGCTCAAAGGGATCATATGATATTTCATGCCTAGAAACTTCCGTGTGCAGCCACGAGCCATTATGGGCTCTGGCATAGTTGAGTAAGTTGTGTGAGATCTTGAAGAGGTGGACTAGCAGATGTAGGGGAAAGTAGGTGTACCGGTCTACCCAGAGTAGAGAGTTAATGCTTCAGAGAGACTATGTCTCGATCTTCCGATCATGGATGCGGTCGAGTCTGGTGGGGGAAAGTGCGCAACCTCTGTAGAGTGTGTAAACTAATCATGGTTAGCCGTGTCCCCGGTTATGGACAATTTGAGTATCTAGAAGTGGATATTTATGTTGATCTCATCACTTTTAATTAATGTATTCGGTTTAATGATGGCACTTGGTTAATTTTGGGATTTGAGTGGGAGGAACCTTCTCAACATTGGTATAAACTTTGTAGTAAATAAAATTTATTCCTTTGTTGTAGGGAAAATTAGCTTTATGCAAAATTAAACTTAGATCCTCCACCAGCCAAGTATGCATGTAGATATAGTTTCTTTCATTTGCTCTATAGTGTAACTCTGCCAGCATATTCCATGTGTTGAGCTACACGGCTGCAATGTCTCATGTTGCAGACTTTACCGACGAAGAATAAGGTGCGCTAGGTCGTTGTCTTACACTCAGCTATGCCGTTGGAGTTTGATGGACTCATTTATATTCGAAGCTTCCGTAGTTATTTTGTTTAGATGGCCTTCGGCCATATTATTTGCGTAATAATTACTCTTTATGAGGATCTTGATGTAATAAGTGTGTGATTGAACTCTGTTATAATTCCTCGAGTGATGTGTGTGTCAGCATACCAATCCAGGGATGACACTTAAGCACAGAGACTTCGGTCCATTTGGATCGTGGTCGCTACAAGATGGTATCAGAGCACATGTTGACTGTAGGACACGACCACTAGGAAAAGTCACAAGATACTCTTGTGTACTCATTTCTAATCCTCCTCTATTTCTACTCTATAGATGTCAGACCCAAGGAACAAGTTCACTCAGCCAGATGATGACACCCCTTTCGGACGACACTTGAAGGAAGCCACGAAGTACCTGAACATCGGACTACCAAGCTTTACTGGAACCTTCACAACAACTTTACCAGAAGAGGAGCACTGGAGGATCAAAGTTCATGTACCTGGAAGGACATTTGCACCAACAACCAAGCCCATTGATTTTTACCTTGGAAGCACCAACTTGGAACTTGGAAAAGAGCATGGCAGCACACATCACCTTTGGACGCATTTGTGAGTTGTACCAAAAGGATCTTGAAGACACCGTCTATCAGATATGTGCACGCCGAGACGAGCAATGGGAGATGATTCGTACCAGGAAGGATGGATCATTTGCAGCGTACATTCAGGAGATGGATCAACACATTCGTCGATATGAGAACGAGATGTGTGCTATCATGAAGAAGACCAAGAAGGTGATGAAGTGGAATATCGAACTAGAAGAGGAACTCAAGTCAACATGCGATGGATATGAAGAAGAAATTGATGTGCTACTGGAGAAGCATGAATACCTGAAGAGGAGACTAGGAATACTCGTGGTGAAACCAAAACCAGAACCTGAAGTGGGTATTTGTTCAGAGGACTACTTCATATTAGATGACACGGACACAGTCAGTGATGATGATAATGACAATGATGATGATTATGAATACGAAGCTAGAGCTGATATTATGGAGTCTTTCACCGATCAAAACTTCTAGACGACCACCCTGTTACTAGTAGTATTCTTCCAAGTAGTTAGAATCGATCAATTTGTAATAGTAGATAGATCGTTTGTGTGAATCTTGTTTGGTATTGGGTAGTGTGAATTGAATGTATTTGCCTCATATGCATATGGGTAGTGAAATTTCTCATAGACCTTATTCTATTCTATCTTCCCACCCCTCTAACCCATCAGATGCCTCCGAGACGTGACCCCGGATTCACTTTCCCACCGGAGCTCACCCAGTTGATCCAACAATAGAATGCCTTGGTGCAAATGATCATCCAGAACCAAGGAAACAACAACAAGAACAACCCACCGCCACCACCCCCTGTTGACAACCTAGCCCATTTTCTAAGGTTGAATCCGCCAGTGTTTTCTAGCAGCACCGAGCCGATTGTTGCAAATGATTGGCTCCGGAAGATTGGGAGGGAGCTGACCACTACTGGATGCATGGATGCGGAGAGAGTGCGCTTTGCCGCACATCAGCTTGATGGACCCGCATCCTCTTGGTGGGAGAATTTCACCACCACTTACCCCATAGCTACAGTTACATGGGATCAGTTTCAGCAGGCCTTATGCACCGCACATGTCTAAGCTAGAGCCATGAGTTTGAAGAAGTGTGAGTTCCGCAACTTACCCCAAGGGATTCGTATACTGGGACAGTATGTGGATGAGTTCAGCAAGCTAGCATGTTATGCCCAAGATGATGTGGCCACAGATGCCGCGAAGCAGGAGAAGTTTCTTGAGGGACACAATGATGAGCTGAGTATGCAGTTGATGGTGGCAACCTTCAACAACTACCAAGAGTTGGTGGACAAGGCCCTCATGATTAAAGGAAAGCAACAACAGATAGATAATCGCAAGAGGAAGTATTGATAGGGAAAGTATAATTCTGGAGCTCAGCAGAAGCCTCGATATACCCCATACTGTCGGATTTCGGGTTCCGGCAGACCCTCTAGATTCGAACACTGTGGTGCGCAAGGAGATCTCGCCCTCTACCTACCTGCGCCTCGCCGCCTCGCTAGGGTCTAAGCTATGAAAGGAACAACACAAGAGACACAGGCTTTATACTAGTTCGGGCCACCATTGTGGTGTAATACCCTACTCTAGTTTGTGGAGTGGTGGATTGCCTCTTGGGCTGATGATGAACAATACAAGGAAGAACAGCCTCGCGAGGGTCTGTTCTTTGTTGGTGCGATTAACTGCTAGGGGGAGTTCAGTTGCGCTTTCCACTGGTTTCCTGATGATGATCCACCTGCCTCTACCTTGTGGGTGGCTAGTCCTATTTATAGGCAAAGGCCCTGGGCCTCTTCCCAAATATTGAGCGGGAAGGGCGCCAATAATTGGCCATTTTGAAGGGGAACATCTAGTACACTTATCCTGACTAAAGTTGGTCCTCGCCTGCCAAAGGCTCTGGTGGTGACGCCGGCTTGGGCTCCACAGTGACCTCATTCCTGCCGTTGCGACGGTCTTGGTATTGTTGCACCAAAACGGATGCCTTTGCTTGATGCTCTCGCCTGAGCTTGCTCCCTTTGCACCAAAGAGGAAAGGAGGACACTGCGCGGGCTGGTGCCCACCTGGCGCCCTTGGTCGTCATGGCTTGCATCAAGGGCACCTCGTGAGATACCCCGCCTTGATCTCTCCGCCTCCTCGCGAGCCAGCCTGACGAGGCCGTGCCTGAGGAAGCCCCCTGTCATCCTCCCCGCGAGGCTTGGCCCAACGCGAGGGTGTTGAGCTCATGCTGATGAAGATGGGCCGTGCTGGGCCGCCCCTTGAGCCATGCCGCAGGCCGCAGGCAGGCAAGTCTGGGGACCCCCATTCCCAGAACGCCGACAGTAGCCCCCGGGCCCAAGGCGCGCCCGGACTTGGTTGAGCAGAGAAGTGAAGGGGCAAGTGCGAAGCAACGCGGGCCCTAACAGCCTGCGGCCTCAGGCGCCGCGTGGCAGTCGATTGGACGTGGGCGGCCCTGTTCCCCCACGCCTCCTTATTTTGCGCCCAGCTAGGCGGACCCGTGGTTGCACACAATCGTTCCTCTTTTCGCTGCTCGACCATCCCCTGCTCTTCCTCCTCTCAAACTCCAGTCTCTGCTTCCAATCCAATCTCAAATCCTCCCTCTCCCCGTTGCCATGGCTCCGACGAAGAAGGGAAAAGGGAAGAACCCGGTGCCCCCGCCTCGATCGCTGTTGCCGGCGGCTCCCGCCGTCGATCGGTCGATCATACTCAACCAAGAAGGCTTGGGCAAGGTCAGCTCTGCTCTGGACACTATCTTCAATGAGTGCGGGAGGACGACGGCCTGGTCCGCGTCCCACTTCTCCATCGACAGAGTAGTCACTGAAGTCCGGTACTTTGCCGACGCCCTGTGGGCGGGATTGGATCCCCCCTTTTCCAATTTCTTCAACGCTGTGCTTTCCCATTACCAGATCCATATGATGAAGTTGGCTCCTGAATCCATTACTCTTCTTGCCGTCTTCGCCTTTGTCTGTGAGGCAATGATGGGCATCCCTCCTTCGGTTGCCTTGATGCGCCACTTCTTCTCTCTGTGCCTCGTTGATCCCACCCAATGCTCGGGGTGCGTGAGCTTCATTGCCGCACCAGAAACAGCGGACTAAGAGATTGATTTCAGCCTCCCTCCGTCCGTGCCTAGGTTACGCGAGCGGTGGCTGTACGTGGATGTAGGGGTGCCCAGCCCCCTGCTTTCGGAGCCAACATCGCCCGCTGTCCCCAATTTAGGCTAGGTCCAAGAGACGCTCACGAGCCCCCGTCTCATCTTTGTCTGGCGTCGCTTCGTACTCTTGAGGGCGCTCGGCGTGACGACGCCCAGGGTGGTGAAGGAGTTCCTTCTACGCCGCATTGCTCCTCTCTAGCGCCACTCCCGCCGGATGTGGGCCTTCAGCGGGCGTGAAGATCGCATGAGGCTCCAGGAGGAGGACATGACGCCCGAAGCGCTGAGGAAGGTGCTCTTGGTCTTGACGGGGGACCCTTCCCCCGGCAGCGTCCGGCAAGGGGGGGCTTTGCTGTATCTTTGCTCAAACAGGGACAACTTTGTGAATCAGATGCCCTGCTTCGATGAATGGGGGCTGCGCCCTGCTGGCCTCACGGGGCCTCGCGAGAACCCAGTGGTGGTGACTGCCCTTCCAGTCGCCCACGGCGGTCCTTCCTCGAGTGGCGGAGCAGGGAGGCATGGGCCGCTGGAGGCTGAGAGGGCCCCTGCCAGGGTGATGACGCCAGGCAGCACTCCTGAGGGGGCAGCTCCTGAGGCCCGTACTGCTGCGGCTGAAGGCGTTGAGCCGCTGCCCGCGGCGCCCGTGGTTGAGGCCCCGGGGGCCCCAACTACCCTTCTTGGCGAAGCGACCGGCGGCGTGCATCAGGACGACGCCCCTGACGCTGGGCACCTTGACGCTTCTTCCTTGTTGCAGGCTGACCCGTGCGCTCAACTCCTGGGTCGCTTCCGCGTGGACTTCGAGGCTCTCCGGAAGAGAAGGGAGGCCTTGGGTGACGATTACCCTTGCCGCCTGCTGAAGCGTAGGAAGTATTTCTCCATTGACGAGTAAGCCCTCCCCTTTCCTAGCTCCTGATCCTCCCGTTGCTTTGGCTGATCCTTGCTCTGCAGGGCCCTTCCTACCGAGCTCACGGAGATGGATGAGGAGCCATCCCCCCACGCTCCATCTTCTCCACCGTCTTCGAGCGCTCCGAGCTCAAGTAGAGCCCTTGCGGTGAGGCCAGTTGGAGAGGTGAGCCATCCTGTGGCGCATCGCGGCTCTACGTGCCTCGCGACCCTCCTTCGCGAGCCTTCTCGGAGCATAGCCAGCCTGCCTTGGGCTTTGCGTCTGGCCATGGATGGCGACTGGCTGCGGTCGGCCCTGTGCTCTTCATTTGGGGATGGGCTGGCTCCTGGCCAGGCTTCTGGCGAGGCGCGCCGGGCCATCGCGAGGTTGCCAGCCCCCAGCCCCCTACCCAGAGGGGGAGTGCTGGTTCGTGGCCCCCCGCGCTTACTTGGGGCGGATGACGACGCGGAAGACGTGCTCGAGCGCGCCCAAAGGCGTCGCGTTCTTCACCAAGGGTTTCTCCGGAGGGCGGCTGACGCGGTGAGCCGGCTTGGTGAAGAGCTTGCTGATGAAGATGCGCACCTTGAGGCTGAGGGCCTGCGCCTGGCTGAAGAGAGGCGCAAGCTGAAGGAGGTTGTTGCCCTTGCACGCCACCAGCGTGACCTCGAGAACGAGGAAGCCAAGGCGTTGCTGGCGGCCTCTCAGGAGGCCCGTTCTCGGGCCGTCGAGGAAGCCCGAGAGGCTAACCGACGGCGTGAGGCGGCGGAGGAGCGGGCGCGGGAACTCCAGGCCCGGTGCCACTCCCTGGAGAAGCAGGTGGAGCTGCATGAGACAGCCCTTGCATCGATGAAGGTGGCTTCGGTCGACCAGGCAAAGCTCCTGAGGCGTGAGGAGGCACTGACGCTAGAAGCTGCTGAGCACGCACGTGATCTTGAGCGTCTGGAGACGAGAGAGCGTTTGGCGACACAGGCGGAGGATGATGTCGCCGCGTGCGAGGCCCGAGTCCTGGAAGAGGTTGAATGCGGGTGGCGACAGCCCGCTTGAACCTCGAGCGCGAGTTTGAGGAGAGGCTGGGGTTGATCCGGGTCGAGGCTGAAGGCAGGAACGCTGCCCTGAGGGCCAAGCTGGAGGAAATGATGCAGCGGGTCGATGCTTCCCAGGCCGCCCTCGGTGTGGCACAGGAGGAGATGACTACCTCCCGCACCGAGGTGCTTCTTCTACGCCAACGGGTGGACGAGGCTGAGGCCATTGCGCGGCAGAACAAGGACGAGATACGCCAGCGGCGGATCCTAGAGCACGAGCACGGCCTCATGCTCACCACACTCCGGGAAAGAGCCAACACAGCCTTGGGTAACACCTGCGAGGCGGCCGTTGACGAGCCCCATGCAGTCAACTATGCTGGCAATCTTCAGTTCTTCACCGACGTGGTGACGCAGCTGGAGGTGCGGTCGGTCGGAGCCAACAGGCTGGTGGAGGAGAGGAGCCGCGCCCTGCTCGGGCGCGCCTTTTCTCATGTCTTCAGCCACCTTCAGAACATGGACCCCAACTTTGACTTTGACGCCGTCATCGCCCGAGTACCCCAGGCCCTGGGTGGAAGACAATGTGGATGCCCTTGTCATGGCGCGCTAGGTGGAAGACAACGTGGATGCCCTTGTCAGGGCCTTCGCTTCTGATAACAATGGCGTGGTCGTAGCTGCCGATGAAGGCGACGTGGTGAACGGCCCTGACGCCGCTGATGGCGAAGCGCAGAGCGGCAGCGAGGCCAGCAACGCCAGCGACGATTCAGGAGGTGCCCCTGAGGATGCATTGGGGGATTTATCCGACTGACCGCGTGTTGTCCCTGCTTCCTTACCCTGCGCAGATAGAGTTCGGGCGTTGCCCTGAAGGTTGTAAGAGAATTTTGGGAGGGGGAGCCCCTCATGTAAAAACTTGCATTCAGCGTATTAGTAGATGCAATATCACCCGTACGCCTGCGCCAAGCGGCTGACTTCGCGACGAGCTGGCTGGCTTGTTTACCTTTGACCCGCATGGGCCTTGAGTTAGCCTACGGAGGGCTGTGGTGTCTCGAGCGTCTCCTGAGTGAGCCCATCGAACCTGTAATGAAAACCTCCTGGGAGGGCGCGGCGACGGCAGTCTGGGATGCACGCAAGCTCGGCCTGGCCCGGCTCACGAGGGGCTCACGAGGGGAGGCAGCTGAGGCAAAGTGGTAACCCGAATGCGAGAGATTGCTCGAACAAGACTAAACACCCCTTCCCCGAATACACGCAAATCTTCGAGCTCAAATCCAACTTAAATCCAACGGGGAAAACGACAGCCAAGGGAAAAGCAATGAAAGCAGAAAAAGGCCGCGTCCAGCACCTAGTCTAGTCTTGGACGTCTTCTCACCAGCGCGGAGCTAAGTGCTGCCATTGGGCGTGGGAGGGAGCCCCAGGGCCTGAGGCCGGCACCCCTGAGACTCCGGGGCGTGTACAGCCCCACTCATTATTACGTGAGAGTGTCACGGGGCGGCGAGCTTCACAGGCACTGGGCCTTCTTCACAGGTACCGGCCTTGCTTCATATCGCCAGACGAGGGCCCCGCCTTGCGCCACACTCTAGTGCCACCGACGACGACCGGAAACTAGGACGCCGCCGATGGGGTAGAGCGGTCGCCAGCGGTTCCCCCGACGACCACGAGTCCTCTGCCAGGGGCAGGCCCTGAGGCACCTCCCCAGCAGAGGGCCTACCTCCTGAGGACGCCTTGCTCCGAACGCCGCAGTGGTGATGCCGGATCTTGGCCCCTCTCCTGCAGCCCCTGGCGCCCTCCTCCTGAGGGGTAGGAAGCCGCGGGAGTGGGGCAGCCGCCCGTTGTGGCGGCCTGTACCTCCTGCGATCCATGGTTAGCATATGCCTGCTCCTCAGGAATTAGTGGTACCCGATAATTGTTGCTTCCAGCGTAGCCGACGGGGCCTTCCCGGGGCTCCTGGAAGAGCTCAGCTTCTAGTGCCTCGTCCCCCCAGCTTGGTCCGAGGAGCGAGCCTTGTTTGTCCTCATGCGCGTGCCCTTGGTCCATCATGTGGGGCACGTACTCTTCTGGGGCTGCCATACCGAAGGCTGCGCTGTAGCGCTCCGCGTGACACGCAGTTCTGCTTGAGGCGTCCGCCTGGGGGTGGTAGCGCGGCAGCCCACCGGGGCCGTGGGTTGTGGCGAGTCCTTCTTCGCTGGCCAGGGGCGGAGGCAGCGCTGCTGCTGGCACGGTGCTGACGGCCTGGCCGGCGTTGGGGTGGCCTTGGAGTCCGCCTGGGGCTGCACGGGCGTGCGTGGAGCCTTCATGCGGGCCACCCTGGACCTGAGGTGGGAGTTGGGTGCAGAAGGGGTGAGCCCCCGAGGCGGCAAATCCCAAGAGCTCTGCCACCCGCTCTAGCGGCACGTCGCGACCACCTTCCATCAACCTGCATTGCAGTAGCTCTGTGGCCACCATGAGCGCGGCCCTCGAGTTAGCCTACTCCCGTCGGGTGTACGATGTCGTGGCCGCAGCATGGTTGGAAGCCCTTGCCTCCGACCGCACCTGCCGCAGCGTGAGAGCTGTCGATGCATGTCCCCGCCGCCCGCGGCCTGTTGCGCCCTGCGGACCACGAGCTGCCTGGGGCATGGGGTTGCCCGGGGCGAGTGGCTCTGCGTGGGCGAGCGAGGCCGCCCAGGGATCAGGGTTGCCTGCCTGGTCGCCGGACATGATGACGACGATGTGACGGGATGCGAAGCGGCAGAAGGTGGATTCCGACGCACCCCTACCTGGCGCGCCAAATGTCGGATTTCGGGTTCCGGCAGACCCTCTAGATTCGAACACTGGGGTGCGCACGGACATCTCGCCCTCTACCTACCTGCGCCTCACCGCCTCACTAGGATCTAATCTATAAAAGGAACAACACAAGAGACACAGGGTTTATACTAGTTCGGGCCACCGTTGTGGTGTAATACCCTACTCTAGTTTGTGGAGTGGTGGATTGCCTCTTGGGCTGATGATGAACAATACAAGGAAGAACAGCCTCGCGAGGGTCTGTTCTTTGCCGGTGCGATGAACTGCTAGGGGGAGTTCAATCGCGCTTTCCACTGGTTTCCTGATGATGATCCACCTGCCTCTACCTTGTGGGTGGCTAGTCCTATTTATAGGCAAAGGCCCTGGGCCTCTTCCCAAATATTGAGCGGGAAGGGCGCCAACAATTGGCCATTTTGAAGGGGAACATCTAGTACACTTATCCTAACTAAAGTTGGTCCTCGCCTGCCAAAGGCTCTGGTGGTGACGCCGGCTTGGGCTCCACAATGACCTCCTTCCTGCCGTTGCGACGGTCTTGGTATTGTTGCACCGAAACGGATGCCTTTGCTTGATGCTCTCGCCTGCGCTTGCTCCCTTTGCACCAAAGAGGAAAGGAGGACACTACGCGGGCTGGCGCCCGCCTGGCGCCCTTGGTCGTCATGGCTTGCGTCAAGGGCACCTCGTGAGATACCCCGCCTTGATCTCTCTGCCTCCTCGCGAGCCAGCCTGATGAGGCCGTGCCTGAGGAAGCCCCCTGTCGTCCTCCCCGCGAGGCTTGGCCCCTCGCGAGGGTCTTGAGCTCGTGCTGATGAAGATGGGCCATGCTGGGCCGCCCCTTGAGCCACGCCGTAGGCCGCAGGCAGGCAAGTCTGGGGACCCGCGTTCCCAGAACGCCGACACGTACTCGGGAGGACACACTCATCATAACCATGGAGGGCATAAGCATGGAAGACATGCGCATAATGGAGGGAGTTCGGACAACCACAGTGGCCCTAAAAATGGTAATGGGAATGGAGGAAGCAACAGTCAGAGCCGTTCCAACCCCGCGACATCCGCCAAGAAGGATCTGAGACACATTACTTGTTTCAAGTCCGGGAAGACCAGACACTACACCACTGAATGTTCTGAAGCAAAGAATGGAAATGGAAGTGGAAGTTCTGGAAAGAAGCCCAACCCTTTCACCAGAGGGCAGGTGAACCACGTCAGTGTGGAGGAGATTGAGGAGCAACCTGACGCAGTTGTCGGTAAGTTTTTAATTAATGCATTTACAGCCCTTGTACTTTTTGACACTGGTGCATCTCATTCATTCATATCAAGGGGGTTTGTGGACAAGTTTAAGTTGCCAACAGTAGCCCTTAAGTCACCTATGTTAGTGAGTTTCCTAGGAGCAGAGTATATGGCTAGTCGGGGATGTTATCAGTTGCCAATAATCATAGGTAGACACGTTTTCCCCACTGACCTTATTGTCCTGGAGTCACAAGGATTGGACGTAATCCTAGGTATGGATTAGTTATCCAAGTTTGAGGGAAACATCGATTGTGCTAGTAAATTGATTCTTCTTACCACCCCAGAGGGAAAAAGGATCAAGTATGTGTCTAGGCATGCGCCAAGGAGAACTCAGGTGAATTCCCTTTCGGGAGTTGTTCAGGAGGAAGTTCCAATTGTAAAGGATTATCCCGATGTATTTCTGGTGGAGTTACCAGGCATGCCACCAGACGGAGACATTGAGTTTCTAATTGAGTTGTTGCTGGGCACCAGACCAATATTAAAGAGACCGTATCGGATGCCCGCAAATCATCTATAGGAAATTAAGAAATAGATCAAGGAGTTACTGGAGAAAGGTTATATTCGACCAAGCTCATCACCTTGGGGAGCCCCAGTGCTTCTAGTTGAGAAGAAGGATGGATCCTTAAGGATGGTTGTTGATTATCGTGCACTAAATGAGGTGACGATCAAGAACAAATACCCTCTGCCGATGGTCAATGATTTGTTTGACCAGCTGCAGGGAGCTAAAGTTTTCTCCAAGATCGATCTTCATCAGGTTATCACCAGCTGAAGATTAGAGAGCAGGATATACTTAAGACAGCTTTTACCACGAAGTATGGGCTATATGAGTACAGTCCTCTTGCGATGGAAGTCGTTCCTTGAACATGTTGAGCGTGCCACATTGAGAGCACCAAGGCGGGGGCGATGGTGAGGCCTAGGAAGGGAATGACTAGGAGCCGGGAAGACTCAGCAGTTGTTTCCCACGCAGAGGGAAGTAGGGAGGTTTACTGCTTCGGCTGCTGTGTGAGCCTGCCGTCACCGGAGAATAACAGGAAGTCTGGGTGAGTAGAGGGATGGCTAGGCCAGCGATGGGAGTACGATGGGGCGGTGAGGCCTGCGCGGCAGCACAGCAGGCCGTGGGAGGAGGGAGCAGGCAGTCCCGCTGGCGCTTGTTTAAGCTGCTAGAGCAGGAAGAGCAGAGATTGAAGAAGCACGACGGGCGTTGGATGGACATCCAATAGTCTGCTCTCGTGTGTTGAATAAGTTGACACGGTGTTGCATGCGCGTCAACCTTTTTCTCTAGGAAAGCGTACGTGTCAACCTATAGTAGGCGCACAAGTCAGCCTCAAATCTATGCAAAATAGCATACAACCCATTTGGAGCACATATTCTTTTTGTTAACATTATAGCCCATATTGTGGCCACAGTTAAAAAATTATACGAAATTTCACATATTTCGGTGCGGTCTGAACTATTTTTAATCCCAAAATTTTGAGTCACATGCATTCAAACTAATTTGAAAAATAAATTCATATCAATATAAAATCCAAATAATTGTCCACGCATAAAAATCAATGGAATTTAAAATCTTGAAATGAAAAAACAATTGAAACTAATTGTCGGTTTGATGTGTTTTACAAATGTACAACCCATTTCTCATTACTGATAGCCCATTTTCTGGGCAAGCCGAATGAAGCTCTCCTCGTCTTGAAAGATTTGCAGCTCAGCAGGGCTGACAAAGCAAGTAGGCCTCGGTTGGGTATTTTGCAAAAGAACAAAAAAAAACTGGGCTAGCCATTTTCATAAAGAAAAAAAACTACTGGGTTGGTCTTGTGGTAAACGTAAAAGAAAAGGCTGGCTAGACACGCCAGAGTGCCCCGCACAGCCCAGTTGATACCCTGCTTCCATCTCAAAAACAAAAATAACTGGACAAGCTGCTGGGTCCCTGGTGTCAGCCGCTCGTTGTGCAATTCTCTCGTTATTTGACTACGTTGAAAATGGAATGGGACCCAAATGTCAGAAATCCATTAGGAGGAACCATTTTTTGGCTTGAAATAAGGAGGCACTTGCTTGCGTACTGCCATGACCCTGGTGGGTCCCTACTGTCATCCTCTCCATGTACAATCATCTCCTGATTGTGTATGTGTCAACCTAGTAGGCCCACAAGTCAGTCTCTAAACCCATGGCGGACAAATACAACCCATTTAAAAAAATAACAGCCCATTCCATATGTTCAAACGGAAAGTTCAACATTCACAGCAAAGTAACAGGTCTGATCTAGATATAGAGTGCTAAACTTCCACCTTGACAACCATCATAGACAAGTTAACTATCTACTCACACTAATACTCTAGTAGTGTACAAGTACTAACTTACTCTTAGCTAACTAGACAATGTCGGCCGCCATCTGCGGTACATGCTAAACGCTGGCGCTGGCGTCCTCCTCCTCGCCTTGGACTTGCCAGAGGTGCGATAGGGTGCATTGCTCGCGCGTGTTTGCCCTTTCCATGCCAGCGTGGTCCACCGAAGCTTCGGCTTCTAAGCGGGAAACCCACTTGATGAGCTGGTAGTAAAATTCAGCGTCACGAATGCGTGCATGACCGACAGCCTCCAGTGGTTTTTTGTCGGGCACCGGCCTCCACATAGTCGGCCTAGTTGCGAGCCCTCTGCTCGCGACTCAGAGCGTTGGTGTGCTGCTGCTCCATGCCCCGCTGGCGGCGCAAATCAGCAATACACTTCTCCTTCGCCAGGCGATCAAGTTCCAACAAGTTCTCATACTCCGCATTGCCATCTAAAGACCGATAGAATGCATCCTCCCTCCGTCTTCCTCCCGGTGAAAAATCAAACACTAGTTTCGGTGGTGAACGCCTCCAGCGTCGCCTATTACGGACGGGCGGGGGCATGAAGGATGTGGCGAGAGCGAGGGAAAGTGGCAAGCGACATCAGGCCGGTGGGGGCTTATGAGGATAGGGCGAGTTGGATAATGGTGCTACCGGAGATCGTCGGGAACTAGTAATTACAGGCAGAAGGTAGGTGAACTAGCGTGTCATGGGAAACGCGAGGGTCATCGTGGTCATCGAAATTCAATGTATAAGCAGACATGGCTTAGCGCGCCAGCTTGCCATGGAAAACTAGAAAAACCGAAATTATGACTATGTCATCCCATCCCATCCTGTCAGTGGTGCGTCCCGTCCGTGATGGGTCGCACGTCGGCATGATAGTTAAACGAGTAGGCTCGATTCATCCAGATGAGGTACGCGCATGATCCGCTGGTTATTCGTGTAGGATCGAGTCGGTCAGATAGTGTACGTGTAGGATCGCCATAGCTGATGAACATTCGCTGGGAGATACGGCATTTGCGAACGTTTTTTGTGGCAGTTTCTTCAGATTCGCTTGGCATTTTCTTCAGAACAGCATGTCAGTTTCTTCAGAGGTAGGCATTTTTATTCAAGAAACTGCCACCTTCGGATCTTGCGTCGCAACTAAAACTTCCAGGAGTGTATTAGTACACTAGCTAGGGATCGATAAGTAACTTGTAAACACTAAGCAAACAAAAATAAGGAACTACTAGTAACTTGTTAACACTGAGAACACAGAAATAAGGATCATGTTGTGCACAGTAGTAAGAGTCGGTCCTTTCGAAATGTTCACACGAGACTCACGGGCCTGGAATTGTAATATGTTCACATTAGTAGCTCAAATTCTCAAGCAACTAGTATGATTCCCATACACAAGATCAATGTGTTAATGCATCTCAATGATTCACAGATCATATACAAATATGTAGCTCCAAAAGCAAAGATATAGAAAAAAAATTTCTTCCTACTAACATGGATGCTTCTCTGGGCCAACATTCAGTATAGAGTGAAAGACAAATTTGTTTGTGAAGTCTACAATTCCTCTTGCAAACGTAAATGGTTTCACCAATAGTTGGAACCATGAGAATGAACCACACATGATGGAGGAACATCCACTGCAATATGATCTGGTCTTTTCTCGATCACACAGCGAGACTATTTTCGAAATACAAACTTCAAGTTAGGCAAAATGATGCCCATTGTACAATCAGACCAAAGCAATGAAGCACCTAGTGTTGGCTAATAAATAGTACAATACTACTTTTGTGCATTCCATGAAGTGCTATTCAATCTTTCTGTGTCTATTTTCAAATGGCACTGCATGCAGTGACTATACTATTCTCTTGTGCACTTCCACCAAAATTGCGGTCACTTTTTTGTTTGCCAAATAGCAATTGGCAGACATCTGTCTGCACAAATATCAAGCAACTAGTAAATATATACCCCACCTTGTATTTTCAGTTTAAACACGTCTCTTCCGCTTTGCATCTATCATGTTTTGCCCTGGACAATTTGATATTGTCATGTTTTGCATTAGACAATTTCGTACTGAATTTATTTGCAGGTACAGAGCAGAAATATAACTCTTATTCTTCATCAGACTAAGGATATCCATGTTCTCATTGATGGAAGAGGTGAAATCGATACAACCGAAATTGAGCATCCAATCATTGAATCTTGTCCTGCACCTCCAATGTAGGTCCACCCTGCCAATAAATTCACATGCAAACCACTACTATTATTATCTAATGACAGTATAAAAAGAGTATCAAGATAGTAGCAAACCATGTACCTTTGTAAGGAACAGCTCATAGTGCCACCAATTGGATATAACAGTTTGGAAGAAAACATGCTCCTAATGTTGAACCATTTGGACTTTTTGTGCAGTTCCACTAAAATCGAGCATCCCTGTTTACACAGATATTGAAAGTGTGATTACTATAAAAGTGGCACTAGTGAAGCATAGACTCACAAATATGAGCATTCCAATTTCTTAATGGGAAAAGGTAGCAAGACTATTTCTAACCACCTATTTGAAGGAATAAATAAGGCAACAGTGGCTGATGTCAGGAAGGCATACATTGTATTTTCTAAAAAACTGAACCATTCCTGACCTTTCCTCTTCTTTTAAGCATATTTTGTGCAGTTCAACTAAAATAAAATGCCATCATCGCCTTGATAATTGAGTGACACTGTACAAATAGCAATTCTTACCATTACATCATGATGTCAGGTAAGTAATCGATAGGCATTACAGACAAACATACAGACCTCCTCCGATAACATAATGAACATTAATTTTTAACAAAGGTGTGACTAGCTTTACCGACATAATTTGAGTGAACTCTACACCCTCTATTCCTTAATATAAGACGTTTTCGTAGTTCAATTTAAAGTACCCAAACGTCTAGTATTCATAAGTTTTCTTGAGTACATATCTGGGAAAGCTTGCCACACTTTATATATGTCCATACGCTAATGCAACACCATTCGAATGGTAAAAATATACACTAATCCAGTGGCTAGTGCAACAGTAGAGTAGTTTTTTTATTACGGGCTACAATACAATGGTTTACTGAACATATTTCCATAAACTAGCACTAGAAGATTTCTATAAGCATTAACAATACAAAATGTAAAGGTAACCAGTTTCAGCATTGGTATACTAGTTGTGCAACAAAATTAAACCAAATACAAAAGTTTGAAGGTAACTAGCATTATTAACTAATGACAATATAAAAAATTGCAAACCATGTACCTTCAAGGCAAATATCATTCTGAACTTGAGGGGCCTTGAAAAATTGCTATCCCAATCTTGATAATCGATCAAACATAAAAACTTGATCAACCGAATCAAGAAAACAGCCAGAGGAGGAGGTGCACGCTCTTGACCTTTCCTCTTCTCTTCATAATTTTTTGTGTAGTTTAACCAGAATAAAATGACATAAGTGCCTTGGCATTTTGGTGACACTGTACAAAAAATGACTTATCTCATGAAAGTGAGGTATGTAATCTATAAGCATTAAAAGTGCAAAAATCTGAAGGTAGTAACAAGTTTCATCGTTCGTATGCTGGTTGTGCAACAACATTAGAATGCCTTAGCTAGAAAATATTTAATACATCCACAATCAACAGCTAACCCTTAAATAATCCGATGACATTAACTGACATTTCTTAAATTTTTATCGGTGGCATTAGACTGAGTGCGGCATTAGTGAAATGTGGCATCACGTTCGCAGTAGCATTGCTTGACTTTACCGCTGGCGTTATACTAAAAGCAAAAAAGTGGCAATAAGAGCATGGGAGGCCCATTTGGACAATGGGCGCACTAGTATGATGTACCTCCACGGACTCATAGAGTGGTGAGGGAGGTATGGTTGCCCAGAGCAACAAATATCCATGCAGCATATGTGGATTACGTCCCATTTTTGTTCTCTTTAGACACCTTTTTCCTATGTGAGGACAACAAACCAATCGACCTAGTCATTATCTATTGCGTTGTCATGCCTTTCTACCCTTTTTCAACCAAGAGACATGCTACTCGTTCCTTATCTACTGATTTTCCCCTTTTCAAACTAGATGTTGGTTCGATACCTAGTCTCTTCAATAGTACTTTATTCCTTCCTTTCCTTATTCAACCCAAACATGGATTAGTCTGCATGAAGTAGGGTTTCCTTTAATAGTGCAAATTAAGGTTTTTGTCTGCGTGACCAGCAGAGTAGTGGATAGCAAATTGGGGAGATGGTGGAGTGGAAAATGATCCACATGTAGTGACATGGCAGATGGGGCAATAGAACAAGGGTATGGTTCGAAAAGAGGTAGCATACCTGAGGGTCGGTGGGAAGTGTCTTCGCTCGTGGTCATCGTCCTCTGCACATACTACGCCAACGAGCTTGGGGGCAGAGGCCATCCCGCGCGGGTGCTAGGTTTGAGAGGACAACCTTGTCATTAATGCATGACGACGAGTGCATCAATGATGCATGTCCTTTTCTTCCCCGGGAGATCTATGACCATCGATGAGGAGGGAGAGAGAGGGGTGAGGGAGTCCTGGATAAGGGGGTATCCGGACAGCTGGACTATGTACTTTGGCCGGACTGTTGGACTATGAAGATACAAGATTGAAAACTTCGTCCCGTGTCCGGATGGGACTCTCCTTGGCGTGGAAGGCAAGCTTGGCAATTTGGATGTAGATCTCCTTCTCTGTAACCGACTATGTGTAACCCTAGCCCCCTCTGGTGTTTATATAAACCGGACGGTTTAGTCCGTAGGACACAACAACAATCATACCATAGGCTAGCTTCTAGGGTTTAGCCTCTCCGATCTCATCGTAGATCAACTCTTAGTAATACTCATATCATCAAGATCAGTCAAGTAGGAAGTAGGGTATTACCTCCATCGAGAGGGCCCGAACCTGGGTAAACCTCCTGTCCCCAGTCTCTTGTTACCATTAGCCTTAGACGCACAGTTCGGGACCCCCTACCCAAGATCCGCCGGTTTTGACACCGACATTGGTGCTTTCATTGAGAGTTCCACTGTGTCATCGCAATAAGGCTTGATGGCTCATATCGTTGTCAGGGACAACATCACCGCTGGGGGAGCCCTGGCCCTAGGCCAAACTCTCCGGCTGGGCGGCTTCGTCATGACCTCCCGATCGGCTGTCGCGCCGACGATGACTTCTCGAGTCATCAAAAATAGCCTCCACGTTGATTCGGAATTCGCCGAACAGATGGATCCAATGGAGCTCTCTTCCCTCAATGAGCTCTTGGATCGCATCGGCGCCCTGGGCGTCGCTATGGACTATGACTGGATCGGGCTTAAACCCGACCAAAAGGGAGATTTACTCTCTGCCGGTCACCCATGAGATAGCGGTAGTGGAAGAGCATCATCCGAATTCTCCCACTATTTTGAGGACGAACTATGTCCGGATTTCCGAGCTCCCTGAGCCGCACACCCGCTCGCGGGAGGACATGGCCCAAACCCCGAATTCAGAGTCGGGCGGCGGGCCGAAGAAATTGGGCAACATCTTGGAGCCCGAGCAGTTAAACTCAGAAGCTTCTTGGCCCCTGGGTTTTGGATTGGGTCAGGATTAGAATTCAAAACCACCCACCCACCCAAATTTATTCAATCTTCTGCATATCAGACAGGAGCCACAAGAGATATTACATCATTACTGGGCCAGATTCCTCCTTGTGTTAAACAGGGTTAAGGACTGTCTTGAGGAAGACGTGATCTCCCTTTTTTGCAACAACTGCATGGACAAAGGGATCCTCAACGCTATAAGTCGCCATGACATAGTACACTTCGCTGGCTTAGCGGCCATAGTGCAGAAATACTGCACAATGGAAAGCACTTGGAAAACCCAAACAAACTTGTGGGACAATCCGGCTCTCGCTAAACCCCTCGTCCGAACTAAAAGGGCAAACTCTCGTAAGTTACCCGATTTAATTACAAAAAGACCAAAGCCTGATACAAGGCGTGGAACCGTATTGGAGGAATGGCTCAATGGGCCTTGCAAACTTCACAACACACCGGACGCCATGCCAACTCATAGCCTTAGAGCATGTTGGATACTCCGGCAAGTAGCGAAGAGTGGTGAGGATCTCCTCATAAACCATACAACAGAACAACATCCCGCCGGAAATAACAATACGGTATTGACAATCTTCGAGACTTTTGCCTCAAACAATAGGCGCAAGCGAGCTCAACGCAGTCTCGCCGAAGTTTGCCACATGGCAACAATAAATCCATAGAACGACACGGCTATAACCTATAACGCTAGTGACGAACCTCAATTCCGAACAGTCCGGGCACTAGCCACTTTGGTCCTTAGTCCAATCGTGGACGGCTTCCGGCTCACTAAAGTGCTCATGGACGGCGGAAGCGGACTAAACCTCATCTATGTGGAAACCCTCAGCAAGATGGAAATTGACAAGAACCGCATTGAGAGAAGCAGCACAACCTTCAGGGGAATCATCCCCAGTCGGGAGGCGCGATGTGCAGGAAAAATCACACTGGATGTAGTATTCGGCACACCGGAGAACTAAAGGTCCGAAGAAATCACATTCCAAGTGGCCCCTTCAGCAATGGATACCACGCCCTCTCAGGGAGAGACGCATTCACGAGCTTCCAAGCTATACCCCATTACGGGTACATGAAACTCAAAATGCCCGGGACCAATGGAATAATCACTCTAGCTAGTGATCCGGACATCGCACTCCACATCGAAAATAAAACTGTTGCACTAGCCCTGGAGGCATTATCAGAAGCCCTCGCGGCCGAAGAACTGACAACACTGCGAGCCATGATGGACAGAGACAACGTGATACTAGACAAGCGACCCAAATCCACCTCTTTCAAGCCCGCGGACGAGATAGTCAAATTCCAGGTCCACCCAATGGACCCTACAAAGACAGCTTCCATTGGGACACAACTAAACCCCACAATAGATGCCGCACTGTGAGATTTCCTGCGAGAGAATCGGGATATTTTGCCTGGCACCCTTTGGACATGCCGGGCATCCCACGCAGGTTGGCTGAACACAGCCTCAATATTCTGAAAGGATACAAGCCAGTCAAGCAGACTCTTAGACGCTTCTCAGAGCCTAAGCGGCAAGCCATGGGAGAAGAGCTCGCCAAGCTACTCAAGGCCGGATTCATCAAAGACATAAAACATCCGGATTGGCTAGCAAACCTGGTAATGGTACCAAAGAAGGACAAATCCTGGCGCCTATGTGTCGATTTCCAAGACCTCAATAAGGCATGTCCCAAGGATCCCTTCCCCTTCCCCGCATTGATCAAATTATCGACGCCACCGCAGGACACGACTCATTGAGTTTCCACGATGCATACTCTGGATACCATCAGATCAAGATGGCGGAGTCTGACCAGGCTGCAACGGCCTTCATCACGCCATGCGGCCCCTTCTGTTTCAATACAATGCCTTTCGGGCTCAAAAACGCCGGCGCAACCTATCAACGCATGATTCTGACATGCCTGGAAAAACAAATTGGCAAAACAGTAGAGGCATACGTAGATGACGTGGTCATTAAAACAAGACACGTCAAAACTTTAATAGATGACTTGAGGCTCACGTTCGACAATCTCTGAACATACGAAATCAAGCTCAACCCGGAGAAATGTGTCTTCGGTGTACCCTTCGGGAAATTGCTCGGCTTCATTGTTTCCAATAGAGGAATTGAAGCAAATCCGGCAAAAATCCGAGCTCTGTCACAGTTGGCTATCCCAACAGACATCAAGCAGACCCAGAAATTAACCAGATGCGTGGCTGCCTTAAGCCGCTTTATCTCCCAATTAGGAGAAAAGGCACTACCTCTTTATCGCCTTCTTCCACGCACCGAACACTTCAAGTGGACGGATGCGGCCATGGCAGGACTGGGAGAAATAAAGGCCCTCTTGGCCACCAATCCAGTCCTGACCGCGCCAAATACTGGCGAACCCATGCTATTATACATAGCTGCAACACACCAAGTTGTAAGCGCAGTGCTCGTCGTCGAGCGAGAAGCAGACGGACACAGGTTCCCGCTACAAAAGCCGGTATATTACGTATCCACTGTCCTCACTCCATGTAAATGTCGATACCCACAGTATCAAAAGATAGCGTTCACGGTCTTCATGGCATCCCGGAAGCTATGACACTACTTTCAAGAGTGTTCGATTACGGTGGCCTACGAAGTACCACTCAACGCTATAATAAACAACAGCGATGCCACGGGCCGAATTTCTAAATGGGCTATCGAGCTCCTTCCGTTCAACATAACATATAAACCACGGCGGGCCATTAAGTCGCAAGTTCTGGCTGACTTTGTCGCCGAATGGACAGAAGCCGAACTCCCTAAAGAGTACGGCGCGTACTCCAATTGGATCATGCACTTCGACGGCTCTAAAATGCTGGCCGGATTGGGAGCAGGTGTTGTCCTGACATCCCCCACCGGAGACACGGTTCAATACGTACTCCAAATACTATACACAGACTCCAACAATGCAGCCGAATACGAGGCTCTGTTGCATGGTCTTCGGATGGCAGTCTCCATGGGCATCCAACGCCTCGAAGTGCGCGGGGACTCGAACCTCGCAATATCTCAGATAAATGGAGACTTCGATGCCAAAGATCCGAAAATGGTGGCCTATCGTAACGCCGTCCTCAAAATGTCAGCTCGGTTCGAGGGGCTCGAATTCCACCATGTGGTCAGAGAAAATAATCAAGCGGCCGATATTCTCGCCCGCATTGGCGCTAAACGCGACCCCGTCCCACCTAATATCTTCTTGGAAAGGCTGTTCAAGCCGTCTGTGGTATGGGAAGGGGAGTCCGGCAATATTAGCCTAGCTCCGAACACAACCCCAGATTCTGAATAGTCTTATGTAATCGGAGGCTCTGCCACCGAAATAACACCTTCGGCCCACGAAATCATGGCTGTTATCGCCCCATGGACTGAGCCCTTCTTGGCCTCCTAAATAGGCAAGAGCTCCCCGAAGACCAGAATGAGGCACGTCGCATTGTGCGGCGCTCTAAAGCCTACAAAGTCCATGAAGGAGAGCTCTACAAGGAGAGCACCACTGGAGTGCTCCAACGATGCATCTCCGAGGAGGAAGGGCGGCAGCTCTTAACCGAAATCCATGCCAGACTCGGCAGGCACCACACTGTAGCCCGGGCACTTGTAAGCAAGGCCTTTCGGACAGGTTTTTACTGGCCGACAGCCCGGGCAGATGCACATGAACTTGTCCAACATTGCGTTGGTTGCCAACTATTTGCCAATCAGAGCCATATGCCCCCTACCGCCCTCCAAACAATCCCCATAACTTGTCCCTTCGCGGTCTGGGGGCTGCATATGGTGGGACCCCTTAAAGGGGGAAGCCATAAGAAAAAAATATGTATTGGTCATGGTGGACAAGTTCACCAAATGGATAGAAGCCAAACCAGTTAAAACGACCGAATCTGGACCAGTGATAGACTTCATATCAGGGGTTGTACACCTCTACGGTGTCCCCCACAACATCATTACTGACAATGGCTCGAATTTCACAGCCGATGAGGTGAAAACTTGGTGCAGCAAAATGAGCATCAAGCTCGACTACGCCTCTGTCTATCACCCCCAAACAAACGGTCAAGTCGAACATGCAAATGGTCTCATCATGAGCGGCATCAAACCCAGACTAGTGCGATCCTTGAAGGAATCAAACACACATTGGGTCGAGGAGCTCGACTCTGTACTATGGGGGCTGCGGACCACGCCGAATCGTACCACCGGATACACACCATTTTTTATGGTGTACGGCGCGGAAGCAGTAGTACCCTGCGACATAATCCATGACTCACCTCGCGTGCGCATGTATGAGGAGAAGGAAGCTGAGCTAGATCGGCAGGACAACTTAGATGCTCTGGAGGAGGAGCATGACGTAGCAAAAGCCCGTTCCGCATTCTATCAGCAACAAGCTCGAAGGTATCAAAGCAGAGAAGTACGGGCCAAAACATACAACATTGGCGAACTAGTTCTACGCCTCCCTGAGAAGAAGAAGGACAAGCTCAAACCCAAGTGGGAGGGTCCCTTCGTCATCGATAGAGTTCTCACCGGAGGAGCGTACCGTCTACGCAATGCATCTGATAATAGACTCGAGCTGAACCCATGGAACATGGCCAGACTCCGATGATTTTACGCCTAATGTCGGACCCAGCGTTTGTCTCCTTACCTCCACTTCTTCAATTATGTTCTCCTTTTTCCTTCCTCGCCCTCTTTCCTTTTCACTTACAACCTTAAAAATTGCACGGATGCTTTGAAATCCGGCCGCACTACGTGTGCTCACTATACCTGGGGGCTTCCTATACGGAAGCTAAATATAACTACTATCACGGCTTCTTGCCAGCCACATATGCGTTTTTCTTCCCATATGTGCCTTTTCTTCACCATTATATGCATCGATATGGCTTAAGTTTTGGCCATGTTGGGTTGCCTGGCTCTTGTGTTTATGCCCTACGTTCCCGTTAATTCGGCTAGGTCATAAGGGGAGCACCTCTGCGATTGTTACTGCCGGTTGAGACGGATGTGTACCTCAGACTGGGTGAAGCCGAAAGCTAGCGTTCTTAAGGGAATATTCGGTCGGTGAACAAAAGATGTTCTCATTCATTACAACATAAATCCCCAGATGTTTTGTTTCATGCGCTTCTGTTCGCAGTTCAGACATGCACATCGATGCATGCGCACCCAGAGAAAGGAACCCCTAATGGAACTATTCTCTCTGGAAGATGTTTCTTACTATCCATGTAATATAACATAACTAGTTGGGTACTTGTCTGTTCAAGCACTTATGACCCCTATGCCTGGTTTCCATGCATACCCCGGTTTTTCATAACTGTGTGGGTATTCGGATACACTCCGGACTGTCAGGTCCGGGGGCTGAAGCGAAAAGGTCCGCCATGACAAATGATTTTCAATCCGGCTAGGGAGTACATAAGTCCATTCAAATTACATAGTCATTTAGACTGCCTGTATTCTTCCTCTATACCATCCAACAGGCTGTCTAGCTTACAATCCTGTTGGGAATACTTTGCAGCTAATGCTACTTGGTCATATACCAGACTTACAGGTATCTCTTGCCCATCTGCCCCCGCTGGTCTGACTTCGGCCATATGGTTCAGGTCAGCCTTGGCGTATCACGTCTTCACCATGGCCCACGCTTCCCTCACACCTTGTCGGCAAGTTGATATCTTCCATAACCGAAAGCGCTGTCGTGCTCCTTTGAGCATCTCCACAAACTCGTTCATGCCTCCTAGCAGGGAAGCGGATGGCCACAAGGCCTGGACAATACCCTGCATCACCTGCCGTGCTTGTTCGTGCAGTTGTGAAAGATCTTGCAGCATATCGCCCGTGGATCAGGGCGTCTCCTCTTCAGGATGCCCCATCAGCATACCTACAGACATAACTCTATCAATACACTTCCCCGCCGAACTATACTATAGTTCGTTTAAGCACTTACTATAAATGCCGCATCGAAGCCTCCTGTTCTCCTTCACGGAGTCAGCGAGCTGAGCCCGAACATCTTTTAGTTCGAAGACCAGTCGGATATTGGCATCTTGGAGATTATTTCTCTCTCGAATAGCCTTCGTCAGCACACGCTCGCCCGCCTTTCGCTAACTTCGCAGATGTGGCTCATTATCTTCCATAATCTTCGGATTCTCTCCGGGATCGTCTGTAATATCTTTTGTTAGATTTATCAACCATGCCGAATAAATAACTGGTACAAGGATAGTCTTACCAGAAGAGGCCCTTTTTGATTCCTCTTGTTCGGAAATAGCGGCCTTCAGCTGGGCCTTGCATTCCTCCAGTTCTTGAGATAAATGGGTATTCTTCTCTATAAGAACCTATGCATACAATGATCCTTAAATCAGTTGTGCCAACTATTTCAAGTCTCAGGGGCTATTACTACACATACTTACCAGATTTTCTTACCCGTATATCCTTCACATACTGATCCGTTGCTCTGGCAAGTCCATCTTGAGCGGCGCGAATGTATGCGTCTCCTGAGTTGAAGGCATCGAATGCCTCCTCGGAGAAAATACCATTGCGAAGTACGGCCCCTCTACGCCGGTGATTCATGGCACTCCTCACTTCGGAGTTGGAAGCAGAAAGCATGTCCGCATCCTCTGTGGCAGGACAATTCGGTGTTGCCCCCACATCAGCCTCCGCCCGTGAATCCGCTTCCGGAATACGGCTGCTTGAGGAGTGGCCGGCAGAAGATCCGGATGTAGTCCGGCGGATGTTTTTCCTGCCAAGACGCAATACAAACTGTCACAATTTGGCAAAGATAATCACAGAGCAAAGTCCAATTCGTACCTCTGCCCCGGTGTCTCAGTTCTAACCGCCTTCCTCTTACGCCCGCCCAAACCGGATGCCTCCTGCAAATAAGCCCCCGTGGGCTCGGCGTGGCGTCCTGATGGCCGTTTCTGCAAAAATATAACATGTGCGCTCAGGGCACGGCACAATCCAGAATTTAGGGCCCCGGCTTTACTTATGTTCGACACTAGGAGCAGCCCGGGATAATCAGCAATGATGGCCACTAAAGCGCCATCCTGGCTTGCTTGATAAAATGTCCCGTCTACAAGTTCCACGGATATATCCGGATCTTCTTCAAGTCCGGGGTCGAGAGCCCGGCCAGGATCCTTTGGCTGCGGAGGTGGGCTGTTGAACTCCTCCACGGCCCTCCTTAGTTCCTGCTTTGGAAAAGGCAAGATAACTAACTGGTGACAAAGGACACATGTGTGAATAGAGTCGAGTAAAGGAATTATAGCTTACCCAGCTTGGGGGTTGTACATGGAAAATCCATCCCGCGGCTTAATGCGGAGGAACTCCTCCTCTTCCCCTTTGTACAAATCAGACAGTATTTTCGCCAGTGCGGCAGCAGAGTCCGGACCTTTACGACCGCAGCAGGTGGCGTCGTATTCTCCGTTGAAGTGCCACATGGGTTTCCCCCGATATTGAAGTGGCTGCACCCCCCACATGATGCATATTGACATAACCTCTATCATTGTCAATCCTGATTTGGCCAGAATTTTTATCCGGCCCATCAGATAGAGGAACTCTCTATCGTCTTCCTCCTGGGGGTCCGCGGATGCCAGTTTTGGCGTTTCTTCAGCGGGGCGTTGGTAAACTCAGGAAGGCCCGTCCGGACTGGGTCCGAAAGGGGAACGTCATCTACATAAAACCACTCCGAGGGCCAATCTTCGGATGCCTTCTTTGGAGTGCCGGACAAGTATCCGGCCTGGGCGATGCGCCATATTTCGGCTCCGCCCACTTGATATATAGATCCCTCCTGATTGCGAGGGACGAGGCAGAATAGCCACTTCCATAGCTCGAAATGAGCTTCGCAGCCCAGGAAGAGCTCGCAGAAGGCAACATACCCTGCGATGTGCAGTATGGAGGCAGGAGTGAAGTTGTGCAGCTGGAGACCATAGAACTCCAGGAGACCGCGGAGGAATGGGTGGATTGGAAACCCAAGCCCCCTCAGCAAATACGGGACAAGGCATATCCGCTCCCCTCTAGATGGGTTCGGAAAGGTCTCCGCCTACTCCCCGCCATTATAGGTGGCTAGTCCGGCTCGGACGGGGACCATGTATGCAGGTGGGAGGAACCCCTGGGCCTGCAACTCCACTAATCGGCTATGAGGGATAGAAAACTTTTCCCAATCGTCTGGCTTAGATCTAGAGGTGTGAGAGGAGGAGCTTCGGCGGCCAACCATGATGGAACGGCTTTTCCCAGGCACGCTCTGTTGAATGCTTGCTAGGAGGAAGATGATGTGATTTGGATCTGAGGATCCCCGTCTCCTCAAATAGACGGTTGCCTTACAAAGTCAGGGTGGCAAATGTAAAAATGCCCCAACTTCTCGTATCCACTTGACGTGTGGGGATAGCCATTATTGAAACACAGAAGCCAAGGAGGATGACATTGATGGAGGCCGGACACTATTCGCCACAACAGGTACTCTGGATTTGGAGAAGAACCCACCTTGCAATGCCGAAGACAATCTGCGCACCGGACTCATCGTCATTGAAGCCTAGTTCGGGGGCTACCGAGGGAGTCCTAGATAAGGGGGTATCCGGACAGCCAGACTATGTACTTTGGCCGGACTGTTGGACTATGAAGATACAAGATTGAAGACTTCGTCCCGTGTCCGGATGGGACTCTACTTGGCATGGAAGGCAAGCTTGGCGATTTGGCTGTAGATCTCCTTCTCTGTAACCGACTCTGTGTAACCCTAGCCCCCTCCAGTGTCTATATAAACTGGAGGGTTTAGTCCGTAGTACACAACAACAATCATACCATAGGCTAGCTTCTAGGGTTTAGCCTCTCCGATCTCGTGGTAGATCAACTCTTGTAATACTCATATCATCAAGATCAATCAAGCAGGAAGTAGGGCATTACCTCCATCGAGAGGGCCCGAACCAGGGTAAAGCTCGTGTCCCCAGTCTCCTGTTACCATTAGCCTTAGACGCACAGTTCAGGACACCCTACCCGAGATCCGCCGGTTTTGACACTGACAAGGGGCACCACCATCTTTTTTAGAACTGGAGAGAGGGTGATAGTGTGATAAGCTAGTGGGCAGCCCTTAGCAAGCAAGCGCTGAAGCTCCAGCCTATATATCTTTTTTGATACTAGTATTAGAGGTGGATTAGTGGTAGAGTAGTTTATATTTTCTCTTCATATAGTACCAGTTAGTCGTGCTTCAAAACTGAACGGCACGCCATTAAAAAAATATAGTCGAGAAATAATGCGGCACCTCGGGCCAACGCGGTCAGATCGCATTTTGCATGAGAAATGAAACACCATGTTTTGTTGACATGTTGTCCCGTTCCAACATGTCAGTGAGACGATGGAGAGTCCTTTTGTACAATTTCTGAACGGATGTCTATGTAGGCCGAGGCGCCTCTTCCTGTACTGTGGCAACCTTCCACCACCTATTCGCCTTTCCCTCTCCTTCCTCCCTTCATTTGCCTTCACCTTTCCTTCTGCCATTGTTCGATTGTCTTCTCCATGGAGGGAACCGGCCAGAAACGACCCCATTATTCTTGCCCTGATCTGAAAGATGACATGGTGGAGGAACTCATTGATCGGTGCGACGTCATCACCTCGGCTAGCATGGAAGGTTCGTTCAAGAACATTCTCGACTCAACAAATAACATCATTACAAAGAATCCAAGGGTCCAGGAGCGGTTTGATCTCCCCTATCTTCGTCGCCATGACCCTGCTCGCTGGCGCGTGGACAACGGAAGCCTCGCCTTATGCAAGTTGATGCTGCTTGATAATGATACGCGTGATGTTAAGATGCCATCGCTTAAGGGTAAGGCCTAGGCTGGCGCAAATGGAGATTGGGTTGTTTATATTGGGCACAACTTCGAGTGGGAACTTGTGAATGTGTACACTCGTCACCAGGTTCCACTTCCAAAAATCTCAGAGTGCCCTGAGGTTGAGTGCACAGATGATCTACGTACGTTCAAATACAATCATGGTGACCGTCGTCTATGGAAGATAGCAATTTGTCGAGTTCCCAACCACTCTTGGGATTACACGAACTATGATGTTGTTGCTATCTTCGAAAAGCTTGTTGCCCTCCTTACTTCCATGCCTCGATGGATATTGATGAAACATAAATTTCTGTACATGGATGAGTACTGTCGGGGGTATACCCCACGGGGTAACCTGCTACCTCTTGAGCATGCGTTGGTTTTTCCCTTGAAGAGGAAAGGGTGATGCAGCAAAGTAGTGTAAGTATTTCCCTCAGTTTTGAGAACCAAGGTATCAATCCAGTAGGAGGCTCCTGTCAGGACCCCGACTCGATGCCACCTCGATCTAGCATGTAGCACCTCATATCACTTTGCGGCCTCACGCACGGTATTCCCACGGGTGTCGTCTTACCTTTGCCCGGGACCGTTTGCGCCTTTTGGCACACGTATATGATAGTGTCGCTAGCATCCATATGGTAAAGATCCCGGGCTGACATGGCTAGTCGTAAACCCATAGTGGCACAGACTTACAGGGACAGGCATCCATGACCCAGCATCGAACGTGTCGGTCATCAGCAAGTGAATCCGGGCTGTAGCACTGGGCTAGCAGGACTCCGGTAAATCGGGCTGTAGCGGGCTAACAGGACTCCGGTATCCATCGCGTGACATTTCCCTGAAGGGACAGACACAGGAACAAAGAAGGACACATGCCGGCCAGCCTAAGTTTTCCGGAGCAGTAGCAAGCTACCAAGGCTCAGTGGAAACACTAGGAGACATTTCCCGGTAAGAGAGGCTACTAAGAATAAACAACTAGATACTCAGATCCCACACATACCAAGCATTTCAATCATACACACAATATGCTCGATATGTGCAAATACAACAAGGCATCACAACATGACTCTACAACACAAGTACTTAATTTAAGGCTCAGAGAGCCATACATATCATACACACAAGTACGGGTCACACGACCCAGCATTCAAGTCATACATACATACAAGCCAACAGCGGAAGTAACTTGTCTAAGTACAAACAACTAGTAAAAGAAAGGAGGCTTGGGAAAGCCTGGCTATACTACGTGGTCCTTCACAAGCTCAGGATAACCACCTGGGCCTCGGTCTAGTCATCGATGTCAACGTCTACGAAGAACCCAACAGAAGGGGTTGCAGCGTCTTCTGAAAAATGTAAATTAAAGCAACATGAGTACAAAGGTACTCAGCAAGACTTACATCAGATCCTACATACATGCACATTATCAAGAAGGGTTGGTGGGGTTATTGCAGCAAGCCAGCTTTGACTCTTGGCTAAGCTATCCTATGATATACCAACTTGAAATGGTTTTGCGCACACGAGTCCACTACTCACCACTTCAATACACCATCGAGGATCCACCTCCATCATCCTACGGAAGAGCCATCCTCGGCACTCACGCTTATCTTGAGATTTTTAGAAGTATCCATTTACTTGTCTATGAACTGTATAGGCAACCAAGTAGTCATTTACCGCGGACGCGGCTATTCGAATAGGTAAATTTAACCCTGCAGGGGTGTACTTCTTCATACATGTTTCCACCACTTAGCGTTTGCACACAACATGTGCTCGGTAGACTTCAAGCGAAAGCCGATGTGGGTGTAGACCACGACCTACCTAAGCACCTAAGTCTCTAGTCCAGGTTTATCGCCTATCTAGGTTCCATCCGCAGGGAGTCCGGCCGAGGTTTCCCATACGGCCCCGAATGATGTGTACAGGGTTCCCGAGATACCTAACGGGTATCCGGTACATCGTGCCACGTACCTACCGCATCACAGCCCACCCCTACGGTCAGTGCTGTCCACGGCCTCCACTAGGATACAAACACCAGAAACTACTTGCAACTCCTGGACAGAGGACTAGGGTGAATAAGAAGTCGAGCGGGGTCATATTTCAGGGCCCAATGCATGGTAGTAGTTGTATCTTAAATCACACATACAGATCTCAGTGCTTAAGGTCGGCTTCAATGAAACAACCCACCATGTACTCCTACATGGCCTTTAATCGATACCTTTACCAAATTGTGTTCACCACATCACTCTAGCCCATCACCCAGATGAACCAGACCTGACACGACTCTAAGCATAGCAGGCATAGAAAGGTAGGAACAACACATACATATGGCTCAAACAACTCCTACACATGCTAGTGGGTTTCATCTAGTTACCGTGGCAATGACAGGTCATGCAGAGGAAATGGGTTCAACTACCGTAGCACATAGCAGTTTGAAACGCGTTGTCTTAATGCAGTAAAAGAGAGCAGGAGCGGGAATATGGGATTGTATCGATATGATCAAATGGTTGGTTGCTTGCCTGATGGGTCGATGCACTGATATTGTTCTTCGTTGGTGTAATCACGATACTCCTCAGGGGCAGGACCTGCCGCAGAGAGCACCGATACACAACATCACCAAACAATATGCAACAATATGATGCATGCAAGAAACATGGCAATATGGGTGTGTTGGGCTAATGCAACTAAAACCAGACGGGTTTGAACCATTTTGAATCAAAGATTCAAGTTTCAAACTCATATATGGCCCTTATAAGTGCTTAATCTAGTTCTGATCTAAACATCAGGTTACTTTGCTTAAACATGCATGAAACCGGTACAGATGGATAGATTGGATTTTTCTGATCATTTTTCATATATAAAACTTTGCATTTGGAGTTACAGATGATTTACTATGAATTTTTGAAGTTTGGGGTATTTTCTGGAATTTATAAATCATTCTGGATTTATTTTAATTCCAGAAAAGGATTACTGCGTCAGCATGATGTCATGTTGACCTCAGCAGGTCAACAGGCCGGTCCAGGTCAAACTGACCAGTGGGTCCCGCATGTCAGTAGTTAATTATACTAACTTAATTTAGTTTAAACTAATCTGGGTTAATTAGCAGAGGGGGCCCCACTTGTCATAGACTCAGGGGAGTCAACCTGGACCCACCCTGGTCAAAGTCAAAGTCAAACACGCCGGCGTCTAACCGCCGGCGAGGCCGAACGCGGCGGCGAGAGTGGTTTTGTGCACTTCGGCGACCAAATGGGCGGCAGAGAGCATCTACAGGTAGCTGGGACCGAGCCGCAGCTCTTAGTGGCGGTGGTTGAGCTCGGGGTGGCCGGAGACGTCGCCGGTGATGACTTTGGCGGTCGCCGGAATCGGGTGAAGACAAATCCGAGGCTACGGGGCACGGCGAGGCACGTGGTGAGGTGCGTTGGGCCCCTGGGAACGCGGTGAGTGCGTTAGACATGGTGGGGTGGTCGGTGGTTAGCCGGAGACACGTCGGCGACGAGCTCCGCGGCGGCGCGTGCGGGTGAGCTATGTGTGCTCGCGGTGGTGCACGAGAGCGAGAAAGGGAAGGGGGAGGAGGTAGCCAAGCTCACGGCGATCTCAAGGGAGCAGACGACGCGGTTGGGGACGAGCTGGTGCGGCGGCGACGGCGAAGGGGATCTCCGGCAATGGCGGTTCGGTCGAGGTCAGTGCGGTGGCTTCGGGGCACGCGAGCGCTCGGGGCTCGGCTTGCTCGAAGGAGAGGAGGGTGGCGGAGCTCCTGGACACTGTGGCGCGGCGCAAAGACGACGGAGAGCGCGATTACGGCGACGGTGCGGCTGCGGTGCCGTCGGCCATGGTTCGGGAGAGCGAGGGAGAGGAGCTGGGGGAGAATGAATGTGTCTTGGGGGTTCGAGACACGACGTGGAGATCATCCAGGCCAGCAGCAAGGCGAGGGGGGTGAAGCAGGGCGGCGGCCAGCTGCGTGGCGCGCGCTGGCGTCGCCGTCGAGCAGCTGCCTGCCTGCCTGGCCAAGCCAAGCAGCTCGCTGGAGCGGTGGCTGGGCTGGGTCGGCAGGTGGGCCTGCTAGGTGGCGCCAGGTAAGTTTTCCTATTTTCCTGTTTTTTTTATTCTGCAGGTTTGTTGCATTTATTAAAAATACCTAGACCACTCCTAAATTCACCAAACTGCACCTGGTCCTTAGTTGGAAAAATTCCAGCATGGAACATTTTAGTTTGGGAGTATTTGAGCATTTGAAATATTTTATAAATTTTAAATGCCCAAATTCAAATATTTATGACTTAATTCAAAGACCTTAGGATGACCTAGAAAATTGTGCATCACTTTTGGCAGAGGTTCTGAACCAAGACAAAAATGATGGACATTTTGGAAGGGCATTTCAGGTTCATTGAAAATATTTTTAGTAAACCCTAGTTGGATTCAGAGGGGGCTGGGGGTTCTGTCATCCCCATTTCAAGTTTCTGTTGAGAAAAATAGACATGATGCAACACTCTAATGCATGAACTAGCTAGGGTGTGACAACTCACCCCCACTCAAAAGAATCTCGTCCCGAGATTTAGGTTCCTCCGAAAAGAAGGCGGGGTACTCAAGTCGAAGACGATCCTCCCTTTCCCAAGTTGCTTCCTTCTCAGAATGGTGCGACCATTGAACCTTGAGAAACTTGATATTATGACGTCGAGTGGTACGCTCGGCTTGATCGAGGATACGAACGGGGTACTCTCGATACGTGAGGTTATCTTGAAGATCAAGCATTTCGTGGTCCACTCCACGGATAGGATCCGAGAAGCAACGCCTGAGTTGAGAAACATGGAAGACGTCGTGGACTCTGGAGAGATGCGGAGGTAGTTCCAATTGGTAGGCAACTTCTCCTCGTTTAGCGAGAATGCGAAAAGGTCCAATGTAACGAGGAGCCAATTTGCCTTTGATACCGAAACGATGGGTTCCCTTCAGAGGAGTAACCCGAAGATAAGCTTTCTCGTCAACCTCAAAAGTCATAGCCTTATGTTTTCGGTCGTATTGACTCTTTTGACGAGATTGGGTTGTTTTCAACTTTTCACGAACAATGCGAACTTGCTCTTCTGCTTCCTGGATCATGTCCGGGCCAAAGAATTGTCTTTCCCCGGTTTCTGACCAGTTAAGAGGCGTTCGACATCTTCGTCCATAGAGAACTTCAAAAGGGGCTTTACCCAAGCTAGATTGATAGCTGTTGTTATAAGAAAATTCGGCAAATGGAAGGGATTTCTCCCAATCCATTCCGAATGAGATAACAGAAGCTCGAAGCATGTCTTCTAGAATCTGGTTGACACGTTCTACTTGACCACTTGATTGAGGGTGAAAGGCAGTGCTAAAGGAAAGGCGGGTTCCCATAGCATTTTGAAAACTTTCCCAAAATCGAGAGGTAAAGAGACTTCCTCGATCCGAGTTAATTTCCAGTGGAACACCATGGAGAGACACTATTCGGGAGATGTACAAGTCTGCTAATTGACTAGCGGTTATGCTCTCGCGAACAGGTAAGAAATGGGCTACTTTGGAAAGACGATCGACAACGAGGAAGATAGTGTTATTCCCTCTCTTGGTCCTGGGAAAACCGGTAATGAAATCCATACCAATTTTGTCCCATTTCCATTCAGGAATAGCTAAGGGTTGAAGGGTGCCAGCAGGCTATTGATGCTCTGCTTTTACACGATGACAGACGTCGCAGCTAGCAACAAACTGAGCAATGTCTCTCTTCATCCTGGTCCACCAGAACCTCTGCATAGGTCCTGATACATCTTAGTACTACCGGGATGAATGGTGAGAGGAGATTCATGAGCCTCCTTAAGTATCAACTGCCGTAGATGCTGGTTCTTGGGAACCACTAAATGGTTCTCAAAGTACACAACACCATGATCATTTGTGGAGAAACACCTAGCACCTCCTCTAGCAATGTTCTCCTTGATCCTAGATATTCCTTTATCTCGCTTTTGGGCAGCGATAATTTGATCCGTAAGAGTAGGTTTCGCCACCAAGGTGGAAAGAAAGCCTTGAGGAACAATGTGAAGGTTAAGCTTCCGAAATTCCTCATGGAGAAGCGGTTGACTTTGTGGTAACATCAGATTGTTACAGTAGGATTTACGACTTAGAGCATCAGCCATGACGTTGGCATTTCCTGGGGTGTAAGTTATCCCTAAGTCGAAATCTGTGATCAACTCAACCCAACGTCTTTGCCTGAGATTCAGATCCGGTTGGGTGAAGATGTACTTCAGACTTTGGTGATCGGTGAAGATTTCACAACGATTACCGAGGAGGTAATGTCACCAGGTTTTAAGTGCATAGACTACAGCTGCAAGCTCTAGATCATGAGTAGGATAATTCTCCTCATGTGGGTGCAATTGCCGTGAAGCGTAAGCAATTACGTGACGATCCTGCATGAGAATGCAACCTAGTCCTTGTCGCGAGGCGTCGCAATAGATAACAAAGTCCTTAGAGAAATCTGGTGGTACCAATACGGGAGCAGATGTCAGGCGTATTTTCAGTTCCTGAAAGATGTGCTCACATTATGGAGTCCACTCGAACTTTTTATCTTTCTTGAGGAGTTCAGTTAGAGGTTTGGCAACTTTGGAGAAGTTCTCGACAAAGCGGCGACAATAGCTCGCTAAGCCAAGGAAACTCCAAACTTGCTTGACCGATTCAGGTGGAGTCCAATTAAGGATGGCTTGAACTCGCTCGGGATTAACAGGAATACCTTTACCGGAAATTACATGCCCTAGATAGGTCACTTCAGGCAACCAAAATTCGCATTTGGAGAACTTGGCATAAAGGTGATGCTCTCGAAGTTTCATCAACACTAGCCTTAGATGTTCGGCATGTTCTTCCTCGTTCTTGGAGTAGATGAGTATATCATCGAGGTAAACCACGATGAATTTATCCAAATACTCCATGAAGATTGAGTTCATTAACCGAGAAAAGGTGGCTGGGGCGTTGGTTAAACCGAAGGACATGATGGTGTACTCGTATTGGCCATAGCGAGTAACAAAAGCCGTTTTAGGAACGTCCCCGTTCCGGATTTTGATTTGATGGTAGACCAACCTCAAATCCATTTTAGAGAAGATGGAGGATCTAGCGAGTTGATCATACAGGTCGTTGATCCTGGGGAGCGGATACTTGTTCTTGATTGTGACCAGGTTGACTGGCCGATAATCTACAACCATCCAGTCCGTACCATCCTTCTTCTTGACGAAGAGGACGGGGCAAGCCCATGGACACGAACTAGGACGGATGAAACCCTTTTTCAAGGACTCATCGAGTTGTTTCTTAATCTCGGCTAGTTTAAAAGGTGCCATCTTATAGGGTCTTCTAGAAATTGGGACAGTTCCTGGAATGAGATCTATCACGAACTCAACATCTCTGTCAGGTGGAACACCTGGCAATTCTTCTGGGAAGACATCTGGAAAGTCACGGACTACCGGAACGTCTTCAAGGTCTGGCAACGGACTGGCGTTAAGAGAATATAGCTGTCGCTTAGCTACTCGGGTCAAGACATTGACTATCTTTCCCGAAGGATGTGTGAGTTGAACAGTCCTAGAGAAACAATCAATTTTAGCCTGATGGGCTGACTTCCAGTCCATGCCCAAAATGATATTAATATCCGAAGATTTGAGAGCTATCAAAGATGCGAGAAAAATAAGTCTGTCGACTTGAATTTCATTCCCATGGATTACTCTAGAAGTTTGCCATTTGGATCCCGGGGTTTGAATTACCATAGAGGTGGGCATCTCACAGAATGTGGTGTTATGCAGACGAGCATAGCTCTCGGATATAAATGAATGAGATGCTCCTGTATCGAAAAGAACAGATGCCGGGTGGCAATTAACAAGGAGCGTACCGAGAACGACGTTGGGATACTCTTGAGCTTCCTCAGCAGAGATACAGTTGACATGGCCACGTGCAGTGGTGGCCGGCTTGGCGTAGAACACCTTCCCTGTCGGCTTGCCACGGCCAACAGCTTTTCCAGATTGGCTGGGGTTGGTTTGGGGACACTCGCGCAGATAGTGGCCCGATTCCCCACATTTAAAGCAAGTCACAGAGCTGGTACGTGGAGGAGCATTGTTGGTTGGACCACCATAGGGCTTGGCTGGTGCAAACTGTTGAGCGGGGCGAGGCGCCTGAAAGTATGGCCTCGGTGTGAACCTGGGTGGCAGGCAGTGTTAGGCACCCACACGCGGCGCTTCTGAGGACCAGCACCGGATGAGGAACCCATGTCACGGCCATGCTTGCGTGTTGCTTCATAATCAGTCTGACCAGACTCAGCACTGATGGCTTTGTTAACAAGCTTCTGAAAAGATGTGCACTCATGCAGACGGAGGTCGCGGCGAAGCTCAGGGCTAAGTCCCTTACGGAACCTTGCTTGCTTCTTTGCATCAGTAGAGACTTCCTCAGTTGCAT
Organism: Triticum aestivum; assembly: GCF_018294505.1. Taxonomy (NCBI): domain Eukaryota; kingdom Viridiplantae; phylum Streptophyta; class Magnoliopsida; order Poales; family Poaceae; genus Triticum; species Triticum aestivum. The sequence continues at coordinate 548,575,518 of NC_057801.1, forward strand.
ACCGTGCTAGGTTACTGAACTCCCTGATGTATGCATCCACAAAGAGTCGGCCTTGAGTGAAACTGCAGAACTCCTCACGTTTACGGTCCATGAGACCCTCCGGAATGTGATGTTCACGGAAAGCCTCGCTGAATTCAGCCCAAGTAGTGACATGGCCCGCTGGGCGCATAGCTCCATAGTTCTCCCACCATAGACTAGCGGGGCCTTCAAGATGATATGCAGCAAAGGTGACCTTGTCAGCCTCAGCTACTAGCGCAGAACGCAGTTTGTGAGTAATACTGCGAAGCCAGTCATCGGCGTCGAGAGGCTCGACGGAGTGGTGGAAAGTGGGTGGATGTAACTTGATGAAATCACTGAGTGACACCAAGTTATTCCTCTGATGGTGTGCTGTGTTTTGCTCGATGCGCTCCAACAAACGGTTAGTCTCCCGCTTGTTTCTCTCGGCTTCCAGCATAACTTCGGCCAGAGAGGGCGGTGGAGGCAGGTTTGTTCCCCCAACTCTGCTGCCTTTGGCCTGCTCTAGGGGAGCAGGGTTGGTGCGGATGTTAACCATCCTAGGAAACAAAACAATAGTTTAGTCCAGGATGATAGGATTCTGACATAGAATGTAGAATGTAATGGATAACTTGGAATGTAAGATGATCATCCGTATGACCTAGTAGATACAGAAACTGCTTCTTTTATTCCATCGTCATACACACCATACAAGGTTTAGTACAGAACCAAACAAAGTACTGCTACGGTGAAAATAGGATTACATCTCATCGGAGGCATTCCGAGCTCCTATACATTGTTTTTCTACACCTCCGGAAGGCGGTACAAGCTAAGGCATATCCCACGAGTCACGCAGGACGGTGGACGATACAGCTAGTACGATACTAGTGATACTACTACTAACTCAGACAGCTCCGTAGTAGTCTTCATAGAAGTCACCTCCATAGCCTGGAAGCTCAACGTGATCATCCGAAAATAGTCGGTCCCGTGGAGCTTGTGGACCATAAGGGCTAGGATGAGGTCTTGGACCAACAAATGGTGGCCTGCGGGGACCGCGAGGTGGGGTGATGCCTCCTACATCACGCCAATCCATCACGTCTGGCAGAGCAGATCTCACAGGATAGAGATCTCGCATATCCATGTACCCAGCATGCACAGTCGGTGCAAACCGAGTCAAAGTGGCCCAATGATCAGCACGGGTATTGAAAAGCTCTAGTCTCAAGACCCGATTTTCACGGTCCTTGTCTTCAAGCAACTGTGCAGTGGCGCGAGTCCGTGAATCCTCCTGAGTGGAGTCAGCATAGATAGCCTGGAGATAACCTTGTGCTCCTGGAAGTGATGCTGGCATATACCGGAAGTCAGAGTCCCGAAATAGGCCAGTCCTGACTCGCATGATGGTCATCATAGAGTAGGCAGTATCCTGCACGGCCATCTCAATAGTAACCCCGAGTCCATAGGAGCAGTGGAGGGGCTCGGTAGATCCAGGATAAGATGGAAATATCCTGACAGTACAAAAATATTGACTTTGATTAAAGTCTCGGAATTGCTCTTCGACCGTGTACTCAGGATACCAACGGTACCCTGCCTCAGTCATTACCCTGACCAACATAGCAGTATGGCCGGGTACATCTAGACATCGAGTCAAACAAACCACTTGATTCTGAGGACGGGTCGCCATCTGGAACATGATAAACACAAGACATTAAGATTCCTAGCAGAAATTGGACAGCATAACGGCTGTAAATGCTCAAAAGGATTTTTAGTCATTTGACAAAGAATTGCATAGACACCCAACAACATCATATCAAGGTTCTGGGTCCATCTTAGCAACATAATGGGGTAGTAGCACTGAACTAGGCTTGTATCCATCAAACCTATAAGGTACTACTGATTAGTAACACGTGAACCTGATAGAGAGGAGAGATCCTAGTCCTTAACCCCCGGTAGAAGAATAGACTGACTCAGATCAGAATGTTATGAGATAAAGGAGTAAAAAAGAGCCTTACGTTCCATCCCACAAACAAATCCCCTACATATAACTAAAGAATTTCTAGACTCAACATCGACCAGTTTGGCTTGGAGAACCTACAGGCAGTCCGGCTCTGATGCCAACGCTGTCAGGACCCCGACTCGATGCCACCTCGGTCTAGCATGTAGCACCTCATATCACTTTGTGGCCTCACGCACGGTATTCCCACGGGTGTCGTCTTACCTTTGCCCGGGACCGTTTGCGCCTTTTGGCACACGTATATGATAGTGTCGCTAGCATCCATATGGTAAAGAGCTCGGGCTGACATGGCTAGTCGTAAACCCAAAGTGGCACAGACTTAGAGGGACAGGCATCCATGACCCAGCATCGAACGTGTCGGTCATCAGCAAGTGAATCCGGGTTGTAGCACTGGGCTAGCAGGACTCCGGTAAACCGGGCTGTAGCGGGCTAACAGGACTCCGGTATCCATCGCGTGACATTTCCCCGAAGGGACAGACACAGGAACGAAGAAGGACACATGCCGGCCAGCCTAAGTGTTCCAGAGCAGTAGCAAGCTACCAAGGCTCAGCGGAAACACTAGGAGACATTTCCCGGTAAGAGAGGCTACTAAGAATAAACAACTAGATAGTCAGATCCCACACATACCAAGCATTTCAATCATACACACAATATGCTCGATATGTGCAAATACAACAAGGCATCACAACATGACTCTACAACACAAGTACTTAATTTAAGGCTCAGAGAGCCATACATATCATACACACAAGTCCGGGTCACACGACCCAGCATTCAAGTCATACAGACATACAAGCCAACAGCGGAAGTAACTTGTCTGAGTACAGACAACTAGTAAAATAAAATAGGCTTGGGAAAGCCTGGCTATACTACGTGGTCCTTCACAAGCTCAGGATCACCACCTGGGCCTCGGTCTACTCATCGATGTCAACGTCTACGAAGAACCCATCAGAAGGGGTTGCAGCATCTTCTGAAAAATGTAAATTAAAGCAACATGAGTACAAAGGTACTCAGCAAGGCTTACATCAGATCCTACATACATGCACATTATCAAGAAGGGTTGGTGGGGTTATTGCAGCAAGCCAGCTTTGACTCTTGGCTAAGCTATCCTACGATACACCAACTTGAAATGGTTTTGCGCACACGAGTCCACTACTCACCACTTCAATACACCACCGAGGATCCACCTCCGTCATCCTACGGAAGAGCCATCCTCGGCACTCACGCTTATCTTGAGATTTTTAGAAGTATCCATTTACTTGTCTATGAACTGTATAGGCAACCAAGTAGTCCTTTACCGCGGACGCGGCTATTCGAATAGATAATGTTAACCCTGCAGGGGTGTACTTCTTCATACATGTTTCCACCACTTAGCGTCTGCACACGACATGTGCTCGGCAGACTTCAAGCGAAAGCCAACGTGGGTTTAGACCACGACCTACCTAAGCACCTAAGTCTCTAGTCCAGGTTTATCGCCTATCCAGGTTCCATCCGCAGGGAGTCCGGCCGAAGTTTCCCATACGGCCCCGAACGATGTGTACAGGGTTCCCGAGATACCTAACGGGTATCCGGTACACCGTGCCACGTACCTACCGCATCACAGCCCACCCCTACGGTCAGCGCTGTCCACGGCCTCCAGTAGGCTACAAACACCAGAAACTACTTGCAACTCCTGGACAGAGGACTAGGGTGAATAAGAAGTCGAGCGGGGTCATATTTCAGGGCCCAATGCATCGTAGTAGCTGTATCTTAAATCACACATACAGATCTCAGTACTTAAGGTCGGCTTCAATGAAACAACCCACTATGTACTCCTACATGGCCTTTCATCGATACCTTTACCAAATCGTGTTCACCACATCACTCTCATTACCGACACGATCATTTCACTCTAGCCCATCACCCAGATGAACCAGACCTGACACGACTCTAAGCATAGGAGGCATAGCAAGGTAGGAACAACACATACATATGGCTCAAACAACTCCTACACATGCTAGTGGGTTTCATCACTGTGGCAATGACAGGTCATGCAGAGGAAATGGGTTCAACTACCGTAGCACACTGCAGTTTGAAATGCGTTGTCTTAATGCAGTAAAAGAGAATATGGGATTGTATCGATATGATCAAATGGTTGGTTGCTTGCCTGATGGGTCGATGCACTGATATTGTTCTTCGTTGGGGTAATCACGATACTCCTCAGGGGCAGGACCTGCCGCAGAGAGCACCGATACACAACATCACCAAACAATATGCAACAATATGATGCATGCATGAAACATGGCAATATGGGTGTGTTGGGCTAATGCAACTAAAACCAGATGGGTTTGAACCATTTTGAATCAAAGATTCAAGTTTCAAACTCATATATGGCCCTTATAAGTGCTTAATCTAGTTCTGATCTAAACATCAGGTTAGTTTGCTTAAACATGCATGAAACCAGTACAGATGGATAGATTGGATTTTTCTGATCATTTTTCATATATAAAACTTTGCATTTGGAGTTATAGATGTTTTACTATGAATTTTTGAAGTTTGGGGTATTTTCTGGAATTTATAAATCATTCTGGATTTATTTTAATTCTAGAAAAGGATTACTGGCTCAGCATGATGTCATGCTGACCTCAGCAGGTCAACAAGCCGGTCCAGGTCAAACTGACCAGTGGGTCCCGCATGTCAGTAGTTAATTATACTAACTTAATTTAGTTTAAACTAATCTGGGTTAATTAGCAGAGGGGGCCCCACTTGTCATAGACTCAGCGGAGTCAACCTGGACCCACCCTGTTCAAAGTCAAAGTCAAACACGCTGGCGTCTAACCGCCGGCGAGGCCGAACGCAGCGGCGAGAGTGGTTTTGTGCACTTCGGCGGCCAAATGGGCGGCGGAGAGCATCTACAGGTAGCTGTGACCGAGCCGCAGCTCTTGGTGGCGGTGGTTGAGCTCGGGGTGGCCGGAGACATCGCCGGCGACGACTTTGGCGGTCGCCGGAGTCGGGTGAAGACGAATCTAAGGCTACGGGGCACGGCGAGGCACGTGGTGAGGTGCGTTGGGCCCCTGGGAACGCGGTGAGTGCGTTAGACATGGTGGGGTGGCCGGTGGTTAGCCGGAGACACGTCGGCGACGAGCTCCGCGGCGGCGCGTGCGGGTGAGCTACGTGTGCTCGCGGTGGTGCACGAGAGCGAGAAAGGGAAGGGGGAGGAGGTAGCCAAGCTCACGGCGATCTCGAGGGAGCAGACGACGCGGTCGGGGACGAGCTGGTGCGGCAGCGACGGCGAAGGGGATCTCCGGCGATGGCGGTTCGGTCGAGGTCAGTGCGGTGGCTTCGGGGCACGCAAGCGCTCGGGGCTCGGCTTGCTCGAAGGAGAGGAGGGTGGCGGAGCTCCTGGACACGGTGGCGCAGCGCAAAGACGACGGAGAGCGCGATTACGGCGACGGTGCGGCTGTGGTGGCGTCGGCCATGGTTCGGGAGAGCGAGGGAGAGGAGCTGGGGGAGAATTAATGTGTCCTGGGGGTTCAAGGCACGACGTGGAGATCATCCAGGCCAGCAGCGAGGCGAGGGGGGTGAAGCGGGGCGGCGGGCAACTGCGTGGCGCGCGCTGGCGTTGCCGTCGAGCAGCTGCCTGCCTGCCTGGCCAAGCCAAGCAGCTCGCTGGAGCGGTGGCTGTGCTGGGCCGGCAGGTGGGCCTGCTAGGTGGCGCTAGGTAAGTTTTCCTATTTTCCTGTTTTTTTTATTCTGCAGGTTTGTTGCATTTATTAAAAATACCTAGACCACTCCTAAATTCACCAAACTGCACCTGGTCCTTAGTTGGAATAATTCCAGCATGGAACATTTTAGTTTGGGAGTATTTGAGCATTTGAAATATTTTATAAATTTTAAATGCCCAAATTCAAACATTTATGACTTAATTCAAAGACCTTAGGATGACCTAGAAAATTGTGCATCACTTTTGGCAGAGGTTCTGAACCAAGACAAAAATGATGGACATTTTGGAAGGGCATTTCAGGTTCATTGAAAATATTTTTAGTAAACCCTAGTTGGATTCAGAGGGGGCTGGGGGTTCTGTCATCCCCATTTCAAGTTTCTGTTGAGAAAAATAGACATGTTGCAACACTCTAATGCATGAACTAGCTAGGGTGTGACAGCTCCTCCCAAGTCCCATGCGCCTACACAAACAAACAAAAACCTCGCAACCAACGCGATCAAGGGGTTGTCAATCCCTTCACGACCACTTGCAAAAGTGAGATCTAATAGAGATAATATGATAAGATAAATATTTTTGGTATTTTTATGATATAGATTGAAAAGTAAAGATTGCAAAATAAAGTAGATTGGAAACTTATATGATAGATAATAGACCCGAGGGCCATAGGTTTCACTAGTGGCTTCTCTCAAGATAGCATACATATTACGGTGGGTGAACAAATTACTGTCGAGCAATTAAAAGAAAAGTGCATAGTTATGAGAATATGTAGGCATGATCATGTATATAGGCATCACGTCCGCAACAAGTAGATCGAAACGATTCTGCATCTACTACTATTACTCCACACATCGACTGACTCATGTCTGCATCTAGAATATTAAGTTCATAAGAACAGGGTAAAGCATTAAGCAAGATGACATGATGTAGAGGGATAAACTCAAGCAATATGATATAAACCCCATCTTTTTATCCTTGATGGCAACAATACAATACGTGCCTTGCTGCCCCTGCTGTCACTGGGAAAGGACACCACAAGATTGAACCCAAAGCTAAGCACTTCTCCCATTGCAAGAAAGATCAATCTAGTAGGCCAAACTAAACTGATAATTCGAAGAGACTTGCAAAGATAACCAATCATACATAAAAGAATTCAGAGGAGATTCAAATATTTCTCATAGATAAACTTGATCATCAACCCACAATTCATCGGATCTCGACAAACACATCGCAAAAAGAGTTACATTGAATAGATCTCCAAGAAGAGGAAGGAGAACTTTGTATTGAGAATCAAAGAGAGAGAAGAAGCCATCTAGCTAATAACTACGGACCCGAAGGTCTGTGGTAAACTACTCACAACTCATCGGAGAGGCCTTGGTGATAATGGAGAGGCCCTCCATGGTCGATTCCCCCTCCGGTGGAGCGCCGGCGAAGGCTCCAAGATGGGATCTCACGAATACAGAAGGTTGCGGCGGTGGAAATAGTTTTTCGTGGTGCTCCTGCATGTTTTCAGGGTACGTGGATATATATAGGAGGAAGAAGTAGGTCGGTTGAGCCATGAGGGGGCCACAAGTGTGGGGGGCGCGCCCACCCCCCTAGGGCGCGCCCTCCTACCTCGTGGCCGCCTCCTTGCTTCCTTGACGTCCACTCCAATTCTCTTGGGTTGCGTTTGTTCCAAAAACGATTCTCCTGAAGGTTTCATTCCGTTTGGAATCCGTTTGATATTCCTTTTCTGCGAAACACTGAAATAGGCAAAACAAAATAGCAATTCGGGCTAGGCCTCTGGTTAGTAGGTTAGTCCCAGAAATGATATAAAAGTGTAAAGTAAAGCCCATAAACATCCAAAACAGGTAATATAATATCATGGAACAATAAAAAAATATAGATACGTTGGAGACGTATCATAACCCTCCGGATGTATGACCCAACTAGAGCTTGGCGACTCACTAGCGACCCGCCCAGACTTGGCGGTTCACAGGCAACCTGCCTGACATTGCGACTCACGGGTGACCCGGTGGGCGGGTCAGATGGATGACAAGGCCCAAGGCCCAGAAGGCCGGCTCATGCTATGGTGGGCCCGTTTACAAGGAAATACATAAGGAGTTTTCCCTTAAGGGGGGCAGACTAGGATTCTGCTTGTTATGGAGTAGTCCTAGTCCTACTAGGACTCCACATGTAACCCGCCCTCGAACTTATATAAGGATGGGCAGGACACCCGAAGAGGGATAAGAAAAAATAATCTCTAAGGCTAGACACAACTAAAGGGGAGCCGGCTTATGCGGTGTCTCCCTGATGAGCATAATGAGATCTAGCCACAAACAACATGTAGGGCTATTACCGGATGATGTTTCCCGGGGCCCGAAGCTGTCTAAATCCTTGTCTTGTGTGTTGATCCACCTTGCATCTCTCTCCTGATCAACCCCTCTCAAGCTATCACATAGATGCTTGGCCTCACGACTAAGTCCTCACACTAGGACATCTGTCGTGACGTTTCCAAGACAGTTGGCGCCCACCATGGGGCCACGCACGGTGGTGTTGAGTTCTTGGAGGGATTTCATCTAGGGTTCGAGAAGTTTGCAATTAGCCGGATGCAACAAGATCGGATTGGAAGAATCTACATCAGCATCGTAGTCATTAGTCTGGATTTACAACCCGTTCTGAAGAAGATGCGTCTGATCAGCCGCTACTCTGGCATAGATACGCACCATCATGCCATGAATTTGCCGCATTGGTTCGCGGCTGAACGAACGGAACGATACAAGTTGACAGAGCCAACAGAGATTCACCAAGACAGACAGGTCCAGTCCGAAGATAAGCCGAGATCAAATTAAAAGAAATGTTTCCAAATCAAGATCGGATTAAACATCCACATCAATGGAAAAAGGAAAGGCTAGAATTGCCGCAACAGTTGTTGGATTCGTCCCGAGTCGACCAGAGACCAACATGCCACCACAGCCCATGAAGACCTAGGGCATTTTGAGGAAGCCCGTCGTTGGAATATACAAGCCAAGTTCTATAATGAAAGAATCCCACTTAATAAATAAAAGTGACAACATAGAAGACTTTCTATCATAAAGACCATGGTGCTATTTTGAGCACAAGTGTGGAAAAGGATAGTAGCATTGTCCCCCCTTTTTTGGGGGCCTTTTTTTTGGCGTTTCTCTTTTTTGTCCTTTTTTTTATTTGGCCTTTCTTTTTTTATTAGGGACAATGCTCTAAAAAATGATGGTCATCAAACTTCTATTTACTTACAACTCATGAATTACAACTCGATACTATAACAAAATATGACTCTATATGAATGCCTCCGACGGTGTACCGGGATATGCGATGACTCAAGAGTGACATGTATAGAAATTATGCATAGTGGCTTAGCCACAAATACGATGTCAACTACATGATCATGCAAAAATCAATATGACTATGATGAAACGTGTCATAATAAACGGAACGGTGGAAAGTTGCATGGCAATATATCTCGGAATGGCTATGGAAATGCCATAATAGGTAGGTATGGTGGCTGTTTTGAGGAAGATATAAGGAGGTTTATGTGTGATAGAGCGTATCATATCACGGGGTTTGGATGCACCGGCAAAGTTTGCACCAACTCTCAAGGTGATAAAGGGCAATGCATGGTACCATAGAGGCTAGCAATGATGGTAAAGTAAAAGTGCGTATAATCCATGGACTCAACATTAGTCATAAAGAACTCACATACTTATTGCAAAAATATACAAGTCATCAAAAACCAAGTACTACGTGCATGCTCCTAGGGGGATAGATTGGTAGGAAAAAACCATCGCTCGTCCCCGACCGCCACTCATAAGGTTGACAATCAAATAACACCTCATGCTTCAAATTTGTCACACAACGGTTACCATACATGCATGCTACGGGACTTGCAAACCTCAACACAAGTATTTCTTAAATTCACAATTAAATCAACAAGCATGACTCTAATATTACCACCTTCATATCTCAAAACAATTATTAAGCATCAAGTTGATCATAGTATTCAATTCACTTCTTATGATAGTTCTTATTATACCCAACTTGGATGCCCACCATTCTAGGACCAATTTTATAACCATAGAAAATACCATGCTGTTCTAAAAGACTCTCAAAATAATATAAGTGAAGCATGAGAGATCAATAATTTCTACAAAATAAAACCACCACCGTGCTCTAAAAAGATATAAGTGAAGCACTAGAGCAAAACTGCATAGCTCAAAAGATATAAGTGAAGCACATAGAGTATTCTAATAAATTCCGAATCATGTGTGTCTCTCCCAAAAGGTGTGTACAGCAAGGATTATTTTGGTAAACTAAAAATCAAAGACTCATATCATACAAGACGCTCCAAGCAAAACACATATCATGTGGTAAATAAAAATATAGCTCCAAGTAAAGTTACCAATAGATGAGGACGAAAGAGGGGATGCCTTCCGGGGCATCCCCAAGCTTAGGCTTTGGTTGTCGTTGAATATCTTGGGGTGCCATGGGCATCCCCAAGATTAGGCTCTTGCCACCCTTTATTCCAGAGTCCATCAAATCTTTACCCAAAACTTGAAAACTTCACAACACAAAACTCAACAGGAATCTCATAAGCTCCGTTAGTGCAAGAAAGAAAAACCAACACTTAAGGTACTGTAATGAACTCATTATTTATTTATATTGGTGTTAAACCTACTGTATTCCAACTTATCTATGGTTCATACCCCCCGATACTAGCCATAGATTCATCAAAATAAGCAAACAACACACGGAAAATAGAATCTGTCAAAAACAGAACAGTCTGTAGCAATCTGTAACTTTCGAATACTTATGGAACCTTAAAAATCCTACCAAAAGTGGAAATCCTAGGTAATTTGTCTATTGATCTACTTCAAAAAGCATCAACTCAAAAGCACGTTTCTGTGATTTATTGAATTTTTTCTCGTGAGCGCAAAGTTTCTGTTTTTCAGCAGAATCAAATTAAGTTTCACCCAAGATGATCCTATAGGTTCTACTTGGCGCAAACACTAATTAAAACATAAAACCACATCTAACCAGAGGCTAGATGAATTATTTATTACAACAGGAGCAAAAAGCAAGGAACAAAAATAAAATTGGGTTGCCTCCCAACAAGCGCTATCATTTAACGCCCCTAGCTAGGCATAAAAGCGAGAATAGATCTAAGTATTGCCATCTTTGGCATTCAATTCATAAGTGGCTCGCATAAGAGATTTATAAGGTAATTTAATATTCTTTCTAGGAAAGTGTTCCATGCCTTTCCTTAACGGAAATTGGAATCTAATATTTCCTTCCTTCATATCAATAATTGCACTAATCGTTCTAAGGGAAGGTCTACCAAGAATAATAGGACATGAAAGATTGCAATCTATATCAAGAACGATATAATCTATGGGCACATAATTCCTATTTGCAAAAATAACAACATCATTAATACTTCCCATAGGTTTCTTAATTGTGCAATCCGCAAGGTACAAATTTAAAGAGCAATCATCAAATTCACGGAAACCAAGCATATCACATAAAGTTTTTGGAATCATGGAAACACTAGCACCCAATCACACAAAGCATAGCATTCATGATATTTTATTGTAGGTTCCCACTCATCATAAAGTTTGTAGGGATAGAAACTTCTAATTCAAGATTTTCTTCATAAGGTTGCATCAAAGTATCAACGATATGTTTAGTAAAAGCTTTATTTTGGCTATAAGCATGAGGAGAATTCAACACGGATTGCAACAAGGAAATGCAATCTATTAAAGAACAATTATCATAATTTAATTCCTTGAAATCAAAAGTAGTGGGTTCATTGCTATGTAAGGTTTTAATCTCTCCAATCCCACTTTTACCAATTTTAGCATCAAGATCAAAATACTCCAAATCATTGGAACGCCTTTTAATTAAAGTTGATTCACCTCCAGTCCCATCATTATTAAGATTCATATTGCAAAACAGGGATTTAATAGGATACACATCAACAACTTTTAGATCTTCATCATTATTTTCATGAAAACTAGAAGAACACGCTCTTACAAAGCAATATTTCTTAGCACGCATCCTAGCGGTTCTTTCTTTGCACTCATCAATGGAAATTCTCCTGGCTTTGAGAGACTCATTGATATCATGCTTAGGTGGAATAGATCTAAGTTTCAAAGAATCAACATCAAGAGAAATTCTATCCACGTTCCTAGTTAATTCATCAACTTTAAGCAATTTTTCTTCAAGCAAAGCATTGAAATTCTTTTGAGAATTCATAAATTCTTTATCATCAATCTCAAAATCAGAGGGCATCTTATTAAAATTTCCATAAGAGTTTGTTGTAGGAATTACCATAATTATTAGAGGAATTACTAGGAAACGGCCTAGGATTAAAGTTTCCTCTATAAGCGTTGTTACCAAAATTATTCCTACCAACAAAATTCACATCCATAGATTCATTATTATTCTCAATAAAAGTAGACAAAGGCATATCATTAGGATCAATAGTGGCACTTTTAGTAGCAAACAATTTCATAAGTTCATCTATCTTTTCACTCAAAAGATTAATTTCTTCTATGGCATGAACCTTTTTACTGGTAGATCATTCGCTGTGCCATTGAGAATAATTAACCATAATATTATCTAGGAGTTTAGTAGCTTCTCCTAAAGTGATTTCCATAAAAGTGCCTTCCGCGGCCGAATCTAAAAGATTTCTAGAAGCAGAATTTAATCCGGCATAAAAAATTTGTATGATCATCCATAAATTCAAACCATGTGTAGGGCAATTACGTATCATTAATTTCATCCTCTCCCAAGATTGTGCAACATGCTCATGATCAAGTTGCTTAAAATTCATAATATCGTTTCTAAGAGAGATGATCTTAGCGGGAGGAAAATACTTAGAGAGAAAAGCATCTTTGCACTTATTCCACGAATCAATACTACTTTTAGGCAAAGACGAAAACCAAGTTTTATCACAATCTCTAAGTGAAAACGGAAATGACTTCAATTTAACAATATCATTATCCATGTCTTTCTTCTTTTGCATATCTGTCGGATATCGGGTTCCGGCAGAACCATTAAGGTTCGAACTCTGGGATGTGCACGAAGATCTTTCGCCTACCGATCCACGTGCCAACGCCTCGCTGAGAATCTAAGCTACACGATGAACAACACAAGGGTCGCGAGGTTTATAATAGTTCGGGCAACCGTTGTGGTGTAATACCCTACTCTAGTTTGTGGTGTGGTGGATTACCTCAGGGGTTGATGATGAACAGTACAGAGGAAGAACAGCCTCGCGAGGGGTGTTCTTGTGGTGGTATGCGGACGAACTTAGCTTGTCCTTCTACTGTGGTGGCTATCCCTATATATAGAGGCCCTGGTACTCTTCCCAAATATTAAGCGGGAAGGGCGCCAACAACGGACATTTTGAAGGGGAACATCTAGTACAGGTTATCCTGACTAAAGTTGGTCTTCGGCTGCCAAAGGCACTGGTGATGACGCCGTCTTGGGCTCCACGGTGACCTTCGTCCTACCGCTCTGCTGGTCTTGGTCTCGTTGCACCGAAATGGTAACCTATACTTGATGCCTCGGTACTCCGCGCCTGCGCTTGCCCCCTTTGCACCAAAGAGGAAACAAGGACACTGCACAGGACGGCGCCCGCCTGGTCTCGATCGTCACGGCTTGCGTCATGAGCACCTCGCGAGGTACCCCTGCCTTGATCTCTCCGCCTCCTCGCGAGCCTGCCTGGTGAGGCCGCTCCTGAGGAAGCCTTCCGTCGTCCGCCCCGCGAGCCTTGGCCCCTCGCGAGGGTATTGAGCTTGAGTAGATCAGGATGGGCCGTACTGGGCCACCACTTGAGCCCCGCTGCAGGCCGCAGGCAGGCAAGTCTGGGGATCCCCGTTCCCAGAACGCCGACAATATCGCACAAATCAACAAATTTGTTTAGATGAGTAGCGGCATCTTCACTAGGAAGGCCGGAGAATTGATCTTTCATAACAAGATTCAACAAAGCAGCATTGATTTCACAAGATTCAACATCATTAAGAGGAGAATCGGAGTGCTAAGGAAATCATTATTATTGGTATTGGAAAAATCACACAGTTTATTATTATCTTGAGCCATTGTGACAAGCAATCCAACACACAAGCAGACAACAGACAAGCGAAAAAGAGGCAAATGGAAAAGAGAGGGCGAATAAAACGGCAAGGGTGAAGTGGGGGAGAGGAAAACGAGAGGCAAATGGCAAATAATGTAATGCGAGGGAGATGAGTTTGTGATGGGTACTTGGTATGTCTTGACTTGAGCGAAGACCTCCCGGCAACGGCGCCAGAAATCCTTCTTGCTACCTCTTGAGCATGCGTTGGTGTTTCCCTTGAAGAGGAAAGGGTGATGCAGCAAAGTAGTGTAAGTATTTCCCTTAGTTTTGAGAACCAAGGAATCAATCCAATAGGAGGCTCCTCCCAAGTCCCACGCGCCTACACAAACAAACAAGAACCTCGCAACCAACACGATAAAGGGGTTGTCAATCCCTTCACGGCCACTTGCGAAAGTGAGATCTGATAGAGATAATATGATAAAATAAATATTTTTGGTATTTTTATGATATGGATTGAAAAGTAAAGATTGCAAAATAAAGTAGATTGGAAACTTATATGATAGATAATAGACCCGGGGGCCATAGGTTTCGCTAGTGGCTTCTCTCAAGATAGCATAAGTATTACGGTGGGTCAACAAATTACTGTCGAGCAATTGATAGAAAAGTGCATAGTTATGAGAATATCTAGGCATGATCATGTATATAGGCATCACGTCCGCAACAAGTAGATCGAAACAATTCTGCATCTACTACTACTACTCCACACATCAACCGACTCCTGCCAGCATCTAGAGTATTAAGTTCATAAGAACAGAGTAACGCATTAAGCAAGATGACATGATGTAGAGGGATAAACTCAAGCAATATGATATAAACCCCATCTTTTTATCCTCCCATTGCAAGAAAGATCAATCTAGTAGGCCAAACCAAACTGAAAATTCGAAGAGACTTGCAAAGATAACCAATCATACATAAAAGAATTCAGAGGAGATTCAAATATTTCTCATAGATAAACTTGATCATAAACTTACAATTCATCGGATCTCGACAAACACACTGCAAAAAGAGTTACATCGAATAGATCTCCAAGAAGAGGAAGGAGAACTTTGTATTGAGAATCAAAGAGAGAGAGAAGAAGCCATCTAGCTAATAACTATGGACCCGAAGGTCTGTGGTAAACTACTCAGAACTCATCGGAGAGGCCTTGGTGATCATGGAGAGGCCCTCCATAGTCGATTCCCCCTTCGGTGGAGCACCGGTGAAGGCTCCAAGATGGGATCTCGCGGATTCAGAAGGTTGCGGCGGTGGAAATTTCTTTTTCGTGGTGCCCCTGGATGTTTTCGGGGTACGTGGATATATATAGGAGGAAGAAGTAGGTCGGTTGAGCCACGAGGGTGGGGGTGCGCCCACCCCCCTAGGGCGCGCCGGGCACCCTTGTGGTCGCCTCATTTGCTGCTTGACATCCACTCCAAGTCTCCTGGATTGTGTTTGTTCCAAAAAGATCGCTCCCGAAGGTTTCATTCCGTTTGGACTCCGTTTGATATTCCTTTTCTGCGAAACACTGAAATAGGCAAAAAACAGCAATTCGAGTTGGGCCTCCGGTTAGTAGGTTAGTCCCAAAAATGATATAAAAGTGTAAAGTAAAGCCCATAAACATCCATAACAGGTAATATAATAGCATGGAACAATCAAAAATTATAGATACGTTGGAGACGTATCATAAC
Source organism: Triticum aestivum (assembly GCF_018294505.1). Taxonomy (NCBI): domain Eukaryota; kingdom Viridiplantae; phylum Streptophyta; class Magnoliopsida; order Poales; family Poaceae; genus Triticum; species Triticum aestivum. Next base: position 548,591,033 of record NC_057801.1, read on the forward strand.
CCGCCGGATGTATGACTCGGCTAGAGCTTGGTGACTCACTGGTGACCCGCCCGTACTTGGCGGTTCACGGGCAACCCGCCTGAACATTGCGACTCATGGGTGACCCGGCGGGCGGGTCAAACGGATGACAAGGCCCGAGGCCCAGAAGGCCGGCTCATGCTATGGTGGGCCGGTTTACGAGGAAAGACATAAGGAGTTTTCCCTTAAGGGGGGCAGACTAGGATTTTGCTTGTTATAGAATAGTCCTAGTCCTACTAGGACTCCACATGTAACCCGCCCCTCCAACTTATATAAGGAGGGGCAGGGCACCCAAAGAGGGAGAAGAAAATAATAATCTCTAAGGCTAGACACAACTAAAGGGGAGCTGGCTTATGCGGCGTCTCTCTGATGAGCATAATGAGATCTAGCCACAAACAGCATGTAGGGCTATTACCGGATGATGTTTCTCGGGGCCCAAAGCTGCCTAAATCCTTGTCTTGTGTGTTGATCCACCTCGCATCTCTCTCCCGATCAACCCCTCTCAAGCTACCACATAGATGCGTTGTCGTCATGACTAAGTCCTCACACTAGGACATCTGTCGTGACGTTTCCACGACAGTTGGCGCCCAACATGGGACCACGTATGGTGGTGTTGAGTTCTTGGAGGGATTTCATCTAAGGTTCGAGAAGTTTGCAATTAGCCGAATGCAACAAGATCGGTTTTGAAGAATCTACATCAGCATCGAAGTCATCAGTCTGGATTTACAACCCGTTCTGAAGAAGATGCGTCCGATCAGCCGCTACTCTAGCATACATACGCATCGTCGTGCCATGAATTTGCCGCATCGTTTCGCGGTTGAACTTACGGAACGATACAAGTTGACAGAGCTAGTGGAGATTCACTGAGACAGATAGGTCTGGTCCGAAGATAAGCCGAGATCAAATTAAAAGAGTTATTTCCAAATCAAGATTGGATTAAACATCCACAACAATGGAAAAAGGAAAGGCTAGAATTGCCGCAGCGGTCATCGGATTCGTGCCGAGTCGACCAGAGACCAACACGCCACGGCAGCCCACGTAAAGCCGTCGGCTTCTTCTGGGCCACCTCTACCGCTGTGGGTCCCATGCTTCACGCGCTGGCCTCCTCTGCTTTACTGCATCGGCAGGTCGAGCTCGTGCCCCAAGGCACCGGCGACACATCCGCTTCGAGCTGCCATTTCCGTTGCATTGAGCCGTCGTCCGGTTCTTACACGTCACTTGCGCCTCTGTTGTGGTCTTGTGCTAAGCCGCCGCGCTGGGCGCCGGCCCGCCTCCGAACCTGTGATAGCCGCCCTCACGGCTACTGGTCTTCGCTCCGAGCCCGGCCTCAACCGCCATCGCTAAGACGCCCTCACGGACCCGTGCTTTTCGAGCTGCCTCTAGAGTTTCGCTTTCCGCCTCGATCTCGGCTGCAAATCGCCGTAGGATGCGAGTCGCCTCCGCTAACGTTGTGTTGTGCCGCCGGTCACCGAGCTGCATGGTTACACTGAGTCGCCCTGTGACCCTGTCAAAACTTCCAACAGTACGCGGAGCTGCCTCTACTGAGGAGAACATGGTGGATGATAAACATACGTTGGACGAGCCACCTTTTCCGCGAGTGTTCCAAATTCCTTCTTAAGTTCGGCAGCTCTTCTTGCGGAGAAAAAGCTACCTTCAGATAGATATCTAAAGATGAAGCAGATCCGCTGCTATAAGTTAAACGGCGAAAAGGATTGAAAGAAATCTACGCGACAGTCTGTATGCATCACAATATGATGGATGATGGGAACTGTTTGGACGTGGTGTCACAATTAAACAAATTTGGAACTTTCCTCGGGTTACTACTTCCAATGAAAAATGATCTGGTGAAGAATGCACCAAACATCCGCCTTGTACCAAGTCATAACCTGTGTTCGAGCCGCCATTTTCGTTGTTGTAGCCGTAAGTCAGCCACACCTATGCTACTACGGTCAACAGCTGTGCCCCGCGACCGCACTTCAACGACCCACCAGAGCACCCTCATCGGAGCGGCCTCACCTCCAAATCGTCGTGCCTTGAGCCGGTCCTTTGCTGCAGCTGGCCTGCGCCATCGCCTCTGAGCCGTCGTGTCATGCTCGACCCACACGGACGTCTTGACTAAGTGCCCAGTCGGGACTTCAAATCAACACCTTCCAAATATCAAGACAAAAGTATGGAGGAAAAGATAGAACATGCAATACATGTATCAGTTGATGTTGGCAGTCTGCGTGCAGATCATCTATCGTCAAAGGTGCTATCCTTCCTATATTTTTTATGAGAACTATATTAACTCATCCGAGAAAAATTACTCTGGTCTATGATATTTTTTCACAGGGCCATTATTCCTTACAAAAGGTGTTGCATAAGGGGCACGACCCAACATCACTTTAGCACTAGCGCTTGTCCATGCCGTGTTTCTTGACGGATACATGCGCGAGTCGCTGCCCCTGCTAAATCAACACCACGTGATTGACTCGCCCGTCCGCACAGTTTTACCGCGCCTGTGATTGACTCACCCATTCATGGGTTTAACCATGCCCGTGACTAACTAGCCCATCCGCGGTGGCTTACAACGACGCGGTCGGCTCACCCGTGATTGATTTCAGCTTCACCGTGGTGATCATCAACTCCGTGGTGGATAATTACTGGCCTGACATATCAGGTGAAATCTATACAGTATATTTTTATATTACATACTACTTTCTTTAAAAGAGCAGTTACTCTCGCTTGCAAGTTCTCCAATGCAGGACAAGTTGTCTATTACAAAGGGGGCTATTATATCACTAAGCTGATGAAATGACTCGTACCAGTTTATATCACGGTCAAATATGAAGAATCTCAAGCCAACTTTTCAAGTCATCTTAAGACTCATGGGCTACATGGACATGGCTCAGTAAATGGTGCCCGCTTAAAGGCCGTTAGAAATTTCCGGCTCACAATGAAGAATATCCGGTTCAACATCCGGTTCATGAGAAATCTGTCTCTCACAAAGCATTAAAGCTCAATATTCGGTTTAAAATCCGGCTCAAGGGAAACCTGTCTCCCATAAAACTCTGAAGCTTTCAATATCCGGCTCAACGCCCGGTTCAAGAAGAATTCATTACTCACAAGTTCGAAGTTCTCAGAAAAATTAAAGGGACCAAAGAGAGTCTGTTGCAAAGCAAAACTCAAACATAGGTACCTTGCTTCAATGACCATTGGGGGCTTGATCGTATTCGAATCATAGCTTAACCCCTTTGGCACGGCTTCCTGATCGTATTCGAATCATAGCCGTTCAAACATTTTGATCATTTGGGGGATTGATCATGTTCGAATCATAGCTTAACCCCTTTTGGTCCGACTTACTGATCGTATTCAAATCAGAGTCGTTAAACATTTAGACCGTTGGGGGCTGGATCGTATTCGAATAATGCCTTAACCCCTTTGGCACGGCTTCCTGATCATATTCGAATATAGCCATTTAAACAATTTGATCATTTGGGGGATGGATCGTATTCGAATCATAGCTTAACCCCTTTTGGTCCGGCTTACTGATCGTATTCGAATCAGAGTCATCAAAAAACTTCAAGGTCATTTGGGGGCTTCCTGTTCAAACATAGGTGTATTCACCAAAGAGAACATAGATGTCGGTACCCTCTTGATCGGTGCAATGCCAAAACTTCAAGGTCATTTGGGGGCTTGTTGTTCAAACATAGGTGTGTTCACCAAAGAGAACATAGTTGTCGGTACCCTCTTGATCGGCGCAATGCCAAAACTTCAAGGTCATTTGGGGGCTTCCTGTTCAAACATAGGTGTATTCATCAAAGAGAACATAGCTGCCAGTTCCCTCTTGATCGGCGCAATGCCACAAACCACTTGGAGGCTTCCTGATCGTATTCGAATCATAACCATTAACCCTTTTGGTCTGGCTTACTGATTGTATTCGAATCAGAGCCTTGTATTTTCTCTCTTTTTGACTTAAGTTTTTTGAAACAGTCTTCCGGGTTTTTCTTTTGATACTTTCTTGCTCATATATGAAGCATATATGTGGTTTCTATTAACCCGGCTTGACTTTGGACGATAAGTCACCAGCATATGACAATAATAAACATTTGGAAGTTTTGGCTTCTAAATATTGGGTTATCACCCATACTGCACATGTCACATAAGTCGGTTGTACAATTCAATATCACAGGATAAGACTATATTATGTTCGGGTTGTTACCCGCCCTGGCTTTTGACGATAAGTCGCCAGGGCATATGTTGTTTAGACTCTATGCAGGATTTACAGACCTATGCCTTACATAAATGATTAAGTTCAAGCCCATCATCAAAGACTGAAATTGGTGTCTCAAAAGGGTTATCAATTCTTGATTTTCTCAAAGGCTATAAGCCGTCGGGTTATGAAATTCCGGCTTACAAGGAATGAGCATTAAGTCGCCATCGACCAAGAACTGCCAACTATTAAAACTATGGATTTACTTGTCAGCCGGTAAGGTATTCAAATTTCTAAATAGCCAAACTTGGCTGGATTTTCTTGATGATATTAAATACTTGGAAGTTTTGTCTTCTAAGTTTTGGGTTATCACCTTTACTACATTGATATGGTTTTCAATGTCGCTTTAGCGCAAAGGCTATTATTTATCACTGGATATGATTATTTCTACAATGGAAGGAGTAGTCCCGAGTTGCTGCAGGCTTATGACCCGGCACTTGGGGGCTACATTATTCAAGTTGAGATTACATCAAATATGCAAGTCCCATTGTCGGTGTCAAAACCGGCGGATCTCAGGCAGGGGTCCCGAACTATGCATCTAAGGCTAATGGTAACAGAAGGCATGGGACACGATGTTTTACCGAGGTTCAGGCCCTCTCGATGGAGGTAATACCCTACTTCCTGCTTGATTGATCTTGATGATATGAGTATTACAAGAGTTGATCTACCACGAGATCGTACAGGATAAACCCTAGAAGCTAGCCTATGGTATGATTGTTCTTGTCCTACGGACTAAACCCTCCGGTTTATATACACATCGGAGGGGGCTAGGGTTACACAGAGTCGGTTACAGAGAAGGAGATCTAACATCCGAATCGCTAGGCTTGCCTTCCACGCAAAGAAGAGTCCCATCCGGACACGGGACGAAGTCTTCAATCTTGTATCTTCATAGTCCAATAGTCCGGCCAAAGTATATAGTCCGGCTGTCCGGATACCCCCTTATCCAGGACTCCCTCAGTAGCCCCTGAACCAGGCTTCAATGATGATGAGTCTGGCGCGCAGATTGTCTTCGGCATTGCAAGGCAGGTTCCATCTCTGAATACTTCAAGGTAAATTTCGAACACTTAAGTCGTGTCCGGCACTGCAAAACAAATTTCACATACCACCGTAGAGAGAACAATAATCCACGGATCTAATCTGCTGACAACTCTTCGTAGCGTGACATCACGCCACGGCCCGACCTTTATTCGAACTGTTTTTTATAACCAGCTACCGCACACACTGCGAGGCGATTTCCTTGGCACGTCTTGTCGAAGCAGAGATCGTGTCCCCCTTATCGCGGGATCCTCATCAATACGGGTATGGGTAACCCAACTGTGCCATCAATCGTGGCGCTTGGAAAATGAGTAATTTTGACGGACAAGTGGGGAGGCGCACATTTTTTCACTACCTTTATAAAGGGATAAGGATCTCCCGCTTTCACCCACGCCTTCTTCCTTCTTTGCTCATCCGTTCTTGCACTCTCGAGCCCCAGCGCCCAAGTTCTCACCTTCTCCATAGGACCATCCGCATCATGTCCGGAGCGGGAGGCAAGTGGATGGCCTCCTCTGTCACAGAGGAGAATATTACCAAGCTTCGGGCGGCCGGATACCTGGCCAAAAACATTGCGCACAGGCCCCCAGCGGATGGACAGATCACCCCCACCCCAAAGTCTTGGGAGAGAGTAGTATTCCTCCCTCATTTCATCCGCGGACTAGGATTTCCACTCCACCCGTTCGTCCGCGGGCTCATGTATTACTATGGGCTAGATTTCCATGATTTGGCCCCAAATTTCGTCCTCAACATCTCAGTGTTTATCATCGTGTGCAAGGCCTTCCTCCGCATCAGGCCCCACTTCAGCATGTGGATGCAAATCTTCTGTGTGAAGCCGAAGATCGTTAGCGGCCAAAAGGTGGAGTGCGGAGGCGCCATGGTGGGCAGAATGCCCAATGTTACATGGCTTGATGGATCCTTTGTGGAGACCGTGAAAGGGTGGCAATCAGGATGGTTGTCGGTGTCAAAACCGGCGGATCTTGGGTAGGGGGTCCCGAACTATGCGTCTAGGCGGATGGTAACAGGAGACAGGGGACACGATGTTTTTACCCAGGTTCGGGCCCTCTTGATGGAGGTAAAACCCTACTCCTGCTTAATTAATATTGATGATATGGGTAGTACAAGAGTAGATCTACCACGAGATCAGAGAGGCTAAACCCTAGAAGCTAGCCTATGGTATGGTTGTTGTTCATCCTACGGACTAAAACCCTCCGGTTTATATAGACATCGGAGAGGGCTAGGGTTACACAGAGTCGGTTACAATGGGAGGAGATCTACATATCCGTATCGCCAAGCTTGCCTTCCACGCCAAGGAAATTCCCATCCGGACATGGGACGAAGTCTTCAATCTTGTATCTTCATAGTCCAGGAGTCCGGCCAAAGGTTATGGTCCGGCTATCCGAACACCCCCTGATCCGGGACTCCCTCAGTAACCCCCGAACCAGGCTTCAATGACGATGAGTCCGACGCGCAGATTTGTCTTCGGCATTGCAAGGCGGGTTCTTCTCCAAACTCCATAGACCTGTTGAATAGTGCCCGGCTTCTGGTGAATGTTGCGCTCCTTGGCTTCTGCGCCCAATAATGGCCATCTTCCACGTGTCAAACGAATGCGAAAAGCCAGGGTGTTTTTTCATTTACCCCCCTAGCTGCGCAAATGAGCCGCCTATAAACGAGACGGGGATTTAGATACGAATCACACCATCTTCCCTCTGCGAGCATTCATTGGAGCGCATTCGACAGAGATCCATTCCATCATGGCCAGTCGACGCAGCTCCTCCTCTCGCCCCCCCAGCCCTTAGCCTGGAGATTGGGAGAGATGCTCCGTCCCGCACAGCGAGCTAGTGGCACTCCAAGCCAAGGGGTTTCTCCCCCCAACCTACATGGTCCCGGTTCGAGCTAGGCTCGCCACCTATAATGGCGGAGAGCGTCCCCAATCCCTCCAAAGGAGAGCGGGTATGCCTTGTCCCTTATTTGATAAGAGGGCTCGGATTTCCAATTCATCCGTTTCTCCGAGGGCTCCTGGAGTTCTACGGCCTCCAGTTGCACAACCTTACACATGCCTCCATATTGCATATTGCGGACTTCGTAGCCCTTTGCGAGCTGTTTTTGGGCATCGAGGCTCATTTCGCGCTGTGGAAGAAGCTGTTCTGCCTTGTGCCCCGTTCTCAGGAGGGGTCGATATATCAAGTGGGCGGAGCCGAACTATGGCGCATCGCCGGGACCGGATATCTATCCGGAACCCCAAAGAAGGCGTCCGAAGACTGGCCTTCAGAGTGGTTTTATATAGAAGAGGTCCCCCTGCCGGACCCTGTTCGGATCGGCCTCCCTGAGTTCGATAATGCTCCTTTGAAGAAGTGCCTAAGTTGGCGTCCACGGAGCCCTCAGAAGGAAAATGACAAGGATGTCCTTTACCTGATGAGCCGGATAAGGTTGTTAGCTCATTCCGGACTGACCATGATCGGGATCATGGCCACATGCATTATGCGGGGGGTGCAGCCGCTTTAGTATAGAGGCCACCCCATGTGGGATTTCAACGGGGAGGACGACGCCACCCGGTGCGGCCGTAAGGGGCCGGAATCGGTTGCCGCTCTAATAAAGATCTTGTCCGCTTTGTACAAGGGAGAAGAGGAGGAATTCCTCCGCGTCAACCCACGGGACGGATTTTCTATGTACGATCCTCCAAGCTGGGTAAGCGGACACTTTCACTCGCCCATCCATTTCATATTGCCATAGTTAAGTATTCAGTCTAGCAATTTCAACGCAGGAGCTACGCCAGGCTATAAAGGAGATAAACAACCCTCCTCCACAACCCGAGGACCCAGAACGGTCCTTTGACCCGGACTCCCAAGAGGATCCGGACTTATCTATGGAGCTGATCGATGGGGTGTTTCATCAATTGAGCAAGGACAACACCTTAGTGGCCATTACGGCCGATTATCCCGGACTACTTCCAGCCTCACAAGTAACCGAGACCGAAGTCCCAATACTTTTAAGATGATCCATCCGTGCTTATTTTTGATCACCGTATACCAATGGTGTTTTTGCAGGGGAAGTCCTTGAGGCGGACGGCCGAGCCTGCGGTGGCTAGCCAACAACGGGCATCAAGGCCCAGCAGGCTGAAAAGAAGTGCGGTCCGGATTGAGACGCCGGTGCAACGGTATGGCATGCCATTTTATTCCCAGGTTTTATTCCCTCAAGGCATACTAACGCTCGTGCTCTCTTTAGGAAAAAGAGCGCTTGCCAAACTATATCCGGAGAGGTTGCCAATCGCGCCTCCACCAGCCAGGCTCCAAGGCCGGGTCCGGAAGCGGAGGGGAACACGAGGCGTGCACCGACGCTCCTGTGATAGAGGATGCGGACGGGCTGTCTGCCACCAATTCCGAGGTCGAGAGTGCCACGAACCACAGGCGTCGCCGGACAGTTCTTCGTGACGCTTGTTTCTCCCAAGAGGCATTGGATGCCTTCAATACGGGAGATGCGTACCTCCGTGCCGCTCAAAATGGTCTAGCCAGAGCCACAGAGCAGTATGTAAAAGACATAAGGGTGAGAAAATTTGATGGTTATATATGTCAGTAGCCCCCGAGACTTGAAACAGTTAGAATAACTGATTTAAGGATCATTTGTTATGCAGGATCTTACAGAAAAGAATACCCAGCTGTCCCAGGAGCTGGAAGAGTGAAAAGCCCAACTTGAGGCTGCACTAGCCGCAGCAGGGGAGGCCAAGGAGACCCCCTCTGATAATATATGCTTCGAAAGATAAGTATGTTGTGAAGTGCGGCATGTGTGCAAATCTAACAATAACATTGCAGATGGTGCTCGAGTGGATCCGGACAAGCAACAACTCTTGTGCCGGTTAAAGGCCGGCGAGAGCGTGCTTACGAGGGTGAGGCAAGAGAAGAATAATCTCCAAGATGCCAACACCCAGCTGGGCGAGGAACTAAAGGATGTTCGTGCTCAGCTGTCGGACTCCATGAAGGAGAATTGGCAGTTTCGACGCGGCATTTTTAGTAAGTGCTTGAACGAACTTCAAAAAAGAGTTCGGCGAGGAAGTCGATTGACAGAGTTATGTCTGTAGGTATGCTGACAGGTCGGCCTGCAGAGGAAATGCCCGGTTCTACGGGTGACCTTCTTCCCGAGCTCTCACAACTGCATGAACGAGTTCGGCAGGTAATGCAAGGCGTCGCCCAGGCCTTGTGGCCATCCGTCCCCATGCCCTAAGGCCTTGGAGAACTTGCAGAGAAGCTGAAGGGAGCGCGGCGGCGCTTCCGATTATGGAAGATATCGGCCTGCCGTCAAGGCGCCAGGGAGGCCTGGGCCATGGTGAAGACGCGGTACACGAAGGCTGGCCCAAACCACATGTCCGAGGTCGGACCTATGGGGCCCGATGGGAAGGCGATCCCTGTGAGTTTAGTGTACGGCCAGGTAGAGTTGGCCGCCAAATATTCCCAATAGGACTGTAAACTAGACAGCCTGTTGGATGGTATTGAAGAGTAATATACCCAGTCAAATTGACTATGTAATTTAAGATGACATGTAAAATGCCTTCTAGCCAGATTGTAGATCATTTGTCATGGCAGACCTTTTCGCTTCAACCTCGGGACCCGATAGTCCGGAGTGTGTCCGAATACCCTCTCGGTTATGTAAGAACCGGGGCATGCGTGGAGACCAGGCATAGGGGTCATTAGTGCTTGAACAGACAAGTGCCCAACTAGTTATGTTATATTACATGGTTAGTAAGAAACATCTTCCAGGGAGAATAGTTCCGTTAGGGGTTCTTTTCCCTAGGAGGCATGCCCTAAAGTGCATGTCCGGACTGCGAAAAAAGCATAAAAGCATCTAGGGGCGGATAAATAAATGAGTGGGAAATCATCTTTAGTTCACCAACCGAATATTCCCTTAAGAACGCTAGCTTTCGTCTTCACCCATTATGAGGTACACATCCGGCTGACCCAGCAGTAAGAATCTTAGAGGTGCTCCCTTTACCGCCTAGCCGAACAATCGGGAACGTAGGGGTAAGCACAGGAGCCAGGCAACCCAGCTTGGCCAAAACTTAAGTCATATCGATGCATATAATGGTGAATAAAAGGTACATGCAGAAGTGTGACACATGTGTTGGGCATGAGGCCCGTATAAACAAGCTTCTATTAAAGAAGCCCCCAGGTATAATGAGCGCGGATAGCGCGTCAATTGTGTGCGAACAAGGTGCGAACGAGCCCTTTAAAGGCTGTAAGAGAAAAGGAGGGATAAGGAGAGAAATATAAGACTGCTAATGTGTAAAAAATAGACAGAGGAAGGAGACGAACATAGAGTCTGGCGCTAGGCGTAGAATCTTCGGAGACGGGCTACGTTCCATGGGTTCTGCTCGACCCGGTTAACCGATGCATCTCGCAGACAGTACGCTCCAGCAGTCAGGACATGGTCAATGATGAAGGGACCTTCCCATTTTGGCATGAGTTTGTCCTTTTTCTTGTCCGGCAGGCGTAGAACTAACTCGCCAACATTGTAAGTTTTGGCCCGTACTTCTCTGATTTGATATCTTCGAGCCTGCTATTGATAGAATGCGGAACGGGCTTTTGCCACGTCATGCTCCTCCTCCAAGGCGTCCAAACTGTCCTGCCGATCGAGTTCGGCTTCTCTTTCTTCGTACATGTGCACACGAGGTGAGTCATGAATTATGTCGCAGGGCAGAACTGCCTCTGCGCCGTATACCATAAAGAATGGTGTGAATCCGGTGGTGCGATTCGGCGTGGTCCGCAGCCCCCAGAGTACGGAGTCGAGCTCCTCTACCCAGTGCGTGTTAGATTCCTTGAGGGACCGCACTAATCTGGGTTTGATGCCTCTCATGATTAGACCATTTGCTCGCTCGACTTGACCGTTAGTTTGTGGGTGATAGACTGAAGCGTAGTCGAGCTTGATGCCCATCTTTTTGCACTAGAGTTTGACCTCATCGGCCGTAAAGTTCGTGCCGTTATCAGTGATGATGCTGTGGGGGACGCCGTAACAGTGTACGACCCCTGATATGAAGTCTATCACCAGCCCGGATTCGGTCGTCTTAACAGGCTTGGCCTCTATCCATTTGGTGAATTTGTCCACCATGACCAGTAGGTATTTTGGCTTGTGGGTTCCTCCTTTAAGGGGTCCAACCATGTCAAGCCCCCAGACCGCAAAGGGCCAGGTGATGGGTATAGTTTGGAGGGCGGTGGGTGGCATATGGCTTTGGTTAGCAAAGAGTTGGCAACCAACGCGTCGTTGGACTAAGTCCTGAGCATCTGCCCGGGCTGTCGGCCAATAAAATCCTGTACGAAAGGCCTTGCTTACAAGGGCCCGGGCTGCGGCGTGGTGCCCGCCGAGTCCAGCATGAATTTCAGCCAGAAGATTCCGCCCTTCCTCTTCGGAGATACACCTTTGAAGGACTCCGGTGGTGCTTTTCTTATAAAGCTCTCCTTCATGGACTTTATAGGCTTTAGATTGCCACACTATGCAGCGTGCCTCGTTTTGGTCCTCGGGAAGTTCCTGCCTAGTTAGGTCGGCCAAGAATGGTTCTGTCCATGGGGCAATGACTGCCATTATTATGTGGGTTGAGGATGTTACTTCATTGGCAGAGCCTCCCGTTGTGTCAGAATGTTCGGTGTCGGGCGGTGCGGTTGGGTCCGGGTTGTTATTTCCGGATTCCCCTTCCCATGATACGGATGGCTTGAATAGCCTCTCCAAGAAAATGTTGGGGGGACTGCATCGCGCTTTGTGCTGATGCATGCTAAGACGTCTGCTGCCTGATTGTTTTCCCGGGCTATATGGTGAAATTCGAGCCCCTCGAACCGAGCGGACATTTTTAGGACGGCGTTGCGATAAGCTGCCATTTTCGGATCCTTGGAATCAAAGTCTCCATTTATTTGGGACATCGCGAGGTTCGAATCCCCACGCACCTCTAGGCGTTGAATGCCCATGGAGACTGCCATCCGGAGACCATGTAGAAGGACCTCGTATTCGGCTGCGTTGTTGGAGTCTGTATACATTATCTGGAGTACGTATTGAACTGTATCTCCTGTTGGGGACGTCAGAACGACGCCAGCCCCCAGACTAGCTAACATTTTGGAGCCATCGAAGTGCATGACCCAGTTGGAATATGTGTCGTACTCTTTAGGGAGTTCGGCTTCAGTCCATTCGGCAACGAAGTCGGCCAAAACTTGCGACTTGATAGCTCACCGTGGCTTGTAGGTTATGTCGAATGGGAGGAGCTCAATGGCCCATTTGGCAATCTGGCCCTTCGCGTCACGGTTGTTTATAATATCATTAAGAGGTACTTCAGAGGCTACTGTTATTGAACACTCTTGAAATTAGTGTCACAGCTTCCGGGATGCCATAAACACCGCGTACGCTATCTTTTGATAATGCAGGTACCGTGACTTGAATGGAGTGAGGACAGTGGACACGTAGTAAACTGGTTTTTGAAGGGGGAATTTGTGTCTGTCCGTTTCTCGTTCGACGACGAGCACTGCGCTTACAACTTGATAAGTTGACACAATGTATAATAGCATTGGTTCGCCGATGTTAGGCGCGGCCAGGACCGGGTTTGTTGCCAATATGGCTTTTATTTCTTCGAGTCCGGCCGTGGCGGCATCCGTCCACTCGAAGTGTTCGATGCGCTGGAGGAGGCGATAAAGGGGTAATGCCTTTTCTCCCAAGCGGGAGATAAAGCGGCTTAGAGCCGCCACGGATCCAGTCAATTTTTGTATTTGTTTGAGGTCCTTTGGAATATCCAGCTATGACAAAGCTCGGATCTTGGCTGGGTTTGCTTCAATTCCTCTACCGGATACAATGAAGCCCAAGAGCTTTCTAGTTGGTACACCGAAAACGCATTTTCCGGGTTAAGCTTGATGTCATATGTTCGGAGGTTATCGAATGTGAGCCTCAAGTCGTCTACTAGAGTTTCGACATGCTTGGTTTTGACGACCACGTCATCTACGTATGCTTCCACCGTTTTGCCGATCTGGTTTGCCAGACATGTCTAAATCATGCGCTGATATGTTGCGCCGGCGTTTTTGAGCCCGAAGGGCATTGTGTTGAAGCAGAATGGGCCGTATGGGGTGATGAATGCCGTTGCGGCTTGGTCTGGCTCTGCCATCTTAATTTGATGGTAGCCGAAGTATGCGTCGAGGAAACACAATGAATCGTGTCCTGCGGTAGCATCGATAATTTGATCGATGCGGGGGAGGGGGAAGGGATCCTTTGGGCAAGCCTTGTTGAGGTCCTTGAAATCGACGCATAGGCGCCATGATTTGTCCTTCTTCAGTACCATCACCAGGTTTGCTAGCCAGTCCGGATGTTTTATGTCTCTGATGAATCCGGCCTCCAGTAGTTTGGCTAGCTCCTCTCCCATGGCTTGTCTCTTGGGTTCGGAGAAACGCCGAAGAGCCTGCTTGACAGGCTTGAATCCTTTTAGGATGTTTAGGTTGTGCTCGGCCAGCCTGCGTGGGATTCCAGGCATGTCTGAAGGGTGCCAGGGAAAAATGTCCCAATTTTCGCGTAGGAATTCTCGTAGTGTGGCGTCTACATCAGGGTTTAATTGCGCCCCGATGGAGGCCGTTTTTGTAGGGTCCGTTGGATGGACTTGGAATTTGACTATTTCGTCCGCCGGTTTAAAGGAGGTGGAATTGGATCTTTTATCGAGTATCACGTCATCCCTATTCACCGTGGAGCGCAGCGCAGTCAGTTCCTCGGCCGCTAGGGCTTCGGATAGTGCCTCAAGGGCCAGTGTGGCTGTCTTATTTTCGGCGCGGAGTGCTATGTCCAGGGCACTAGCAAGAGTGATGATTCCGTTGGGTCCGGGCATTTTGAGCTTCATGTACCCGTAATGGGGTATAGCTTGAAAAATTGTGAATGCCTCTCGCCCTAATAGAGCGTGGTATCCGCTGCTGAACGGGGCCATTTGAAACATGACCTCCTCGGACCTGTAATTATACAGCGTGTCGAACACCACATCCAGTGTGATTTTTCCTGTATAGCACGCTTCCCGACTGGGGATTATTCCTCTAAAGGTTGTGTTGCTTTGCTCAATGCGGCTCCAGTCTATTTCCATTTTTCGAAGGGTTTCCTCATAAATGAGGTTCAATCCGCTGGCACCGTCCATGAGTACCTTAGTAAGGTGAAAGCCATCCACTATTGGACTGAGGACCAATGCGGCTGGTGCTCGGGTTGTTCAGAATTTAGGTTCATCACTGGAATTAAAGGTAATAGTCATATCACTCCATGGGTTTATTGTTGCTACTTGGTAGCCTTCGGCAAGGCTGTGGAGTGTTCGTTTCCGCATATTATTTGATGCAAAAGTCTCGAAGACTGTTAATACCGTACTGGTATCCCTAGGCTGGTGCTCTGTGAATTCTGGTGTTAGAAGCTCCTCGCCACTTCTGGCCACCTGCCGGAGTATCCAACATGCTCTAAGGCTATGAGTTGGTGTGGCGCCCTCTGTACTATGAATTTTACAGGGTCCATTGAGCCATCCCTCCAGTACGGTTCCATGCCCTATAGAGGGTTTTTGCTTTTTGGTGTTTAACCCAGGTGCCTGGCGATAATGCACCTTTTTATTTCGGACTGGGGTTGTATTCAGGGCCGGATTGTCCCAAAATTTATTTCGGTTTTCTAGGCGCTTTCCATCGCACAGTACTTTCGTACTATGGATCCCAAGTCGGCGAAGCGTGTAATTTCACGGCGACTTATGGCGTTGAGGATTCCGTTGTCCGTGCAATTATTACAGAAGAATGAAATTGCATCCTCCTCGCGGCAGTCCTCTATCCTGTTCATAACCAGGAGGAATCTGGCCCAGTAATGGTGTAGTATTTCTGCGGGCTCTTGCTGAATTTGGGATAGATCCCTTATATTTGGGTGGGCGGGTGGAATTAAATTCGGAACCTCGCCCAATCTGAGACTCAGGGGCCAAGGAGTTTCCGAACTCAGAAGCTTGGGTTCTTGGATGTCGTCCAATGAATCTAGCCCGTTGCCTGACTTTAGGTTCAGGGCTTGAGTGACGTCCTCCCCTCCGCGGGTATCCGGCTTAGAGGGATCGAGAATCCGGACATAACTAGTCCTTAAGATAGATGAAGGCTTGCCGCATTGTTCCTCCACCACCGCAACGTGGTGGGTGACCTGGGGAGAGTTAATCTCTCTCAGATTGGGTTTAAGCCCAATCTGATCGTAGTCTGTAGCGACTCCCAGCACGGCGATGCGATCCAGGAGCTCGTTTAAGGAAGATAGCTCCATCAGATCTAGCTGCTCGGTGAGTTCCGAGTTGATGTGGAGATTGCTTTCGATGACCCAAGAAGTCATCATCGGCGCGGCGGCCGAACAGGCGGTCATAAGAAAACCGCCTAGCCGGAGAGTTTAGCCGATAGCCAAAGCTCCTTTAGCAACAGTGCCCTCTTTAAAGACGGGATGAGGCATCCTTCCTGATGGCGACGGCACAGCGGAACTCTCAATGAAAGCACCAATGTCGGTGTCAAAACCGGCGGATCTCGGGTAGGGGGTCCCGGACTGTGCGTCTAGGCGGATGGTAACAGGAGACAGGGGACACGATGTTTTTACCTAGGTTCGGGCCCTCTCGACGGAGGTAAAACCCTACTCCTGCTTGATTGATATTGATGATATGGGTAGTACAAGAGTAGATCTACCACGAGATCAGAGAGGCTAAACCCTAGAAGCTAGCCTATGGTATGATTGTTGTTCGTCCTACGGACTAAAACCCTCCGGTATATATAGACAGCGGAGAGGGCTAGGGTTACACAGAGTCGGTTACAATGGGAGGAGATCTAGATATCTGTATCGCCAAGCTTGCCTTCCATTCCAAGGAAAGTCCCATCCGGACACGGGATGAAGTCTTCAATCTTGTATCTTCATAGTCCAGGAGTCCGGCCAAAGGTTATAGTCTGGCTATCCGGACATCCCCTAATCCGGGACTCCCTAAGTGGTTCTACATCACCAAGCCGCGCGACGCCAATTGGGTGGCGGCCCCCAAATTCTGATGCGGCTCACCTCTTGGGAAAAGAAAGGCCTGGCCTGGGGCGAACCTGTGGAGCTGACCGGACTCGAGACCTGCATCAAAAGTATGAGGGACAAGAAGATCAAGCTTGTCAACATGGTCCAGGTCATGCTCATCCACCGGATCCTCCCATGTCAAAGACGGGCATTCAATATGTGGTAGTTCGATCCGGCCGAACACCAGATGCTACATGAGCTCTTTGACACGACGCATAAGGACGTCTGGAAGGTGTTGTTCAAGACCGGCGAAGTTCCTCCTCCCACTTCCGAGGACCGCGGACTCAGCGCAAAGCGCCCTGCCAATCCGGTAAGTCCTTTGAGTATCACAAGATGTATCTTTCCCAACGTGTTCGTGGGAGGACTTTAAGTCATCATTCTGACTAAACAGGATTATGTGGAGACGGCGGAGCGGATCGACTGTTCGGCTCTGCTACCTGAAGATCCAGCGACCGCACTCCTGACGAAGATGCTGGTTCCGGCGCCTTACAAGGTGCCGGAGAAGAAGGCTGAAAAGAAGGCCACGGGGATCAGGAAGGGTCTCCGGCGCGAGGTTGCATTGGACGCCTCGCCTGAAGATGATGAGGCGCACTCCTCCCACGAAGGGGAGGAGAAGAAGAGGAAGGCCGCCCCATCCGGGGAGGCCGAAAGGTCCAAGAAAGCGGCTGTGGGGCCAGGAAAGGTCTCTGGTGCAGGGCCATGATAGACTCGTCATCCGAGGACGCCGAGGCAGTTTCCTCCCGTGGAGACGGGGGGAAACATGAAGAAATGCCCCCTCCCCGCACTGGGGAGGAGAAGAAAAGGAAAGCCGCCCCACAAGGGGAGGCTAGGACGCCGAAGAAGGGAAAGGCATCTCTTCCGGATCACTCCACCATGGACACCTACAGCGAGGAGGAGTGGCTGCCCAGGGGCAAGCCCCGGGCGAGGTCGTAAGTATCCGCACTCTATAATACCTTTCGTGTGACTTTAACTTTGTAGTTTGTAATAATGCCGAACACGTGTATGCAGTCCGGCCCGGTCTAATCTCGGGGTATCCTCTTCGGATGGGTCATTGAGTAAGTCGGAGATGGATTCACTCCCGAAGGCCACCTCCCCACGACCTGCAGACGACACCGAGGTGTTGTCCCAAAGGATACCAGAGCAGGGGGCAACGGTTCTGGAGACGCCCCAAGGCAAAATCCCAGACGCCGGGCACATGGGGGGTAAGATACACATGGATTATGCGGACGGGAGCCACAACAAGTCTGGCTCCCCGCCGGTTACTGTACCGGAGCCTCCACAGGTTCCGGATTCAAGTGGGCAGCCCCTCGCTAAGGAGGGCGAGCCGGCCATGCCAATGACCTCCGCCCAGCCGGAGGCATCAGATAATTTACTATAAGTGCTTCGCGGTGCATCCATTGACGAAGAGCACCGTACTCTTATGAGTACGGTAATTGAGAAGGTCCGGTCCACCAAAAGCGGGTTGACCGAAGCCTGCACCAGCCTCCTAACAGGCTTTGAGGTAAGTAATGAAAAGTGTGAGAAAATATCACCCGATAGACAGTAGCCCCTGATACTCTGTTTGGTTTTCGGAAAGAAAAGCCAAACGGAGGGTCAATTTTTAATCCACAGGAGTCTGACAGTACTTGTCTATGTTAATAAGCAGGCATTGCTGCTGACCGCCATTGCATGCACAGCTGAGGTCGCCGGACTCAGGCAGGACCTGGGGCAGGCCGAAGGAGAGCTCGGCCTTGTGAAGAGGCAGGTCGAGGAGAACAAAGGTAAGTGATACCTCGTCCGTGTGTCATGTAGAGGAGAAAATTGATGATGCTAACAAAAAGCATCGTGATTTTTAATAGGGGCTACGACCGAAGTGGCGGCCCTGAAGAAAGCGTTGTCTGAGGCCGAAGCCAAGGCGGCCACAGAGCGCACCGAGCGTGAAAAGCAAGATGCTCGGGTGGGGGAGGTATAGCAAGAGCTCCAGGAGTTCGGCCAGAAGTTCGAGTCCATGGAGCCTGACTTCAAGATGCAAGCGTCCGAGCTTGCCAAAGCCCTCGAGAGTGCGAAAGATGCCAAGGCCGAAGCCCAAAAGGCCCTCCAGGAAATCCAGGCGGCCAAGAAGATAGTGGCGGGTAAGGCATTCATTATGCAGAGCAAGCATGTGGAGGAGACCTTTCTTTTACTTAACCGAATTCGGAGCTCTCCAGGGGCATTCGCAGATCTGCCACGCAGCATATCGGATGCCACTGATTTCTACCGTGCCGAAGAAGGGAGCTCAACGGAGAAGTTGTTTTGGTCCCAGTATGCCGGAGCCGAACACCCGATGCCATTGAGTGACCAACTGAAGCAATTGGTCGAACTCCACAAGGCGGCCGAAATAGCAATGAGGGGCTTGATAGTCCGGATGTGGCCTGGTGAGCCTCTTCCCGACAGCTACTTTGGCCTTGTAAAGCGGATGGTAAATGCATGTTCGCGGCTTGAGGTTATCAAGCAATCCGTCTGCATTGAGGGTGCCCGCCGGGCCTTTGCCCACGCGAAGATGCATTGGGCCAAACTGGATGCTGAGAAGCTGGTGAAGGATGGACCCCCGGAGGGTAAGGAGCATCGCTACCCCGAGAAAAATTATGATGGCTTTATGAAAGGCGCTCGCCTTGTGGCCGATGAATGCCCCAAGAACATAATCTTTGAGTGAATGTACTCATGTTGTCTTTGTAATATGAGAACGAGTTTGTTTGCGCTATATAACGCTTTGTTGATTTAAATACCTTCTGTGCGGCCATTTATAAAATTCTGAAAGTAGGACAGTCGTCGGCTTCCGCCCCCGTGTAGCTAGTACTGGGGTGTTAGTGGAAAACCCAAACACTCTTTATCCAAGTTTTTGGTCCTTGAAGGAGGTGTTTGGCACAGCGAACAAGGCAATCAGACTATGCGGCTTTATAACTCTCACTTGGCCATAGAAGTCTATAATTTTAAATTTCGGCGAAGCCCCTAGTATTCGGAAGGCCGAACTGGGGCACTATACACGCCTAAATCGAACAAGGCCGATTCCTCGCCTTAAGCGGAAAGAATCTTTAAGGATTTAGTACCTCTCGAACAGCGACCAGCTCTCGCCGCATCATGACAGTCAGTTTTCGGCTTTCTCTACTGAGGTGCTCGTCCGGAAGAATCGAGACACAATCGCAGTAGTTCTCCCTGCACTACCTTAGCCGATATAATGGAGTGTAAAGTACTAAAACAAGGGTGCCGGGCTAACCCAACTATTGACCCAAGACATGATTCAGAGCTGATGCATATAATGCTATAAGTTCGGGGTGCCGCACTGTCGAAAGTGTTCGGACTTTTCTTGCCATGTAATGGGGCTCAAAAAAGCCCCTGGCAAACTGATCGTACAAAAGTGTACGGATGCAATATTAAATAAATATTCAAGGGAAAATATGAAGATAGTAATAAGAAGCTGACGTTGTATACTATTTCCCGTTGTTATTTGGATAATACGACAAGGTGTATGTGTACAATTAATGTGTTAAGCAGAAACAAATAGGACTATTTGACATGTCCTGTCCAAGGGCAGGCTGCATGCGGGTATGTAAAACAGGTATAACGATCATTGACAGAGACCACCTGGGTATTCCCGTGTGTGCAAAGCCTCTTGCCTCCTTGGCTTTCCCTCGTGTGATGAATCCGATGGTCCGGTTCTCTGAAGGGGCTGCCCGAAAGTAGGGTCCAGAAAGAAAGAAATAAGAAGGGTATGCGGGCCTCATGGCGGCTGAACCGCACTGTGGGCTGCATCGTCGACCCGCCTCCACCTATGCCCATGGTATTTTGAGTGTGTAGTTGTGTACGCATGGCACAAATGCCGCCTAAATGGGGCTGGGGTGGAGGCCGGATTGCTAATCGAGCTCCTGGCATACCTGACGATCTTGTTGCCGGGTGCTTTGGACTCGCTTCACGGTGTTCGGGGTTGTCATTGCCGAATGGGCTATCTGTCGAAGAAGGCTGCTTTGTACTTCTGCCGCAAGGGCCGCAATGTGCTCTTCCATATGGAGGGAGCGGTCTGTGTTTCCATTGACTGTTATAACCTCGCGGTGTCCTGGCATCTTGAGCTTAAGGTATGCATAGTGAGGTACCGCATTGAATCGAGCGAACGTGGTTCGTCCAAGTAGTGCATGATAGCCACTACGGAAAGGGACGATATTGAAGATTAATTCCTCACTTCGGAAGTTACCCGGAGATCCGAAGACCACTTCCAGTGTTATTGAGCCCGTACAGCGGGCCTCTACCCCTGGAATTACACCTTTAAAGGTGGTTTTGGTGGGTTTGATCCGTGAGGGATCGATGCCCATTTTGCACACTGTGTCCTGATAAAGCAGGTTCAGGCTACTGCCACCTTCCATAAGGACTCGCGTGAGATGGAATCCGTCGATGATTGGGTCAAGGACCAATGCGGCTAAGCCGCCGTGACGGATGCTGGTAGGATGGTCCCTATGATCGAAGGTGATCGGACAGGATGATTATGGGTTGAACTTTGGGGCGACTGGCTCCATCACATAGACGTCCCTAAGTGCATGCTTTCGTTCCCGTTTGGGAATGTGGGTGGCATAGATCATGTTTACCATTTTCACCTGGGGGGGAATTTCTTCTGTCCCCCAGTGTTCGGATGCCGGGGCTCCTCGTCATCATCGTCGTGTAGCCCCTTGTGCTTGTTTTCGGCATTGAACTTGCCGGCCTGTTTGAACACCCAGCAATCTCTGTTAGTGTGATTGCCTGGTTTATCGGGGGTGCCGTGAATCTGGCACGAGCGATCGAGTATGCGGTCCAGACAGGACGATCCCATATTGTTTCTTTTGAACGGCTTTTTCCACTGACCGGATTTTGAGTTGCTGAATCTGGCATTGACTGTCTTATCTTCGGTGTTGTCACCATTATTCCGATGCTTATGTCTATTGCGCCGTGGCTTTCCGTTACTATCGCGGACATCTGAAGTGCCGGAGTTTCTTGGCGTGGTGCTACTGCGAGCCAGCCAGCTGCCCTTGCCCGCGCAAAAGCAGGTCATGAGTGTCGTGAGGGCTGCCATGGACTTCGGTTTTTCTTGGCCGAGGTGTCGGGCGAGCCACTCGTCGCGGATATTGTGCTTAAAGGCCGTCAGGGCCTCGGCGTCTGGATAGTCGACAATTTGGTTCTTTTTAGTTAGGAACCGAGTCCAGAATTTCCTGGCTGACTCTCCGGGCTGTTGGGTAATGTGACTTAACTCATCAGCATCCGGTGGTCGCACGTAAGTGCCTTGGAAGTTGTCGAGGAATGCATCCTCAAGATTTTCCCAATTGTCGATGGAGTTCGCCGGCAGGCTATTCAGCCAATGTCTGGCTGGTCCTTTAATCTTAAGGGGGAGATATTTGATGGCATATAGATCATCACCGTGGGCCATGTGAATGTGGAGAAGCAAATCTTCGATCCATACCGCGGGGTCTGTTGTGCCATCGTACGATTCAATGTTGACGGGTTGTCCAAACAAAACCCAAATATCGGAGAAGAAATACGGGCTATAAGAGATCACGCATATAAGAGATCAAAGAACTCAAATAACTTTCATGGATATAAAAAGATATAACTGATCATAAAGTCGAAGTTCATCAGATCCCAACAAACACACCACAAAGAGGACTTACATCATATAGATCTTCAAGAGATCAATGTATTGATAATCAAGAGAGAGAGAGAGAGAGAGGAAGCCATCTAGCTACTAACTACAGACCCGAAGGTCTACAAAGAACTACTCATGCATCATCAGAGAGGCACCAATGGAAGTGGTGAACCCCTCTGTGATGGTGTCTAGATTGGGTCTCGGTGTTCTGGACTCTGCGGCGGCTGGATGAAAATTCCATCATCTCCTCTAGGGTTTCTGGAATATTGGGGTATCTATAGAGCAAGAGTCGGTCCAGGGGGCACCCGAGGTGGGCACAACCCACCTGGGCGCGCCTGGGCCTCCTGGCGCGCCTAGGTGGGTTGTCCCCTCCTCGGGACTCCCCCCAGGTGCAACCAGGGCCCATTGTATTCCTTCTGGTCCATAAAAATCATCGTAAATTGGCGTGGTATTTGGACCCCTTCTGATATTGATTTCCTGCAATGTAAAAAACATGCAGAAAACAGAAACTGGCACTTGGCACTATGTCAATAGGTTAGTACCAAAAAATGATATAAAATGACTATATAATGATTATAAAACATCCAAGATTGATAATAAAACAGCATGGAATGATCAAAAATTATAGATACGTTGGAGATGTATCAGCATCCCCAAGCTTAACTCCTGCTCGTCCTCGAGTAGGTAAGTGATAAAACAGAATTTTTGATGTGGAGTGTTGTTTATCATGTCATATCATATTATTTCTTCACAGCATGGACATTTGGACTTTTATGTGATTCAAAGCAATAGTCTAGTTTTGACATAATAATTTAGATACTCAAGCATATCAACAAGCAACCATGTCTTTCAAAATATCAATGCTAAAACAAGTTATCCCTAGCCCATCATGCTCAAACATTGATCCATTCATGGAACACACTCGAATATTAGCTACACACAATACTTAAGTACGATCATATTGTCCCCTAGTTGGTGCTTTTATAAGAGAGGATGGAGACTCAAATTCAAAAAATAAAAATTGCATAAAGTAAAAGAAGGCCCTTTATAGAGGGAAGTAGTGATTTGTAGAGGTGCCAGAGCTCAAAGCAAAAAAATAGAGACAAAAAACATTTTGGGAGGTGTATCCATCCCACCAACAAAAACGACTTGGGGCATCCCAACACTTTCCATGCTAGATATATCATAGGCGTTTATTCCTTTTTCCACCATAACTTTCACTTTCCATGGCTAACCGTATCCACGGGTGCCCTCCATACCAACACTTTCCAAGGAATTCATTAGTTTACAACATAAAGTAAATTCATTTTTGCATTTCGGGACTATGCATCCCTAATACCTTTGTCTTACTCTGGTGCAATGACAAGTGAATAAACACTCATCGTGAGAATAACACATCTAGCATGGAAAATATTAGCTACTTGTTACCGTTCCGCGAGCAAAACAAACACACAAAAGAGAAGTTCATTTTGAAAATTAGAGATGGCACATGCAAATTTGCTTAGAACGGGAAAAGAATACTGCATATAGGTAGATATAGTGGACTCATGTGGCGAAACTGGTTTAAAGGATTTTGGATGCACAAGTAGAGGTCATACTTGGTGCAAAATGAAGGCTAGTAAAAAGACTGAGAAGCGACCAACCAAGAAACAAATAATCTCATAAGAAAGCATTAAGAATAATTAACACTGAATAATGCACCACAAGTAGGATATAATTTTCATTGCATGATTATTGACTTACGTGCATGCATAGGGAATCACAAACCTTAACACCAATATTCCTACTAGCGCACAATTACTCACCAACATGACTCACATATCACATCATCATATCTCAAAACTATTACTAAGAATCAAGTTTATTTTGTCCAATGATATTCATGACATATTTTTTTCTTTATCCTTCTTGGATATCTATCACTTTGGGACTAATTTTCATGTGTTGCTTTTCATAAGCTCAAACAAATATAAGTGAAGATCATGAGCATAACATATTTTCTTTCTCTCAAAATAATTTAAGTGAAGCAAGAGAGAATTTGTTCAAAAATTTACTAACTCATAAATAAATCTAAGTGAATTAAGAGAGCATTTCTTCAAAATTACTAAGCACACCGTGCTCAAAAAGATATAAGTGAAGCAGTAGAGCAAGTTCATTGCTCATAAAAATTTAACTGAAGCATAGAGAGCAATTCTAACAAGTCATGACATAATTTTGGCTCTCTCAGATAGGTGTTTCCTGAAAGGATTGATGACTTAAAACACAAAATGAAACAAGCAAAGACACATATCATACAAGACGCTCCAAGAAAAACACATATCATGTGACGAATAAAAATATAGTCTCGAGTAAAATACCGATGGTCGTTAGAAGAAAGAGGGGATGCCACTCGGGGGCATCCCCAAGCTTAGTTGGTTTTTCATTCTTGGATAATAGCTTGGGATGCCGGGGCATCCCCAAGCTTAGGATCTTCTATCCTTCTACCATCCATCATAAGATAACCCAAAACTTGAAAACTTCAATCACACAAAACTCAACAAAACCCTTGTGAGATCCGTTAGTAAAAGAAAGCAAACCACTACTATAAGTGTTGTGTAAAACCAATTATTATTTTGTTTTTGTATTATATCTACTGTATTCCAACTTTTCTATGGCAAAAACTCATCAAAGAAAACCATAGAGCCATCAAAATAAGCACACAAGAGAAAGAAAACAGAATCTGTCAAAACAAAACAGTCTGTAGTAATCTGGAACTTTCAAATACTTATGTAACTCCAAAACTTCTACCAAATTATGAAGACAAACATAACTTGTATATTAATATTCTGCAAAAAGTATCAGAGCAAAAGCTCTTTTTTGTGATTTATGATAATTATTTTCGTGAGCGCAAAGTTTCTGTCTTTTTAAGCAAGATCAAACAACTATCACCCCAGAAGATCCTAAAGGCTTTACTTGGCAAAAACACTAACTAAACAAAAAAACACAATCATAACAGTAGAATAATTG
Source organism: Triticum aestivum (assembly GCF_018294505.1). Lineage (NCBI taxonomy): Eukaryota > Viridiplantae > Streptophyta > Magnoliopsida > Poales > Poaceae > Triticum > Triticum aestivum. The sequence goes on from NC_057801.1 coordinate 548,615,986, forward strand.
TGTTAACACACAAGAACAGAAATAAAAAAACAAAAATAAATTTTATTCATTGGGTTGCCTCCCAACAAGCGCTATAGTTTTACGCCCTTAGCTAGGCATAAAGCAAGGATGTAAGTTTTGTCATCTTTGGTCCTAGATCCATAAGATGCCCTCATGATTGATTCATATGGTGGCTTAATTATTGTTCTAGGAAAGTGTTTCATACCTTTCCTCAAGGGAAACTGGAACTTAATATTGCCTTCTTTCATATCAATCACTGCACCGATAGTGCATAAAAACTGTCTACCAAGAATAATTGGACAAGAAGGATTGCAATCAATATCAAGAACAATAAAATCTACGGGTACATAATTTATATTTGCAAGAATAAGAACATCATTAATTCTTCCCATAGGCTTTTTAATAGTGGAATCCGCTAAGTGCAAATTTAAAGAGCATTCTTCAATATCGGTAAGACCAAGCACATCTCATAAAGATTTCGGATTTGTAGAAACACTAGCACCCAAGTCACACAAAGCAAAACGCTCATAATTTTTAATCTTGACTTTGATAGTAGGTTCCCATTCATCATGCAATTTTCTAGGAATTGAAACTTCTAATTCCATTTTTTCTTCAAAAGCTTTCATCATGGCATCGACAATATGTTTAGTAAAAGCTTTATTTTGTTCATAACCATGGGGTGAATTTATCATGGATTGCAACAAAGAAATACAATCAATCAAACAGCAACTATCATAATTAAAGTCTTTGTAATCCAAAGTAGTGGGCACATCACTAGTTAAAGTTTTGACCTCTTCAAACCCACTTTTATCAATTTTCTCAACAAGATTTTCACCCTCCAAAATATTGGGACGCCTTCTACCTAAAGTTGAATATTCTATAGTCCCTTTTTCATCAATCTTATTTTTACTAAACAAGGAATCAATAGAAAAAACACCAATCATTTTAAGATCTTCATCACTTTTGTGAAAGAACTCGCTAGAAAACGCTTTTTCTAAAAATTCTCTTTTAGCTCTAAGCATAGCGGCTCTTTTCTTACTTTCATACATAGAAACATAGAGAGCTTTAACTGATTCATCTACTTTAGGCACAAAAAATTTCATCTTGAGATATGAGCAATTCTATCAACACTTCTAGACAAATCATCAATCTTATTCAGCTTTTCTTCTATGGAAGTGTTGAAATTCTTTTTGTGTGTTGCTAAATTCATTAATATTATTCTCAAGATCAGAGGTGTTCCTATTATTATTGTAAGATTGATTTCCATAGGAATTACCATAATTATTAGAGGAATTGCTAGGAAAAGGCCTAGAATTAAAATTACCTCTATAAGCATTGTTGTTGAAATTATTGCGAGAAATAAAATTCACATCTATGGCATCACTATTTTCTTAATCAAAATAGACAAAGGCATATCATTAAAATCAATAGGGGCACTTTTACTAGCAACCAATTTCATAAGAGCATCAACTTTTTCACTCAAAGAAGAAATTTCTTCAACCGAATTCACTTTTTTACTAGTAGGAGCCCTTTCGGTATGCCATTGTGAATAATTTGCCATGATATTATCAAGCAACTTGGTGGATTCTCCCAAAGTAATTTCCATAAAAGTACCACCCGCGGCAGAATCTAAAAGATTACGAGAAACAAAACTCAACCCCGCATAATTTTTTTTGTATGGTCATCCAAAGATTTAACCCATGATTTGGGCAATTCCTTAGCATCATTTTCATCCTTACCCAAGATTGTGCAACATGCTCATGTTCAAGTTGCTTGAAGTTCATGATCTGGGTTCTAAGGGAAATAATTTTTGCAGGAGGAAAATACTTAGTGATAAAAGCATCCTTGCACTTATTCCAAGAATCAATACTATTGCGAGGCAAAGAAGAGAACCAAATTTTTGCGGAATCACGCAAGGAAAACGGAAATAATTTCATCTTGAGCACATCTTTGTCCACATCTTTTTTATTTTGCATATTGCATAATTCCTCAAAGGTATTAAGATGGGACGCGACATCCTCATTAGGAGTACTGGAAAATTGGTCTTTCATAACAAGATTCAGCAAAGTAGTATTAATATCACAAGTCTCCGTACTAGTGGCGGAGGAGCAAGCGGAGTGCCAATAAAATCATTGTTGTTGGCATTTGAGAAGTCACATAGTTTGGTGTTCTCTTGAGTCAAGATAACCACACAACAAGATGGCACTCAAAAACAGATCCGGCAAGAAAACGGCGAACGGAAAAAGAGAGGCGAATAAAACAACAAATTTTTGTGAAGTGGGGGAGAGGAAAACGAGAGGAAAATAATGTAAATAACAAGGAGATGAGATTTGTGATTAGGAACCTGGTTATGTTGATCCTCCCCAGCAACGGCGCCAGAAATTCCTTTTGATGTCACTTGAAGCTACGGCGGTATTTTCCCAAAGAGGAAGGGATGATGCAGCACAGCGATGGTAGGTATTTCCCTCAGATATGAAACCAAGGTTATCAAACCAGTAGGAGAACCAAGCAACACAATGTAAACATCCCCTGCACACAAAGAACAACACCTCGCAACCCGACGTGTTAAAGGGGTTGTCAATCCCTTTCGGGGTACGACACCTAAAGATAGGCAAAGGACGTGAGGTAAATTTGTAGATAGGATAAATAGATCACTGAACAAATAAATTGCAGCAAGGTATTTTTGTATTTTTTGGTTTAATAGATCTGAAAATAAATGCAAGGAAAATATATGACAAAGAAGACCCGGGGGCCGTAGGTTTCACTAGTGGCTTCTCTCGAGAAAAATAGCAAATGGTGGGTGAACAAATTACTGTTGGGCAATTGATAGAACTTCAAATAATCATGACGATATCCAGGAAATGATCATTACATAGGCATCACGTCCAAGATTAGTAGACCGACTCCTGCCTGGATCTACTACTATTACTCCACACATCGACCGCTATCCAGCATGCATATAGTGTATTAAGTTCATGGAAAAACGGAGTAATGCAATAAGAACGATGACATGATGTAGACAAGATCCGTTTATCTATTGCGGCAAATATGGATCCCATCTTTTTATCCTTAGTAGCAACGATACATACGTGTCGGTTCCCTTTCTATCACTGGGATCAAGCATCGTAAGATCGAACCCACTACCGGGCACCTCTTCCCATTGCAAGATAAATAGATCAAGTTGTCCAAACAAAACTGTCGGGGATATACCCCGCGGTATGAACCGGCCAGAAATATGACCCGGTCGGGCTTGGCGGTTTACTTGAGACCCGGCTGACACTTGGCGATTCACTAGCAACCCGCCCTGACCAGACGCTTTACAAGCAACGTGCCTATGACTCACTGGTAACCCGGCGGGCGGGACAGATGGATGACAAGGCCCGGTGGCCCAATGGGCGGTTCATGGAAGGCCGGGTCATGTTATGATGGGCCGGTTTAAGAGAAAGGCATAAGGAATATTCTCCTACAAAGGAAGCAAGACTAGGACTCCACTTGTAATAGAGTAATCCTAATCCTACTAGGACTAGTCATGTAACCCGCCCCTCCAACATATATAAGGAGGGGCAGGGCTCCCCAAAGAGGGACAAGGAAGAAGAAACAATCTCTAGGGCTAGATACAAATAGAGGAGAGCCGGTTTACGGCGACTCCCATGAGCATAATGAGACCTAGCCACAAACAACATGTAGGGCTATTACCGGATGATGTTTCCCAGGGCCCGAAGTTGTCTACATCTTTGTCTTGTGTGTTGCGTCTCTCGTCCCGATCAACCCCTCTCAAGCTACCACATAGATGCATTGGCCTCGCGACTAAGTCGTGACACTAAGGACATCTGACATGTTAATTCCACGACAGTCGGCGCCCACCGTGGGTCCCGCGCACGATGGTGTTGAGTTCTTGGAGGGATCTCTCCCAAAGATCGAGAAGTTTTGCAAATTTTTCCGGATAAAAAATAACCGATTTGGAAGGATTCATATCAACCGGAAGTTCATCAGTCAAAGGTCAAAGGAATGTTTTCAGCAATGGATTATACAAAGTCAACCGGCCATGTCAGCCGAAGCCAAGACGTTCTTTTCTTCTTGTCAAAATTCTGATTGGTGCATGTGTACAAGGAAAAATACTAGTAGAAGGAAAGAATGACTACGTGAGTCTCGTCTGTGGTTATCAAAGAAAGGGATACATCAAGGGAGATGACAGCAAGTAGGACTCGGTCTCGATCTCCGCTTCAGGTCTTCACTTTCAAGTTGCATGTTGTCGAACCGGCACCGGGTCTCCGCTTCTGCTTGCCTTTACTGTACTACATCACATCAGCAAAGTTACACCTTCGCCTCTAAACCGTCCGGCTTCATCCGCCGAGCTGCTAAACCGTTGTTGTCGCAGTACCAAGGGCCGGCTCATTACAACGGCGGCCTCGTATTTTGGTTTGCACCCATGTGGTGTGGAGGACGTGAGCAACATGCCTTACTCATACGAGGAGATCAAAAGCTACTGTTGTTTTCTTCATCTCATGAAGACAAAGAAAAAGAAAGGGACAAAGGAGGAGAGGTCACGTGGGGTTGCGTCTGGTCTTATTCTGAATCATCATTCACGTTCATCCGGCAAAAAATACCAGGTGTTATTTTTCCTATGTATTTTATCAGTACATATTAATTTATCCGACAACAATTACTCTGCCCTGTAATATTTTTATACAAAACAATTTTTTATGCCATTATACCTTGGATACGGAGTGCATGCACTAGCATTTGTCCATGCCACGCTGCTTGACAAACATGCGTGCAAAGCAGCGCTTCCCACAGTCCAGTCTACATCAACTCGTCAGGGTCGTGCGAATTACCCAATAAAGCGCGCACAGGCCACCGTCCCCCGTAGTCCGGTCTACATCAACTAAGCCGGGACTGCGCCTGTGATTGACTCGCGTGCCGACACCGGCTTACAATGCCACGGACGACTCGCCCGTCCGCTCTCGCAGCCGGTTCATGCGTCTGCACCGGCTTACAACAAGGACAACTTGCTTGTCCGCACTAGCGCACAATGCCGTGGCCGACTTATCTATGTTGCCTCTAATGATGCGGTCGTCTTTTTCATCCGTCTCTCGCGGCCTGGTCTACCTTAGCATACCGGGCCGCACCTGTCTGCATGAGCTAGTTATTGAGTATGAGCAAGTCACAGCTTGGGTAGCCCGATTTTCTTTCTACAAAATGAAGGAAAATTATCATATACTATCAACCGCCGTCTGCACTGGGTGGCCCAGTGGGCAGGCGCACAAGTCGCCACCACTACAATTTGGTTAAACTTCAAATAGCCTTGGAAGGAACCATTGGCCGAGTTGCTGACACGGCTCCTACGGGATCATTTATAACCCGCCGCAGTCACCTCAACCTTCTGTGGATTTACATTGTGCTATCAACACCAATGATATGCCACTTATGTCGGTTTATATCACGGTCCAATATGGAGAATCTCAAGCCAACTCCTCGAGTCACCTTGAGACTCGGGGGCTACAATGATATGACTCAGCAAATGTCTGCGGTTTTCAGTGAAGTCAGGAACCCCAAGACGTTGGACGGAAAGATAACCCAGTCCCGGAGGCTACTACCATATTGATGAAACTATAAAGGCCGTCAGAAGAGTTCTGGGTCATCAGAAATGATTCCGGTTTAAAATCCTGTTCAAAGACACATCTCTCTCTCTCATAAAGCATTGAAGCTCTCAAATATCCGGTTTAAAATCCGGCTCAAGGGAAGTCAGTCTCACTGAAGCTCTCCAAATATCCGGTTTACAATCCAGTCCAAAGGAAATTTATCTATCATGAAGCTTTGAAGCTCTCAAATCCGGTTGAAAATCCGGTTCAAGGGGAAATCTATCTCCCACAAATCTCTGAAGCTGTCAATATCTGGTTCAAAAACCTGGTTCAAGACGAATTTATTTCTTGCAAAAAGTTAAAAGTTGCCGAAGAGGACCTGCTGCCCTGACACGTGGTTCAAACATGGGTATCATGCCTTATGGACTCATCTTCATATGATCACTTGGGGGCTTCCTGTTCAAACATAGGTGTATTCACCAAAGAGAACATCGCGTTACTACCCTCTTGATGCGGCTTTCAAGCCAATATTATCATAAGAGCATAGCTCTGTTTACTTCAGTAATCCGGCTATCAAGCCAATATTATCCTAAGGGGTGAAAGAGAGTATTGTTGCTACGCACAGCTCAAACATAGGCACCCATAGAGCACAGCTCACAAAAGTTACTTGGAGGCTCTTTGTGCAACGCAACAAAGAGTTTGAAAGGACCCTTGTAATATGCTATCAAGCCCGGCTTGGAAGCCTGGTGTATTCACCTAAAACCCCGGGTTAACCTGCCTTCATCAAGTAAGCCACTCCTTTCTAGGTAATCCTGGCATGACCCGCCGAACATTTGACAAGTCAATCTTATACAGACCCTGAACTTGTCAAAGTTAAAACGACGATTGGTTAGTTGGAGGCCCATCTTGAAAGGCTTTGCAAAAATGGTTTAACTCAGCGGCCTAGCAGCCCATGAAAAGCCTCGAATTTGGGCATGGCGGCCCTTGAAAAGCCTCGACTACACGGTTTGATTTGCCTTTCTCAAGATTTTTCCCTTTTGATAAAATTTTATGTTGAACCGGCGTCTATTGACCCGGCATGGCTAGCAGTCATCAAATTAAGCCGGTGTTTGTTAACCCGGCTTGGCTTTCAGCTACAAGTTGTCAGACCACATTCAATTATAAACCAGTGTTTATTAACCAGGCCTGGCTTTGACTATAAGTCGCCAGGATGATCATCTGGTGTTTATCATAACCCGGCATGGCTTCATTGTAAACTAGCAAAGCATGGTGGGAATTACCAGCAAAGCATGGTGGGAGTTATCAGCACTCCAGATTTGGGTTATCACCCTTACTACAATAAAGTTGGTAAACCAACAATGTGATTCAATGTCACAGGTATGATATATTTCATATTTGATTATTCTTAAGTGCAGCCTTGGTTATAAACCCGGGTTATATGTTGGGCATTTGACCATCCGGCAGTAAACCTCCAGGACACTTTAAACCTGTTGTATGCAGAAACAGGTTGAATAAAGCATAATTATAAATCACCAGCATTTATTAACCCGACCTGGCTTTTAAGACGATAAGTCGCCAGTATATGATGAGAAATTATCCGTTGTTTGTTGAACCGGCTTGGCTTTGGACTATAAGTTGCCAGTATATATTTGGATTGCGCCATTGGAATTAGGCACTCATAAATCATTGGATTATATTATTCAAATCTTTAATAGCCAACATGGCTGGATTTTTATTATGTTTATCAATAACCGTCATTATGATTGAGGTTTTCAAAGTCGCTTTAGCGCAATGGATATTATTTTATTGATGGATATAATTTCTTCTACAATGAAAGGAATAGTCTCGAGTCGGTGCAGGCTTAAGACCCGGCACTTGGGGGCTACATTATTCAAATTGAGATTACATCAAATATGCAAGTCCCATGTCACTGCCAGCATGGACCATGGCACTTGGGGACTAATGCAAAGTCAATTTTTCATCACCTTATTGAAGACCCGACTCATCACATTGTAATGACCCGGCCCTTGGGGGCTACACATCACTGCTCAAATCTACATGATTATATTTACAAAGTACCTGCTCATTATTGCATAATGACCCAGCCCTTGGGGGCTACACTGGTTGAAGTTTTTATGAGCATAAGGCAATTTCAAGTCCCAGGTTGCTGCAAGCATGACAACCCGGCACATGGGGGCTACATATATGAAGTATTCAGTTTTTTGCTACCACATAGATGCATTGGCCTCGCGACTAAGTCGTGACACTAAGGACATCTGACATGTTAATTCCACGACAGTCGGCGCCCACCGTGGGTCCCGCGCACGATGGTGTTGAGTTCTTGGAGGGATCTCTCCCAAAGATCGAGAAGTTTTGCAAATTTTTCCGGATAAAAAATAACCGATTTGGAAGGATTCATATCAACCGGAAGTTCATCAGTCAAAGGTCAAAGGAATGTTTTCAGCAATGGATTATACAAAGTCAACCGGCCATGTCAGCCGAAGCCAAGACGTTCTTTTCTTCTTGTCAAAATTCTGATTGGTGCATGTGTACAAGGAAAAATACTAGTAGAAGGAAAGAATGACTACGTGAGTCTCGTCTGTGGTTATCAAAGAAAGGGATACATCAAGGGAGATGACAGCAAGTAGGACTCGGTCTCGATCTCCGCTTCAGGTCTTCACTTTCAAGTTGCATGTTGTCGAACCGGCACCGGGTCTCCGCTTCTGCTTGCCTTTACTGTACTACATCACATCAGCAAAGTTACACCTTCGCCTCTAAACCGTCCGGCTTCATCCGCCGAGCTGCTAAACCGTTGTTGTCGCAGTACCAAGGGCCGGCTCATTACAACGGCGGCCTCGTATTTTGGTTTGCACCCATGTGGTGTGGAGGACGTGAGCAACATGCCTTACTCATACGAGGAGATCAAAAGCTACTGTTGTTTTCTTCATCTCATGAAGACAAAGAAAAAGAAAGGGACAAAGGAGGAGAGGTCACGTGGGGTTGCGTCTGGTCTTATTCTGAATCATCATTCACGTTCATCCGGCAAAAAATACCAGGTGTTATTTTTCCTATGTATTTTATCAGTACATATTAATTTATCCGACAACAATTACTCTGCCCTGTAATATTTTTATACAAAACAATTTTTTATGCCATTATACCTTGGATACGGAGTGCATGCACTAGCATTTGTCCATGCCACGCTGCTTGACAAACATGCGTGCAAAGCAGCGCTTCCCACAGTCCAGTCTACATCAACTCGTCAGGGTCGTGCGAATTACCCAATAAAGCGCGCACAGGCCACCGTCCCCCGTAGTCCGGTCTACATCAACTAAGCCGGGACTGCGCCTGTGATTGACTCGCGTGCCGACACCGGCTTACAATGCCACGGACGACTCGCCCGTCCGCTCTCGCAGCCGGTTCATGCGTCTGCACCGGCTTACAACAAGGACAACTTGCTTGTCCGCACTAGCGCACAATGCCGTGGCCGACTTATCTATGTTGCCTCTAATGATGCGGTCGTCTTTTTCATCCGTCTCTCGCGGCCTGGTCTACCTTAGCATACCGGGCCGCACCTGTCTGCATGAGCTAGTTATTGAGTATGAGCAAGTCACAGCTTGGGTAGCCCGATTTTCTTTCTACAAAATGAAGGAAAATTATCATATACTATCAACCGCCGTCTGCACTGGGTGGCCCAGTGGGCAGGCGCACAAGTCGCCACCACTACAATTTGGTTAAACTTCAAATAGCCTTGGAAGGAACCATTGGCCGAGTTGCTGACACGGCTCCTACGGGATCATTTATAACCCGCCGCAGTCACCTCAACCTTCTGTGGATTTACATTGTGCTATCAACACCAATGATATGCCACTTATGTCGGTTTATATCACGGTCCAATATGGAGAATCTCAAGCCAACTCCTCGAGTCACCTTGAGACTCGGGGGCTACAATGATATGACTCAGCAAATGTCTGCGGTTTTCAGTGAAGTCAGGAACCCCAAGACGTTGGACGGAAAGATAACCCAGTCCCGGAGGCTACTACCATATTGATGAAACTATAAAGGCCGTCAGAAGAGTTCTGGGTCATCAGAAATGATTCCGGTTTAAAATCCTGTTCAAAGACACATCTCTCTCTCTCATAAAGCATTGAAGCTCTCAAATATCCGGTTTAAAATCCGGCTCAAGGGAAGTCAGTCTCACTGAAGCTCTCCAAATATCCGGTTTACAATCCAGTCCAAAGGAAATTTATCTATCATGAAGCTTTGAAGCTCTCAAATCCGGTTGAAAATCCGGTTCAAGGGGAAATCTATCTCCCACAAATCTCTGAAGCTGTCAATATCTGGTTCAAAAACCTGGTTCAAGACGAATTTATTTCTTGCAAAAAGTTAAAAGTTGCCGAAGAGGACCTGCTGCCCTGACACGTGGTTCAAACATGGGTATCATGCCTTATGGACTCATCTTCATATGATCACTTGGGGGCTTCCTGTTCAAACATAGGTGTATTCACCAAAGAGAACATCACGTTACTACCCTCTTGATGCGGCTTTCAAGCCAATATTATCATAAGAGCATAGCTCTGTTTACTTCAGTAATCTGGCTATCAAGCCAATATTATCCTAAGGGGTGAAAGAGAGTATTGTTGCTACGCACAGCTCAAACATAGGCACCCATAGAGCACAGCTCACAAAAGTTACTTGGAGGCTCTTTGTGCAACGCAACAAAGAGTTTGAAAGGACCCTTGTAATATGCTATCAAGCCCGGCTTGGAAGCCTGGTGTATTCACCTAAAACCCCGGGTTAACCTGCCTTCATCAAGTAAGCCACTCCTTTCTAGGTAATCCTGGCATGACCCGCCGAACATTTGACAAGTCAATCTTATACAGACCCTGAACTTGTCAAAGTTAAAACGACGATTGGTTAGTTGGAGGCCCATCTTGAAAGGCTTTGCAAAAATGGTTTAACTCAGCGGCCTAGCAGCCCATGAAAAGCCTCGAATTTGGGCATGGCGGCCCTTGAAAAGCCTCGACTACACGGTTTTATTTGCCTTTCTCAAGATTTTTCCCTTTTGATAAAATTTTATGTTGAACCGGCGTCTATTGACCCGGCATGGCTAGCAGTCATCAAATTAAGCCGGTGTTTGTTAACCCGGCTTGGCTTTCAGCTACAAGTTGTCAGACCACATTCAATTATAAACCAGTGTTTATTAACCAGGCCTGGCTTTGACTATAAGTCGCCAGGATGATCATCTGGTGTTTATCATAACCCGGCATGGCTTCATTATAAACTAGCAAAGCATGGTGGGAATTACCAGCAAAGCATGGTGGGAGTTATCAGCACTCCAGATTTGGGTTATCACCCTTACTACAATAAAGTTGGTAAACCAACAATGTGATTCAATGTCACAGGTATGATATATTTCATATTTGATTATTCTTAAGTGCAGCCTTGGTTATAAACCCGGGTTATATGTTGGGCATTTGACCATCCGGCAGTAAACCTCCAGGACACTTTAAACCTGTTGTATGCAGAAACAGGTTGAATAAAGCATAATTATAAATCACCAGCATTTATTAACCCGACCTGGCTTTTAAGACGATAAGTCGCCAGTATATGATGAGAAATTATCCGTTGTTTGTTGAACCGGCTTGGCTTTGGACTATAAGTTGCCAGTATATATTTGGATTGCGCCATTGGAATTAGGCACTCATAAATCATTGGATTATATTATTCAAATCTTTAATAGCCAACATGGCTGGATTTTTATTATGTTTATCAATAACCGTCATTATGATTGAGGTTTTCAAAGTCGCTTTAGCGCAATGGATATTATTTTATTGATGGATATAATTTCTTCTACAATGAAAGGAATAGTCTCGAGTCGGTGCAGGCTTAAGACCCGGCACTTGGGGGCTACATTATTCAAATTGAGATTACATCAAATATGCAAGTCCCATGTCACTGCCAGCATGGACCATGGCACTTGGGGACTAATGCAAAGTCAATTTTTCATCACCTTATTGAAGACCCGACTCATCACATTGTAATGACCCGGCCCTTGGGGGCTACACATCACTGCTCAAATCTACATGATTATATTTACAAAGTACCTGCTCATTATTGCATAATGACCCAGCCCTTGGGGGCTACACTGGTTGAAGTTTTTATGAGCATAAGGCAATTTCAAGTCCCAGGTTGCTGCAAGCATGACAACCCGGCACATGGGGGCTACATATATGAAGTATTCAGTTTTTTGCTAGTGACTGAGATGAACAACATGGATTTCTTCAAAGTGGCAGTAATTATATGGAAACAAGTCTTAAATCATCACTTTGTTCTGTTCAAGACTTGGGGGCTACAGGTAATATGGATATAAGGGAGAAATATCTTCCGATTTTCAGTTTTGAGCAAACCTGATTGACCTGGCATCACGAATCATTATGACCCGGTGTCTGCAACAATCATGAACCGGCGTTGGCAACAATCATGAACCAGCATTGGCAACAATCATGAACCGGCATTGGAAATAATCATGACACGGAATTATCAGTTTTTATAACCTGGCAATTTTGGAAATCATAGATCGAAAAGTTCTATATTTTCAAACCGGCTGAATATCAGTTGAATATTTGAAGACCAATATTTTTTCAAGTCAGAGCATTGAAGGCCGATTCAAATGGATTCTTTATTTACAATATTTCTTCCGCAAGCAAATTGATTATGAAGCTGGTCTATTGACTCGGATTTTCTAGAAGGAAGAAATGACAAGGATTTAAGGATGATCAAGCGCCGGCTTACAAGAATCTTTAACCCGGAGCACAAGCCGCTAAGTTTGTTCTTGTGTTTATGTTGCAGATCAGTTTAACATGGATAAATCCAAATTAAACTGGGGGCTAATGTCGGGGATATACCCCGCGGTATGAACCGGCCGGAAATATGACCCGGCCGGGCTTGGCGGTTTACTTGAGACCCGGCTGACACTTGGCTATTCACTAGCAATCCGCCCTGACCAGACGCTTTACAAGAACCTGCCTATGACTCACTGGTAACCCGGCGGGCGGGACAGGTGAATGACAAGGCCCGGTGGCCCAATGGGGGGTTCATGGAAGGCCGGTTCATGTTATGGTAGGCCGGTTTAAGAGAAAGGCATAAGGAATATTCTCCTACAAAGGAAGCAAGACTAGGACTCCACTTATAATAGAGTAATCCTAATCCTACTAGAACTAGTCATGTAACCCGCCCCTCCAACATATATAAGGAGGGGCAGGGCTCCCCAAAGAGGGACAAGGAATAAGAAACAATCTCTAAGGCTAGATACAAATAGAGGAGAGCCGGTTTATGGCGACTCCCATGAGCATAATGAGACCTAGCCACAAACAGCATGTAGGGCTATTACCAGATGATGTTTCCCGGGGCTCGAAGCTGTCTAAATCCTTGTCTTATGTGTTGCGTCTCTCATTCCGATCAACCCCTCTCAAGATACCACATAGATGCGTTGGCCTCGCGACTAAGTCCTGACACTAAGGACATCTGACGTGTTAATTCCACGACAAAAACCCAAATATCAGAGAAGAAATACGAGGCTATAAGAGATCACGCATATAAGGGATCAAAGAACTCAAATAACTTTCATGGATATAAAAAGATATAACTGATCATAACTCGAAGTTCATTAGATCCCAACAAACACACCGCAAAAAGGACTTACATCATATAGATCTCCAAGACATCATTGTATTGATAATCAAGAGAGAGAGAGAGGAAGCCATCTAGCTACTAACTACAGACCCGAAGGTCTACAAAGAACTAGTCACGCATCATCGGAGAGGCACCAATGGAAGTGGTGAACCCCTCCATGATGGTGTCTAGATTTGATCTCTGTGTTCTGGATTCTGCGACGGCTGGATGAAAATTTCGTCGACTCCTCTAGGGTTTCTGGAATATTAGGGTATTTATAGAGAAAAGAGTCTATCCAGGGGGCACCCGAGGTGGGCACAACCCACTTGGGCGCGCCTGGGCCTCCTGGTGCGCCCAGGTGGGTTGTCCCCTCCTCGGGACTCCCCTAGATGCAACCAGGGCCCATTTTGTTCCTTCTGGTCCATAAAAATCATCGTAAATTGGCGTGGTATTTGGACCCATTCTGATATTGATTTCCTGCGATGTAAAAAACATGTAGAAAACAACAACTGGCACTTGGCACTATGGCAATAGGTTAGTACCAAAAAATGATATAAAATGACTATATAATGATTATAAAACATCCAAGATTGATAATAAAACAGCATGGAATGATCAAAAATTATAGATACGTTGGATATGTATTAGGTAGACGTAGATGCTCGTTCTCCCAAAATTTGAATGAACTGCTAAACACCCTCTGCTCGGTGGAATTCGCCCGAGCAAATAAGTGGGAGACACGAAATTACCGTCCTGTGTGGGACACACGTCAATTGGCCCATTGTACATCAAGGGTAGGTTCTAAATTCATCCGATCGTGCCTTCCCCTTGGCTGAAATGACAAGTGCCGAATAATTCATAAACCATGGGCGGCAAAACACCCTCTCCTCGCCCGAAATCGTTGGTGCCGACTATTTCGAAACACGCCCTCCTCACCCGAAATCGCTCATGCCAACTATTTCAAAACACGCCCTCCTATCCCACAATCGCTCGTGCCCACTATTTCAAAACACGCCCTCCTCACCTGAAATCGCTCGCGCCCACTATTTGGGAGAAGCAAAGTTACTCTAGTATCCCCGACCCTTAGTACATAGACCCAAGCCCAGAAGCCTAAAGGCATGCGTAGAACTATAACTCCCCCCACACACATTTCAGATAAATGCATCCGTAAGACATGGTTCCCCCTCCCAATTCCCCATTCATACCTCATGGCGCCAAATCACCTTCTCCTCGGAAGCTCCCTTCTCCCCAGCCACGAAATCTCAGCCCCTCCTCCATGGCACCCCCCACTTCACCAAATTCATCGCCGCCCTCCTCCCCAATACCGGAGACGTTGTTCGTTTTCCATTGTACACTGGGTTGCGTGCCTCTTACTCCATGCTGCCAAAGTTGCCTCGACGACGGCCGCATGAACCGTACCGGAGCCGATTCACCCCCGCCATTGTGCATGGCTCCAGAGCAGCATCAACTTCGGATGCGTCCAGGGCCCCAACGCTACTTCCCATAGCCTTCGACCTTCGCGACATCTCTGCTTTCCTGCTGCCAGTAGCCACCGCAACCGCGCCGGCCTCACCGACTCGACAGCTAGAGCTGCCTACTTTACCAGGCCACAAGATAGGTCATACACTCATCTCAAATCACTTTATTTAGGCGTCAGTTGTCTAAATTTTTATTCTGGCCCAATCGATTCCTAATGGGAAGCAGCACCCCTTGAGGCGGAGGAGCTCCTATGCTGTCGGTTGGCTGGTGTCTAATGTAAGGGTGCGGGGGCGCAAGTTTGCCGCAGAAGCGGCACTTAGGTGGCTATCTTAGAGTTGCGTGTGTTGAAGGTATTGCCGCCATCGGATCTGATGATGGCGAGTCTTTGTGGATTAGCTAGGGGCGGTGCAACCACGGTAGTGCGGTGGGGCGGGGAGTGGGGTTTTGGTCAAAGCTCTCGCGGCCAGGGACGATGTTGGCAGGCTACTCTGTCGGTGGTCGCTGGCTCTTCTGGGAAGATTCTGAATAGTGTCAACCAGTAGGCACAAGACGGCTGTCAAGCCATCCGGCGTTGATCAGACAGTACCAAAATAAAATAAAATTGTGTGACCCCAATTTAGTTTTCAGTCAACAGACGTGTGACCACTCTCGTACCTTACTGTTGATCTCTTGGGGTATTTCTTCATATCAGAGATATGTGTCGTTCTTAACATTTTGCGTTTTCTGCATCTTCAACCACATCGTCTTCCTTCTCACCGCAGCTACTCCAACAAGGGAAGCATACACCAGAAGGGAGCTATACTCCCCACTCAACAGTTCCCCGCATCGAATTTGTGTGCCCGACATGGACAGCCACAACAACTATAGGGTCATCGACAAGTCAGCACATGATGCTCACTCCTATGGATGGCGGCCAGATAGGTTGTACGCTCATCTTACTTGTGTGCAACATTTATGGCTTTGTTATTCATCTAAGCATGGAAAATAGATTATCACATTTCATTGTATATTCATGCTGATCTCATAAGAGTCTTGTTTAGGAGTTAACCTTGTTCCATTGTTCAGATAAGAGACTTGTTCTTTAGGTAACGTTGTTCCATAGTTATCATCCATCAGCCAATGTTATCCCACAGGATGGTGATTATACCACTTCTAGTATTACCTATGTTGTTCTTTAATACTTTTGTATGCCATCTAGTTAATCTCTACTACAAACGATACATATTTTGTAGCTTTCATCTGTGTTCTCCCTTTAGTTTTTGAGACCTATTGCTGCTAGTTAAGCCCAATCCTACTATTTATGTCATCTCCTACAGGAACTCATTACATAAATCTAACTACTAGTTATCTTCCATGCATGTCCGATATAATTGCACACACTGATATATCCACAAGAACCTCACGGAGCAATGTAATAGCCAACAAAATTGACGTCAATGATACCCAATATGATGGAACAAGTAAAGGCAGTTCTTCAGAAGACTTGCAGAAATATGTTGAATCCTATTCACCCTACAAGGTCCTTCCTCTAACTTGGCTCGTGATATGGGTACATCATGCATATAATGTCCTGGAGTGCATCTACTCTGTTGCAATGCCATGTGCTTAGCCTACTGATCATGCATGTAAATATGTCATGCCTTCCTGTTTTTCAGTACCTATTCCATTCATGATAACATGTTTGCAAATTCAAGTACTGTCATTCTACTCTGTCGCAATGCCATCTACTTAGTTTGTACATCATGCTTCTGAATATCTTATGCATTGTTATTCATTAGTATGTACTTCATCTATCTACCATACCATGTTTTTTTTACATTGAAGTGATGTTCTAGTGGTCTATTGCAATGCCATCTTAGTTTCCCAATCATAAAAGCATATGTTGCCTTAGTCTTTTTCTGTATGTATTCCGCTATCATACAATTTTACATTCAACTAGTGTTTTTTACTGGTTGTCCTATCGTATCCCTAGCTCTTACATCATACTCCCTCCGTCCGGATTACATGTCGCAAAAATGGATAAAAATGGAGGTATTTAGAACTGAAATACTCCTAGACACATCCATTTATTTCCGGATGGAGGGAATACATGTCAATATGTCAAGCCTTTCTATTCTTCAATACCTATTCCATCTCTTTGTCGTAGCATGTTTTATAACTGAAGCACTATATAAGGCATGCAAGGGGAAGACGACTATCTTAGAATCTGAAGGGTTACAAACAAGGTCTTTGCAAAAGATTGAAAAGCCAGGAGATAGTAAACCAACTCTGGTGTTCATAGATACTTCTCCAGCATAGAGAAACCCAATTCCTACTGAAATAAGCAGATTCAAGTGGCCAAAGAACTAGTCCGCTCCAGTCCAGCAAAAATATGTCAACTCCATTCTAAAAAGCATATGCTATCCTCACATCATGAAATTTTGTAGCATTCAGATCATATTTTCTACATGTTTCTTACCCATCTCTCTTTTAGAAAATAAGCTTAAAGGATAGAAGACTTTCTAAACTGGGATCATGTTCGAGGAAAGTATCTGGCGGGAATTCTCTGTGCTCCAATGTTGATGTATGTACTTGTTCTATATCACTAAATTTTTACATCAGCATATATTTTTTTAATCGGCGTGAATCCAACCTTTATCTAATCTAAATTTACTTGTAGAAAAATGTATAATTAAAGGCGACAATGTTGATTTTTGTAAGGAAAACTGCCTGGTAGTTTTGCATACTGAGTTGCATGAGTGTACTATCTCAAATCATGCACATTACTAAATTGTAGTGATGTTCTGGTTGCCCAATCATTCATTGTGTCAATGTTGCTTTCCTATTACCTTAACTGGCTGATGATAGTTGCACCATATTGTGTTAATTTGGTGTAGGTTGGTCTGGTTTGGTTTCCCAAAAGTTCATTGTGCCAATGTTGCTTTCCTATTATTTGACCTGGCCAATGATAGCAATGCTAGTGTCTTAATTTGGTGCAGGCTGCTGAAGATAAGAAGACAAACTCTGAAAACAGCAAGGCAACCCCATTGTTTCTTTCCAATAAATCTAGACCAGGTAATATGGGAATAAATCTTGATTAATCTGTTTGGTTCCCCTCATAATTTATGTTATGATGCAGTGGTCGAGACACCCTCCACTATCAATAATACAAGCCTGCCAAAATCGCCATCTGAATCTGTTGAGTTTCCTCTATCTCAAATCCAACGGAAAAATGTATCTTTGTGAATGAATTATTGGCTGAAGCAATCATGGAAATCATGGAGGAATCAAAGGTGCATATTCTTGCGCAACAACAACCGCTCAATGTTTTCAGAGACAATGTATCAAAGAAGGAAGAACTTGCTCACATGCTTATGGGCGTCATCTGCCCTGAGGTTGCAGATTGTGAGGTTGTAGATCGTTAAGTTCTGTTCATTTATTTGCACTGGCATCAATCTTTGATTTCCCAGTGGATGTAATTTCCTGTAATATATGCTAGATATGCAACGTTTTTCCTTGTATGTCACACGTTTGCTTAGTGCGCCTCACATTCCAGCTAACTGGTCGCTAGGAAGGCAAAAAGGCAGTGAAATTTTTAGTTAGCACGAACAATTGTGGCCCAAATGAAGGAAGCCCACTGCCCTTAATGGGCTTCCCTAATGGGCCCGCATGGGCCAAAATTCTCATAGGCCATTGATTGATCGGTTTTTGTCTTGTACATAATTGCTCATCATAATGGGCTCAAATTATAGTTGGGCTGGCATCGACGTTATCTAATTGGGCCTACAGCCAGGTTCAAACTCTATAGGGCCCATTATGTTAATGGGTCGTAACTAGGCCGAAAGCTCTATTGGGCCGCTATAATTGAAACAAGCAAACAGTTAATGCTCGGCCTTGTTACCTCCCGGGTCATTAAAAGGCCGACATCGAAGCGGGCAATAAGTGGGCTCATTTGATTTCACGGGTCGTTAACAGGCCGATACTAAGGTTGGGCTATATATGGCCCAACTGTATTATGGGCCTCTAGCAGGCCGAAAGTGACAGCGGGCTGGTACTGGACCACGAAGAACATGGGCTGCTAAGAGGCTGAAAGTTAGGTTGGATTGTATATTGCCCAGCTATGTTGTGGGCCTTTAGCAGGCCGAAATCTAAACCGGGTTGGTATTGGTCATGAAGAGCATGGGTCATTAAGAGGCCAAAACTCAGGTCCGACTGCAAATGGCCCAACTCATTTATGGGTCGTTAACAGGCTGAAAGACACATCGGGCTGGAAATTGGCCCAACACTTAAATGGGTCCTTAAAAGGCCGAAAGACGTACATCCTGAAAATTAGCCCATCCCTTGAATGGGTCGTTAATAGACCAAAACCACAAGGGGCCGAAATTGAGCCCAAATATATAGCAAGCTGTTAACAGGCTCGAACTGACGATGGACTACAATGGTACTAAACGGTTAACAGGTCGTTAACGGGCTGAATTGGCACATCTCGTATGGGTTGTGGGCTTAAATGGACCAGACACCAGTAGGCCCTATATGGGCCGGCCTGCTAATTTTGAGCAGGCCGGCCTCTTTCACCTAAATGGGCCACTATTGGGCCTTGCCACGTGCCAATGTATCATAGGCGCATCCCGTACAATGAGTGGATGACATCTATCCCAACACTAAACCGACAAGTGGATCCTCCGGTGAATAATAATTTTACACATGGAAAATCCCCATTGGTCGGGGCTGTTAACGGGTTACCGGATCCAAACCGGAACCTGATAGCTTAACGGTGACCCGTTACAGTGGATGCCACGTGTCGGTTACCCTTGACGAAAACACTTCCATGACGCGTCGTTTATCATCATGGAAGTGGACACTTCCGTGATGATAATTTTGGTATTGTCATGAAACACTTCCATGACAGCACGAGTATGACTATCTTGATTCTGTCATAAAATCGTCATGGATGTACATGCATGACAGAAAACGTGACCTACTATGACAAGCACATATCATCACAGAAGTGTATTTCTTTGCAGTGTTATGATCAACGTAATAAAGTTGGCATCCCTGAAACTCGGGGCCTCTATCGTTTCATCACATATATTGTGCATGTGTCTTTTATTAATTTATCATAAGATCACTTGGGGGCTTCCAACTCACCGAGTTAAGCTTCTCGCCCTCTTGACCGGCAAATAAACGCCACAATATGGGCTAAACCTACCTGTCTGCTTGATGCGACTCCGAAGAGGTGACCCATCGTACTCTTGACAGTCAATCTTAATGACCCTGAACTAGTCAAGGTTAAAACGGCGGCTTAAGTCACGTGAGAGCCGGCTTACAGAAAGCAAGGATAAACCAACATGTTCGCTTGATGCTACTCCGAAAAGGTGACCCATCATACTCTTGACAGTCAATCTTTATGACCCTGAACTAGTCAAGGTTAAAATGGCGGCTTATGTCACGTGAGAGGCGGCTTACCGGAAGTAAAAATAAACCAATGCTATCATGCTAGCTTCATTGAAGCAAGACTCGAGCCTTGAAAGCCCGTATTTTTATACTCTATTATCATAGACATACATCATCATGCATTGCATCATACATTGCATCATCATACAATGCATCATATATGCATGCATATGTTGGTTTATGCTACAGGAACCGGTTTTCAAACCGGGTTACATTATTCAAATCTTTAATGGCCAACATGGCTAGGTTTTCATTGTGGTTATCATAACCAGTATTGGATGATTGAGGTTTTCAAAGCCACTTCAGAGAAATGGTTATTATCCCCTCATCCAAAAATACCAGCTTACAGCAAGGAGCATGGTTCAACATTAATATGCAAGGCATTCAGGAACATCATCCAGACAGTGGATATGATTTTATTCTATAATGGAAGTAAATAGTCCCAAGTCTCTGCAGGCACATGACCTGACACTTGGGGGCTACATTATTCAAATCAAGATTACATCAAGCATGAAAGTCCCATGTTGCTACAAGCATGCACCACGACACTTGGGGGCTAATGCATGGTCATTTTAACTAGTATCATTGAAGACCCGACCATCACATAATGATGAGCCGACCCGTGGGGGCTACCAATTGCTCTTGTCAAAATTTCAAACTACACAAGCCTTAATCCAGTATGTCAATAGTGACCCAAAGCTTGGGGGATACATCATATGATGTTCTTTTCAAAGGAGTACATGTAAGTCCCAGGTCGCTGCAGGCAAGACAACACGACACTTGGGAGCTACAACATTCAGTTGTTTACCAAGATTATACGGTCCAAATTGAAGATCTGGCCATCACATACTGATGAGCCGACCCTTGGGGATACACATGTGAAAGTGCAAAACATCCAGTTTATGATTGGAGACTTGGCTGGACAAATTGGTTATCTCCAAAGTTGCAACATTTATATCGAAGCAAGTCTTAAGCTATCACTACATTACTTACTTAAGACTTTAGGGATGCAGGTGATATGAATATAGGAGAGGTACACCTTCAACTTCTCAGTTTTGAGCAAACCAGGTATCATATTCTCCTCTAAGCTATTCATAGAAAGGTCCAGTAGCCGATTCAATGATTATTAGTTGTATTTACAAAAAGCAAGCACTAAGTCATCACAAGGTATAAGGACTTGGCCTGAAGAACTCAGGAAGACCAATTATGTGACCCGGTGTCTGTAACAATCATGACCCAGTATGATCAAATTCTATAACTCGGAAATTTCGGCGATCGCAACTCGGCAAGTTCTACATCCTCAAGCTGGCTAAAAATCAGATGAATATCTTAAGTCCAATATTTTTGTTAAGCCAGAGCATTGGAAGCTGACTCAAATGGATTATTTTCCCCAATATTTTTTTGCAAGAAATCAATGTCAGCAAATTGATTTTGAAGTTGGCCTACTGTTATAAAGAAGAGACTCAGACTTTGCATGGGGGACTCCCTTAAATATAATGAAGAGACACGATATGGAATAATTCAAGAATTGCAGGACCCAACAAAGATTGACTCGGTCGGGTGTTTTCACAGAAGGAAATAACAAGGACTTAAGGATGAACAGATGTCGTCTCAGAAGAACCTTCGACCCGGCGCACAACCTATCAAATTTGTTCTTGTTTTTATTTTGCAGGATAAGTTTAACATGGATAAATCCAAATTAAACTGAGGGCTAATGTTGTGGATATACCCTGCGGTATAACCCGACCTGAAATATGACTCGCCAGGACTTGGTGACTCACTGGTGACCCAGTCCAACTTGGTAACTCACTGGTGACCCGGCTGAGCTTGGCGACTCACTGGTGACCCGGCTGAGCTTGGTGACTCACTGGTGACCCGGCTGAGCTTGGCGACTCACTGGTAACCCGATAGGCGGATCAGGCGAATGAAAAGGCACAAGGCCTAGAAGGTGGCTTGTGCGAAGACCAGTTCAAGGTACATTATCTAGTGGGCTAGCTTGAGAGGAAAGGCATAAGGAATATTTCCCTTACAAGGGAAGGAAGATCTGGACTAGGATTCCACTTGTAAATAAGAAAATAGACTAGTCCTAATCCTACTAGGACTCTACATGTAAGCCGCCCCTTCAACTTATATAAGGAGGGAAGGGCACCCCAAGAGGGAGAAGGTGGAGACAGATAGATAAGTCTTAGACAAGATCAAAGTAGATGCTCTCGAGATAGAGGTACTGAAACACCGCCCTTGTAACCGAGAAGATCATCATCATCAATATCAATCAAGCAAGATGTAGGCTTTTACCTCCACTGCGAGGGGCCGAACCTGGGTGAAAACTCGCATCTCTCAGTTCCGACCAATCCCATTCAAGCTACTACCTAATTGTGTTTGCCTCACGACTAAGTCCTCACACTAGGACATCTGTCGTGAAAAAACCACAACAGTTACTATCACTATATCACTACTTCTATCAAATTGTGGCAAGAAAATTATCTATCTAGGTCTGGTTGGATCGATAACTCAACTTCCAAGTCTTATAAATATTCTTTGGCTCCCCTTATGTCGAATCAATAAATTTCGGTTGAAATACTTCCCTCGAAGACTGTCGCCATCCCCTATACTTGTGGGCCATCAAACACATCCCCGACAACACATGTATGACTATCTTGAATCTTTTATAAAACCATCATGGATGTATATGGGTGACAGAAAACGTGAACTATTGTGACAAACGTGCATACTCATGGATGTTTTTTGTCGTATGACACAAGTATACAGGTTCAGGCCCTCTGCCATGGAGGTACATACCTAGTATCTCACGAGGAGGTGTTCTTGTGTATACATTTGAGAATACAAGGGTTACGAACTGATGATCCACAAGTATAGCAGATCAATTGTAGCCTCTTTCGATAAGTAAGAGTGTCAAACCCAACGAGGAGTTAAAGGTAGAATCTATATTCTCTTCAAGTTTTATCGACCACGGATAGAACTCTATGCACACTTAATGTTTGCTTTACCTAGAACAAGAATAAAACTAATTTGTAGGTGTAAGGATATGTTTGGAAGAATAAAACTAGAAGTACTTAGCAAAAATAAAACTAGGAGTAATTTGCAAGGTAATAAAAGTTAGTTTTAGTAGAGAGATTTTTGTAAAACAAAGAGAAAGATTCTCCATAGGCAATTGTATATAACACGATAGATAGTTATCATATGCAATGAGGGAGAGGCATACACTAACACACTTTCCATACTTGGATCACATGTTATTATGATTGGAACTCTAGCAAGCATCTGCAACTACTAAAGATCATTAAGGTAAAACCAAACCATAGCATTAAGTAACAAATCCTCTTTACTCCCATACACAACAACCCCTTACTCGGGTTTAAGCTTCTATCACTCTCGCAACCCACTATAAGAGAATCATGAACATATTGCAAACCCTATAGCGGTAATCCCACACACATGTGCTACACAGAGGGCACCATAGCACATCACCATATCAACATACAACTCATATCAATAACACAATAACACAATTAATCTGTAGGACAAAAGAAATCTACTCAAACATCATAGGATGGCAACACATCATTGGATAATAATATGTCGCATAAAGCACCATATTGAAGTAGAGAATTACAATAGGAATAGAGAGGTTACACCGCTGCATAGAGGGGGGAGAGTTGGTGATGACGGCGGCGAAGTTGTTGGTGTAGATCACAATCATGACGGTTCCCTCGGTGGCGCTCCATCGCTACTAGAAGAGAGGGGGGGAGCCCCCCCCCCCTCATTCTTCTTCTTGCTTGCCCCCCCCCCTAGATGGGATGAGAGTTTTCCCTTAGGTCCATGGCTGCCATGGCTCCCGGCGGGCAAGAGCCCCTCCGAGATCGGATCTCTCTCTCCCTCTCTGTTCTCCTCTGTTTCGTGTTCTTGTTTTTTCTGGCTGGAAACCATTTCTTATATTCCCGGAGATCCGTAACTCTAATCGGGCTGAATTTTTAACACGATTTTTTCTCGATATAAGCTTCCTTGCGACCGAAGAAGGACTCCAAACAACTTACGAGGTGGCCACAAGGCAACCCCATGCGGCCTGGGGGGTAGTGGTGCCCTGATGCCTTGTGAAGGTTGTGGGACTCCGTTTGCGTTGATTCCACCTCCCAAAAATCACATATGTTCCAAAATAAATCTTCATAAAATTTTATCGCGTTTGGACTTCGTTTGATATGGAATTTCTACGAAAAAACATGCAAAAAATAGAAAATAGCACTGGGCACTGGAACAATATGTTAGTCCCAAAACTAATATAAAATGTTGCCAAAAGTATATGAACGTTGTAGAATATTGGCATGAAACAATAAAAAATTATAGATACGACGGACACGTATGACGAACCTCTAACTGGGCTTCAGCGGTAGTCTTATATAGAGTATGTTGTTCCCCTGGCTTATCACCTAGCTATGTTACATGTGCTAATACGTAATAACGCATGACCACAAGTGGTAACAGATGCTTTTAATTATCTATGATAAACGACTAGTAACGCTAGGCTTCAATGATTAGTGAATGTCGCTCCTAACTTCTGGCCTCCTCGGTAAACCGAGTGAAGCTGATTCGAGTGAGGGTATGCCCTTTGCAGTGTGAATTGAGAGACCTTTGATTAAGTAAGGGAATTATCTTTGCGGGTGCCCACACCAACTAACAAATCATCTTATTACTAGCATTGTCTTCGGCCATAAAGAATATAGCTTAAGTCTCGTTGGGCCTTAGCTGGACTTTATATTGTTGTGGGCCTACCCGATGGGAGATAACCTCGTCGGCACTGGGGCTTAAGAAAAACATAGGAGTAGAGTGACTAAAGTGGGTTCTTTTGAGGACTTTGGCTTGAATTTTTTTTGTTTGAAGTTCATACTAAAACACCTTTGTTTGTGCCCCTCTTTTCCGATGGGGAAAGTTGCATGAAAAAACAAAAAAAATCTACGCACACGCAAGATCTATCCATGGAGATGCATAGCTATGATAGGGGGAGATCATCTTCATACCCTTGAAGATCGTTAAGCAGAAGCGTTTATCAACGCGGTTGATGTAGTCGTACACTTTCATGATCCGTCACGATCAAGTACTGAATGTATGACACCTCCATGTTCAGCACACATTCAACTCGATGATGTCCTCACCTTCTTGATCCAGCAAGAGAGGCGAAGTAGTAGATGAGTTCCGGCAACACGACGGCATGGTGATGGTGGTGGTGAAGAACAATCTCCGCATGGCTTCACCAAACACAACGAAAACTATGACGGAGGATAAACTAGATGGGGGAGGGGTTACCGGCACACAGCTTGGTGAATCTTGATGTGTTCCGGGTGCTAGCCCTGCCCCTCTGTTTATATGTTGAGCCCTATGGTCGCTTCTTGGAGAAAGAGCCTCCACAAAGTTGGTTTGGCACGCAAGGCAAGAGTCCTTCTCGAACTCCAGGACAAGACGCTAGGGTCCTTGGTAGGGCTGGAAAAAAAGCTCGAAGCTCGCGAGCTAAACAAGTAGCTTGTGACTCGGCTCGAATCGACTCGAACTCGAAGAATAACGAGTCGAGCTGAGCTTTAGTTTAAGATCGTTTATAGACCAAGTTAAACGAGCCAATCTCACGAGTACTCGTGTAACTCGTTAGGCTCCATACAATAGATCAGCCACTCCCAATACAAAGAAAGATCAGCCACTAAACAGCCTACGTCCCAGGCGCACAACCCAAGGCCGAGTAGTTGAAGGCCTAGCCTCCTAGGAGACTCACGCGTTACAAGAAAATTACAATTGTATAGTGATATATATGTTTAATATATACATAATCATTTTTATCATATTTGAGAGCTTTATGTTTATATCTTATATGAGCTTAACAAGCTAAACGAGCCAGCTCGTGAGTTATACGAGTCGAGCCAATCTTGGGTTTGAGCTCGTTATAGTAACGAGTCGAGTCAAGCTAGCTCGTTAACGAAACAAGCTCTAGCGAGTCGAGCCGAGCTGGCTCGACTCGTCTCGAATTCCAGCCATAGTCCTTGGTGTCTGGCCCTTGGCCTTCGCAAACTCCTTTTGCACCTTCCTAAACCCTTGTGGGATTTACCCCTTGGCCCAAATAAATTTTTCTCGTACCCGAACATTTTGGGAAACATCCGAAACCCCTTCCAGTGAATTCCGGAACCCTTCTAGAGACCAAACACTATTATCCCATATATCAATCTTTACCTCCGTACTATTCCGGAGCTTCTCGTCATGTCCGTGATCTCATCCAGAACTCCGAACAACATTTGGTCACCAACATACATAACTCATATAATACTATATCGTCAATGAACGTTAAGCGTGCGGACCCTACGGGTTCAAGAATGATGCAGACATGACCGAGATGCTTCTCCGGTCAATAAGCAATAGCGGGACCTAGATGCCCATATTGGTTCCTACATATTCCACGAAGATGTTTATTGGTCGAACCTCTATGACAACATGTGTAGTTCCCTTTGTCTGCCGGAATGTTACTTGCCCGACATTGGATCATCAGTATCTCCATACCTAGTTCAATCTCGTTACTAGCAAGTCTATTTACTCGTTTTGTAATACATCATCATGTAACTAACTCCTTAGTCACTTTGCTTGCAAGCTTCTTGTGATGTTGTATTACCGAGAAGGACGAGAGATACTTCTCCGCTACACGGAGTGACAAATCCCAGTCTCAATCCATGCCAACCCAACAAACATCTCCGGAGATACATGTAGAGCACCTTTATGATTACCCAGTTATGTTGTGACGTTTGATGGCACACAAGGCATTCCTCGGAGTCTGGGAGTTGCATGGTCTCATGGTCGAAGAAACATGTATTTGACATTAAGAAAGCAGTAGCAATAAACTGAACGATCATATGCTATGCTAACGGTTGGGTCTTGTACATCACATCATTCTCCTAATGATGTGATCCCGCTATCAAAATACAACTCATGTCTATGGTTACGAAACCTTAACTATCTTTGATCAACGAGCTAGTCTAGTAGAGGCTTACTAGCTAGGGACTTAGTATTTGTTTATGTATTCACACATGTATTTAAGTATACGGTCAATACAATTCTAGCATGAATAATAAACCTTTATCATGAATAAGGAAATATAATAATAACCACTTTATTATTGCCTCTAGGTCATATTTCCAACAGTTTCCCACTTGCACTAGAGTCAATAATCTAGTTCACATCGTCATGTGATTAACACCCAATGAATTCTAAGGTGTGATCATGTTTTGCTTGTGAGAAAGGTTTTAGTCAATGGGTCTACCACATTCAGATCCGTGCATATTTTGCAAATCCTTACGTCATACTGTAGATGCTGCTATCATGCTTTACTTGGAGTTGTTCCAAATAACTGCTCTATTATACATATTCGGTTTGCTACTCAGAGTTATTCGGATCGGAGTCAAAGCTTGCATCAATGTAACCCTTTACGACAAACTCTTTATCGCCTCCATAATCTAGAAACATTTCCTTAGTCCTCTAGTTACTAAGGATAATTTTGACCGTTGTCCAGTGATCCACTCATGGATCACTCTTGTACCCCCTTTTCTAGACACGTGGCAAGGCACACATCAGGTGTGGTACACACCATGGCATATCATATAGAGCCTATGGCTAAGGCAAAGGGGTGACCTTCGTCCTTTCTCTTTCTTCTGCCATGGTCGAGCTTTGAGTCTTACTCAACTTCACACCTTACAATACATGCAAGAACTCCTTTTTGACTGATCCATTTCTAACTCCTTCAGAATCTTGTCAAGGTATGTACTCATTGAAAGTCTTATCAAGCATCTTGATCTATCTCTATAGATCTTGATGCCCAATATGTAAGTAGCTTCACCGGGGTCTTTCATTAAAAAATTATTTTTCAAATATCCTTTTATGCTATCTAGAAATTTTATATCATTTCCAATCAGCAATATGTCATCCACATATAATATCAGAAATGCTATAGAGCTCCCACTCACTTTCTTGTAAATACAGGCTTCACCATAAGTCTGCATAAAACCGAATGCTTTGATCATCTCATCAAAGCATTTATTCTAACTCTGAGATGCTTGCACCAGTCCATAGATGGATTGTTGGAGCTTGCATACTTTGTTAGCACCTTTAGGATCGACAAAACCTTCTGGTTGCATCATATACAACTCTTCCTTAAGAAACCCGTTAAGGAATGCAGTTTTGACGTTCATTTGCAAAATTTCATAATCATAAAGTGCGGCAATTGATAACATGATTCAGACAGACTTAAGCATCACTACAGGTGAGAAAGTCTCATCATAGTCAACCTCTTGAACTTGTCGAAAAACTTTTGAGACAAGTTGAGCTTTGTAGACAGTGATATTACCATTAGCGTCTGTGTTCCTCTTGAAGATCCATTTATTCTCAATGGCTTGTTGATCATCAGGCAAGTCCATCAAAGTCCACACTTTGTTCTCATACATGGATCTTATCTCAGATTTCATGGCCTCAAGCCATTTGTCAGAATCTGGGCTTGTCATAGCTTCTTCATAGTCCGTAGATTCGCCGCTGTCCAACAACATGACTTCCAGGACAGGATTACCATACCACTCTGGTGCGGAGCGTGTTTTGGTCGATCTACGAGGTCCAGTAGTAACTTGATCGGAAGTTTCATGATCATCATCATTAGCTTCCTCTCTGGTTGGTGTAGGCATCACGGGAATAATTTTCTCTGATGTACTACCTGTTGTAGAATTGTCACGGCAGATGTCCTTAGCGCAAGGACTTAGTCGTGAGGCCAACGCATCTATGTGGTAGCTTGAGAGGGGTTGACCGGGACGAGAGATGCAACACACAAGACAAGGATTTAGACAGCTTCGGGCCCCGGGAAACATCATTCGGTAATAGCCCTACATGCTGTTTGCGGCTAGATCTCATTATGCTCATCAGGGAGACACCGCATAAGTCGGCTCTCCTTTAGTTGTGTCTAGCCTTAGAGATTATTCTTCCCCCCTCTTTATATAAGTTGAAGGGGCGGGTTACATGTGGAGTCCTATTAGGATTAGGACTAGTCTATTACAAGTGGAGTCCTAGTCTTGCTTCCTTTGTAAGGGAATATTCCTTATGCTTTCCTCTTAAGCCGGCCCACTATAACATGAGTCGGCCTTCTCGGCCTTGGGCCTAGTCCTCTATTTGACCTGCCATCGGGGCCATTAGTGAGTCGCCAGGCTCGTGAGTCGTCAGACCAGTGAGCCGCCGGACTCATAAGTCGCCAATCCTTCGGCGGGTTACTAATGATATGCCAAGTCCCAGTCGGGTCATATATCCGGCCGGGTCATACCGCGGGGTATATCCCCGACACTAACTTCCAATTCGAGAGAAGATACAACTACCTCATCAAGTTCTACTTTCCTCCCACTCACTTCTTTCGAGAGAAACTCCTTCTCTAGAAAGGACCCATTCTTATCAACAAAGATTTTGCCTTCGGATCTGTGGTAGAAGGTACACCTAATAGTTTATTTCGAGTATCCTATGAAGTAGCACTTCTCCACTTTGGGTTCGAGCTTATCAGGTGAACCCTTTTCACATAAGCGTCGCATCCCCAAACTTTAAGAAATGACAGCTTAGGTTTCTTGCCAAACCATAGTTCATATAGTTTTGTCTCAACGGCTTTAGAAGGTGCCCTATTTAACATGAATGTGGATGTCTCTAATGCATAACCCCAAAATGATAAAGGAAAATAGGTAAGAGACATCACAGAACACACCATATCTAATAAAGTACAGTTTCGACGTTCGGACACACCATTACACTTAGGTGTTCTAGGTGGCGTGAGTTGTGAAACTATTCCATGTTATTTTTAATGAAGGCCAAACTCGTAACCCAAATATTTACCTCCGCGATCTTATTGTAGAAAATTTCTTTTCTTGTTACGATGATTCTCCACTTCACTCTGGAATTCTTTGAACTTTTCGTGTTTTCATACTTGTGTTTCATTAAGTAGATATATCCATACCTACTCAAATCATCTGCGAAGGTCAAAAAATAACGATACCCGCGCGTGCTTCAACACTCATTGGACCGCATACATCGGTATGTATTATTTCCAATAAGTCATTAGCTCAATCCATTGTTCCGTAGAACGGATTTTTAGTCATCTTACCTATGGTTCACAAGTATCAAATGATTCGTAATCAAGTGATTCCAAAAGTCCATCCGCATAGAGTTTCTTCATGCGCTTTACACCAATATGACCTAAATGGCAGCACCACAAGTATGTTGCACTATCATTATCAACTTTGCATCTTTTGGCATCAATATTATGAATATGATGTGTATCACTACAATCGAGATTCAATAAACCATTCACATTGGGTGTATGACCATAGAAGGTTTTATTCATGTAAACAGAACAACAATTATTCTCTGACTTAGATGAATAACCGTATTGCAATAAACATGATATAATCATGTTCATGCTCAACGCAAAAACCAAATAACATTTATTTAGGCTCAACACTAATCCCGAAGGTATAGGGAGTGTGCGATGGTGATCATATCAATCTTGGAAACACTTCCAACACACATCGTCACCTCGCCCTTAACTAGCCTTCATTTATTCTGCAACTCCTGTTCCGAGTTATTAAACTTAGCAACTGAACCGGTATCAAATACCCAGGGGCTACTACAAGCATCAGTGAGGTACACATCAATAACATGCATATAAAATATACCTTTGTTTACTTTTCCATCCTTCTTATCTGCCAAGTATTTGAGGCAATTATGCTTCCAGTGACCATTTCCTTTGCAGTAGAAGCACTCAGTTTCAGGCTTGGGTACAGCTTTGGGCTTCTTCACAGGAGCGGTAACTTGCTTGTTGTTCTTCTTGAAGTTCCCTTTCTTTCCCTTGCCTTTTTTCTTAAAACTGGTGGTATCGTTAACCATCAACACTTGATGCTCTTTCTTGATTTCTACCTCCACCGATTTCAGCATCACGAAGAGCTTGGGAATCGTTTTCGTCAAACCTTACATATTATAGTTCATCATGAAGCTCTGGTAGCTTGGTGATAGTGACTCGAGAACTCTGTCAATCACTATCTTATCTGGAAGATTGACTCCCACTTGATTCCAGCGATTGTAGTACCCAGACATTCTGAGCACATGCTCACTGGCTGAGCTATTCTCCTCCATCTTCTAGGCAAAGTACTTGTCAGATGTCTCATACCTCTTAGCACGGGCATGAGCCTAAAATGCTAATTTCAGCTCTTGGAACATCTCATATGTTCCATGGCGTTCAAAACGTCTTTGGAGCCCCGATTCTAAGCCGTAAGGCATGGCACACTAAACTATCAAGTAGTCATCAGATCAAGCTTGCCAAACATTCATAACATCTACATCAGCTCATGCAACAGGTATGTCACCTAGTGGGGCATCAAGGACATAATTCTTTTGTGCAACAATGAGGATAATCCTCAGATCATGGACCCAGTCCGCTTTATTTCTACCATCATCTTTCAACTTAGTTTTCTCTAGGAACGTATCAAAAAATAGGGGAGCCATATCACGAGCTATTGATCTACAACATAATTTGCAAAGACATTTTTGACTATGTTCATGATAAATTTTAGTTCAATTAATTGAAATACTAATGAACTCCCACTTAAGTTAACATCCCTCAAGTTGTCTAAGTAATACATGATCCATATCAACTAAACCATGTCCGATCATCATGTGAGACAGAGTAGTCTTCAATGGTGAACATCTTCATGTTGATCATATCTACTATATGACTCATGTTTGACCTTTTGGTCTCCAGTGTTCCGAGACCATGTGTGTACATGCTAGGATCATCAAGTTTAACCCAAGTATTATGCTTGTGCAAAACTGGCTTACACCCGTTGTATGTGAACGTAGAGTCTACCACACCCAACTATCACGAGGTGCTTCGAAATGACGAACTTTAGCAATGGTGCATACTCGGGGAGAACATTTTTTCTTGAAATTAAGTGAAGGGATCATCTTATAATTCTACCGCCGTTCTAAGAAAAATAAGATGCATAAAGGATAAACATCACATGCAATCAAAATATGTGACATGATATGGCCATCATCATCTTTTGCTTTTGATCTCCATCTCCAAAGCATCATCATGATCTCCATCGTCATTGGCGCGACACCTTGATATCCATCATTGCATCGGGGTCGTCTCGTCAACTATTGCTTCTACAACTATTGCTAATGTATAGTGATAAAGTAAAGCAATTAAATGGCGCTTAATGATTGACACGCACACTGGTACGCATCGGTGCAATACAAACAGTTTTTAACCCCTTTCCACGATGGCACTTGGAACCGTCGCCAAGTGAGTGTGGGAGATAGGGGGTCCTTACCACATGACCCATAAACCATCGGGGATAGGCCCTCTTGGCACACGGGCTGGGGGGAAATGAGCTCGTGTGCGACTAGGCGAGGCATCGAAACCCAATTGTTTTCGTTCGTATGTACATCCCACACGATGAATCCCAGAAAAACATTTCCGTTTGTATGTATATCACACACGGTCAATCCAGGGAAAATGTTTCCGTTCGTATGTACTTCCCACACAGTCAATCCAGGGAAAACGTTTTTGTTCGTATGTACATCCCACATAGTCAATCCAGGGAAAAGGTTTCTGTTCGTATGTACATCCCAAACGATTAGACTGTTATAGTCGTGTGAAAAACATGGACATCAACATTTAATCTGCTGATATATTTATGATAGGTACGTTATTGTACACGGTTCAAGAATGTAAAATGTGTGTGATGCCTCTACTAACGCCAACGTGTACATTTTTGTAACTGCGAGCGATTCGTATTCCTATCACACACGCACACTGGTTTGAAATGTTTGTCGTATTACCACGAATCGCACATGCATATGAGACAAAACCGTGTGTGCATCCGACAGGCATCGCAAACGTTTTACGTCAAAGAACTATCTGTTTTCTTTTTTCATCGCACACACTGCTTTCTTTCTAACCGTGTGCACATTATTTTATTCGCTCTTGTACAAATCTTTTTGGCTGTAATTTATTATTTGAATTGGAAATTTTGAAATATGAAACATGCAATTCAAATTCTCAGCACAATGTTTTAACAACGAGTCCATAAATAAAATTGTCGGTACAATATGTTCAGTAATTACAGGATTAGACAACAATTAACTATGATGAACCACAATATTTACAGGCGATAAAGGTGAAGACACAAGTGTAAATCATTTTGACTGTTGATGTTGTTGAAGAAGCGGAATGCCCATAATGTGCCTTTCTGCATGCCACAAGCATGAACAACTTTTGTCCACCCCCTTGTGACGATTGCCCGCTCATCCTTCACCGCCTTCAGGAAGACTTCTAGAGCATTATCATGATAGCATGAATTATATACTTTAACCTTAGTTGCCTCCACTCTGGTCATGTAGTTTGCAAGGTAATCATCAGTAAATAGCTTCAGAAACCACTGAAAAGAGAAAAATATTAGATCATGAGGTCTAATAGAGTAACTTGTTGTGAGCAGGGGAAAAGGCAACAGATTACTTACCACCTAAAGTTCACCGATGTCTTGGACAAACTGTAAATAAAGAGCTTAATTCCCATCATCTGTTTCTTTCGCCTAACAATCTTTCTTAATTTCCTCACTTGACACTTGTTCATGAATATCTCATTGCCCCATACGCAAAAGTGATTGAAGCATGGATCAGTACCGCTCATATACGTACCTACAAGCAACCAGTAAATGTTACAAGCTAAATGAGATTGTAAAAATGATGTAAAATACAACTACCTACATTCCTAAGTACAAGTATTTTTAGAGATTTCAATATGAAATACATACAGATGTATATAGAATTATAGATATAGTTTAGATTAGAATCTAGATTCACTCATTTTTCTCCTTATGTAGTCTACATTGGAATCTCTAAAAATACTTAAATTTAGGAATAGATGGTGTATAAGACATGGGATGCAGCTAACCTCGACGGCAAACAACAACATCGCCCATTGTAGCCCTGTGTTAGTACATGGAAAGCCAATGTTAACTACAACTGGGTTAACATCCACCAAAAATAGCAAATGGTGATAAAACACAGCATCTATAGTGATATCTTCATTGCGAAAGAGTTGCACGGTAGCAAAGGGACGGATTAAAAATGGATACAACTGTTAATTGCAACAGGCTTAACAACATCCTAGTTCATGTTTTGTAAGTTTGTAGCCACTGAAATACAATTGTTTAAAAATGGATACAACTGTTAATTGTAACAGGCTTAATGGCCATTGAAACTGGTACTCATAAAAAATTGGCAAAGTTAAACATCACAAGGCAGGTGCTGCCAGAGTAGATAATGGCCTAGTTGTCTATAAAAAGGTAGGGAAAATAGCTAAAACGTGTTAGGCATGTTTACTACAAGATGCTTAAGACATCGACCATACAAAACATAGCCATTAATTGCAACTGGTATTGGTAAGATTGAACTAGTGAGTTCATACTTGGTAAGTCCTGAGAGGTAGTTGCTAGGGCACTTCATATTGGCCAGAGCCCGCCCAAAGTCAGCGGTGGTGGAGGCGGGATCTTCCTTCGGGTCGAAGCGTGGATCAGTGCCCCCGACATGTGTACCTACAAGAAGCAAGTAAATGTTAGAAGCCAAACTGCAATTGCACAAATGATGTAAAATACTGTAAGACATGGGATGCAGCGAACCTCGATGGCAAACAACAACATCGCCCGTTATGGCCCTGCATAAGTACATGGATAGGCATGTTAAGTACAACAGGGTTAGCATCCACCAAAAACAGCAAATGGGCAGCATCTCTAGTATATCTTCATTGCGGAGAGTAGCATGGTAGCAAAGTTTGTTACTCGTATTGGTGAAATTGAACTGAACATTTAATACTTGAACATCACACAATGTGTAGTACTAAAATAAACAAGGCACAAACATGCTTAATACATCAACCGTACAAATCATAGCCATTGCAAGTGGTATTGGTAAGATTTAGCTGGTCAGATCATACTTGTTAAGTCATGGGGGGTAGTCATTGGGGCACTTCTTCTGGGCAAGAGCCTGCACCATGTCGGCGGCGTCAAAGGTGAGGTGTTCCTCCAGGTCAACACGCACAGCGGCCATCGCACCATGGACCGCCATCAGCTCCTCGACCTCCACGTGATATGTGGTTGGGCTTGCGCGGTGATGTTCTGGAGGTAGGGACGGTGGGGATTTGGAGGCATGAGGATGTTTTGCAGGCGCTGAAAGATCGTGGATGTCGCCTAGAGGGGGGTGAATAGGCGCTTTAAAATAATTACGGTTTAGGCTTGAACAAATGCGGAATAAACCTAGCGGTTAATTTGTCAAGCACAAAACCTACAATAACTAGGCTCACCTATGTGCACCAACAACTTATGCTAAGCAAGATAAGAAACTATGTGATAGCAAGATATATGACAAAGAACAACATGGCTATCACAAAGTAAAGTGCATAAGTAAAGGGGCTCGGGTAAGAGATAACCGAGGCACGGGGAGACGACAATGTATCCCGAAGTTCGCACCCTTGCGGATGCTAATCTCCGTTTGGAGCGGTGTGGAGGCACAATGCTCCCCAAGAAGCCACTAGGGCCACCGTAATCTCCTCACTCCCTCGCACAATGCAAGATGTCGTGATTCCACTAAGGGACCCTTGAGGGAGGTCACCGAACCCGTACAAATGGCAACCCTTGGGGGCGGTCACCGAACCCGTAAACTTTGGCAACCCTTGGGGGCGGTCACCGGTACCCGTAAAGTTGCTCGGGGCGATCTCCACAACCTAATTGGAGACCCCGACGCTTGACCGGAGCTTTACACCACAATGATTGAGCTCCAAGCACCACCAACCGTCTAGGGCGCCAAAGCACCCAAGAGGAACAAGCTCAAGGGAACCAAGCACCCAAGAGTAATAAGCTTCTCAACTTGAAACTTCCACGTATCACCGTGGAGAACTCAAACCGATGCACCAAATGCAATGGCAAGGGCACACGGAGTGCCCAAGTCCTTCTCTCCCAAATCCCACCAAAGCAACTAATGCTAGGGAGAAAAATGAGAGGAAGAACGAAAGAAGAACACGAAGAACTCCAAGATCTAGATCCAAGGGGTTCCCCTCACTTAGAGGAGAAAGTGATTGGTGGAAACGTGGATCTAGATCTCCTCTCTCTTTTCCCTCAAGAACTAGCAAGAATCATTGGAGGGATTGAGAGTTAGCAAGCTCGAAGAAGGTCAACAATGGGGGAAGAACACGAGCTCAAAGGATAAGGTTCAATGGGGAGGAAGACCCCCTTTTATAGGAGGGGGAAAATCCAACCGTTATGTGCTCAGCCCGCACACGAGCGGTACTACCACTCGGGCGGAAGAAGCAGGGAAAAGGAGCAGCAAAACACAAACCTTGGGGCGGTAGTACCGCTTATAAGCGGTACTACCTCTCACCCCAGCGGTACTACCGCTGGAGGAGCAGAACACGGGTCCAAAAGAGGCAGGGCAGAGCAGAGTACGGCGGCAGTAATGCAGTAGCGGTACTACCGCCCGATCGGAGCGGTACTACCGCTTATAGGCGGTACTACCGCCCAATCGGGGCGGTACTACCGCTTATAGGCGGAACTGCCGTGCCTTACTGCCGTGCAACTATTGCTAAACCCGACACGAAAAGAGCAAGACCCAAAATCGAGGCGGTAGTAGAGCGGAGCGGTACTACCGCTTGACGCTACAAGCGGTAGTACCGCGGTGGCAGCGGTAGTACCGCAGGGAGAAAACAGAACTGCCATAACTTCTTCATATGAGCTCCGAATTGAGCAAACTCAAGCTTGTTGGATACAAGACAACGAGTAGCATCAAAACAGCCTAAGATAGTTGCATGTGAAGAAGAGGCAAGGAGGTATGCCTAAGATATAGAGGAGTGAACACTCCATCAGAGAAGAACTGGCAGAACCTCCAACATCGAAAACATCATAGAAGATGCATGTGAACTCCGTTTTCGATGAACTCGAGCTTGTCATCAAGATGACCATAAGCTCCAAATCTCACAAGGAGAAGAACCAAACAAGAACCAATAAAGATGATGCAAGGATGCAATGGTTTGAGCTCTCTACGAACGATATGATCAAGCAACTCATCGAGAGCCCCCTTGATAGTACGACAATTGATCCTAAAACCTGGTCTCCCAACTACGACCATGAGACCGGTAAAATAGAAAACCTATCAAGGGCAAACCTTTGCCTTGCACAAAGTCCACTTGAGCTAGATGATGACGATCTTGACTTCCTCAAGTTGGACCACCTTTCTTGATTGCGTTGGCGCGATGAAGACTAGATGATTGCTCCCCCATAGTCCACTATGGGTGAGCCACTCTTCGGCTCATCTTCACAAGTCCATTGATACCACAATGGACGGCATGCTTCAATCACTTGATCTCTTCATGATGCATCACTTGAACTTGCACACCGCATCCTAACCCCACAAAGAACTCTCACGAAGATCATGGGTTAGTACACAAAGCATAATTGACAATGCTTACCATACCATGGGATCACTTGATCCCTCTTGGTACATCTTCTACGCTTTGTGTGTTGATCAACTTGATTCACTCTTTGACTTAGTCTTGATCAACCTCTCACAAGACCAATCTTTTAGGTAATTCCTTGAATAGCACCTTGGTCGACACAAACTCTCCTTAAAACCAACATATGTACTCCAAGAAAAGCGTATGGACAAAACCTTCAAATATAGCTCACGACAACCATTAGTCCATAGAGATTGTCATCAATTACCAAAACCAAACATGGGGGCACCGCATGTTCTTTCAGGCGCCATTTAAGCAATCAGGTCGGGGTCGTGATAGAGATTGGTGGGTAACCTGACTGGATCCGAGCAGAACATAGATGTGGTTGAAGATGTGGTTGCGGCGGCGACGGTTTGAGCTGTCGGTAGGGGGAGGTGTGGGGGGGGGAGGGGGAAGTGGGGGAGATACTGCAGAAATTTGATGGGTGGGAATGTGGTTGGAGGAATAAATTCTAAAATCGCGCCCCTAATGAAAATTTTGCTGCGAAACTTGAAACTTGGGTGGGAGAAACACACAACGGAGATGAAGCGCATAAAATACTCATGTGCGAGAAAACACAAATCCCGTCTCCAAAAAAATGTACACGTGTAATCAATCTTTTTCGGTCAATGGTACGCCTTGTTTATTAGGAACTATCACGCAAGTAACAGACTTATGGATCATTAATGCAAAAAAACGCACACAGGTACAACATAGAAACTGTGTGTTTTGTGATCTTCTAATGATTAACACAAAAAAGCGCACACGGTTGCTAATCAACGCTCAAAGCCCTCAAAGGATGCTCTTACCGACATTGTACGTTAATACTAGAAATTTAAAGTACTACTGGTAATTTTCTCTAATACTACAAACTTAAACTACTTCTCACATGTTGCCATCGGGGCATGCTGGCCAGACGCCGGTGTTATCCTTCCCGGCCTTGTAGGTGGCAGCCAACCGTGCTTCTATCTCTGCCAAGATCTCCTCACTATGGCGTGCAGCCTCTTCTTTCTTGCGGTGGCGGTACTCTCTTTTCTTGACTGCTTTCTGCCTTTTCCGATCCTCTTGTGCAGATTTGGCCGCCTCTAGATCCACCGCTCATTCGGCCATGGCAGTCTCAAAGTCCTCCCACGTAACTGTGTGGCCTCCAGCAACGATAAACTTGGCACGGTGAGATGCCATCGCGTCCTTACCATGTGTGCGGTCACGGGTAGTGAGGAATGTGGCGCGGCGGGATGCCATCGCTTCCTTACCAGTTACTGTGCACCGCGGTGCCATGAACGCCGCTTGGATAGAGCTATGGGACGGAGGGGCCGGGCAGCCGTACAGTGTGGTGGTTTTTAAGAGCTCAACAACAAACGACAAAGGAAATTTGGCTTCCCTTACAATTTTGCTCGTTCATTATCGCACACGGTTCATCTCGGTCACTTCCGAAAACAGTGTGCGCTGAGGCTATTGTGTGTTGCGTTATGATTGGCCGGAACCCCAGCCACGCGGATCGGGCATGTGCACCGTAGGATGCGCCACGATTGAACAGCAATCCATGTCCCGCACATCACATTCGTGCAGCTGTAGCTGGATTGGATTTATATGCGGCAAATGCCTAGAATATGCACATAATCCCTTAAATATGGTAAATGAGCCTAGAAAAATGCCAAATTTGAACACGGTGATTTGCAGGGTGTATGTTCTTCGTAGAATAAAACTCCAGGGCAAAGAACAAAGAAAATTTGGATTCCCCTTCAATTTTGATGATTTCCCTCTCGAAAGCATGGAACTTCCCCGACGATGGTTCAATTTATGAAGGGCGTGCATGACAACATAAGCCAAACCTTCTCAAATTTTCACCAGGGCATGGTGAGTTCATACCATGGCATCATGCCAGACGTCATGTTTTTCAATTATTTATTTCATTTTTTGTATAGTTGAAAACCCAATAAACAAACGTTTGTGGTTGATTATTGCCACACATTTCATCAAAATATCTGTCCATTCCTTGTAAAAGGCATGAAAATTTACTAAATGACACGAGCATCATTTTCCAAACCATTCTTGTGCACCCATTCATGCACCGATTGTTTGAACTTGAATTATGTGCATTAATGCCTAGAAAATGCAAATAATCCCCTAAATATGGTAAATGAACCCGGAAAAGTGTCAAATTTGAACGTGGTTATTTTGCAGGGTGTATGTTCATCGTAGAAAAAAACTCATGGACAAAGGACAAAGGTAATTTGGATCCTCCTTCAATCTTGGTGATTTCCCTCTCGAAACCATGAAACTTCCTCGGTGATGGTTTGATTTATGAAATGCGTGCATGACGACATAAGGATAACATTCTCAATTTTTTACCAGGGCATGGTGAGGCCATACCATGGCACCATGCTAGGCGTCATGTTTTTCAAGCATTTATTCCATTTTTTGTATACTTGTTAACCCAGTAAACGACGCATTTATGGTTGACTATTGCCACACATTTCCTCGAAATATCTGTCCATTCCTTGTAAATGGCATGAGAATTTACTAAATGGCACCAGGATGGTTTTCCAGACCGTTCTTGTGCACTTTTTCATGCACCGATTGTTCGAATTTGAATTGTGTGCATTAATGCCTAGAGAATGCAAATAATCCCCTAAATATGGTAAATGAACACGGAAAAGTGTCAAATTTGAACGTCCTGATTTGCAGGGTATATGTTCATCATAGAAAAAACTCATGGACAAAGGAAATTTGGACCCCCCCCCCTTCAATCTTGGTGATTTCCCCCTCGAAACCATGGAACTTCTTCGGTGATGGTTCGATTTATGAAAGGCGTGCATGACGACATAAGGAAAACATTCTCAAATTTTTCCAGGGCGCGGTGAGGCCATACCATGGCACCACGCCAGGCGTCATGTTTTCCAAGCATGTATTTCATTTTTGTATAGTTGTTAACCCAGTAAATGATGCGTTTATGATTGACTATTGCCACACATTTTCTTGGAATATCTGCCCATTCCTTGTAAAAGGTATGAGAATGTACTAAATAGCACGAGGATGGTTTTCCAGACCGTTCTTGTGCACCTTTTCATGCCCCGATTGTTCGAATTTGAATTATGTGCATTAATGCCTAAAAATGCAAATAATCCCCCAAATATGGTAAATGAGCCCAGAAAAATGTCAAATTTGAACACGTTGCATCTGAGGCAGTATGTTGATCGTTGGAAAAAACTGAATGACAAATTAGGATGGAAATTTGGATTCCCCTTCAATCTTGGTGATTTCCCTCTCGAAAGCATGGAACTTCCTCTGTGATGGTTCGATTTGTGAAGGGCGTCATGATGACATTAATCAAACCTTCTCAGCTTTTAACCAGGGCATGGTGAGGCCATACCATGATGGCACCATGCCAGGCGTCATGTTTTTCAAGC
This sequence comes from Triticum aestivum, assembly GCF_018294505.1. Lineage (NCBI taxonomy): Eukaryota > Viridiplantae > Streptophyta > Magnoliopsida > Poales > Poaceae > Triticum > Triticum aestivum. Next base: position 548,657,166 of record NC_057801.1, read on the forward strand.
ACATATTTCATTTTTCTATAGTTGCTAACCCAGTAAATGACGCATTTTGGTTGACTATTGCCACACATTCCCTTGAAATCTCTGCCCGTTCCTTGTAAAAGGATTGAGAATTTACTAAATACCACGAGTATGGTTTTTTCAGACTGTTCGTGTGCACCTTTTCATGCACGGATTGTTTGATTTTGAATTATGTGGATTAATGCCTAGAAAATGAACATAATCCCCTAATATGGTAAATGAGCCCGGAAAAATGCCAAATTTGAGCATGTTGCATTCAAGGGGGTATGTTGATTGTAGAAAAAACTGAATGACAAGCTAGGAAGGAAATTTGGATTCCCGGCCCCTTCAATCTTGCTGATTCCCCTCGAAACCATGAAATTTTCTAGGTGATGGTTCAATTTATGAATGGCGTGCATGACGACATAAGACAAACATTCTCAATTTTTTACCAGGGCATGGTGAGGCCACACATTTCCTTGAAATATCTTCCCATTCCTTGTAAAGGCATGAGAAATTACTAAATAGCACGACCATGGTTTTCCAGACCGTTCTCGTGCACCTTTTCAGATTGTTTGAATTTGAATTATGTGCATTAATGCCTAGAAAATGCACATAATCCCCTAAATATTGTATGAACCCGGAAAACTGCCAAATTTGAACACGGTAATTAGGAGGGTTTATGTTCATCGTAGAAAAAACCCCATGGACAAAGGACAAAGGAAATTTGGATTCCCATTCAATCTCGGTGATTTACTATCGCACACGATTCATCTCCGCCGCATCTGGGAACCATGTGTGTTCACTCACACATGCAACAGGAAAAAGAAAACCCTCGCCCCCTTCGTCCCCACCCACTCATCGTGGACTCCTCCGCAACTCTGCACCTCATCAACTTCTATCGCGGTGGCCACCCTAAGATCGACAGCGATGTTGTCAGAGGGCGGAGGTCGCGCTCCAAATGGCACGGAATTTCGCCCCTACCGCTTTCCGCCGCCTATCTGCACCAACATTCTAGACTCTAGTGGACTGGGGTTTTCTGCGGGATTATCCCGAGGATTTTTCTAATGGAGAAGGTAATCAACTTAGCAAAACATTCACTTATCTCTTAGCGCAGTCCGTTTGTCGCTGTTAATCAGTCGGTAGAAATCGTCGTGGAATCATTTTTGTTCTAGCTGATTCGTGGGTGTTCATTCATGTGTCCATAGTGCAAGCATAAATCGGGCAAGTGTGGTCGCGGCCAGTCAGAAACGAAGTTCTCCCTCACCATTCTGGATGACTTCAGGGAGCGCTCAGTATGTTCAATCTCAACCTACCACGGTCGGCATGGCCTAAATATGTGAACATATATCGTATGTTGCTACATTATCTATACTAGTAAATTGTACGTGCTTTTCATGTCATTTATATATATATATATATATATATAAAGCATGGAAAAATACATTTGAATATGTATTTCCTTTTCTAGAATTGTACTAGACAAGATCCACTTTGGTTCTTACCTCTCTAGAATCCAGATTCTTCTAGCCTCTTTTTATTAGAGTATCAGATAAGCATGTGGATAGATACTTCTAGAACACATGAGATGGTAGAGTTGGGTTTTCAATTAGAAGGCCACATGACAGTATCTTATGAGTTAAAAAACTATATCCAACGGATGATAATGCTCGGACTTGCCATCTCTTGACCGTTGGATGGGCATATCCAACGACTAATATTTGAAGCTATTGGCACACTATATAATGGTATAGATATTTGCATCAAATCTTTGTTACATTATCTATTTTTAATTATATATTTGTGTACTTTGATTTCATCTATATATTGATCTGTTCTATCAGTTACTCCCACGTTTGCATCTTGCTCTGTTATTTCAATATACCTAATTTACGTTCTTAATTTTCATTTCAAGCAGTACATCCCTTGCTTTACAAGAACAGGAGTAGAAGGAAATCTTGGGCTTTACTTTGTTTATGACTCCCAGGATGTCATATTGACAATGTAGCATGGACATACAATGACGGTTAGCGTAAAACTTGATAAAGATGGTCACTCCTATTTTAATGCGGACCTTTGGAGTGTCTAAGTGTTATGAACTGAAAGCTGTCAATAAATTTCTAGTGCGTCCACCATAACCTGGTCTAACTATCATGGATGTTTACTTCCCCAACGTCATCAGCCGATCAAAGTCTGATCGAGGTTAGTGTCCTTTCAACTTTCTCCATGTTGTCATATTACTTAGCAACTAATTGATCACTATTTAAGCAACTAATTGATCACTATTTAAGCAACTAATTGTGATTTCATTTTCTAACTCTGTTCCTAGAAAATAACAAGTTTTATTTACCAAATTATGCGCACTATATATTCTTCTGCCATGTTTGGAATAAATAATACCTTTCCACCTTTTAAGCAGGATATGTTGGATGCATAGTGAACGATCTGTATGTTACTAAGCATACCAAATTTCACTGGAAGGACTTGAAGCATGTCATAAACTTTGTTGATAATCTGACAGAGATAGCACAACGTATGAACTCAGGATTTTGGATGGGATTAATTATACCTATGGTGCACACATTGAAGAAGACCAATTGTGTGCACAAAACGCTAGTAAAAAAGTCTTATTTTAATGTTGATGCTCATAAACTATATATATCTTCAACGATATGTTACAATCGGTTTTTATTCTACATTTCAATAGAAATTGTCCGTTGTAGCAGTTCTTGGTTCGATTACCCAGCGTGGTCGAATTACACTTGTGCCTGCTAATAACGCTAAAGTGATTGCAAGGTACTGCATTTCCCGCAGAAATGGAACCATTCAAATTAAAAAGTTCTTGCTTGTCGTGGCAATGCATCCATATTGGAAAATTGGAGACACTGTTCTACTCATGCTCTATCAAGGCACAACAGGGCTCTTCCTTTTCATTGACGAGATGCCGAGTCGCCGTGATCAAGCTGCTTTCAGTGGATAGTTGTGGTTGTTGGCCCTCAGCCTCTTAAAATGTGCTAGCTGTTATTATGTTAAGTATGTAGATATGCACCATATGGTTGTTGGCCGTTAGCCTCTTAAAATGTGATAGTTGTTACTATGTTAAGTATCTAGATATGGACCATATGGTTGTCAAACCCGTGTTACGAAGATCCTCCTTTTGTCAAATAGTGTAACCACTATATATATGTTACTCAAATGCTGTTAGCCAAGTTCTTAAATTTTTATGGAAAGTGTTAGTATCGTACACAGTTCTTTGAGTTTAAGTGTGTGCCTGATGTCCAGAAGGCATTTGCATATAATTGTCCATATTGCAAATTCACACACATGTTAACATAAGGAAACATATGCGTAACTTATTAATCATCGCACACGAGTACTAGCAGACGCACCGTGTGCGATACTCCTAGCCACCGCAAGCAACTAGTTTGCATTTTTCAAAGTTTTTTATACAAACATAATCGCACATGAACTTACTATAGTAACCATCTGTGTTATAATGTCTCATTGCAAACAGTTCATCCGAGTGGGTTGTTTGCTTCGTATCACACACATCTGATTTACACGAATCGTTTGTGTTGTTTTGGCTGATCGCAAATGCCGCATATCACACACATCTTGTTAAGATGAACCGTTTAGGTTCTCTTACCTAATCGAAAATAGTTTGTCCGAGTGAACCATATGTTGTATATCACACACACCTTGATCTGGTTGTCCGTTTCTGTTGCATTCCCTAATAGCACACAGTTCATCAAAGAGAACTGTATGCCTTACATCGCACACACATTGATATGGCTGCCTGTTTCTGTTGTTCTTCCTCGTCGCAAACAGTTCTGCTGGATCAACTGTATGCTCAGCATCGCACATGCAAGTAAAATCTGAACTGTGTTTGATGTGTCCGCCATCGCAAACTTTTTACACTTTTTTGACGGTTTTTTACACCACTATTTGCGATTATTGCACCGCACAGAGTTTCGTTGAAGGGTCTCTGATCTTAGTGTCGCGTTAGGAGCATCCTGCAGTAGTGGCAGGTCATACAGTAATTAAAAGGCAACCCTCAGGCTCCTGTGGGTTGTCGATATTACAAAACATGATCATCTCATACAACATCGTATATCACATCACGTCTTGACCATATCACATCACAACATAACCTACAAAAACAAGTTAGATGTCTTCTACTTTGTTGTTACAAGTTTTACGTGGCTGCTATGGGAAACTAGCAAGAACTGTTCTTCCCACGCAAAACTACAATGGTGATTATCAAGTTTGCTATTTTAACCTTCTGCAAGGACCGGCTGTAGTCAAATTTGATTCAACTAAAGTGAGAGAAACAAACACCCGCCAGCCATCTCATGCAAAACAAGTTGCATCAGTCAGTGGAACCGGTCTCACGTACGTGGACATGTAAGGTTGGTCCGGGCCGCTTCATCCCACAATACCGCCGACTCAAAATAAGATATTGGTGGTAAGCGGTATGAACATCACCGCCCACAACTCCTTTGTGTTCTACTCGTGCATATCATCTACGCATATACCTGGCTCATGATGCCACTGATGGGGAACGTTGCATGGAAAAACTAATTTCTACGCACACACAACATCTATCCATGGAGATGCATAGCTACGAGAGGGTTCATACCCTTAAAGATCGTTAAGCGAAAGCGTTTATCAACGCGGTTGACATAGTCATACACTTTCACGATCCGTCCTAATCAAGTACCGAACGTACGACACCTCCGCGTTCAGCACACGTTCAGCTCGATGATGTCCTCGCCTTCTTGATCAGCAAGAGAGGTGAAGTAGTAGATGAGTTCTGGCAGCACGACGACATGGCGGTGGTGGTGGTGAAGAACAATCTCCGCGGGGCTTCGCCGAACACAACAAAAACTACGACGGAGGATAAACTAGAGGGGCGGGGTTGCCGGCACACGGCTTGGTGAATCTTGATGTGTTCCGGGTGCTAGCCCTGCCCCTCTATTTATATGTTGAGCCCTGGGGTCGTTTCTTGGAGAAAGAGCCTCCTCAAAGTCGGTTTGGCGCGCAAGGCAAGAGTCCTTCTCGGACTCTAGGACCAGACGCCAGGGTCCTTGGTGTCTATCCCCGCGGCCTCCGCAAAACTCCTTTTGCACCTTCCTAAAGCCTCGTGGGATTTACCCCTTGACCCAAATAAAGTGTTCTCGTACCCGAACATTTCGGGAAACATCTGAAACCCCTTATGGTGAATTTCAGAACTCTTTCGGAGACCAAAGACTATTATACAATATATCAATCTTTATCTCCGGACTATTCCGGAGCTCCTCGCAATGTCCGTGATCTCATCCGAAACTCCAAACAACATTCGGCCACCAACATACATAACTCATATAATACTATATCGTCAATGAATGTTAAGCGTGCGGACCCTAGGGTGCGAGAATGATGTAGACATGACCAAGACGCTTCTCCGATCTATAATCATTAGCGGGACCTGGATGCCCATATTGGTTCCTACATATTCCAGTCGAACCTTTATGACAACATATGTAGTTCCCTTTGTCTGTCGATATATTACTTGCCCGACATTTGATAGTCGGTATCCCCATACCTAGTTCAATCTCGTTACTGGCAAGTCTCTTTACTCGTACCGTAATACATCATCTTGTAACTAACTCCTTAGTCACTTTGCTTGCAAGCTTCTTGTTATGTTGTACTATCGAGAGGGCCCAGAGATACCTCTCTGTTACACGGAGTGACAAATCTCAGTCTCGATGCATGCCAACCCAACAAACACTTTCAAAGATACCTATAAAGCACATTTATGATCACCCAATTATGTTGTGACGTTTGATGTGACACAAGGCATTTCTCAAAAGTCCGAGAGTTGCATGATCTCATGGTTGAAGAAACATGTATTTGACATTAAAGAAACAGTACAATAAACTAAACGATCATATGCTATGCTAATGGTTGGGTCTTGTCCATCACATAATTCTCCAAATGATGTGACCCCGTTATCAAAAGATAACTCATGTCTATGATTAGAAAACCTTAATCATTTTTTATCAACGAGCTAGCCTAGTAGAGGCTTACTAGCTAGTGACTTAGTATTTGTTTATATATTCACACATGTATTTAAGTTTCCGGTCAATACAATTCTAGCATGAATAATAAACCTTTATCATAAATAAAAAAATATAATAATGATCATATTATTATTGTCTCTAGAACATATTTCCAGCATTTTCTATTTAAGTGAACGTTATCATAGCTAGCTGTATTAATTATAAAATAGTTACATTTTCCATGAGACGTTGCATAACGAAATCAAGGGGCTCATCGACCCAGGTGCATGAACACATAGAATAAGAAACTTCTTAGCGAGCTCATGCAACACAACATTCGCGTCCCCGTGCAATGATAAAATTGCAGTTCAACGTTTACCTAATGTCATGGATGGATAACCTTTTTTTTAGGGATTTTTTTAGGAACATGGATGGATAACGTTTTTTTTTGAGGGATTTTTTTTAGGGACATGGATGGATAACCTAATGACGAGGTTGTATGTGTATCTGGCTTCTATGGACTACAAGTGCATAAATTTGGGCCGAAACGTAACATCTGCTACATAGGTACAATCTACATCAGCAGTCGTGCATTGACTATCTACGTACGACCTTGAGGCTGTTTTCCTCTCGTACCTGGCGGCTGCAACCCTAGCCGCCGCCAGGGCCGATCTTCCAACGCCGTTCTCCGGCGGCTCCCCTCTGCCGGCGACTTCGGTCGTCGGTGGTGAGGGGGGTCGCCGGATCCACGCGTGTGGATCGTTTTTACTCATCCGTAGTCTAGGTTTTTAGGTTGTTCATCGTCTTTGCTTCGGCGGCGACGATGACGACGCTGAATAAATATTCTTCGGATCCTTTCTTGACGAGGTCATCGGTCCTATGGTTGGGGATGGATCTGGAAACCAGTCCGTTCAAGCAAGGATGGCGTGGCGGCGGCGGCATCCTCGTGGAGGACCTGTGTCCTCAGGCTTCGTCGTTGCGACGACGTTTGCTCCAGCGTCGGCGTGGAGCTTGGGATGTAGTCCAGGAGCGGATGCAGATTGTGGTCTGCATTGACGACATCTGGAAGACGGAACGTGTGCTGGGTTCGTGGTTCGTGGATGGCAGGTATGGTTTCCTCCTTCGGTGTCTTAGTCGTGGTGGGGTGCCAGATCTGGAGTTCGATGTCGTGTCCGGGGTGTTGCCCCGGTCTGATTCATTCAACGGCAATGGCTTCACTTTTGGTGAGCCACCTTGGAGGTCGGCAAAGCTGCATATCAGCGATGGAGCCGCGTCGAGCTCGGGTGAGGAGGTGATCCGTCATTCTTTTTTTCGGTGGCTGCTGTGGTGGTGCCGGAGGCAGGTGACGGGCGTTAGTGTCAAGCTCAAAGATGTTCTGCTATCTTTTCAGTTTTTTCATGTCGGTTCTTACGTGACTTGTACTTTGTTCTTTATGATATGAATGAGACACGTATTACCATGCAAAAAAAGGTACAATCTACATCTACAAAAGTATGGTACAATCAATAAGGGAATGATGGGAGCAACAAGTTGACGAGCGCTCCTTCGGGAGCGTTACAACGATCAGCGTCATTTGGCGTGCTCTTAGCCATCCGCCACGTGTCGCGTTATGGATGCTCCTTCCGGATTTTTTTTTTATTTTTCCTCACGCGTTTTCAGCTTTTTAAAAGGTTTTTCCGAGTTTTTTTAGTTTCAGGTTTTCACCGGTTTTTCTTGGCTTTTAGATAAAACAATCAATTTTTTGAGCGTAAAAACATGTTTTCTTTTTTCTTTTTCTTTCACGAGAGTCACGGTTTTGCTTTCGCGAGAGTCACGGCCGTGTCTCTCGAAAACGAAAAAATGTGTTTTATATTTTTTTTTTCCTTCCGTGAGAGACACGGTTTTGTATCCGCGACAGGCACAGCTGTAATTTCGCGAGAGGCACGGCCGTGCCTCTCGGAAATGAAAAAAAAATTCTGTTTTTTCCTACCGTGAGGGGCACGGTTTGCTTTCGCAAGAGGCACAGTAGTGCTTTGGCGAGATCTCGGAAACGAATTAAAACATGTTTTCAGTTTTTTTCTTTCACGAGAGATACGGTTCTGCTTTCGCGATAGGCATGGTTGTGCTTTCGTGAAAAGCATGGCCGTGCCTCCTCGAAAAAGAAAAAAACGTGTTTTTCTTCTTTTTTTTTCCTTCCGCGAGATGCACGGTTTTTCTTCCGCGAGAAACATGGTTGTAATTTCGAGAGAGGCACGGGCGTGCCTCTTTCCGAAAGGGAAAAAACTCGTGCTCCCGGTTCAGTTTTTTTATCCGGTTTTTTTCGTGAAAAAAAGTTCATCAAAACCTATCAACATGTCTAGTTTTGAAGATCTCGACACGAGGAATCCAACGATGAAAGTGGTTCGAGATTTGGATGCATGATTTAAGAGATAAAATATTTTAAATAAACAGATCTACGAAAAAAGGGAAAACTCTTAGGTTGCGACAAGTGCCGCGCGTCGCAACCTGAGAAGGTGAGAATGATCTTTGCAATGAGTACATCTCAATTAGTATTTTGGGAATGATACGTATCGCGAGTCATCCATTGGCAATCGCTCATAGCCATCCTGGTAAATGGGCCAGGTCCAGCCCATAATAAAAAGGTCGCGCTCAGATCTCATGAACGGATTTGTTTTCCCCAAAAAAAAACATGTGGGTTTCCTCGTGTATCTCACATACATTTTTTAAGATTCTTTTTCTTGTTTGTGAAATTTTGAAATCTTCACTAATTTGAAAAATATTTTTGAGTTAGAAAACATAAGTTCATGAATTTAAAAAATGTCTACGAGTTTGAAAAAATATTCATGAATTTAGAAAAAAGTCCATAATTCTAAAAATATTCAAGAATTTTAGAACCATTCATAAATTTGAAAAATAATCAAGAATTTCTAAAAATGTTCACGATATGAAAAAAGCATTCACAAATTCAAAAAAAAATCCCTAACTTTAAAATATTAAAAGAAATCACGAATGTCACACTCGTGGGCCACTGCCGATTATCCATGCTCGGTTGCTGCTTCGTTCGGCCGGCTCACTTCACTTTTTTTCGGTCACCTTCTACTCGTACTGTTGTACTGTCTCAGGAAAACGAGTTCCTTTTTTTAAAATAAAAAAGTTCACTGGTTTAATACTACCTCAGGAAAATGAGTTTTTGGTTTTTCAGATTTTTTTTGCTGGGGACATTAAAAAAGTTGACTGATGTAAAATATCACGAATTAGAAAATATGTTCGTGAATCTGGAAGCGGTTCATGATTCCGAAAAAAGAATATGTGGATTTGAAAAAAAGTTCACAAATTAGAAAAAGATTTTTCAAATCTGAAACAGTTCACAAATTCAAAAAGTTTACAACTTTTAGAAATATGCATGCATTTAAAAAATGCCATGAATTTGGAAAATAGTCTACAAATGTGAAAATTTACAAATTTTATAAATATTCATGGATTTGTAAAAAAACATGAATTAAAAAATGGAAAAGTAAGGAAAAATAACATGTCAAAAAAACCAGAAACGGAAAACAAAACCTACCAGAACTTCCCAAAACTGGTCAGGAAGCTCCAGAAGCTCGGGGCGAGCTTCTACTAAAACGTTGGATGGCCCGTCCTGTTTACAAATGGCGTGCGCTGCATAAGAATTACCTGCTATTGGGCGCGTTAAGCACCAAATAGGATTTGGCCTTTCTGACTAGTGATGACTAATGGGCTATTGCTAAAAAAGTAGGGAGGTCCTAGTCGGCGCTGTAGGCGCCCGTTGGACAAGTGGCGCCTACAGCGCCCAGGAGCGGGCCGCGGCCCAATTAAAACACCGCTCACTATCTGCTCTCAAAAACTGATTCTCGAAAAAAAAAATCTGCTCTCAAATACAGCAGTAAAAAAAACTATCATACTCCTGCAGCGATTCGTGAGTGCTGGGGTTCGAACTCCGAGCGCGAGATTTGAAAGCAGTCTCTCACAACCAGCTGGTCATGATCATTCCGTTGACCACAAATAGGAAAAACGTCTCTTTGACCCTTTCTATAGTTAACACATATTATAAATATCCAGTCTAAATTATTTTAAAAAGAAAAGTATAAATTCGAAACAGAATTCTATAAAAATACCGAAAACCGGTATGAATTTGAGAAAAAGGTTCATAGAAATTCAAAAGAGTCCATCACTTTAAAAAAAGTTCATCGAATTTGAAAAGTAGTTCATCATCTCGAGAAAAAGTTCATAAATTTTTAAAAAGTTCATTGATTTTGAAAACAAATTCGAAAATTTCGAAAAAAGTTCATAGATTTTGAAAAGAGTTCATTGACTTAAAAAATAAGTTCATCAAATTTGAAAAAAAGTTCATCATCTCGAGAAAAAGTTCACAAAATTTAAAAAGTTCAATAATTTTGAAAACAAAAACTCAAATTTCGAAAAAGAGTTCATCGTTTCTGAAAAAAGTTCATTGACTTAAAAAATAAGTACATCAAATTTGAAAAAAAGTTCATTGATTTTGGAAAAAAGTACATCAAATTTGAAAAAAGTTCATCTATTTTTATAAAAAGTTCATCAAAATTTAAAAAGTTCATTGAAACTGAAAAGAGTTCATAATTTTTCAATTTTTTTTTTGAAAAGTTCAGTAATTTGAAAAAAGTTCATTGACTTGAATAAAAAATTAGTCAATTTTGAGAAAAAAGTTCATCCATTTTTGGAAAAGTTCACTAATTTGAAAGAAACCATCAAACCAGGAAAGAAAAAAAAGGGGAAAAACAGAAACAGAAAAAGGGAAAAAAGGAAAAAACGCAAGAAGAAATAATAAATGTGGGAAGAAGAAGATATCACATTGTGTATGTTGGCGCGGTGGTTATTGCCGCGTGGTTCAATCCATGACGTCCTGAGTTCGATTCTCATCACGCACATATGTAATTTTTTTTCCGTTTCCACAGAAAAACGGGGCGCGATATGGGCCGGCCCGCGAGTAGCTGCTGCAGGCGCCGGTTAGCAAAAACAGTAGGAACCGGCGCCTGCAGCGCCAAATAGGAAATCCCAAAAAAGTACTAGTAAGATATAACCTATCGAAATGGGCCTAAACAGTCTGGCCTACCTATGTACGACTAGTGATGATCTATCAAAATTTATCGCCTTGCTTATAGAACAGGGATGTTTGCTCTATGGGTGTATATACACCCTATGTGGAAAAAATAGTGATTAAATGAAAATTCTGACAATTCTGAAAATATTTTCGAAATAAACTTGTCCTTCAATTGTACTTGTAAAAAAATCTACAAAAAGTGAAACCCCATTGACTTTTTTTTGAAAAAAAAAGTTTCAACCAATATAGATAGTGAAATATAATATCAAATATATATATTTACCCTGAAGTCACCACTGGTTTTTTATTCGTGAAAATTTATATACTAGTGCAAAAGAAAGTCAAGTTTATTATGAAAAAACTTCTAAACTTTTTTGACTTTATTTTGCAATTTTGTTCTCTATGTTATAAACCAAAGGGTATTTCCCCTCACTTATAGCCATTTGTAAAAGTTGACATTGCCTTCAAAGCCGTTCTGGTTTCGAATTTCTTCGAATTTTCTTTTATGGTTTTCAACACGCTCAAAAATACATCGGTTGGCGTTGTTTACGCGCCCTGCGTCACTTCACCATGCATATTGAGTTATTGACCGGTAAGCAGGGAGAATCTTATGAGTATCATATGCAAATGATAAAATGCCTCCTTACTGCTCTTCCCCATAACAACTGACGAGAACAACTTTTGTAGTTATATTATTAATTTGCGCCTAGAAATGTTGTAGAAGTATCAACATTTTAAGCAGGTTGGATCACTGACCATTCATCACTACCCAAGAGCTTCTTTTTTATTTATTTTTAAAAAGAGGTTAAACCCCGACCTCTGCATCAGTCGATGCATGCAACTATTTTTATTAATTATTCCACAAAGGTCTGACAAAACCACCCCAGAGCTAACTGACGAAAAAGACTAGGGAGGAGTGGTCTTTTCAACACAGACTTAAGAGCCAGCTGACGAAAAAGGCACATCGTGAAACAGTACACTCCTTTTGGCTAAACATGGAGAAATTCAGACGTACTTTAGCGATAGATAAATCGAAACAATTCTCTATTGTTAGGAGAACGCCCATCATCACTTGTTTTATATCCAGACCTCGACTCTTCTTACGTTTCTACGACAATATATATAGATGATCTGGAAAAGACTAGGTAAAAATGTTACAGCGTAGCCAACTCGCGACTGATTAGCAACTGGTTTACTGCACAGGATTAAAGAAGTCAGGAAAAGGTTAGGCGCAGGACGAGGAGGATTACGTACGCAGATTAGCAGCAGTGTCATGTCATATAACCGAAGTTAGTAGCTAATAGGCTCGTAGAGTTGCTCTTTCGAGATCGGTTTGGTGGCCACTTTTACTACCTGGAAGCAGTTGAGACCCTCCAGCTTTTGGCCAAAAGGCCATCCGGGCACATGACCTCCAATTTGAGCGAGAATTGGCACCAAAAGGCCACCACAATGGTGAGAGAGAGAGAGAGAGAGAGAGAGAGAGAGAGAGAGAGAGAGAGAGAGAGAGAGAGAGAGAGAGAGAGAGAGAGAGAGAGAGAGAGAGAGAGAGAGAGAGAGAGAGAGAAGGATTGGACTTGCGTGTGAGCCTGTGCTTAATGGAAGATCACCATGATGCTGCCTGTGGTCCATGGCTTGGCATACATAAACAAGGGTTTTGGCCCACACAAAGCCTAGATCAACAGTAGTACCACTGTGATCTTTTTTGCCCACACGGCCCGCATACACAGTACACACACTGAAAACGCCACCCTTCTCCGCTCCCACCTATGGCAGCGATCACACGCACACACCTATACTTGCACATGCACACTGGCGAGCTTTTAAAGTTGGCAAGAGCGCTAAATCCTCTTTGATCAGCCTCAAGATCTGTAGCAAGCTACGTAGCTAGCTAGGAGGCCAACCAATTAGGTCGACGCCTCCACGTTCCGGTACATGTCGTGGGCACGAGCCGGGGATGGTATAGTGGTGGTGTAGTACAACCAAAAGGCAAGGCGCCTACTGTTTGCGTTAAACATCTCATCTACTGGTACCCCTTCAAAGGAGCTCAGGGACAACATGCACGATTTATATTGTTCATGAGCTTTGGCATATGCTTAAAGGTCTCTTTCACCTACAATAACATCAACCTCTACCACACCACGCGCACGCCACTTGACATTACAAATTCAGACGCCACGAACTCCACAAAAAGCTTGGGGTAGCTGCCACACACACACACATGGAGCCAGCTAAGTTAACCGAGGTCGTTAATTATGAAATCCCATGTGTTGCCCATCATGCATGGATACATGCATGGTGCTCCTGCATGCAGTGCAGTGTGATGCAAGTAAGGCGGTAATCCAACTGGTTTACCTCCCAGTCCCAGAGTTATTTGGTGGATATTAACAAGAAGAAATCATTTTCTGGACTTCCCTTTGTTGCAGAGTAAAGGCAAGCTTCAGAAGTGAGCAGCGTTTATTATAACTGCGCCATCATTCTGCGAATGCTGAAGCAATGATTCTGCAAGAATTATGCAAATATAACCATATAGAATGGCATGGGGCTGGGGGCTAGCTAGCGGCGCGCGCGCCAGTTGACGGCGTGGTACGGCTGAATTTTGGGAGGGGCTAAACAAGTGCTGATTATGCGCCCCGTTAAGGCTACAGTCTAGCTTTGAAATCTGCTAGGAAAATCCCGAGCAGCATTCTCATGGGGAAGACCCATTAAACAAACGGAAGTGCGTGGGAGATGGTTGAAAGATAATCTTGTGCGTAGTGGACATCTATCCCCAGCAACATAAATTAAAACAAACGGGCTCGGCTTAGGTTGAGCCCAGCTGCAGCAGGACTGGTAGTAGTGGAGTGTGCCTTTAATTTATTTGCCCATGTGTGCGTGTGTGTGTATCAAATCAAATACTCCAGCAGTGCGACTACTAGTGTATTGGACAGTGATGATTCAGCATCATATATACTCCTTAATTTACCTTGTACTATTAATTAACTAATCCATGAAAATCATCATGGACATATCAGACTAAAGTGATAATCAAATTAAAGGAGTAGATTCATCATATATAACGGACATGTGTTGATTGTAGATTGTTTGCTCCTCGTAGATAGTACTACCAAAGATATGATGCGTTCAACTGTCCACGTGTGCGCTGCTGATTCGTGGGAGGAACAAATAAGACATTCTTAGGCTGGTCATAGTGGGGAGTAACTTAGACTAGTGTCATGCATATGACACTAGTCTAAGTTACTACCTTCATAATGCAAAGTAACATAATAATAGTATCATAGATGGCTTCATTTACTAGCTCATAGACTCATCTTGTCTTGTAAAGCGCTATGTTACAGTAACATATTATGTTACCACCTCTCATTAATTACTTGCCACATAAGCAGTATTTTCTCGAAAAGCGCTATGTTACTAGCTAAGTTACTTCCACTATGACCAGCCTTAGATAAGGGAGGGAGGGAGGGAGTGGCCTTCCTCCCGTTCGATGGAAGGAGAGAAAGGAGGACAAGGAACACATTGTACGTGCCCATCTTTACGTCAAATCCATAACGCCAAGGCACTAGTAGCCAACAGCTACTAGCAACGAACCATAACCCATACGGAGAAGAGAGAAATCATTAAAGGAAAAGCAAGGCCCTCCTAACGAATCATAAGCTCCATTAGATTGGAGGCTCGGGTTTATCCTCACCACCCTAATCTCCCTCCTTGGTCTTTGTTGCTTTAGTTTTTAGCAGTGGTTGCAACGGTGGTTGGGTGGCGAGTATGCGTCCGCCCATGGCACCACACCACGGCTTAAAGCTCTCTCTCTCTCTCTCTGCTAGTGGAGGGGGAATGGGGCCTTGCTGGCAATCATTGGTCTACTCATTGATTACTTGCGCTCAGAACTTTCGTGCACTCATGATGATCAGAACAAGATGCATGCTCTGCAAGCTCGCCGCTCTGCTCACTTTCTCCTTTCTCTCGCTTCCATCTCCGACGACAAAAGGGCGAGTGAAATATGGAATGTAGGCCGCTGCACGGAATTCTAAGATTTTCTTTACAAACCCGCACCAGTATCAATGGCCCACTTGGAGGAGTACTTTTCTGGAAAAATAGAAGGAAAAAATGGAGTTCTTGCTAGTAGCAAGTGCGAGCATAGCATGTGTACAGGAGAAAAGGTAGGGGGCGATCCATCCATCTGTTGGTGCGATTTGCACGTCTTTCCTGGAGGTGTTTGAACAAAATCGGAACGTAGATTGCGCTGCTTAGTCCCACAGCTGCTGTAATTAGGAAATCGTAAAGAGAAAGATGCATCGTACGTACTAGCAAAAATTGTATCTTTTTCTTCACAAAAGGCATCATTCACCCTGTAAAGAGAGCAGGGGGGAGGGTGATGCTCGCTCTAAAGGAGTCGGGCCGGGGAAAGATGGGCGAAAAATAAAAGAGGCCGAAGCGCAAGCAGAGGGAATTAACAGAAGAGGAAGTAAACTAGAAAATCGAAAGGAAGAAATGAAAAGAAGAAGAAGAAGGAAAAAAGTGTGAAACAAACACCTTGTCTGATTACAAGTCATCCTCGGTGATGCTCTCCAGGTGCGGCCGCCACACGGCCACGCGCCCGCGCCGCCGGTCCCTGGCCGTCGACGCCTTCTCCTTCATGATCTCCGACAGGTACCTCTCGTTCGCCAGCAGCCGCTCCTTCTCGCCCTCCGCGCTCTGCAGGGACGCCGCTGGAGCGTTGTTGCCGGCGGCGGCCTCCCCGGACTCCTTCCTCCTCCGCCGCCTCCTCGCCGCTGGCGCGGCCGCAGTTGGCGCGGGCGCGGGCGCCTTGGGCTTGGCGGCGGCCTTGTCCGGTGCCGGGGCCATGACCGGCATGAGGAAGTAGATCTTGCCCTTCTGCAGCTCGGCATTGGGCGGCAGGATGACGGGCTTCTGCACGACGATGCCGCCGCCGCCGTCGGAGGGGCAGGTGGAGGGCGGCTTCCGGAGGACGTGCTTGGGGTAGGCCTTCATGATCTCGCCGGCGAGGACGGGCTCGCTGATCTCCTCCACCCGGCCGTTGGAGTGCACGATGCGCACCACGTCCAGGGCGCCGCACGGCAGGATGCACGCGATGCAGCACCGGATGGTCTCCATGACGCCCACTCAACTGAACCGACCGACGACCGGTCAACCTCTACCCCTCTCCCGGACCGACCCTTGCTCTTCCGCTATCCCTGTCCCCGTCGCCCCCGGTCGGCCGCTGCGCCGAGCTGGCGAGAGCTATCTCATAAGGCGGCCAGCTACGGTGGGAGGAGCTGGGTGATGTGCACGCTACACCGACGAGCGAGGGAGCTGGGAGAGAACCTCACCTGGTATCGGGTCCTTTTGGTGCGGGTATGTTCGAGCTTTTTATATAGGGGGTACCTTGGCAGGATCCTGGGCGAGCTCTGCTGTAGGGATACTATATAGACGACTCTGTATTTGTGTGCAATGGTGTATGGGGCAACTGGTTCTGTTCTTTCTGCTGTGTCTGCGCGGCCTAGCTCCTGATCACTCGGGTACTCACCAGTCAACAGTGCTACTGCCGCTCCTGACGACCACACAACTACGACTCACTCGCTGCCTTAATTTGCAGAGTGAATGAGCATCAGGGGGGGTCGATGTGCAGCAAGAAGAATTAGGATTGAGCGTGTCTCTACTCATTTTAGCCTTTCGTTTTTTTTTTCATTTCTCTTATCGTTTTGGCTTTTGAGAGGGGCCCCGTGCCTAAATCATTGCCACTCCTCAATCGTGTACTTTGGTTAAGGCTAGGGGGCTGGCTGGTTCTCATGGGCTCATCATGCCATGCGAGGAGAGTGGAAGGCGCTCTGTAAAAATTCAGCTTGGTCCATCCAGTCGGTGCGCCTGTGTAGCATCGTAGTACGGTGATTTCAATCTGCAAAGAAGGCACGTAGTAGTACGTGTGGTGACTTGAGGGCTGGGCCTGCATGGACCGCATGGCGCACGCTAGCTGCCGCCGTCACTGTTGGCATGATTGAAGGCCGCTTGATATGTTTCTCATTTAGAGACCCGTAGCGGACAAATATGCATTCAATTAGGGGACAAATACCATCGGAGAAGGAACTGTGTCTCGCGCCCATGCCAATACGCATCTCAGGGAATTCAATTGAACCAAAACGAAAGCTCTCGCTTGATCACGTCCAACAGTTTTCTTTTTATACACCATCATTCTACAAAACTAGAGGGTTGACAAATGCCGCATGATGTGCATTGTATTTCCATGGATGAGAAGAGAAATACATGATCTGCACACATATCCTTCTCTGAAAGGAATTGTTCATGGCATTACCACGCAAGGCATGGGCTTTGGCTAGAGGCATAAGCGCATCTCCAGCGACCCCCAAACTGTCCGCGTCCGTCCCGACCGCTTCTAACATTTCGTGTCATCCAATACGGATCTGTATCGGTCCGCACAACGGTCCAGACATAGTTTCTCTCGTAAACCGAAGACAAACACAGGGGACTTTTTGTGGATGTCCAGACAGCACCCACGCCCGCTTCTAACTGCACTGGCCCACCCATACCCCCTCCTCCCTTGCCCGCGCGCATTCCCGCCCGGCACCAGCTGCCAACATTCATGTCACTGTAGAGAGGTCACTCCACATTGAAGACGACGTGGTGCGAAGGCAACCTCTCACTGCTTCCATCATTGAAGCGGTGCGACGGTCGAGTTTGCCAACCGTTGCACGCCCGATAGAACATGCATCCTCACCGTATTCAAACGCCTTCATTAAACCTGCGTGGAAGGTGAGAAATCTACTCCGGCCACACGTTCGTTCACAAGCGGACGACATTAACATGACGCCGGGCGAGCTCCTCTCGTCCGCCCGCTATTTAAAGGAGGCCAGACGCTAGGCAAGAATCACATCACTCTGCCGCTCCCCATCTCCTCCTTCCATAATTTTGTCCACCATTATGAGGGCATCCGACAAGCAGGAAGAGCGGTTCTCTCGCATAAAATCCGTCTAGGTGGCCCGCCGAGCCCGCGGATACGAGCGAGGCAGCTCGCTGCTCCACCTCCCTCGTCAAACCCGACGGACCAAGTTACTGGTCCAAGCCGGCGAGTGGTTCGGCAAGTCGCGGAGGACTGGTGAGTTGCTCCAGGCCGGCATGTGTGTGTGTGTGTGTGTGGGGGGGGTATCATTGCTGCTGTGGACGATCCCGCGTCGTACAGTGCCTCCCATGCCTGCGACCATGCCATCCATCGTCATGCGCGCGTAACCGCGTCCTACAAGCAGAGAAAGAAGCCGGCTGCGCGGACATCGACGAGGTGGCGGCCAACACGTCCGCGCCCGCCGCCATCATCGAAAAGTAGAACACGGGGGGCCGTCGCCGCTTGTGTCCCATGAAGGCCACCGCCGAGGCGATGTCGACGTACACTGTTGGTGTCTTGCTCTCTAGCACGCCACCGTCAACCCAAAACCCAACTTTGATCCATGCAGCATAGAGACCCTTCCCCTCCGACTAAAGCATCAGTCGACGGTTCCACTCTGATGAGCGTTGGGGAAGCGAGCCGCCCGTCGCGCTGAAGCATATAACTTCGGGGCTCACGACTGCCGGACATGAAGACGACAATGGAGGTCCGCCGCGGCTGACAATAGACTAGTCAAGGGTATCCATGTCATCAGAATGGATATCCGTCGACGCCGGCCGTAATTAGTTTTATCTTAGTCTGGTATCGCTTTTACTAAAAAAATATGTCCAAAATGTAACAGTTTTCATCCGGTTTGTATGAAATCAGTTGTGTTCGCATGAATTTCATCCGAATTGTTCAGAAAAGTGTTTGAAATATATGAAGACAACATTGGATGGCGTCCTCCTCCTTTGCAGATTCTCGAGGATGTGGGCATAGAGGCCTTCCTTGTCCAAGGCTACGTGCTACTCCACCTCCACGGCCTTGGCCTTGAGGGATGTTGCGGCATCCCGCGTCCTCTGCCTCGCATGGCGGGCACGCCGCGCCTCCGCAGTGGGTGGGAAGTGAGCCATGTCAGTGTTGATCCCCGACTCGGAGCCCGACACCGCTAGGACGAGGCGCCATCGAAAGGGTTGCACTGCCACCCTAAAGGTACATTGCCAAACAGTGGTCACTAGGACCAGTGAGACCGCGATCACACTTCTCGAACCACCATCCCAAGCGGATCAAAGCACCATTTATGAGGATGCAATGGATTCTCGCCGGATCGAGTCCGACCGCGGTCAGGCGCACTCCTCCTGGGAGCGGCGGCGAGCCATGCAAACCGATCGGGACCCACCATGTCGAAGAAGCCTAAAGATTGCCGGAACATAGCTTGGGGGCGGAGTGGAGTGGGGTCGAGAAGAGTGGCTAGGGTTTCGTCCGAGATGCGAATATGGACAAATATATGTAGGATCGGGGTGAGCCAGCATGTGTTGGATAATGTGTCCAGACGCATCCGACCCTTCCCATATCCGCCGCAATATAAGAGCATCTACAACCCGACCTCTCAAACCCGCCTCATATGCCCGGGTGGGCCGCCCGATCACTGCCCACTCATGATTTTTTAACCCAGACGGGCCCCTCAATAGCCCGGGCTGACCGGCACCCCCCCATATCCAACCTATGGCACCCTAGTTCAGAGAGACCGGAACACCACGTATTCCAGCCCAGAGATCAAGTCTTCTGGAATACGGCACTGCTTGGCATAGACAAATCATCTCTTTATTACAAATACTCGGGGTGAAAGGGTTCAAGTATTACAACAGAATATATCGACACAGCGACACTATGCCTGCGAGGGTAGCTCTATGCTAGCAGTGGAACAAATCGTAGCAGCGGAACAATGACGACGACGATGAACTCCACTCCACAGGGACTCTGGCTGGAACGTGTATCCTGGCTCGCAAACTTGGGATCCTCGACAAACAAGCAATCACGGCATGACTTGCAAACTGGCATGACATGTCAGGTGAGTACTTTGAATGTACTCGCAAGCTCACAACAACCAAAGAAATCAAGACAAACAATAACATGACATTTACAGGTTAAAGATCAATGATGAACGTGATATCACTAGATCAATACGAGATGAGAATGGCATTAACATGTTACTCATGATGTGAACAATGATGATACTAGCATGCAACATGTTTACAAATATCATGGACCAACTTACTCTGTTCGGAGGTTACCTCGTAACCACCATAGATATGCCAATCTTACTTACCATCGTGGTCATCACGGGATCACTTCATCATTATCAAGAATACCGTTGTGATCCTCACAAGATCACCTTATCATCATCAAGAATACCATCGTGATACTCCCGTGACCACATAAAGATCAACCAACTTCTTTCCCCATCGTACCAGGGTTGTTATTAGTCAGGCTATTATTATTGTTGTTGACCCATAGTGTGACCTACTATGACCTGGGCCCATATCCGCGGGCGCGGCTATAGATAGATTATACACTCTGCAGAGGTTAGTACACTGTGCCCACACTACGAAACCCAAGGATTCGTGCTCCCATTCGGGTGGACCAGCGGCGTTCTGACAAAACCGATCTATTGCATGACACTCTCGCGACCACTCTGACAAACTCCCCTTTGGGCTAAGTCATGGGTGGCCCCGGATGCCACTCTGGACATCAAACGTCCACCATCATGGCAAAACAAAAAAGGTCCCAAACGGGGATAAAGGCGCCTACAACAACTACGAGCACACAAGGTTATCACCGCATACCAGGCTAGGATAGCGCGCGTGCATAACCTTCCCTAGTTGGGGGCACCGGCGAGAGGCATGCCAATAGATCGCATTAGGGCCTTCCCATACAGGTAAGTGTGGCTGCACTGGTCAGCTCGTCTCGATGGCACTATTGACTCAGCCAACAGGTGTTCAAGTTCGATTAAAGTATGATTAAACTTGAATGATGTTGAGTCATAATAACATGATGAAGTAACAATGCATATGAACGTGTTATCAACAAGAACATGGATGGAAAGCATAACCTTACGAGGCATAGCATCAATAGCAATAAAACATTAACTCTACTAGATGCAGCTGAGCATGGCATAGTGATGATCATGAATAGCACAAGCATAACCCTCATATGAACATAGCATGACTACTGACATTGGAAAAGGCTTACTAGAATATAAATGATAATAATAGTAGGAAGAAATCATTTAATTAACAGGTGCAAAACGATCACGACATAGTAACGACCATGGATCCATAAGCAGATAAAGCATTCACAAAAATATTAACATGCACAACTTATTTAAATATTCAAGTGGAAAACCAGGATTGTTTGTTCGCACACGAACATGTCACCGTGTACCTCCAACACCGAGGGTGATGCACCGCAGCTCACGTCGAAGTAGACCCGTCCGAAAGCGCGGTACACAAGCAATCCGGCGGGTGCTTTTCAGGACCCGAAACCCCACGCGCCCGGGAGGGACCCCGTCTGGACGCGCAACGGCTATGGGCTGCCCTAGGTCGGTTCACCCGCCCCTAGAGCCTAGAGGATCGCTGCCCTTCAACACGAAGAACTAACGAAGAACGAGAGAGAAAGAACCAGGGAGAGATGTAAAATTAGGGTAAAAAGTAGATGAGTTTTGCGATTGTGTGTTGTTATTCAATCGTCCGTCACCCCTTAGGTATATAAGAGGCAGATGGACTTCCTATTGAAGGAAAAGGCTTGGAATCATGTCCAAAACCCTGGTCAAATTCGGATTGGTTTTGTCCGAACTTTCCAAAACTGTTCGGTTTAAACTGGCTATACCTTGCGGTTAATTTTTAAGGTGGCAAACGACCTCGGATGGAAATGAGTCCAAAAGCAATCTTGACCGTTTCGACGAGGCGAACAACTTTCATGTTGAACGTTTTTTTATCAGTGGTCATCTTAAGGGTCAAGTCAGTCGCGCAAAACAGGATATTCCCTCGCGCTACCCATCAGACATGCGTCTGGTGGGGCGCGCCACATCTCTCCTCGTGATAGGGCTGCACTCCGATTGCTCTAACTTTTTCATACGAATATGGATTTGGACTATTTTTATATCAAAATCGATCGTTTCGACGAGACGAAGACAATTCCTGTAAAATGTTTTCTCATATGAGGCCGTCTTGGGGGTGTAATCAGCCGATTAGTGTTCTGAATATAAAATCTCAGTATTTCGAACACAATTTCGGCCCTCGAGATGAGATCGGATGGCGATGTCCCAAACTTCAAAATGTTCATATGGACAATACAAAACTCTTTTATGTAGATCACTTCTCCATTTGAGGTCATATTAATTAAGTTATTGACCGTGCCAAAAAATGGTGTCAACACATCCCCCCCTGTTTTTCGGCAAACTTGTGTGTCGAAAAATAACTTGCATGATGCTTTTTCTAAGGATGATGTCAACACTCGATCGGCCATTTATTTTCTCAGGATGATAATTATGTATCGGCTATGTTTATGCTTAGGGCGATAATTTTATATCGGCCATTGATTTTAACTTATGGTTCACATCATACCTTATAACCGATTACCACCAATCGGCTTTAAAGAGATGGGAATGAACCCGTTCCTTGTAGCACTAAGGAAATCAAACTCCAATAGGTCACACCCTGTTAAGAAAGTAAGATCGGGATGATTCCAATCCACCGATACATCGGCCAAAGCAACACAAGCTGAATTATCCGCGTGAATGATTTCTACCTCATCATCGATCCATTGTATGAAAAATTGATGCATGGTAGATGGCACACATTGGTTAGCATGAACCCAATTGTGACCTAATATAACATTATAGTTACCTTGCACCTCGGCAATGAAGAATGTGGTGGCCAAAGTTTTGCTTCCCAGGTGAGTTCCATGCACATCACACCTTTGGCCTCTGTCTTTTCTTTACCATCGAATCCATTAAGTACCATATTGGTCTTCATCAATGCATCATCATCTAACCCCAACTTTTTGAAGACCGAGTAGGGCATAAGATTTACCACATCACCACCATCAACGAGCATCCTAGCAACCAGCGATCCGTTAATATGACCTTTAAGGTACAATGGCTTCAAGTGTTTCACCGGTTCTCTTGGCTTCTCGAAAATAGCATTCTTAGGACCAAAATTCAGTTGGGCTATCTCCCCTTCTTCACCTATAGCACGAAACTCAACAGGTAATTAATATACCATATTAATATCCATACCTTACCGAACTGGCGTAGATTCATAATCCACCATCTCGTCTTCATCTCTCAATGTGTATATTGGGCTTAAAGATTCCTCAATTGAAGGGGATGTTTCAGGTAGTATGGACGATGTAATAGGGGTCGCATCATCCTCTTTTGGTGGTGAAGGTGTTGCTGCAAATAATGTAGAAGCATCTGCGTTTTGTTTTTGTTTAGGCCTCCACACTTGTTTTGTGAGTGCTATGGGCCGAATTTCACTAAACAATTCGTCCCTTTGCCTCTCCTCTTTGTGTTCTACCTTCTCGTGGTTCCTCATGCGTTGTAATCTCCTTTTCATGGTCTTAGTTAAACTGGGAGGACACCACTTAGGTTGAGTATATTTGGGATCCCTTGGTTTGGCCTTGCTTGTGCTCGCCTCATGATCATCAACCATGGAACCCTGCTGAACAATAACAATATCACCATTAGAAGTAGCCAGATTACCAACAACCGGCTTTTTGATCTCCTTTTGCTTGTCGCATTCTGAAAATTCCGCATTAGGTGATTTAACACACCACACTTTTTTATCGGCCTTACTTGGAGAATTTTTTGTTGGCCGATTAGCACCATAACTCAAACGGCCTTGGGTAGGATAATAAAGCCTCTCGCGAGCAGGCCTTCTAGGTGTTGTCCACCCCAAATGGAAAGCATAAGGAGCCATTGGGGGTTGCCCCCATCCTCCATTGAAGTCTCTCATGTAATATGGCGCATAGTGTTGGAAATATGCCCTAGAGGCAATAATAAATTAGTTATTATTATATTATTATATTTCCTTGTTCATGATAATCGTTTATTATCCATGCTATAATTTTATTGATAGGAAACTCAGATACATGTGTGGGTACATAGACAACACCATGTCCCTAGTAAGCCTCTAATTGACTAGCTCGTTGATCAATAGATGGTTACGGTTTCCTGACCATGGAAATTGGATGTCGTTGATAACGGGATCAGATTATTAGGAGAATGATGTGATGGACAAGACTCAATCCTAAGCCTAGCACAAAGATCGTGTAGTTCGTATGCTAAAGCTTTTCTAATGTCAAGTATCATTCCCTTAGACCATGAGATTGTGCAACTCCCGGATACCGTAGGAATTCTTTGGGTGTACCAAACACCACAACGTAACTGGGTGGCTATAAAGGTGCACTACGGGTATCTCCGAAAGTGTCTGTTGGGTTGGCACGAATCGAGACTGGGATTTGTCACTCCGTGTAACGGAGAGGTATCTCTGGGCGCACTCGGTAGGACATCATCATAATGTGCATAATGTGACGAAGGGGTTCATCACGGGATGATGTGTTACGGAACGAGTAAAGAGACTTGCCGGTAACGAGATTGAACAAGGTATCGGGATACCAACGATCGAATCTCGGGCAAGTACAATACCGCTAGACAAAGGGAATTGTATACGGGATTGATTTAGTCCTTGACATCGTGGTTCATCCGATGAGGTCATCGTGGAACATGTGGGAGCCAACATGGGTATCCAGATCCCGCTGTTGGTTATTGTCCAGAGAGCTGTCTCGGTCATGTCTGCATGATTCCCGAACCCGTAGGGTCTACACACTTAAGGTTAGATGACGCTAGAGTTGTTATGGGAATTGGTGTGCAGTTACCGAATGTTGTTCGGAGTCCCCGATGAGATCCCGGACGTCACAAGGAGTTCCGGAATGGTCCGGAGGTAAAGATTTATATATGGGAAGTCCTATTTTGGCCACCGGAAAATGTTCGGGATTTTTCGGTATTGTACCGGGAAGGTTCTAGAAGGTTCTGGAGTGGGGCCCACCAGCATGGGGGACCCACATGAACGTGGGTAGTGGGGGCAAGGCCCCACACCCTTAGTCAAGACGCACCAAGATCCCCCTTAGAAGGAATAAGATCATATCCTGAAGGGATAAGATCAAGATCCCTAAAAAGGGGGGATAACAATCGGTGGGGAAGGAAATGATGGGCTTTCTTTCCTCCCACCTTTGCCAACACCCCAATGGACTTGGAGGGCAAGAAACCAGCCCCCTCCACCCCTATATATAGTGGGGAGGCGCATGGGAACTTCACCCTTGCCCCTGGCACAACCCTCTCCGTCCCCAACACCTCCTCCGTAGTAGTGCTTGGCGAAGCCTTGCTGGAGAACTGCAAGCTCCACCACCACGCCGTCATGCTGCCGGAGCTCTCCCTCAACTTCTCCTCCCCCCTTGCTGGATCAAGAAGTAGGAGACGTCCCCGGGCTATACGTGTGTTGAACGCGGAGGTACCGTCCGTTCGACACTAGGATCTCCGGTGATTTGGATCACGATGAGTACGACTCCTTCAACCCCGTTCTCTTGAACGCTTCCTCTTAGCGATCTACAAGGGTATGTAGATGCACTCCCCTCTCTCTCGTTGCTAGTTTCTCCATAGATAGATCTTGGTGACTCGTAGGAAAATTTTGAATTTCTGCTACGTTCCCCAACAGTGGCATCATGAGCCAGGTCTATTGCATAGATTCTATGCACGAGTAGAACACAAAGTAGTTGTGGGCGTTGATTTTGTTCAATATGCTTACCGTTACTAGTCCAATCTTGTTTCGACGGTATTGTGGGATGAAGCGGCCTGGACCGACCTTACACGTACACTTACGTGAGACAGGTTCCACCGACTGACATGCACTTGTTGCATAAGGTGGCTAGCGGGTGCCAGTCTCTCCCACTTTAGTCGGATCGGATTCGATGAAAAGGGTCCTTATGAAGGGTAAATAGCAATTGACATATCACGTTGTGGTTTTTGCGTAGGTAAGAAACGTTCTTGCTAGAAACCCATAGCAGCCACGTAAAACATGCAAACAATTAGAGGACGTCTAACTTGTTTTTGCAGGGTATGTTATGTGATGTGATATGGCCAAAAGAATGTGATGAATGATATGTGATGTATGAGATTGATCATGTTCTTGTAATAGGAATCACGACTTGCATGTCGATGAGTATGACAACCGGTAGGACCATAGGAGTTGTCTTAATTTATTGTATGACATGCGTGTCATTGAACAACGCCATGTAATTACTTTACTTTATTGCTAAACCGTTAGCCATAGTAGTAGAAGTAATAGTTGGCGAGACAACTTCATGAAGACACGATGATGGAGATCATGGTGTCATGCCGGTGACGATGATGATCATGGAGCCCCAAAGATGGAGATCAAAAGGAGCAAAATGATATTGGCCATATCATGTCACTTTTTGATTGCATGTGATGTTTATCATGTTTTACATCTTATTTGCTTAGAACGACGGTAGCTTAAATAAGATGATCTCTCATTAAAATTTCAAGAAAGTGTTCCCCCTAACTGTGCACCATTGCGAAAGTTTGTTGTTTCGAAGCACCACGTGATGATCGGGTGTGATAGATTCTAACGTTCACATACAACGAGTGTAAGCCAGATTTACACACGCGAAACACTTAGGTTGACTTGACGAGCCTAGCATGTACAGACATGGCCTCGGAACACAAGAGACCGAAAGGTCGAGCATGAGTCGTATGGTAGATACAATCAACATGAAGATGTTCACCGATGATGACTAGTCCGTCTCACGTGATGATCGGACACGACCTAGTCGACTTGGATCATGTAATCACTTAGATGACTAGAGGGATGTCTATCTGAGTGGGAGTTCATTAGATGAACTTAATTATCCTGAACATAGTCAAAAGATTCTTGCAAATTATGTCATAGCTCGCGCTTTAGTTCTACTATTTTAGATATGTTCCTAGAGAAAATTTAGTTGAAAGTTGATAGTAGCAATTATGCGGACTGGGTCCATAAACTAAGGATTGTCCTCATTGCTTCATAGAAGGCTTATGTTCTTAATGCACCGCTCGGTGTACTGAACCTCAAACATCGTCTGTGGATGTTGCAAACATTTGACATACACGTTTTGATAACTACGTGATAGTTCAGTTAAACGGTTTAGAAATGAGGCACCAAAGACGATTTCGAAACGTCGTGGAATATGTGAGATGTTTCGTGGGCTGAAATTGGGATTTCAGGCTCGTGCCCACGTCAAGAGGTATAAGACCTCCGACGATTTTCTTATCCTGCAAACTAAGGGATAAAAGCTCAATCGTTGAGCTTGTGCTCAGATTGTCTGAGTACAAGAATCACTTGAATCGAGTGGGAGTTGTACTTCCAGATGAGATAGTGATGTTTCTCCAAAGTCATTTCCACCAAGCTGCTAGAGCTTCGTGATGAACTATAACATATCAGAGATAGATATGATGATCCTTGAGATATTCGTGATGTTTGACACCGCGAAAGTAGAAATCAAGAAGGAGCATCAATTGTTGATGGTTGGTAAAACCACTTGTTTCAAGAAGGGCAAGGGCAAGAAGGGATACTTCATGAAACGGCAAAACAGTTGCTGCTCTAGTGAAAACCCAAGGTTGAACCAAAACCAGAGACTAAGTGCTTCTGTAATGAGAGGAACGGACACTAAAGCAGAACCACCCTAGATACTTGGTAGATAAGAAGGCAGGCAAGGTCGACGGAAGTATATTGGATATACATTATGTTAATGTGTACTTTACTAGTACTCCTAGTAGCACCAGGGTATTAGATACCAGTTCGGTTGCTAAGTGTTAGTAACTCGAAATAAAAGCTACGGAATAAACGGAGACTAGCTAAAGGTGAGTTGACGATATGTGTTGGAAGTGTTTCCAAGGTTGATGTGATCAAGCATCGCACGCTCCCTCTACCATCAAGATTGGTGTTAAACCTAAATAATTGTTATTTGGTGTTTGCGTTGAGAATAGACATGATTGGATTATATCTATCGCAATATGGTTATTCATTTAAGGAGAATAATGGTTACTCTGTTTATTTGAATAATACCTTCAATGGTCTTGCACCTAAAATGAATGGTTTATTGAATCTCGATCGTAATGATACACATGTTCATGCCAAAAGATATAAGATAGTAATGATAGTACCACCTACTTGTGGCACTACCATGTAAGTCATATTGGTATAAAACGCATGAAGAAGCTCCATGTTGATGGATCTTTGGACTCACTCGTTTTGAAAAGTTTGAGACATGCGAACCATGTCTATTGGTATGTACGCATGAAGAAACTCCATGCAGATGGATCGTTTGGACTCACTTGATTTTGAATCACTTGAGACATGCAAATCATACCACATGGGCAAGATGACTGAAAGCCTCGTTTTCTGTAAAATGGAACAAGAAAGCAACTTGTTGGAAGTAATACATTTTGATGTGTGCAGTCCAATGAGTGCTGAGGCACGCAGTGGATATCGTTATGTTCTTACTTCACGGATGATTTGAGTAGATACTGAGTATATTTACTTGATGAAACACAAGTTTGAATTATTGAATGGTTCAAGTAATTTCAGAGTGAAGTTGAAGGTCATCGTGACAAGAGGATAAAATGTCTATGATATGATCATAGAGATGAGTATCTGAGTTACGAGCTTTGGCACGCAATTAAGACATTGTGGAAATTGTTTCACAATAAATACCGCCTGGAACACCATAGTGTGATGGTGTGTCCGAACATCATAGTTGCACCCTATTGGATATGGTGCGTACCATGATGTCTCTTATCGAATTACCTCTATCATTCATGGGTTAGGCATTAGAGACAACCGCACTCACTTCAATAGGGCACCACATAATCCCGTTGAGATGACACCGTTTGAACTATGGTTTGGAGAAACCTAAGTTGTCGTTTCTTAAAAGTTTGGGGTTGCGATGCTTATGTGAAAAAGTTTCAGGTTGATAAGCTCGAACCCAAAGCGGATAAAATGCATCTTCATAGGACACCCAAGAATAGTTGGGTATACCTCCTAATTCAGATCCGAAAGCAATAGGGATTGTTTCTTGAATCGGGTCCTTTCTCAAGGAAAAGTTTGTCTTGAAAATTGAGTGGGAGGATGGTGGAGACTTGATATGTTTATTGAACCGTCACTACAATTAGTGTGTAGCAGGGCATAGGAAGTTGTTCCTGTGGCACCTACACCATTTGAAGTAGAAGCTTATGATAGTGATCATGAAACTTCGGATCAAGTCACTACCGTACCTCGTAGGGTGACAAGGATGCGTACTACTTCAGAGTGGTACAGTAATCCTATCTTGAAGGTCATGTTGCTAGACAACAATGAACCTACGAGCTATGGAGAAGCAATGATGGGCCCTTATTCCAACAAATGGTTAGAAGCCATGAAATCCGAGATAGGATCCATGTATCAGAACAAAGCATGGACTTTGGTGGACTTGCCCGATGATCGGCAAGCCATTGAGATAAATGGATCTTTAAGAAGAAGACAGACGTGGACGGTAATGTCACCATCTATGAAGCTCGACTTGTGGCGAAGAGTTTTTTCACAAGTTCAAGGAGTTGACTACGATGAGATTTTCTCATCCGTAGCGATGCTTAAGTCCGTCAAAATCATGTTAGCATTAGCTGCATTTATGAAATCTGGCAGATGGATGTCAAAGCGAGTTTCCTTACCAGTCTTCGTAAGGAAAGGTTGTATGTGATACAATCAGAAAGGTTTTGTCGATCCTAAGGATGCTAAGAGGTATGCTAGCTCCAGCGATCCTTCTAAGGACTGGAGTAAGCATCTCGGAGTTGGAATGTACGCTTTGATGAGATGATCAAAGATTTTGGGTTTATACAAAGTTCATGAGAAATTTGTATTTCCAAATAAGTGAGTGGGAGCACTATAGAATTTTTGATAAGTATATGTTGTTGACATATTGTTGATCAGAAATGATGTAGAATTTCTGGAAAGCATATAGGGTTATTTGAAAAGTGTTTTTCAATAGAAAACCTGGATTAAGCTGCTTGAACATTGAGCACCAAGATCAAAAACGCTAAATGGTACTTTCAAATGAGCACATACCTTGACATGATCTTGAAGGTGTTCAAGATGGATCAGTCAAAGAAGGAGTTCTTTCCTGAGTTGTAAGGTATGAAGTTAAGAGTTAAAGCTCGACCACAGCAGAAGAGAGAGAAAGGACGAAGGTCGTCCCCTATGCTTCAGACGTAGGCTCTATAGTATGCTATGCTGTGTACCGCACCAGAAGTGTGCCTTGCCATGAGTCAGTCAAGGGGTACAAGAATGATCCAGGAATGGATCATTGGACAGCGGTCAAAAAATTGTCCTTGGAGTAAATAAGGACATGTTTCTCGATTATGGAGGTGATAAAGAGTTCAGCATAAAGGGTTACGTCGATGCAAGCTTTAACACCTATCCGAATGACTCTGAGTAGCAACCGGATATGTATAGTGGAGCATCCATTTGGAATAGCTCCAAGTGGAGCGTGGAAGCAACATTTACAATATGACATAGAGAATTGCGAAATACATACGGATCTGAATGTTGTAGACCCGTTGACGAAAACCTCTCTCACAAGCAAAACATGATCAAACCCCAGAACTCATTGAGTCTTAATCACATGGTGATGTGAACTAGTTTAGTGACACTAGTAAACTCTTTGGATGTTGGTCACATGGCGATGTGACCTATCAGTGTTAATCACATGGTGATGTGAACTAGATTATTGACTCTAGTGCAAGTGGGAGACTGTTGGAAATATGCCCTAGAGGCAATAATAAATTAGTTATTATTATATTATTATATTTCCTTGTTCATGATAATCGTTTATTATCCATGCTATAATTGTATTGATAGGAAACTCAGATACATGTGTGGGTACATAGACAACACCATGTCCCTAGTAAGCCTCTAATTGACTAGCTCGTTGATCAATAGATGGTTACGGTTTCCTGACCATGGACATTGGATGTCGTTGATAATGGGATCACATCATTAGGAGAATGATGTGATGGACAAGACCCAATCCTAAGCCTAGCAAAAAGATCGTGTAGTTCGTATGCTAAAGCTCTTCTAATGTCAAGTATCATTCCCTTAGACCATGAGATTGTGCAACTCCCGAATACCGTAGGAATGCTTTGGGTGTACCAAACGTCACAATGTAACTGGGTGGCTATAAAGGTGCACTACGGGTCTCTCCGAAAGTGTCTGTTGGGTTGGCACGAATCGAGACTGGGATTTGTCACTCCATGTAATGGAGAGGTATCTCTGGGCCCACTCGGTAGGACATCATCATAATGTGCACAATGTGACCAAGGGGTTGATCATGGGATGATGTGTTACGGAACGAGTAAAGAGACTTGCTGGTAACGAGATTGAACAAGGTATCGGGATACCGACGATCGAATCTCGGTCAAGTATAATACCGCTAGACAAAGGGAACTGTATATAGGATTGATTTAGTCCTTGACATCGTGGTTCCTCCGATGAGATCATCATGGAACATGTGGGAGCCAACATGGGTATCCAGATCCCGCTGTTGGTTATTGGCCAGAGAGCTGTCTCGGTCATGTCTGCATGATTCCCGAACCCGTAGGGTCTACACACTTAAGGTTCGATGACGCTATAGTTGTTATGGGAATTGGTGTGCAGTTACTGAATGTTGTTTGGAGTCCCGGATGAGATGCCGAACGTCACGAGGAGTTCCGGAATGGTCCGGGGGTAAAGATTTATATATGGGAAGTCCTATTTTGGCCACCGGAAAATGTTCGGGATTTTTCGGTATTGTACCGGGAAGGTTCTAGAAGGTTCTGAAGTGGGGCCCACCAGCATGGGGGGACCCACATGAACGTGGGTAGTGGGGGCAAGGCCCCACACCCTTGTTCAAGGCGCACCAAGATCCCCCCTTAGAAGGAATAAGATCATATCCCGAAGGGACAAGATCAAGATCCCTAAAAAGGGGGGATAACAATCGATGGGGAAGGAAATGATGGGATTTCTTTCCTTCCACCTTTGCCAACACCCCAATGGACTTGGAGGGCAAGAAACCAGCCCCCTCCACCCCTATATATAGTGGGGAGGCCCATGGGAGCTTCACCCTTGCCCCTGGCGCAACCCTCTCCCTCCCCAACACCTCCTCTGTAGTAGTGCTTGGCGAAGCCCTGCCAGAGAACTGCAAGCTCCACCACCACGCGGTCGTGCTGCCGGAGCTCTCCCTCAACTTCTCCTCTCCCCTTGCTAGATCAAGAAGGAGGAGACGTCCCCGGGATGTACGTGTGTTGAACGCGGAGGTGTCGTCCGTTCGGCACTAGGATCTCCGGTGATTTGGATCACGATGAGTATGACTCCTTCAACCCCGTTCTCTTGAACGCTTCCGCTTAGCGATCTACAAGGGTATGTAGATGCACTCCCCTCTCTCTCGTTGCTAGTTTCTCCATAGATAGATCTTGGTGACTCGTAGGAAAATTTTGAATTTCTGCTGCGTTCCCCAACACATAGGAGGGTTGTGACATCCATGGTGTCGGCGCCCATGACCCATATGGCCTTGCTTAGCATCGACACTCTTGCTCCGGAAGCGATCTTGAACGCTTCGAATGTGATGGCCGATTAGAGCTAGAACCGGCCGCTTGACTTGCATATTTGGATAGCAGCATATCAAAAGTTGGCTTTATTTGCTTGCACTTAGCTTCACTCTTTCCCCACTTGCCAACTTCTGAATTCTTGGGCTTGATAAATTTAACATGAGTATCTTCTTGTACTTATGGTTGCCCCCCCGAGTGCGGGATTTTTTATGGTGATCTTCAATACTTCCTTGCCATTGGGTTGCTTATCAAGCACAACCTCTCTTCCCAAGACTTTGTCACCCTCCTTGCCTTTCCTGGGTTTACCAATAACAACATTATCTTTATTAGCAGATTCGGCTATGCTAGGCCGAATTAACATTTTCTTTCCCTCCAAGTCCATGGTGTTTATCGGAAATGGTTGTTTATCAACTTGCATCTCAGCAAAATTCAATCGTCCATCATTAATGGACGATTGTATCTGTCGTCGAAAAACATTGCAATCATTAGTAGCATCAGAAAATGAATTATGATATTTGCAATAAGCACGCCGTTTCAGCTCGTCAAACGATGGTATGATGTGTGATATTCTAATCATCTTATCCTGCAAGAGAGCATCAAATATTTTATCACACTTAGATATATCAAATGTAAACCTCATCTCCTCATCATGATTCTTGCGAATCGTCTTAAGAGCATTGCATGTATAGGGTTTGGCCTTTGAGGACCAAACAAACTCAGTAGTATAAACATCAACCTCATCGTCCGAATTATCATCATTGTGTTCAACCATATGCTTTCTAGGACGATTGGTTGTAGACCTATGAATCTCTTTATTTCAACTCTCTTGAGCGAAAGCTTTTTGTAAGACTTGATTAATGCTCAAAAACTCATACTTTCTAGCCTCTCTTTAATGTGAGTTTTCAAACCATTAAGAACAAGATCTACCAAGTCTCTCTTGGTTATCACTAAGCTATAACATTGGTTTTGTATGTCTCTAAATCTCTTGACATAATCAGTGACCGATTCATCATGTTTTTGCCTAACTGATGTAAGATGTGACAACTTTAGCTCATTATCACCGCTATAAAAATGATCATGAAACTTTTGCTCTAATTGTGACCATAAGAGAATTGAGCCATGTGGTAAAGCAGCAAACCATGAAAATGCGGTGCGAGTTAAAGACAAGGGAAATAAATGCACTTTCAACTCTTCTATGGAACCTGCTTCACCCAACTGTGCTAGATACTGACTCACATGCTCCCAAGTTGTTTTTGTACCCTCACCACTAAATTTAACAAAATCAGGAATCTTATAATCTTGAGGGTAAGAAATTGCATCGAAGTGTTCAGGATAAGGCTTTTGATACACACGACTCTTTACTTTCGGCTCGTTTCTGAAAGTTTCTAGAAACATCTTATGCAAATCCTCCCTTAATTTAGCTAAAATTGGATCCGAGGTAGATGAAGATGTTTGTGGCAATGACATAGGAGCAACCTGAGTACTAGCTATTGGTGCAACTTGTGGGTTGGGCGCCGAACCATAGTTCGGCAGAGACCAAACATGCTTGCGCCTATGGGTGGTATGACAAAGTGATTCGGCATTCAGGACGAATTGGGCACATTCATAATAGGATTAGGGTATGTAGGTGCAGCCACAAGCTGGTTGGTTTGAGTAGGGTAAAAATTTAACGACATATTATATTGTTGTTGCATAGGTGGTGCCGATGAAATAGGTAAAATTGAACTAGGGTTTTCAGATATACCAACAGTACAACTAGATGATGGAGGCATATTTTTCTGAGCATTAGCACTAGCCACAAAAGAATTGTATGCCATCACATTACCCTTACTAACAAGAATTTCAATAACAGACACTTGCTCTGGAGAAAAAACTTTACTCATAGTGATTACATCTTGTTCGTCAATGAGGGGTGGAAAATTGACGTTTCCAACCGGAGTGATGTTGCCTTAACGGTCCATCTTGAAACTTGAAAGAAACGCTTCCAAATCCTCCTCCTCACGCTTCTTCTTGAGCGCCTCAAAAGCCTCTTCATGCCGCTTCTTGTGCACTTTGTAGGCTTGGCGATGTTCATCCGATAGTTCATCAAGACCGGGCTTAATGATGTTATCGGCATCAACTTCTGAGGGCTTGGGGAGATTAGACATGGTTGATGATGATTCTTGATCTTTCGTCCCCAGCGGAGTCACCAAAAAGTGTGTTCGCACATGAGCACGTCACCGTGTACCTCTAACACCGAGGGTGATGCACCACAGCTCACGTCGAAGGAGACCCGTCCGGAAGCACGGTACGCAAGCAATCCGGCGGGTGCTTTTCAGGACCCGAAACCCCACGCGCCCGGGAGGGACCCTGTCTGGACGCGCAACGGCTATGGGCTGCCCTAGGTCAGTTCACTCGCCCCTAGATCCTTGAGGATCGCTTCCCTTCAACACGAAGAACGAACGAAGAACGAGAGAGAAAGAACCAGGAAGAGATGTAAAACTAGGGTAAAAAGTAGATGAGTTTTGCGATTGTGTGTTGTTATTCAATCGGCAGTCACCCCTTAGGTATATAAGAGGCGGCTGGACTTCCCGTGCAAGGAAAAGGCTTGGAATCACGTCCAAAACCCTGGTCAAATTCGGATTGGTTTTGTCCGAACTTTCCAAAACTGTTCGGTTTAAACTGGCTGTACCTTGCAGTTAATTTTTAATGTGGTAAACGATCTCGGATGGAAACGATCCCAAAAGCAATCTTGACCGTTTTGATGAGGCGAAAAATTTCATGTTGAACATTTTTTCATCAGAGGTCATCTTAAGGGTCAAGTCGGTCGCGCAAAATAGGGTATTCCCTCGCGCTACCCATCAGACATGCGTGTGGTGGGGCGTGCCACATCTCGCCTCATGATAGGGCTGCACTCCGATTGCTCTAACTTTTGTATATGAACGTGGATCTGGACGATTTTTACATCAAAACAATCGTTTCGACGAGATGAAGACAATTCATGTAGAATGTTTTTTCATATGAGGCCTTCTTGGGGGCGTAATCAGCCGAATAGTATTCTGAATACAAAATCTCAGTATTTCGAACACAACTTCGGCCTATGAGATGAGATCCGATGGCGATGGCCCAAACTTTAAAGATGTTCATATGGACAATACGAAACTCTTTTATGTAGATCACTTATCCATTTGAGGCCATATTAATTAAGTTATTGACCGTGCCAAAATCTGGTGTCAACACTATTGCAAGACCATCATGCAAGTGGCAGTCATGTCTTGCATAGGGTTGACGGATTCTCTGAGAAGAAGTGTGATGAAGCCGCGAAAAGATTCACCGGAAACGTTTCTCTCTCGGAGAGGGCTAAATAAGGGCAAGGGAAAAATGGTCATTTTCAGTATGTGACAAGATAGTGAAAATGGTACCAACAGAATGGGCTCAACGAGACGAGAATGTGGGCTTTGGATTCACCTGATTTGGAGTTACGATTGCGGAGATATGACCTTTCATTCGTTAGGCAGAAATCGAATAAAAACTTGTTTGTTTCTGCTCTTACCCAGTGAACATTCATACTACAAGGATTTCTGCCGGCGGGGTAAAACAGAAAACGTATTCCAGGAACTATGCTTTCGGAGCAGCGAAAACGTATTTCTGGCCGAAGCCGCAGCACTTTGCGCTTTCACTAAAACGAATGCATAAAATGGAAAATACGCTTCCACTTAACACTCGCGGGCCCTGTTGTTGGGTTAACACGAAGAGATCGACAGACCGGGCCCACTGGCAGGGGGCTGGCATCGTCTTGAACCTCCCTCTCACGCCAGCAGTAGAACAGAGACGCCGTTGTCGGGGAAACCGATCACCTATGGGGTCACAAGGATCCCTTCTACGTTCGGCGGGAGGTTAGTTGCACGAAGAGCAGGTCGAGCCATTAGCGCATAGAGGATTTTTTTATCCAGGTTCGGGCCGTAAAGATGCGTAATACCCTAGTCCTGCTTTGTCTGGTTATATGCGTGTTCCTGAGCTTTTGACCTAGCTACTTTGCGTGCTTCGTCCAAAAGTCCGAATCCTCTCTCTATGCGCCTTGGGCCTCCTTTTATACACAAAGGGGTTGCCACAGTGGCACATAGGAGGTGGCAAGCTACAGTCGTACAAGCTTATCGCTCGATCAACGTAGGACAAGCACATTTAATGTGTTGCCTACGTGTCCCTCGCTTTATTGGGGACGGCAACAGAGGCCATCATATCCTTCACCGCTCCTCCTTGCCTCGCCATGCGTCCGGGCCGGCGAGGCATGCAGCACCACGCTGGCCAACCAGCTACTGCGTTGGTGAAATGGTAGGATTCCATGAAGATCTGCATGCCGCCACGCAAATGACTGCTTAGCTGGCATGCCTATCATCGTACTAGAGTGGTGGCGAAGTGACAAAACATTGTCGGGCGCGGGTCTGGCCGCGGCCCAGCGATCGTCCCTGGCAAGGCTTGCCGGGGCCTTGGAGTCATCCCCGACAAGGATCTTGCCGGGGGTCTTCGTCTTTTGATCCCATGTGGATTCGTGGGTTGCCAATCTTCATGAGGGGCTGCATGCTATCAGGCATGTGCTCTCCAAATCTTGGTCTTAACGTTGTCGATGGTGTTAGAGCTCTCAACCCAAGTGTGGTGGCCCGACTAGTCTCTTCGCAAGCTGCCCCAGCAAGGAGTTTGCCGGGGGCCTCGCAGGTCGCCTCGGCAAGGCTTGTTGCTGGGCGTGGCCCTGCTCGCCTCCTGCTAGTTGTTACCTTGAGCGTCTGTTTTGATATTCTTTGTTCCTGTCGTCCTCCTCTGCTTTGCCAAGCCCTGTTGTAGGCGTAGCTGCGACCGTCCGTGCACAAGTAAGGGGTACAGAACTACCCATACTTTTGTGCACCGACAGGAGCCCCCGGGCCTGGGCCACCCATAAGCGCAAGGCGTAGTTGGGCCAGGCCCAAAGCAGTGCACGGGCGGGCGGGCCAGAGGCGAATTGCCATGATCTTTCTGTCAGTCACGCTTCCCCACAACTGGCGTCGAGTGCGTGACGTGGGGATCGTGCGTGGGATGGGCGTGGCACGCATGCGTCACCCCGCAGTAAATGGTAAAGAGCTGGCTCGCGCCTTCCCCATAAAAAGGAAAAACTACATGGGCACTGCTCATTTACCTTCTCTGCTTCTCCCAATCTCGAAATCGCCGTTCCCCTCTTCTTCCCCAAATCCGAACTAGAGCTTCGCGCCCTTGCTCGCCACCGCCGCGCCTCCATTGCCTCTCGATCCCCTGCTCCTCCTTAGCCGCCATGGCGCCCTAAGCTAGTAAGGGCAAGAGAGCGGCCAAGGCCGTCGCGGGGAAGGAGGTGCCAAAGTGTGGGTTGTTGAAGATGTGGAAGGAGCATGCCCTCTTCTCTCTGGCGATTGACGTGCTCACGCTCAAGGAACAGTTCCTGTGCTTGTGGGGGAAGGAGACGACGGGGCACCCCGCCACGAAGGTCATCCCTTCTCCCTTTGCCAAGCCTGGCCCGGATATTTATCCTTTCTTCGTCGATTACTTCTCCTGCGGGCTCTGCCCCCCTTTCTCAGATTTCTTCAACGACATCATGCACACCTACAGCTTCCATCTCCTGGACTTCACGCCGAATGCAGTGGCGTGCATGGCCCTTTTCTCCCATCACTGCGAGGGATTCGCCGGATTCTACCCCAGCACGACGCTCTTTCGCCACTACTTCTTCCCCCGGGTCCAGCAGGGGGATGCCATCACTGGCTCCGTTGCTTGAATCACTTTATCTTGATTTGGCTTCATTGTTGCAGCGACACGGAGATGCTGGCCCAGAGGGTGAAAAGAGCTAGGGCCTCGACCAGTGCGGAGCCCCTAGCAAGCACTCCTCGTGCGTTGGGGATGATCTTCACCAGCCCGGAGTCCAGCCCCCGGCGCAACCCCCATTCCAGTCCCCAACGTAAGTTTGGCACTTATCTCTTGCCGGTGGGTGTTGGAGCGTGTCTTCTTATCGATGACCTTGCCAGGACTCTAGGAAGGGAGCAGCAGCAGGAGGAGCCCCTAAGGGCCGCCCCCAACACGCCGCCTACATCAACTACGCTGGCCAGAGGGGCGTCCCCAGCAAGGGCACCTACTGACGAGCCCATGCGCTCGGAGGAGGAGGAGGCGGGCACAGGCGCTAGTGACCCCGTCCCGGCAACAGATGTTGCCGGAGATGGGGACGCGTCCTCCCCACCTGCCACGGGTGAGTACATGCCTTCTGCTTCTTGCCATTATCGCTTTGACTTCTTTTCTTCCCTCTGTCTTGAGTTGTCCTAATTTCGGCTTTATCTTTCTCCCTTCTTTTGTTTCAGATCCCCCCTCGGCAAATCAGGCAAACATCGACTCCGTGATCATGGAGACCGCAAGGGACGCCGAGGCCGAGTCCGTCACTATTACTACTGAGGAGGCCGCCACGGGGCTTGCCGGGGAAACCGACAAGAACCCTATCGGGGAGGAGGTGGACGAGGAGCCTGCCGGAGTGGCCGACAAGGCTGCTGCCGAGGAGGCCACCACGGGGCCTGCCGGGGAGGCCGGCGAGGCCACCACTTGAGAGGCCGACAAGGATCCTGCCGAGGAGGAGGTTGTCAATGACCAGCCTTCCTCATCCTCAGCCCCTGCCCCGAGAAGGTACTTGATGGTTAGCGATGAACTCTTCGCCAGCATCCCAGGAGCAGCAGGCACCAGAACACCAATCGAGGGAGAGGTCTTTGATGAGGAGATCCTCACTGATGTCGGGCTCCAGGTTGTTGATGAATCGAGCATCATCAGCAGCGTCTCCAAGGAGGACCAACTCCTTCAGGCTATAGGCGTTAACGTCCACAAGCTCCAGGCTCTCCATCGGGATCGCAAGGAGAAGGTGGAATCCAGAATGGCAGCCATGGACAAGGCCGAGGCGGACTTCCAGGAGCGTGTTGCCCAGATGAAAACCTGGTTTGACGAAGCTCAGGAGGATCTGAGGGCCTCCCAAATCCAGCTGAGCGAGCGCCAGCGGGACCTCCTCCTGAAGCAGGCCGATTTTGACAAGGCGTAGGAGGTGGCAAAGGCTAAGGCTGCCAAGGACGAGTCCAATCAGACGCATCACTGCATCTCGCTCGATGTCCAGGAGGAGGACTTGGTCGCTCGTGAAGCGGCGCTTGCCGCCATGCTTCACGCCAAGGACGAGGAGATCGAGAGGCTCGTCGTGCAGCAGACCCATGACCTGACATAGAAGCACCAGGAAGCGCTTGATGCTCTGGCCCTCGACCATGCCAGCAAGCTGAAGGAGGCTGTCGACCGTGCTAAGGCGGTAAAGGCCACCAGGATTGAGTTGGACAGCAAGGTGGAAAGCTGGAGGCGAACCTGGCCGAGTTCACCAAGGAGATCTCCACGCTCAAAGACGACAGAGAGAAAGCTCTCTATGACCTGGCGGAGATGCAGACCACCATATCTGACAAAACCAAGCTGCTCTCCAAGGCCAACGAGTCCATTGATGATCTGAAGCTGAAGCTAGATAGCCAAGAGAAGATTCTCTCAGAATCCAAGGCTCGTGAGCAGATCATGGCCAAGGATCTCGCCGACGAGCAGCAGCTACTCAAGAATGCCGCCTCTTCCCACAACAATCTCGTGGAGAGCACGAAGCTTTGGACCATCCACCTAGTGGACATCACGGAGAAGATCACCACGCAGCTGACTACCATGGGCATGCCAAACTTCAGGTTCTCCCATGAGATGAGAGTGGCTGAGAGCGCCAGGTTGTCCAAGTTCTTCGAGCATGTTCTTGACGCCCTGAAGCTGCTCCAGTCCACCAGGGCGGCCTACCTGGCCAAGGAGTCCTGGCAACTTTGCCGAGACGCCTTGATCAAGGTGCTCACCAAGGTGGCGCACTGGAACCCCAGCGTCGACTTTGGTCAGGCGCTCGACAGCTTGCCAGAGGACATCGACCATCAGGCGCTCGAAGAGCGCATCGAGCCCATCATCAGCTACATCAGCGGAGTCGCGAGGCTGGAAGGCCAGCGGTAGGATTAACTGCTTCGTTCCTGCTGCGAGTTCGTACCCAAGACAGGTTATCTTAAGTTAGAATCGCGACAACTTTTGATGTAATATAGCTCTTGCTGTACTTTGAACTGGTTGCATGTTATCTTCTCATTCTAGTTCATCCTTGTATTTTTGGCACCCTACGCTTAGTTGGATAGGCCTGTCGGCACGTGCATCCCTTGCCGTAGGTGCTAGAAGGACGGATCCTTAGAAGCCTGTGGAGGGCGTCGACACCAGCGGGCTACCCTGCCGCTCTTGGCGCAGTCACCTGGACTGTCGAGTGGACTCGAGGCAGAACAGGGGCGCTGTTGACTACAGCAAGGTACCCCACCATTCTTAGCAAAGCGCAACACCCCAACTGTTGAGCGGACTCGAAACAG
The DNA here is from genome assembly GCF_018294505.1 of Triticum aestivum. Classification (NCBI taxonomy): domain Eukaryota; kingdom Viridiplantae; phylum Streptophyta; class Magnoliopsida; order Poales; family Poaceae; genus Triticum; species Triticum aestivum. Next base: position 548,698,291 of record NC_057801.1, read on the forward strand.
AACAGTGGCATTGCCAATCGCGGCAGGGTTCCTTTTGCGTGCAAGTTCTCCATACAAGGGTTGAAACCATCGAGGGGGATAACCTCATAAAAAGGAAGAATTACTCAAAGTTGAGATAACTTAGCTTTTTGTTGCTGTGCGAGTCATCGTTGCGGCCATAGACGCCGCCGCTCGCCTGGCCCTTCGCACCAGGATGGCGCGGACGGCCTCGATCGGGCTGGCTGCTGCGGTCGTCTTCTTCTTCGGCGCCATGGCGATGAAGAAACTGCTGCACTAACTAACAGACCAGATTCTCACAACTAACGCCCCCTATCTGGCACGCCAAAGATGTCGGGGAAACCGATCACCTATGGGGTTACAAGGATCCCTTCTACGTTCGGCGGGGGGTTAGTTGCACAAAGAACAGGTCGAGCCATTAGCGCACAGAGGATTTTTTATCCAGGTTCGGGCCGCAAAGATGCGTAATACCCTAGTCCTACTTTGTTTGGTTATATGTGTGTTCCTGAGGTTTTGAACTAGCTACGGTGCGTGCTTTGTCCAAAAGTCTGAATCCTCTCTCTGTGTGCCTTGGGCCTCCTTTTATACACAAAGGGGTTGCCACAGTGGCACACAGGAGGTGGCAAGCTACAGTCGTACGAGCTTATCACTCGATCAATGTAGGACAAGTGCATTTAATGCGTTGCCTACGTGTCCCCTCGCATTAATGGGGACGGCAACAAAGGCCATCATATCCTTCGCCGCTCCTCCTTGCCTCGCCACGTGTCCGGGCCGGCGAGGCATGCAGTGCCATGCTGGCCAACCAGCTATTGTGTTGGCGAAATGGTAGGCTTCCACGAAGATATGCATGCTGCCACGCAGGCGCCTACTTAGCTGGCATGCCTATCATCGTACTGGAGTGGTGGCGAAGTGGCGAAACCTTGCCGGGCGCGGGTCTGGCCGCGGCCCAGCGATCGTCGCTGGCAAGGCTTGTCAGGGGCCTTGGAGTCCTCCCCGGCAAGAATCTTGTCGGGGGTCTTCGTCTTCTGTTCCCACGTGGATTCGTGGGTTGCCAATCTTCATGAGGGGCTGCATGCTATCAAGCATGTGCTCTCCAAATCTTGGTCTTAATGTTGTTGATGGTGTTAGAGCTCTCAACCCCAAGGGTGGTGGCCCTGCTGGCCTCTTCGCAAGCTACCCCAGCAAGGAGTTGCCGGGGGCCTCATAGGTTGCCTCGGCAAGGCTTGATTGCTGGGCGTGGCCCTGCTCGCCTCCTGCTGCTTGTTACCTTGAGCATCTGTTTTCATATTCTTTGTTCCTATCTTGCCTCCTGCCATCCTCCTCTGCTTTTCCAAGCCCTGTTGTAGGCATGGCTGGGACCGTCCGTGCACAAGTAAGGGGTACATAAGTACCCATACTTTTGTGCACCGACAACCATCGAACGGCGATTGCCGGCGCCACAGCCCATCTCCGGTGGAGCTCTAGCTACCTATGGGTTCAACACAATGAGGCGCATCCATCCAGTTATCGCACGCGTGCCAATAGGTAAGTAGCAATGGTGGCTTGGGCGTCCGCGGAGGTGGTCATTGGCCGATGAGGAGGAGCTCGGCACAGCCGCAGAGAGGATGACGTGAGGTAATGAGGAGTCTTTTGTTGGCTAGGTGATCTCCTTTGAGTAGGTTAGAGGAAGGAAGAAGGCTCGACTCACTCAGATTTAGGTCGGAGGGGGCGGCGGCCATGGTGGGCAATCAAGGTCAGGGGAGCTCTTTGAGCTTGTTGGAGCGGTTGGTGAGAGTTGAGGGTGAGTGGGAAGAGGCTGGTGAGGTCAGGAAGCCTCGGGGTGGGCTTATAGAGCCGAACACCGAGATGGACGAGGACGGCCATGGTGAGGGGTGTGTGCCGGTGCTTTGGCGCAAGCAAAGCCACACGGAGGGAGGGCGGCGTGTCTAGAGGGTTCACGCTACGCGGGGAGGCCACTAGGGTGGTCGGGAAGACTCGAGACGGACGCGGCCGGCCATCCGTGGTGGAGTAGGACGTGACCTACTCTGGACAAGGCCTGCACACAACATAGGATGCGACCAGGTGGGGGAGAGAGGTTCAGGGCAATGAAGATGGCACAAGGGAGCCACTGGACATAGCTAGATGGCGATAGCTCGAGGGAACGGATGAAAACAGGGGACTCATATGCCAGAGCGTGCGTTTGTGCATGCTAGTGGTGTGATCACCACGTGAACACGATGGTGGTTGATGTCTACTATGCAACTTTATTCTTTTAGACACGTGTTGGGCCTCCAAGCGCAGAGTTTTGTAGGGCAGTAGCAAATTTCCCTCAAGTGGATGACCTAAGGTTTATAAATCCGTGGGAGGTGTAGGATGAGGATGGTCTCTCTCAAACAACCCTGCAACCAAATAACAAAAAGTCTCTTGTGTCCCCAATACACCAAATACAATGGTAATTTGTATAGGTGCACTAGTTCGGCAAAGAGATGGTGACACAAGTGTAATATGGATAGTAGAAATTAGTTTTTGTAGTAAGAACAATAAAAAACAGCAAGGTAGCAATCGATAAAACGGAGCACAAACGGTATTGCAATGCTTGAAAATGAGGCCTAGGGTCCGTACTTTCGCTAGTGCAATATCTCAACAATGCTAATATAATTGGATCATATAACCATCCCTCATGTGCGATGAAGAATCACTCCAAAGTTCTTATCTAGCGGAGAACATAACAAGAAATTGTTTGTAGGGTACGAAACCACCTCAAAGCTATTCTTTTCGATCGATCTATCCAAGAGTTCGTACTAAATAACACCAAAGCAAATTCAGATTCATAATAGTCAATCCAACACAAAGAACCTCAAGGAGTGACCCAAGATTTCTACCGGAGAAACAAAGACAAGAACGTGCATCAACCCCTATGCATAGATTACCCCAATGTCACCTCGAGAATCTGTGAGTTGAGTGCCAAAACATATATCAAGTGAATCAATATGATACCCCATTGTCACCATGGGTATTCATAGCAAGACATACATAGAGTGTTCTCAAATCCATAAAAGTATTCAATCCGATAAAACAAAATCTCAAATGGAAAACTCAATTCATCACAAGATAGAGAGGGGAAAACACCATATGATCCGACTATATTAACAAAGCCAGTGATACATCAAGATCGTGACATCTCAAGAATACGAGAGCGAGAGAGGGAGATTAAACACATAGCTACTGGTAAACCCTCGGCGCCGAGGGTGGACTACTCCCTCCTCATCGTGGTGGCCGCCGGGATGATGAAGATGGCCACCGGTGATGATTTCCCCCTCCGGCGGAGTGCTGGAGAAGGGCTCTAGATTGGATCTCCCGGTTATGGAACTGTCGGCTGTTGGAAAAAATTACGTCGACTCTCCTAGGGTTGTTGGAATATTTGGGCATTTATAGAGTGAAGAGGTGGTGTAGGAGGCCACCAAGGTGGGCACAACCCACTAGGGCACGCCTGGGAGCCCAGGCATGCCCTGGTGGGTTGTGCCCCCCTTGGGGCATCCCCCCAGGTGCTGCTCTGGCCCACTAGATGTCTTCTGGTCCATAAAAAGTCCACAAAAAGTTTCACGGTGTTTGGACTCCGTTGGATATTGATTCCCCGCGGTGTAGAAAAACAAGCAAAAAACAGCAACTGGCACTGGGCACTGGGTCAATAGGTTAGCCCCCAAAATTGATATAAATTTGCTATAAAATGATTGTAAAACATCCAAGAATGATAATGTAACAACATGAATACTTCATAAATTATAGATATGTTGGAGACATATCAGTGGTCCGTGTTATGATCTTCCAAACCATGTCTGGGTGATAGGTCATTCACCAAAGAGATACAAAAGGCAAAGGAACAAGAACAAGAGGGCATGAAGTGACTAGAGAGAGCTCCAAGCCAGAACAACGGGAATGTATTTATACTAGGGTGAGGGAGATGCAACTTGGGATAGATGCTGAGCTTTGGCTAGTTTTGATCATACACTAAGATGATCATTGTGGCCAAGTTTCAGATCAAAAGGATAGGTCTAGGTGGCACTTGCTTCACAAGGCACCACACTGGACATAAATGAAAATGTTGAAGTAGCACTCACATAAATGATTGCATTAAACTGGATTTTGGTGGCGGTTAGTCATTTGGGCATATGAACACACTTTAAAACTTGCATACCGTTTGGACATATCAAAATGGCACTTCCTTCACAGTGGTTCTCACTGGACAGAAACTTGGAAAACTTCTAGAGAAATATTGGCTAAATGAAATGATCTCAAATTTTGTATAGAGAAGTTATATAGGTAGGAGAAGGTCCTGGTAAATTTTTAGAAATAATTGAGCAATATAAAATATAGTTGCTTCACAAACTAAAAATTGACCAGAATCAAAGATTGGATGTTGAGCTCCCATGGATGATGGAATGATGCTCAAATCTTGTGTAATTTGGTAATTTGAGCATATTGAGATCATGTAAAACTTTCAACTCATGTTCATAATCCTAGCTAGTACCTCCTCCACAAAGTCCCTTTCTAGTCAGAAACTTTGGAAATTAGTTGAGGAATATTTACTAAGTAAATGAAGTTGAATTTTGTCATGTGGCAATAATATGGATATGAAAGAGTGTCCAAAAAGTTTGGGGTTAATCAGAAAGATATAAATGACACTTCCTTCACAAAGTGCGATTCAAAGTAGAATAGGAAAAGGAATATTTGTGAATTATTTTTGAACTAGGCAAGGAAGGAATTTGGCATATCTGAGGAACATATATCGCAAAGGATTTATGAAAATTATTTGGAAATTTTGGGAGTGATAGAAATATAGGTTGCTTCACAACCTAGAGGAAATAGGGTTATTCCTTTAATAGAAAAAGGAATATTTCCAAGAAAAAGAATATTGGGATTTGGGCTAATATGAAAATGAAAAGTTATGGGGAAGGATTTGAGGTTGACAAGCCACCTTGGAGATTGAGAAGAGATGATCTTCCCAAGTTTCCAGACCACATAGCCATGGAAAAAGAAATCCCAAGAAAAATCCTTAGAAAATCAACAGAAAAAGAAAGGGCCAAAAACCAAGGTGTTACAAACCTCCCCCCTTAAATAAATCTCGTCTTTGAGATTTGGTTGCTCTCGGAACAAGTATGAATATTCTGACTTATGGAAATTGTTTCCAACTCGAGTATCATTTTTCCTTTATATGATGTTCCCATGAAATTTCATCTGGCTGACTGCCTTGCTCTGGGGTGGTTTGCTTTACTATATCCTCATTCTGACAGGTATTACTTCACATGTTCATGCTTACACTGGCTTCAATTCCTTTCATATCTCCTGACTTAGCTGGGGTGCGAAAGACTATCATGCCTGAAATATATGCCCTTCTCACAAGTCCGAGAGTGGTTTCCATGGATGTGTCATTCTTATATCCGGCGCTGATAACATTCCATGGAATTGTGAACAAATTTTCTCGATGGACACAAAAATCTTTTTTTCTCTTTGCATGGGGTTTCTCAAATAGATGCAGGTCCTCCGGGTTCAAAACAGTGTTGTGAATCATATCCATTTTCCTGGCAGACTCTGACTATTGTGGAGAGTTCTGAGTCATCTTGGTTGGATACACTTTCTTGAGTATCAGATCCATACCAAATATTTGACTGTCGCCTGTCATGACCAGTATAAAAGTGTACGACCTTTTAACGATAGTATTCACAAACTTGACTGACAATGGTTTTGGCAGAAGAATCTTGTTCATGTCAGGCTATCCTTTATCCGATTCCCATGTTTGAGGGCAAATGCTTCAAGTCTGTTGTTTAATATTCTGATTACTCATTATATCGGTATGGCCATGTGGACCATGGGCCATGTAATGCTTTAACAAGTCGCTGGAGTCAAACTGTTGAATTGGCTTTTGGTCTGACATGACAGACTTGGATAGTCGATACTGGCAATTCTGAGCATCACAGTTGGCTGAGCAAGTTGCATTGATAGGAGGTCCTTACCACAACAGAGTAGTCCCCTTTGGTGTATGTTCCTGTATTGTCGGTCTTGCTCCTCTTTTCTTTGTCTAGATCTTTTGCTGGAAAAAGCTTGACTATATATATATTCTTCTTGTGACTATAGGTACTGTCGTATGCAATATTCTGACAATCATACTTTATCCTTGTTCATGTCTCGGGTCATATAATATATACCAGGTTCGTGTGTGCTTGTATGAAGCCAATTGTAATCATACAAGATAGTGACAAAGGCTAATGATATCACTTTGTCGGGTGTGAGGAAGCTGGCCTTAGTAACGACCGCCAAGATTGTGGTCCCATGTTGTTTTTTTTCCAAAGCTTGTAAGTCCTTGCATCACCCATTGAGGTGTATAACTGAATTTCTTCCTCTTGTATAACTGGTGAGGTTGTCGGATCCTTACCGTGATTTCATTATCATATGAGTGATTTTCATGAACTTGGTAGCATGCTCACAGTATATATGGAAGTATCTGATTCCCAAGGCAGACTTGTGTTCTGTCTGATTCTTGCATCTGACCGGACTATTGCGGATTTGATTCTTGAGATGCACTGCCATATGTTGCCAACTTACTGTGTAATATCTTGCACCAGTGCCGTACTGAGGAAGCTTGTGCTTAAAATCATCGTGCCGAGGAAGACTGAATAACTTGTGCATGAAGCTTTTATCTGACAGCTTGTTGAAGAAGACTGGGTACCGTACTTCAGAAGCTTCCCCCCTTAATGGCTTGCTGGGGAAGACTTGGTACCTTATGCCAGAAGCTTTTGCGGTAGCTTACTGAAGAAGCCTTAGTATCTTACACGGAAGACCATCCACATATCATACTCGGGAAGATTGAGGAGCCTTGTATTGTAAGCTTCTCTGGTAGCTTGTGGAGAAAGATTGGGTTGCATACACCTGAAGCTTCTCTATGTGATATGCTGAATGAAGGCCTATATATACCATCTTAATATTTCTACTGCCGATTACTTGTATGAAAATGTTGTTCGACTATCCTTCTTGCTGAGTACTGAATTCATAGAATAATCTGGCTCGCTTCCGGAGAACATGTTTCAAATCTTACTCATAGCAAAACCAAACTTGTATATGAACTATACCTTCGACAGAAACTGTACTATTGGTCTGGTGCATAATTTGTCTTTCGGTTGATTTAATCATTATTGTTGTGGAAATTGCACATGCAGACAAACTTGATGCTGATAATCAAGCTAGGGTATCATTTGCATTCTGACCAGATATTCCCAAAATAATACAGTCGGCTGAGAAGTCCATAGTGCTTAACTAAGATTCCAAATATTTTAACTCCTTTTTGATTCTTCGGTGTCGGTTGATGAGCAACTTCCATAAGGGAAAAAATACGGTAACACCGAAGGCCCCAAGAAATAAGCAAAAGAAACAAATGAACAAATGCACACAAGGCAATCAAGATCACGTACAAGTAGTATCATATTTTACTACTATTCACAAAAATAATATGCATGCATACTTAAGCACACAAATCTCGCATGAACTCCGGTACTACAATCTAATATGTTGTGACGATGTGCATGAAGGAGAATCCACGTGTGGAGGGATTGGTGTAAACAGAGCTACACCAAGCGCTGGCTGAACACCAGTTCCATCTGGACGGACATGGAGGCAAGGACGGACTTGGCGATAATGTAGCAGAACACGGAGGTGACAACCACATCATCATCAAGCGGACAGAAGGAAACCGTACACGTCCAAAGAATGGGGGTGACCGGGTCATATGGTGATACGTCTCCAACGTATCTATAATTTTTGATTGTTCCATGCTATTATATTATACATCTTGGGTGTTTTATATGCATTTATATGCTATTTTATATGATTTTTGGGACTAACCTATTAACCTAGAGCCCAGTGCTAGTTTCTTCTTTTTTCCTTGTTTTTGAGTTTTACAGAAAAGGAATACCAAACGGAGTCCAATTGACCTGAAAATTTATGGAGATTGTTTTTGGACCAGAAGAAGACCCCCTGACTAGTTCCCGACACCAACACATCTTATATATCCACAAACTTCCAGAACAGAACCTAGATCGGGAGTTCTACCGCCACAAGCCTCTGTAGCCACCAAGAACCAATCGGGGCCCTGTTCCGCCACCCAGACGAAGGGGGGATCCATCACTGGTGGCCATCTTCATCATCCGGGCGCTCTCCATGACGAGGAGGGAGTAGTTCACCCTCGGGGCTGAGGGTATGTACCAGTAGCTATGCGTTTGATCTCTCTCTCTCTCTCTCTCTCTCTTTCTCTCTCTCTCGTGTTCTTGATATGGCATGATCTTGATGTACTGCAAGCTTTGCTACTATAGTTGGATCTTATGATGTTTCTCTCCCTCTACCTTCTTGTAATGGATTGAGTTTTCCCTTTGAAGTTATCTTATCGGATTGAGTCTTTAAGGATTTGAGAACACTTGATGTATGTCTTGCATGTGCTTATTTGTGGTGACGATGGGATAATCATGTGATCTGCATGATGTATGTTTTGGTGATGAACTTGCGGGTTCTGTGACCTTGTGAACTTATGCATAGGGGTTGGCACACATTTTCGTCTTGACTCTCTGGTAGAAACTTTTGGGCACTCTTTGAAGTTCTTTGTGTTGGTTTGAATAGATGAATCTGAGATTGTGTGATGCATGTCATATAATCAAACGCACAGATAATTGAGGTGGCATTGGAGTATCTAGGTGACATTAGGGTTTTGGTTGATGTGTGTCTTAAGTTGTTATTTTACTACAAACTCTAGGGCTGTTTGTGACACTTATAGGAATATCCCAACGGATTGTTTGGAACGAATAATTTTGAGGTGGTTTCGTACCCTACAATAATCTCTTCGTTTGTTCTCCACTATCAGTGACTTTGGAGTGACTCTTTGTTGCACATTGAGGGATTGTTATATGATCCAATTATGTTATCATTGTTGAGAGAACTTGCACTAGTGAAAGTATGAACCCTAGGCCTTGTTTCGAAGCATTGCAATACCATTTTCGCTCACTTTACTGCTTGCTACCTTGCTGTTTTTATAATTTCAGATTATAAAAACCTATATCTACCCTCCATATTGCACTTGTATCACCATCTCTTCGCCGAACTAGTGCACCTATACAATTTACCATTGTATTGGGTGTGTCGGGGACACAACAAACTCTTTGTTATTTGGTTGCAGGGTTGTATCAGAGAGACCATCTTCACCCTATGCCCCCCACGGATTGATAAACCTTAGGTCATCCACTTGAGGGAAATTTGCTACTGCCCTACAAACCTCTGCACTTGGAGGCCCAACAACGTCTACAAGAAGAAGGTTGTGTAGTAGACATCAAGCTCTTTTCTGGCGCCGTTGCCGGGGAGGTTAGTGCTTGAAGGTATATCTTTAGATCTTGAAATCGAATCTGTTAGTTTCTTGTTTTATCACCAGTTTAGTCTATAAAATAAAACTACAAAAAATGGAATTGAGGTTGCCTCATATGCCTCATCTTTTTAATATCTTTCGTGAAAATGATGTAAAGGAAAATTGTGCCCAAGTGTTGGAAGAAGAAGTTCATAAAATGTTTGGCATAAAATATTTGAATGATGTGCATGTTTGCAATGTTGTAAGTATGAATTCTTTGAATATCCATGATGCTGATGATATGCAAAGCCAAAATCTTGGGGATGCTATGTTTGATGAAGATGATATTTTTAGTCCCCCAAGTTTTGATGAGCACAATTATTATGATTATAGCATGCCTCCTATTTATGATGAATATATTGATGAAAGTGGGTTTGGAAGAGTGTCAACTTTAGGAAGTAACGATCCCACTATTTTGGAGGGTGTTGAATCTTATTGTGATAATTATGAAAGTGGATTTGGAGAGGTCATGACTTTATTTAGTAATGATTCCACTATTTTGGAAGAGGTTTCAATTGATTATGATGAGAACAAAGTTGCTACTTATGACGATTATTGTGATGACTCTTATGTTATAAAAAGTAGTGATGATTATATTTATAAAACTTGTCATGATTTTGATTACCTTTTTTATGAACATTACTCTTTTAATGTGGAAACAATTTATAGTATTCGAGTTTCTTATGATACTCCCACTATTCCGAATGAGAAGAATTTTGCTTATGTGGAGAGTAATAAAAATTCTATGCTTGTAGATCATGATAATAATGATTCATGTGATGGTTATATTGTTGAATTCATTCATGATGCTACTGAAAATTATTATGAGGGAGGAATATATGCTTGTAGGAATTGCAATTTTCAAGTTTCCTTTCTACGTGTTGAAAATCTTGAAGTTATGCTTGTTTTGCTTTCCTATGCTAGTTGATTCTTGTTCCCATAAGTTATTTGCTCACAAAATCCCTAGGCACATGAAGTGGGTTAGACTTAAATGTGTTAGTCATATGCTTCATGATGCTCTCAATTCTTATCTTTTATGTGAGCATCGTTAAAATCACCATGCCTAGCTAAAAGGCATTAAAGAAAAACGCTTGTTGGGAGACAACCCAATATTTACCCCTACTGTTTTGGTGTGTTCACATGATTATTCTACTATAGTAATCATGTTTTATAGCTTTTGTTTCAATAAAGTGCCAAGTAAGACCTTTGGGATGGCTTACGATAATAGTTGATTTGATCTTGCTGAAAAACAGAAACTTTTGCGCTCACAAAAACAATTTTCATAATTCACAAAAGCGTGATTTTAAGTTTATTATTTTTGCATAAGATTAATAAACAAATTACTTATGACTTCCTAATTTCTCAGGATTTTTGGAGTTACAGAAGTATTCGAGAGTTACAGATTACTACAGGCTGTTCTGTTTTCAGATTTCTATGTGTTGTTTGCTTATTTTGATGAATCTATGAGTAGTATCGGAGGGTATGAACCATGGATAAGTTGGAATATAGTATATATAACACCAATATGAATTTATAATGATTTCACAACAGTACTTAAGTGGTGATTTATTTTCTTATACTAACGGATCTCATAAGATTTTCTGTTGAGTTTTGTGTTGTGAAGTTTTCAAGTTTTGGGTACAGATTCGATGGACTATGGAATAAGGAGTGGCAAGATCCTAAGCTTTGGGATGCCCAAAGCACCCCAAGGTAATATTCAAGGACAACCAAGAGCCTAAGCTTGGGGATGCCCCAGATGGCCTCCCCTCTATCGTCTTCGTCTATCGGTAACCTTACTTGGAGCTATATTTTTATTCACCACATGATATGTGTTTTTCTTGGAGTGTCATTTTATTTGCTTGCTGTTTGAAATAATATCCCAAGATAAGAAATTCTTAAATGTTAGAGAGTCTTCACATAGTTACATAATTATTCGACTACTCATTGATCTTCACTTATATCTTTTGGAGTAGTTTATCGTTTGCTCTAGAGCTTCACTTATATATATTTAGAGCACGACGGTGGTTTTATTTTGAAGAAATAGATGAACTCGCATGCTTCACTTATATTGTTTTGAGAGTCTTAAACAGCATGGTAATTTGCTTTGGTTATGAATTTAGTCCTAATATGATAGGCATCCAAGATGGTATAATAAAAACTTCCATATAAAGTGCATTGAATACTAAGACAAGTTTGATTCCTTATGATTGTTTTGAGATATAAAGATGGTGATATTAGAGTCATGCTAGTGAGTAATTGTGGATTGTATAAATACTTGTTATTAAGTTTGTGATTCCTGTAGCATGCACATATGGTGAACCGTTATGTGATGAAGTCGGAGCATGATTTATTTATTGATTGTCTTCCTTATGAGTGGCGGTCGGGGACGAGCGATGGTCTTTTCCTACCAAACTATCCCCCTAGGAGCATGCGTGTAGTACTTCGTTTCAATGACTAATATATTTTTGCAATAAGTATGTGAGTTCTTTATGACTAATGTTGAGTCCAAGGATTATACGCACTCTCACCCTTCCACCATTGCTAGCCTCTCTCGTACCGTGCAACTTTCGTTGGTACCATATACCTTCCTCCAAACAGCCACCATATCTACCTATTATGGCATTTCCATAGCCATTCTGAGATATATTGCCATGCAACTTTCCATCGTTCCATTTATTACGACACGCTTCATCATTGTCATATTGCTTTGCATGATCATGTAGTTGACATCGTATTTGTGTCAAAGCCACCTTTCATAATTCTTTCATACATGTCACTCTTGATTCATTGCACATCCCGGTACACCGTCGGAGGCATTCATATAGAGTCATATTTTGTTCTAAGTATCGAGTTCTAATTTTTGAGTTGTAAGTAAATAAAAGTGTGATGATCATCATTATTAGAGCATTGTCCCAGTGAGGAAAGGATGATGGAGACTATGATTCCCCCACAAGTCAGGATAAGACTTCGGACGAAAAATAAAAATAAATAAAAAAGAGGCAAAAAAAGAGAAGGCCCAAAAAAATGATGAGAGACAAAGAGAGAAGGGGCAATGTTACTATCCTTTTACCACACTTGTTCTTCAAAGTAGCACCATGATCTTCATGATAGATAGTCTCCTATGTTGTCACTTTCATATACTAGTGGGAATTTTTAATTATAGAACTTGGCTTGTATATTACAATGATGGGCTTCCTCAAATTGCCCTAGGTCTTCATGAGCAAGCAAGTTGGATGCACACCCACTTAGTTTCTTTTTGAGCTTTCATACACTTATAGCTCTAGTGCATCCGTTGCATGGCAATCCCTACTCGCTCACATTGATATCTATTGATGGGCATCTCCATAGCCCATTGATACGCCTAGTCGATGTGAGACTATCTCCCTCTTTTTGTCTTCTCCACAACCACCATATTCTCTTCCACTATAGTGCTATGTCCATGGCTCACGCTCATGTATTGCGTGAAAGTTGAAAAGGTTGAGAACATCAAAAGTATGAAACAATTACTTGGCTTGTCATCGGGGTTGTGCATGATTTGAATATTTTGTGTGATGAAGATGGATCATAGCTACATTATATGATTTTGTAGGGATAACTTTCTTTGGCCATGTTATTTTGAGAAGACGTGATTGCTTTATTAGTATGCTCAAATTATTATCATTTTTATGTCAATATTAAACTTTATTTTTGGATCTTGTGGATCTGAATATTCTTGCCACAATAGAGAAGATTACATTGATAAATATGTTAGGTAGCTTTCCACGTCAAAAATTCTGTTTTTATCATTTATCTACTCAAGGACGAGCATGAATTAAGCTTGGGGATGCTTGATATGTCTCCAACATATCTATAATTTTTGATTGTTCCATGCTATTATATTATCCATCTTGGATGTTTTATATGCTATTTTATATGATTTTTGGGACTAACCTATTAAGCTAGATCCCAGTGTTAGTTTCTGTTTTTTCCTTATTTTTGAGTTCTACAGAAAAGGAATACCAAACGGAATCCAATTGACCCGAAAATTTATGGAGATTGTTTTTGGACCAGAAGAAGACCACGGAGCATCGGAGATAGACCAGAAGAGTCCGGATGCCACCACGAGGGTGGAGGGCACGCCCCCCTACCTCGTGGCTACCTTGTGGACCCTCCTGACTTGTTCCTGGCGCCAACACCTCTTATATATCCCCAAACTTCCAGAATAGAACCTAGATCGGGAGTTCCGCCACCGCAAGCCTCTGTAGCCAACATTAGGGATTTGGTTGATGTGTGTTTTAAGGTGTTATTTTACTACGAACTCTAGGGCTGTTTGTGACACTTATAGGAATAGCCCAATGGATTGATCGGAAAGAATAATTTTGAGGTGGTTTCTTACCCTACAACAATCTCTTTTTGTTCTCCGCTATCAGTGACTTTGGAGTGACTCTTTGTTGCACATTGAGGGATTGTTATATGATCCAATTATGTTATCATTGTTGAGAGAACTTGCACTAGTGAAAGTATGAAACATAGGCCTTGTTTCGAAGCATTGCAATACCATTTTTGCTCACTTTACTACTTGCTACCTTGTTGTTTTTATAATTTTAGATTATAAAAACCTATATCTACCCTCCATATTGCACTTGTATCACCATCTCTTTGCCGAACTAGTGCAACTATACAGTTTACCATTGTATTGGGTGTGTTGGGGACACAAAAAACTCTTTGTTATTTGGTTGCAGGGTTGTTTGAGAGAGACCATCTTCACCCTATGCCTCCCACGGATTGATAAACCTTAGGTCATTCACTTGAGGGAAATTTGCTACTGTCCTACAAACCTCTGCACTTGGAGGCCCAACAACGTCTACAATAAGAAGGTTGTGTAGTAGACATCAAAAAGCGGTTGAAAACAAGGCTTGCTGGCATTTCCCTTTTCTGATAGCAAAGATCAGTAAGGGTTGCCAAAGCGGTGAGTTGCATGGCATGATCCAGGATAGAAACATGTTTATCAACAAAACGATAGGGGTGGCTGGCGAAAAGATATCGGCGAGATACCTAAGCACAATCCGGGAAATGGCGTCTAGAACACTAGGTACCTTAGCATCACTCCGCTGGGACAGAGATGACACCAAACACCGAAAAGCAGGTATCCAAAGCTGGATGGTGCAGGTAGTGGATCGAAACTGATGCCACCTACACTCACATGGTTAACTGTTAGCGACAAGATATCAAGTCTATATGCATGCTATGCAACAACCAAATGCAGCAATCAAATGCAACAAACTTACTAGACTCTACACTACCATTTTTCTAACGTTCGTGAAGACTAGAGCATCCTACAACGAGACCTGCTTTGATACCAACTATTGTGGCACACCGGTTCAGAGATATCGGAATGCCCTGTATTCCAGCCAAGAGATCAAGTCTTATGGAATACGTCACTGCTTGGCATAGAACTAATCAACTCTTTATTACAAATACTCGGGGTACAAGGGTTCGAGTATTATAATGGAATATATCAGCACAACAACACTATGCCTGTGAGGGTAGCTCTAAGCTAGCAGTGGCACAACTCATAGCAGCGGAATAACTGCTAGCAGCGGAACAACAACGACGGTGATGAACTCCACTCCGGAGGGACTCTGACTGTAACGCGCATCCTGGCTCACAAACTCGGGATCCTCAACAAACAAGCAATCACGACATGACCTGCAAACTGGCATGACCCACCACGTGAGTATTACTTGCAAGCTCACAACAACCAAGGCAATCAATATCATCGCATTTACAGGTTAAAGATTAATGATGAACATGATAGCACCAAATCAATACGAGATGAGCATGGCATGAACATGTTACTCATGATGTGAAGAATGATGATACTAGCATGCAGCATGCTTACAAATATCATGGACCAACTCGTAACCACCATAGATATGCCAATCTTACTTACCATCATGGTCATCACGGGATCACTTCATCATTATCAAGAATACCATTGTGATCCTCACAAGATCACCTTATTGTTGGAAATATGCCCTAGAGGCAATAATAAAGTGGTTACTATTATATTTCCTTAATCATGGTAAATGGTTATTATTCATGCTATAATTGTATTGACCGTAAAGTTAAATACATGTGTGAATACATAAACAAATATCGTGTCCCTAGTGAGCCTCCACTAGACTAGCTCATTGATCAAACATGGTGAAGGTTTCCTAACCATAGAAAGGAGTTGTCACTTGATGACGGGCTCACATAATTAGGAGAATGCTGTGATGGACAAGAACCATATGTTAGCTTAGCATATGATCATTTAGTTTATTGCTACTACTTTCTTAATGTCAAATACATATTCCTTCGACCATGAGATCATACAACTCCTGCATACCATAAGAATACCTTGTGTGTTATCAAACATCACAATGTAACTGGATGATCATAAAGATGCTCTACACGTATCTCTGAAGGTGTCTGTTGAGTTGGCATGAATCGAGATTGGGATTTGTCACTCCATATGACGGAGAGGTATCTCTGGGCCCTCTCGGTAATACAACATCACGAGAAGCATGCAAGAAAAGTAACCCAGGAGTTAGTTATGAGATGATGTATTACGAAATGAGTAAAGAGACTTGTCGATAACAAGATTGAACTAGGTATGGAGATACTGACGATCGAATCTCGGGCAAGTAACATACCGACAGACAAAGGGATCTACGTATGTTGTCATAAAGGTTCGACCGATAAAGATCTTCATAGAATATGTAGGAACCAATATGGTATCCAAGTCCAGCTATTGGTTATTGACTGGAGAAGCGTCTTGGTCATGTCTACATCATTCTCGAACCTGTAGGGACCGCAAGCTTAATGTTCTTTGATGATATAATATTATATGAGTTGGTGACCGAATGTTGTTCGGAGTCCTGGATGAGATCACAGACAAGATGAGGAGCTCTGGAATGTTTCGTAGGTAAAGATTGATATATAGGACAATACTATTTGGTCACCGAAAAGGTTTCAGAATATACCGGGTATTTATCAGATCAATGAAAGGGGTTTCGGGAGGCCCTGGGAGATTATTGGGCCATATGGGCCAAACGATGGGAGCACACTAGCCCACAAGGGGCTGGCGCGCGCCACCTCTAGCCGCTAGCCTTGGGTAGAAAAGGAAGGAGAGGAGTTGGCCTCCCATTGCCTTCCCTCTCCTCCCCTTTCCTTGCCCCCGAGAGAAAATAAGGAACGGGCGCGCCTATACGGGACGAGGACAGCCATGGTGACGCATGTGCCGGTGCTCTGGCGTGAGCAGAGACACACGAAGCGAGGGGCAGCGTGGCCAGAGGGTTCACGCTGCACAGAGAGGCCACTAGGGCGGTTGGGAAGGCTCGAGACGGACGCGTCCGACCATCCATGGTGGAGCAAGACACGACCTTCTCTGGACGCGTCCTGCACACCGTGTAGGATGCGACCGGAGAGGGGGAGAGAGGTCCAGGGTGATGAAGACATCACGGGGGAGCTACTGGACATGGTTAGATAGCGATAGCTCAAGCGAATAGACAAAAATAGGGGACTCATATGCCAGAGCGTGCGTTTGTGCATGCTAGTGGCGTGATCACCGCGTGAACACGACGGTGCCCCATGCTATGATATTCAAAATCATGTCTAGGAGATAGGTTATTCACCATGGAGATACAAAAGGCAAAGGAACAAGAACATGAGGGCATGAGGTGACCAAAGAGAGTTCCAAGCCAATACAGCAGGAAGGTATTTGTACTGGGGTGAGGGAGGTGTAACCGGGGATAAATGCTGGGCTTTGGCTGGGTTTGATCATACACTAAGATGATCACTGTGTCCAACTTTCAGTTCAAATGGAGAGCTCTAGGTGGCACTTGCTTCACAAGGCACCACACAGGACAGAAATGAAGATGTTGAAGTAGCACTCACATAAATGACTAGATTAAGCTGAATTTTGGTGGAGGCTAGTCATTTGGGCATATGAACACTCTTTAAAAATTTCATACCATTTGGACATGTCAAAATGGTACTTCCTTCACAGTGGTTCTCTCTGGACAAGAACTTGGAAAAAATTCTAGAGGAATATTGGCTAAATGAAATGATCTCAAATTTGGTATAGGGAGGTTATATAGGTAGGAGAAGGTCCTAGTAAATTTTAAGCAATAATTATGCATAATAAAATTTAGTTGCTTCACAAACTGAAAATATGACCAGAATCAAAGATTGGATGTTAAGCTCACCTCGATGATGGAATGATGCTCAAATCTTGTGTAAATTGGTAATTTGAGCATATTGAGATCATGTAAAAATTTCAACTCATTTTCATAATCCTCTCTAGTACCTCCTTCACAAAGTTCCTTTGTGGGCAAAAACTTTAGAAATTAGTTGAGGAATATTTACTAGGCAAATGAAGTTGAATTTTGGCATGTGGCAATAATAGGGATATAAAAGAGTGCCCAAAAAGTTTTAGGTTAATCAGAAAGATATTAAATGACACCTCCTTCACAAAATGCCATTCAGGGAAGAATAGAAAAAGGAATATTTGTGAATTATTTTTGAACTAAGCAAGGAAGGATTTTGACATACCTGAGGAAGACATGTCCAAAAGGATTTATGAGAATTATTTGGTTCTTTTTGGGGGTGACTGAAATATAGGTTGCTTCACAACCTAGAGCAAATAGGTTTGTTCCTTTAATAGAGAAAGGAATATTCCCAAGAAAAAGAACATTGGGATTTGGGGATGACAAGTTCTAGGGAAGGATTTTAGGATGACAAGCCACCTTGGAGATTCAGAAGAGATGATCTTCCCAAGTTTCCAGACCACGGAGCCATGGAAAAAGAAATCCCAATCAAAATCCTTAGAAAATCAACAGAAAAAGAAAGGGCCAAAAAACAGGGTATAGCACAACCCAAATATGTGCCTGATATGGGGGCGCCGGGCACGCCCGCCACATCAGACCCGACAGCCCGACCCCACCTAAAATTGTACCAAATCCACCCTGTAGACCAGTCGGGTCCATTTGCTATCTCATCTCTTCTTCCTCCTTCGTGTCGTCCGTCTCGCGCTCCCCAGCCGTGCCCGCTCCGCAGCCATTCCCAGGCTCTCCACCACCAGCTCTGGAAGAGCGCTCTTTTCCTCGTTGCAGGGGACGTCGTCGCCGGCCCAAACGCTACCGTGGTACGCCCGACAACTCTCCGGATCGGCCTTGCGCTTGATGTGTTCGACATATTGACCGACCGGAATTATTGTTAGGTAAATGATGGATTCCGATGCTTCGTCGGACAAGGAGTATGGACTGACAGAGCTTGACCAAATGATTCAAGATGAGTGCTTCGATTCATCGGATTCAGATGAAGAAGTGGACATGATCATGCTCATGAGCATGCAAGAGAAAATGGACCGGCAAGTGGAGCATATTCTCAACTTCAAGGGCTCAATCAAAGGGAGAAGAGTGATTAACTGGGACAGGGTGTCCAGAGCAAAGCTACTGCACAATGACTACTTTGCTCCCACACTTGCTTTCCCGGATGATCCATGGTTTCGTCGCCATTTTCGCATGCTGAAACTATTGTTTTTGCGCATTGTGGAAGGAGTGAAGGCACACGACGACTACTTCAAGCTCAGAAGGGGTTGCTGTGGCCAACTCTCTTTCTCGGCCAAGCAAAATTGCATGGCTGCCCTGAGGATGCTTGCACTTGGTACTGTTGTAGACGCCGTTGTGAGATGGTCAGGATGGGGGAGAGCACGTGCCTGAATCACCGCCGTGCAACTACAACGTCAACGACCGGGACTACAACATGGGGTACTACCTTTGCCGATGGTATCTATCCTTAGTGGGCGGCGTTTGTGAAGACCATATCCGAGCTAGGTGGAAACAAATAGAGCCACTTTGCAACAATGCAGGAAGCGACTAGGAAGGACATGGAGACACGACAAGAAATACGTCAACTTGCGACCATCACTATTGGTCATCAGATGGTCATTGTTTTCCATTTGCGACCTTTTTTTTGACCAAAAACAGATGGTCAAAAGCTAGCAGTTGTAAACTGAAATTAACGACCTTCTTCGGGATAAGGTCATGGAAGGCAACGGCCAAAACAAAAGGTCGTTGAACCAATGACCTTTTGTTTTGGTCACTGGTTGTCTGCCCAGGCCACGTCAGATCCGACATGGCAATCTGACATAGAAAAATTGCGACCAATTGAAAAGGTCGTTGATAAGATTCAGCCCGGTCCAATTTGGTGTTTACATGGGCCGAGCACAACAATTTAGCCTTTCTATATATTTTTTCTGTCAATTTTTGGTCGACTTCATGGGCCAAGCCCAACATTGTAGCCTTTTAAATTGTTGGGTCGTGGCCTTTTTGTCTAAACAATTTCATTTTCGTTTTTCCAGTAGTCAGATGGGTCCCAGTTGTTAGGTTCTAGTAACTGGGTCCCATTTGTCATGTTCTGGTAAGTGGGTCCCATCTATCACGCTCATATTCTTCATATTTCAACCAGTATATAAATTGGCAGAGATAAAAACACACGTGATACTTCAAATAAGAGCAAGCAGATCACGTAATACAATGGCAATCATAGATTCACATTAACAAGCTCTATCTGTGTGACCATGTTTAATACGTACTCCCTATGCGTTGCTGCTTCTCCTTAGCACCCAGGCCTTCTCCTTGTCACCCAGGCACTGCTGCAGCTTCTCCCAAGCAATGCTGATCGAACCCATCCCCAGCCCCAAGCGATGCTGATCCAACTCTAGCCCCAGGCAGTCACATATTTTTGCTTGTCTAGGCATGGCCCTTCTCCTAAAATCCAATTCAGAAGCACACTCTTAGTAAGTTTGACATAGAAGTAGCAATTTGAATGAGAAGTAGCAACAACAATTTGATTTGCAGGAGAAGCAGCAACAACAATTTCACAGGAACAATGACAAGTACTTTATGCTCATTAGAATAGCAGCAACATCAGTTTGACATAGTAGCAGCAACAACAGTTTGATGACAGCAACAGTACCTAACATCAGCAAAAGCACTTTGACAGCAAGATCAGTTTGACTGCAGCTGCTGCTGCAGCAGAGGCATGGTCATCAGGAGTTCTAGGCAGCTCCAACCAGTAGCAAGTCTAGGCAGAGACAGGAGTAGAAACTCCAACTCTAGATCGTCCAACAATTCTAGGCAGAGATAGGAGTAGAAGCTCCAACTCCGGATTGTCCAGCACGGCACCTACAAGAGGAAAATACAGTGAGGAAAGAGTGATCCTTGGAGTTTGATCTATATTGTACTCCACCTGACGAAGAAGACATAGGCTTACCCGGTGAAGATCGTGGAGACTTAAACATGGAAGAGGTGACTTAAACATGGAAGATCCTGGAGAATTTAATATGGCTCGTGGTGAAGATCTTGGTGAGCATAATCTTGTCCTAGTGAATTCAACAACGCACTACTTTTAGTAGTTGGACATTGTTTTCTAAAAATAAGCAGTGAACTAAAAATAGCAGTAAAATACAGTAGCAGTAAACATGACCTATTCATTACAATCTTAGCAGGAGCAAAACATTAAGAATTTGCACTAGTATTCATAATTTGCACTAGTATTTGCACTAGAATTCATTACAATCTTAGCAAGGTATTGTTGAGCAACATTGAATTGCTAATCATGCCACTCCCTCTTTAAAAAGGGAGTACTAAAATTAAAGGAACACTGGCAATAAACATAGTTTTTAACAAACACTTTATACTCCAGGAGTATAAACATGATTTTCATTAACTGAAAAAGTTCCAGTTAATTAAATTTAACAAGAAAGGTTAGTTAATTTTGATGTATACCAAATCAAGGTTAATTAGTTTTTGAGTATGCTTCCAGGATCAAGCCCTTAATTTACTCCAGGAGTACTTCTGCATAGCCAATTAATTAAGCATATAATAGCTATTAAAGGGAGGCTACTCAACTTAAGCTAAGATTTAATTTAATTTCAATTAACATAAAAATTTTAGTCAATGGAAACTTTTATTTAATTTTAATTAAAGTAATAGTTTCATTTAGTTTTAATTAAAGGAAAGGTTTTAGTTTTTTAAAGGGGGTAATTATCTTTAAAAAATTCCTTTAGTGTGTTTGCTTCTCCACTACTATTAAACAATCAAACAAGAACTTTCTTACGTGCACCCCGTAATTAGCCCCACAACATCGCAGGACTCAGTCAGACCACATGATTAGTCCCACAAATCTCAATCTAATGGTCATCATTGATCTAATACCTATATGGTGTGGACTTGGCAATTTCCCATGACTGGCCGTACTCCACCTTCCCAGAATCCTTCCATCCATCGAACTAACATCCGATCAATTAGGAATCTATCACGGACACATCCTATTTGGTAACAAAAAATCAGCACCCCATCTCCCGCCGCCACGCACGACTCGCCGAAACTGCACAGTCGCGCCTCTCCTGCCGCTCCTGCCGGCGACCGCTCAGCCACCTCGCGACCTCTTGCCAGGCTCTTGCCAAGCCTGCTCCAGCACGCCTCCCGTCAGCGCGGACCTCCCCGCGGCCGCGCATCCACCTCACAACGCTCACTCGGCCCTCACCAAGCCTCCTCCCACGCACTCACCGTCAGCACCTCCCCGCCTTTAGATCGTCAGCTTCACCCCGCCCCTCTGTCTCCGGTCATCTACAGGTACTGTCACTTGCTATCCATTATTCCATCACGGCCTATATGACCCAATAGTGTTTGTTGTGATGTTTTTCGATGATTTTTACACGGGATTTTTGTTGGATGTCGTTGTTTGATGCGTGTTTCGTCGGTGATGTGTCGTGAATATGCGAGCTAACCCGGCAGTTGATGTTATTTTTTACTGGGATTGCAGGTTTAGATCGCCCCAGGAGAGCCCTCGTGTAAACCATGTCGGCCTTCATCAAGCCGGAGAACGCTCTAAAGAGAGCAGAGGGTGAGTCGCCAGGATTTTTCTAAACTTGGCTTGCTCAATTTTATCTGCACTGGTTTCCAATTGTTGTTGAGGCGGTGTTGTTGACTTGTTGTGATGCCTACATGAACTTAGGTTCTAATCCAGATTTGTTAGTTTAATCTTGATTGTCACACGGTTACAACTTATAACGTATCCATG
This sequence comes from Triticum aestivum, assembly GCF_018294505.1. Classification (NCBI taxonomy): domain Eukaryota; kingdom Viridiplantae; phylum Streptophyta; class Magnoliopsida; order Poales; family Poaceae; genus Triticum; species Triticum aestivum. Next base: position 548,720,816 of record NC_057801.1, read on the forward strand.
AGGGGTACATTTGACACATTTGAGTTAACTTGAAACCACTGAGTTTATATCGCATGGGCTAGATTATGTTACAACTTACAAGTACTGTGTACTGAACTTGTATGTGCCATTTGGGTCTTCAGGCTTATTTCATGAACTCAGTTTTCATAGATGACTTCCCATGTTTGTTCTTGACATTCAGGTAACTTGGCTATCTATTTGCTAGAATTGGTTGTAGATTGTCAGAAAGGAGTGTGGGATCGAATTTATATTACCGCAGACCGCAACTGTGTAAGATGTTCTTTTGATATTTCTATGTGGGGTACACGTCTATTAAGAAGATACATATGGAAAACCGATCCGTGCAATTTAATCATAATTCATTTCATATTGATTTTGCAGGTTAGTGTATTTCAAGTTGCTGCTTTGTCCTTCATTATTCCTCATTTTGTGCAATACCTCAGAACAACAATTTGTGTTCCTCCAGATGAACTATCTTCACTTTACTAAGGTTTCGCTTACTAGGGAAAGGGTATCAGTGGCACATCATCAAGTATTTTCTGGTTTAAACATTGGTGAAGTCTCTAAGAACTTTTCATCCAGGTGGTGGAATCAGTACAAATATTCATGTAGAACTTTGATACGTCTCTGTCGTATCTATATTTTTTGATTGTTCCATGCCAATATTCTACAACTTTTACATACTTTTGGCAACTTTTTATACTATTTTTGGGACTAACATATTGATCCAGTGCCCAGTGCCAGTTCATGTTTGTTGCATGTTTTATGTTTCACAGAAACCCCATATCAAACGGAGTCCAAACGGGATAAAAACGGACGGAGAATATTTTTGGAATATTTTTGATATTTGGGAAGAAGAATCAACGCGAGACAGTGCCCGAGGGGGCCACGAGGCAGGGGGGCACGCCCGAGGGGGGTTGGCACGCCCCTGACCCTCGTGGGTACCCCGTAAGGCGGTTGATGCTCTTCTTTGGCTGCAAGAAAACTAATTTTTGGAAAAAAATCTTGGCGAAGGTTTCAATCCAATCGGAGTTACGGATCTCCGGATATATAAGAAACGGTGAAAGGACAGAATCCGAAACGCAGAAACAGAGAGAGACAGAGAGACAAATCCAATCTCGGAGGGGCTCTCGCCCCTCCCACACCATGGAGACCATGGAACAGAGAGGAAACCCTTCTCCCATCTAGGGATAAGGTCAAGGAAGAAGAACAAGAAGGGGGCTCTCTCCCCCTTGCTTCCATTGGCGCCAAAACGCCGCCGGAGGCCATCATCATCACCGCGATCTACACCAACACCTCCATCACCTTCCCCCATCTATATTCAACGGTCCACTCTCTCGCAACCCGCTGTACCCTCTACTTGAACATGGTGCTTTATGCTTCATATTATTATCCAATGATGTGTTGCCATTCTATGATGTCTGGGTAGATTTTCGTTGTCCTATCGGTCTAGTAAAGTAGTCAGTTGCTTAGGGACAATTCCGCAACTCCTACCACCACTTTTCCACACTTGCTATATTTACTTTATTGTTTCTTTATCTAAACAGCCCATACTTTTTATTTACGTGCCTTTTATTATCTTGCAATTCTATCCAAACAACTACAAAGTCCTTATAGTTTCATACTTGTTTTAGGTAAAGCGAACGTTAAGCGTGCGTAGAGTTGTATCGGTGGTCGATAGAACTTGAGGGAATATTTGTTCTACCTTTACCTCCTCGTTGGGTTCGACACTCTTACTTATCGAAAGAGGCTACAATTGACCCCCTATACTTGTGGGTTATCAAGACCTTTTTCTGGCACCGTTGCCGGGGAGTCATAGCGTGGGGTGAATATTCTCGTGTGTGCTTGTTTGCTTTATCACTAAGTAATTTTTATTTTCTGTTCTAAGTTGTTCTCTATCTTTAGTTATGGATATGGAACACGAAATACCAAAAAAATTAGGTGTACTTGCTACTCATGGAGATGGGGAACCTCCTAAAACCCTCGATGCTGGTTATGTGAAAAATATTATGTACTACTTTGATAATCCTGAGAAAACCCCATTCAATTATGTTACGGGAGACACGTTCGATCAACGTGAATACTTTAGGGATTATCGCTTGACACAAAAAGGGAAACTATTATGGGATAAAATTCATATGTTGCATTGGTTTGCTTGGCAACTATGCTTGAGATATGATTATACTTGTTGCTCTAGGATGAAGGCTCCACACCTTCCCTTTTCATGCAAATTTAATGATAATGAAACCTTAGCTTCTTATGCTAATGGTATATATGATTACTATGATGTGGAACAAATAGAAGAATTCGTTGCTTTTATGGGTGCTTATGAGATTGAATCTTTGTTTAAAGAGTGTGAAAATATTGATGATGCTGTTTACAGACCTGGAAATTTTGCTATACTTAAATATTGTTATGAGAATTGTGAATACAAGATATTGATGCATTTATTGAGAAAGTCTCCTCTTTCCAAGAAGAGACTAATATTTTGCAGGAGTCTATGGAAGAAGAAATTGATGAAACTGTGAGCTCATTGGATGAAAAAGATGATGAGGAGAGCGAAGAACAAAAGGAGGAAGAGCGGATTAGCTACATGTGCCCACCTTCTAATGAGAGTAACTCTTCAACTCATACATTGTTTAATTAACTTTCGTGCTTACCAAAGGATGATTGCTATGATGATTGTTATGATCCCGTTAATTCTCTTGAAATATCCCTTTTTGATGATGCTTGCTATGCTTGTGGCCAAGATGCCAATATGAATTATGCTTATGGAGATGAACTTGCTATAGTTCATTATGTTAAACATGAAATTGTTGCTATTGCACCCACACATGATAGCCCTATTACCTTTTTGAATTCTCCCGACTACACTATATCGGAGAAGTTTGTGCTTATTAAGGATTATGTTGATGGGTTGCATTTTACCGTTGCACATGATGATTTTGATAGATATAAAATCCCTGTGCTTGCTGCTCCTACTTGCAATTATTATGATAGAGGAACTATATCTCCACCTCTCTATGTTTCCAATATGATAGAATTGCAAGAAACTGCTTATACTATCCATTGGCCTTTACTTGGTGTGCATGAATTGTTCTTTTATGACATGCCGATGCATAGGAAGAGATTTAGACTTTGTTGTTGCATGATATATGTTACTTTGTGCTCACTACTAAATCACAAATCATTGTTAATGAAAATTGGCTTTGATATACCTTGGGATCTGGGTGGATCCATTACTTGAGCACTATATGCCTAGCTTAATGGCTTTAAAGAAAGCGCTGCCAGGGAGACAACCCGGAAGTTTTAGAGAGTCATTTATTTCTGTTGAGTGCTTTTATATAGTTTAAAAACAAAAAAAATAAATAGGGGAACCCAAAACTTTTCAAAAAGGAAAGTGAAAGTGAGAAAGACAAGCATTGTTGAAGTGGGGGAGCTCCTTGAACTTTGTTCATGCTCACGGAAACTTTGTAAATCTTAATTACAGAAAATTTTCATCAAAAATAATTATCCCCTTGTACAATTCCATTGTATTATAAAAATAATGTGCTAAGGTTTGCCTTTAGGTTGTTTACAATGCTTGTTGGTTTGTGCGGTGTAGGACAGAAACTTTGGCTATAGTGCGCGATTTTACATTTTTTACTGGAATGTCAAACGGTTTTGATTCTTTTTGCAATGTCTTTATATACAAATTATTTATTTTGTCTAATTGTGGCAGAAGTTTTGGGGTAACATAAGTATGTTGAATGTTCAGATTGCTACAGACTGTTCTGTTTTTGATAGATTCTGTTTTTGATGCATTGTTTGCTTGTTTTGATGAAACTATCAATTTCTATCAGTGGATTAAGCCATGGAAAAGTTATATTACAGTAGATATAATGCAAAAACAAAATATGAATTGGTTTGCAACAGTACTTAGAGTAGTGATTTTCTTTCTTATACTAACGGATCTTACCGAGTTTTCTGTTGAAGTTTTGTGTGGATGAAGTGTTCGATAATCGAGAAGGTCTCGATATGAGGAAAAGGAGGATACGAAAGAGCTCAAGCTTGGGGTTCCAAAGGCACCCCAAGTAAATATTCAAGGAGACTCAAGTGTCTAAGCTTGGGGATGCCCCGGAAGGCATCCCCTCTTTCTTCAACAAGTATCGGTATGTTTTCGGATTCGTTTCATTCATGTGATATATGCAAATCTTGGAGCGTCATTTGCATTTAGTTTTCACTTTTCTTTTATGAACCATGCTGGTATGAGATAGTCCTTGGTTGATTTATATATCTCATTGCACTTCACTTATATCTTTTGAGTATGGCTTTATAGAATGCTTCATGTGTTTCACTTATATCTTTTGAAGTTTGGATTGCCTGTTTCTCTTCACATAGAAAACCGCTATTTGTAGAATGCTCTTTTTCTTCACTTATATTTGTTAGGGCGTGGGCATATATTTTGTAGAAAGAATTAAACTCTCTCGCTTCACTTATATTTATTTAGAGAGATGACAGGAATTGGTCATTCACATGGTTACTCGTAAAATCCTACATAAAACTTGTAGATCACTGAATATGATATGTTTGATTCTTTGCAATAGTTTTGCGATATAGAGATGATAATATGTGGGAGGTTCTAGTAAATGGTTGTGTTTAGTAAGGATATTGGTGTTATGGTTTGTGATTTCCGAAGCATGCACGTATGGTCTCCTAACTATGTAACCAAATTGGCGCGCATTGTATTTTGATTGTTTATCTTTGCGTGATGGTCAGCGGCACGCGATGGTTAACTCCTACCAACCTCCCCCTAGGAGCATGTGTAGTAGTACTTTGCTTCGAGGGCTAATAAACTTTTGCAATAAGTATATGAGTTCTTTATGACTAATGTGAGTCCATGGATTATACGCACTCTCACCCTTCCATCATTGCTAGCCTCTTCGGTACCATGCATTGCCCTTTCTCACCTCGAGAGTTGGTGCAAACTTCGCTGGTGCATCCAAACCCCGTGATATGATATGCTCTATCACACATAAGCCTCCTTATATCTTCCTCAAAGCAGCCACCATACCTACCTATCATGGCATTTCCATAGCCATTCCGAGATATATGGCCACGCAACTTCCATCATCATCATATACATGACTTGATCATATAATTGTCATATTGCTTTGCATGATCGTAAGATAGCTAGCATGATGTTTTCATAGCTTGCCCATTTTTTGATATCTTTGTTATGCTAGATCACTGCACATCCCGGTACACCGCCAGAGGCATTCATATAGTCATATTTTTGTTCTAGTATCGAGTTGTAATATTGAGTTGTAAGTAAATAAAAGTGTCACTACAAAAAAATACACTTCCGTGATGATACGTGTTTGTCACAGTAGGTCGCGTTTTTTGTCATGCATGTACATACCTGTGCTGTCGTAGAAGTGTTCCATGACATTACAAAAATTATCATCACGGAACTGTCCACTTCCATGACAATAAATCGCGCATCACAGAAGTGCTTTTGTCAAGGGTGACCGACACATGGCATCCACCGTAACGGAACGCAATTAAGCTATCGGGTCGGGTTTTGGATCCGATAACCCGTTAACAGCCCCGACCAATGGGGATTTTCCACGTGTAAAATCATCATTGGCTGGAGGAAACACGTGTCGGCTCACCGTTGGGACAGATGTCATCCGCTCATTGGACCGAAGGCGCCTATGATATGGCGACACGTGGCACGGCCCAACAGAGGCCCATTCCTGTGAAAAGGCCGGCCCATTTGACTTGGTCAAAAGGTGGCGGGCCGGCTGCTACCTCTTGAGCACTGCGTTGGATTTCCCTGAAGAGGAGAGGATGATGCAGCAAAGTAGTGTAAGTGTTTCCCTCAGTTTTTGAGAACCAAGGTATCAATCCACTAGGAGACCACGCACAAGTCCCTCGTACCTACACAAAACAATAGCTACTCGCAACCAACGCGATTAGGGGTTGTCAATCCCTTCACGATCACTTACGAGGGTGAGATCTGATAGAGATGATAAATAATATTTTTGGTATTTTTGATAGATAGATGCAAAGTGAAAAGTAAAAGGCAAAGTAAAAACAAAGAAAGTAAATAAAGCGATAGAGATTGATATGATGAGAATAGACCCGGGGGCCATAGGTTTCACTAGTGGCTTCTCACAAGAGCATAAATATTCTACGGTGGGTGAACAAATTACTGTTGAGCAATTGACAGAATTGAGCATAGTTATGAGCATATCTAGGCAATGATCATGTATATAGGCATCACGTCCGAGACAAGTAGATCGAAACGATTCTGCATCTACTACTATTACTCCACTCATCGACCGCTATCCAACATGCATCTAGAGTATTAAGGTAAAAACAGAATAACGCCTTAAGCAAGGTGACATGATGTAGAGGGATAAATTCATGCAATATGATAAAAAAACCATCTTGTTATCCTCGATGGCAACAATACAATATGTGCCTTGCAACCCTTTCTGTCACTGGGTAAGGACACCGCAAGATTGAACCCAAAGCTAAGCACTTCTCCCATTGCAAGAACTACCAATCTAGTTGGCCAAACCAAACGGATAATTCGAAGAGACTTGCAAAGATAACTCAATCATACATAAAAGAATTCAGAGAAGATTCAAATATTTTCCATAGATAATACTGGATCATAAACCCACAATTCAACGGTCTCAACAAAGACACCGCAAAAAGAAGATTACATCGAATAGTTCTCCACAAGAGAGGGGGAGAACATTGTATTGAGATCCAAAAAGAGAGAAGAAGCCATCTAGCTACTAGCTATGGACCCGAAGGTCTGAAGTAAACTACTCACACTTCATCGGAGAGGCTATGGTGTTGATGTAGAAGCCCTCCGTGGTAGATGCCCCCTCTAGCGGAGCTCTGGAACAGGCCCCAAGATGGGATTTCGTGGATACAGAAGGTTACGGCGGTGGAATTAGGTTTTTGGCTCTGTCTCTGATTTGTCGGGGGTACATAGGTATATATAGGAGGAAGGAGTACGTCGGTGGAGAAACAGGGGGCCCACGAGGTAGGGGGAGCGCCTAGGAGGGATGCCCTCCACCCTCGTGACCGCCTCTGGCACTCCTTGGAGTAGGGTCCAAGTCTTGTGGATCACGTTCGGTGAGAAAATCACGTTCCCGAAGGTTTCATTCCGTTTGGACACCGTTTGATATTCCGTTTCTTCGAAACACTGAAATAGGCAAAAAACAGCAATTCTGGGCTGGGCCTCCGGTTAATAGGTTAGTCCCAAAAATAATATAAAATTGGAAAATAAAGCCCAATATAGTCCGAAACTGTAGATAAAGTAGCATATAGCAATCAAAAATTATAGATATGTTGGAGACGTATCAGGCATCCCCAAGCTTAATTCCTGCTCGTCCTCGAGTAGGTAAATGATAAAAAAGAATTTTTGATGCGGAGTGATACTTTAGGATAATTTCAATATAAATCTTCTTAATTGTGATATGAATATTCAGATCTGAAAGATTCAAGACAAAAGTTCATATTGACACAAAAATAATAATACTTCAAGCATACTAATCAAAGCAATCATGTCTTCTCAAAATAGCATGGCAAAAGAAAGTTCATCCCTACAAAATCATATAGTTAGGCTATGCTTCATTTTTGTCACTCAAAGATGTTCCCAACTTCTATACCCCCGATGACAAGCCAAGAAATTGTTTCATACTCAAATAATCTCAAACGTTTTCAACCTTCACGCAATACATGAGCGCGAGCCATGGATATAGCACTATGGGTGGAATAGAATATGATGATGGGGATTGTGTGGAGAAGACAAAAAAGGAGAAAGTCTCACATTGACGAGGATAATCAACGGGCTATGGAGATGCCCATAAATTGATGTCAACATGAGGAGTAGGGATTGCCATGCAACGGATGCACTAGAGCTAAGAATGCTCAACAAAAGAAAAACTAGTGGGTGCGCATCCAACTCGCTTGCTCACGAAGACCTAGGGCATTTGAGGAAGCCCATCATAGGAATATACAAGCCAAGTTCTATAATGAAAAATTCCCACTAGTATAAAAAATACAACTTATGAGACTCACTACATGAAGAACAAGGTGCTACTTTGAAGCACAATATATGAGACTTACTACATGAGGAACAAGGTGCTACTTTGAAGCACAAGTGTGGAAAAAGAGATAGTAGCATTGCCCCTTTTTTTTTCTTTTTTTTATTTTTTTTCTTTCCCTTCTTTTTTTTGGGCCTTTCTTTTTTTTCTTTTGTCCTTTCTCTTTCTTTTTCTCTCTTTTTTCTTTTTGGGCAATGCTCTAACAATGATGATCATCACACTTCTATTGATTAAAACATAAGGATTACAACTCGAAACTTAGAACAAGATATGACTCTATATGAATGCCTCTGGGGGTGTACCAGGATGGTGCAATGAATCAAGAGTGACATGTATGAAAAATAATGCATGGTGGCTTTGCCACAAATACGATGTCAACTACATGATCATGCAATGGCAATATGACAAAATTAATGTGTGTCATAGTGATGATGATGGAAGTTGCATGGCAATATATCTCGGAATGACTATGGAAATGCCATGATAGGTAGGTATGGTGGCTATTTTGAGGAAGATATAAGGAGGTTTATGTGTGATAGAGCATATCATATCACGGGGTTTGGATGCACCGGTGAAGTTTGCACCAACTCTCAAGGTGAGAAAGGGCAATGCACGGTACCGAAGAGGCTAGCAATGGCGGAAAGGTGAGTGTGCGTATAATCCATGGACTCAACATTAGTCAAAAGAACTCATATACTTATTGCAAAAATTTAGAATTTATCAAAAACCAAGTACTACGTGCATGCTCCTAGGGGGATAGATTGGTAGGAAAAGACCATCGCTCGTCCCCGACTGCCACTGATAAGGATGCACAAGCCAGGTACACTTCATGTTTCAAATTTGTTACACAACTTTAACCATACGTTCATGCTATGGGACTTGCAAACTTCAACACAAGCATTTCTCAAATTCACAATCACCCAACTAGCACGACTTTGATATTATTACCTCCATATCTCAAAACCATTATCAAGCATCAAACTTTTCTTAGTATTCAACTCACTCAAAAGAAAGTTTCACATATCTTGAATACCAAGTATATTAACATTAAGCAAACTACCATGCTATTAACGACTCTCAAAATAATCTAAGTGAAGCATGAGAGATCAATAGTTTCTTTAAAACAAATCCACCACCGTGCTCTAAAAGATATAAGTGAAGCACTAGAGCAAAAACAAAAACTACTGTGAAAGATATAAGTGAAGATCATTGAGTAGCTAAATAATTATGCAACTATGAGAGGACTCTCCCATTTAATAATTTCAGATCTTGATACTTTATTCAAACAGCAAGCAAAGCTAAAGAAAACTACATTGCAAGTATAGCACAACTCATGTGAAGAAGCAAAAACTTAGGCTCAACCGATACTAACCGATAGTTGTCGAAGAAGAAAGGTGGGATGCCTACCGGGGCATCCCCAAGCTTAGATGCTTGAGACTTCTTGAAATATTATCTTGGGGTGCCTTGGGTGTCGTGGTTCTAAGTCTGACAGTAGAATGGGGGGTAGCTATGGAGAGGCAAGATCCTAGCTATGGAGTAGTTGTACACATGAGTGTTTTACGAGTTCAGGCCCTTCTCTGAGGAAGTAATAGCCCTACGTCTCGGAGCCCGGAGGCGGTCGACTAGTTTATGTGTATATGAGTTACAGGGGTGCGAACCCTTCTATCAGTGGAGGGGAGTGGCTTATATAGAGGACGCCAGGACCCCAGCCAACCCACGTAGTAGAGGGTTAAAGTACATTAAGGCCGGGCGTTACTGGTAACGCCCTACATAAAGTGTCATCATGACCATTAAGACTACTTAATTACAGACCGTTTGGATACAGAGTAGATCCTAAACTCCTGGTGGTCGAGTGAGTCTTCATGGTCGAGTGTCTTTAGGTTTGTCGAGTGTCTTCTAGCCGGTCAAGTGGAGTCCCTCTTGGTCGACTGAAAGGTAGCTTCGTCTAAGGATGTCCTTGGGTATGGTATCCTAGATAGGTCCATGACCCTACCGTAGGTACATAACATCATCATTAGCCCCCGAATGGATCGAGGTTCGAGTGAGGAAGGAGTTGATGATTTTCTCCGACCTATTTCCTGTGCTTTGATTATGTCGTATCTTGGATCGGCGATTTTTCTTTCGGCGTTGGCGACAACTTTTACTTCAGTCGCCTTGATCCATTCTTGTCTTCTGTCGAGTGAACTTTTTGGACTTTAGTGAACTTCCGAGCGACGGATCGCAGGAAAGATATCGTCTGACAGATTGATCTGCTGTTAGCGGATTTTGCGGGATCCGAATTTTGGGAAGCGCGCGAAGCGGGGCGGACCGCGGTACTCGGATGGGATAAGGCATGGACGCCTCGATTTCCGCACCGCCTTTTTCGCCATGTATCGTGCATGCGCGACAGTTTCGGGATGTGACAGGACCACCCAGACCCACTCGTCAGCCACTCGGAAGCGTCCTTATATAAAGCGCCGGGCGAGGGCTTTTTGAACAGTGCCTTCCCATTCTTCTCTCCGCCCTCTTTGCCTCCGCCCACTGCGCCTGCTCTCGCCTCCGCCTATCCACTCCTCGCACGCTTCGCCGACGACAATTGTGAAGGAGAAGACGGCGGCCTTAGAGCGCGCGAAGAAGGCGACGACGACGGGGAAAGCGAAGGGGAGGCCGTCCAGTCGGGGCGGATCTTCGTCAAGGTCCCGCCTGCCAAAAGGTTGGGTCCAAGGGGATTGGATCCGCTCGACCATCACCGAGACGGATCTCAACGACCTGGCCAATGAGGGACTGATCCCCCACGGGTCAGGAAGGCTTCCGGGGACCGAGTGTCAACCGCAGCCGCAGGAGGGTGAGTGCGTTCTCCTAGCCACTCATGTAGACCGTGGCTTTTCTCTGCCGCAGAGTGTTTTCTTCCGAGGGTTTCTGAATTTCTTTGGGGCGCAACTCCACCATTTCACCCCCAATTCCATCGCCTATCTTGCTACCTTTGTGTCCATGTGCGAGAACTTCCTGGGTTGTCGACCACACTGGGGTCTCTTTAAGCACATATTCACCTGTCGCTCACAGACAGTGAAAAAGGTGAGTCCGGACGATGAGAGGACTAAGGTTATCCAGATGTGCGGTGGTCTTGGGATTCAGATGAGAAATAAGAGCACTTTCCCGGCCATGACCCTTCCTGAGTCGGTCAGAGGGTGGCAGTCGACTTGGTTCTACTGCCAAGACGAGTCGACGCCGGGGCAGTCGACTGGTCTCCCTCCGTTCTCCATGGACTGAGTGGACAAACCCTCTTCTCTGAAGGTGCTTCCTGAGGAGAAAGCTCAGGTGAAATTGTTGATGGAGCGCGTAGTCCAACTTGTTAGGGACGGAGTGACGGGTATGGATCTTCTGGAGGTCTTCCTTAGACGGCGCATCCAACCGCTTCAGTACCGAGGCCACCCGATGTGGCTGTACTGTGGTACCGAAGACACCACTCGGGTCCATCCAGAAGCGGTCAACGACGCCACCCTGGAGAGGTGGGTGGCAGCCATCACAGGGAATAAGGACAACCCTCGAGGGGCTAGGAGGATCCCACCACTCGACTGTACCTATACCCCGGACACGGTATGACCGCTTATCTCCAACTGTAATCTTGCTGTATTCATTCTGCTTTGCTGCGAATTGGTCGATTGATCTTTGTTTTGTTTTGTTGTCTGATAGGCCACCACCGAGTTATACTCGATGCCTAATGGAGCGCAGATGCCGACTGAAGAGGAGGAAGGAAGTGGGGGCAAAAGCCCGGAGGAGTGGGATTCGGATGCTGACGACGATGATGAGGATGATGACTCTGATGAGGAGGAAGAGGAGGAGGAGGAGGAGGAAGTTGCACCTCCCCGCTCGGAAAGACGCTCGAAGCTTGTCCATGATCCCGCGACTGAGCATGGTAAGGGGGTCGCAACCGCTACACAGTCGACCAAGCGCCCTCGGATTACTTCTCCGGCGCCGACTGAGAAGGCTCCGAAGCAATCTCGAGTGGCACCGTCGAAACCTGCGAAGGTCTTGCCGAAGATGAAGATGGTGATCCCCACTATCTCAGGGTAATGGTAGTCTTGAGTTTTCCCCGTTTCATGAACTTGTTCTTGGTCGACTCATGGGCCAATCGACTGACTTCTGGAACTGCAGTGCTGCTACTTCTGATACTTCGGCCAGGGCTGAAGACCACGAGATGGAGGATGCTGTTACCTCAAAACCTGGTATGACTCTTGTGATGCCCTTTTCAGTCGATTGACTTATTGTCTCTAATTTTGATTCTTTCTGCAGCTTCATCTAACGTCGTTATCGATCTTCCCGACGACGACGACGAGGAACCGCCAAGGCAGAGGAGGAGCAAGAAGGCGTCTGCTGGCAAGGCGACTTAGGACGTGCCAGCACCCGAGATGTTGGTCGTGGAGGGAGACAATGTCACTCGGCCTACCGTAACCTTTGCGGTGCCTTTGACGAGTGCTCGTCCTTCGTCATCGAGTGCTGCTCAACCCTCGCTTTTCTCAACCTACCCCGTTCCTGAAGACCAAGCTAGTGCTGCTAAAGAAGCAATGCGCCAAGCGGGGGTCATAATGGAGCAAGTGAAGGCAATACGAGAAGCCAACCAGGCAGCCTATGACGCCAGTTCAGCTCTTCAGAGTAATGTTCAGGTCAGTCGGTCACTGCCTGTTCTGTTAGGATATGATATCTTAAAACTCTTCCTTCTAAAATTCTTAGAGTTTGTCCTACACCCAGTGGGTGTGTCGATTGAAATTCCGGATTAGTGGGGGCACGCTGAGTGCACCCACTGGGTGTAGTCCCCAAGGCTATGGTCGACTGCTGGCAGTCGACCATAGGCTTTATGTCTTAAGTTTTTTCCTTACTTGACTAGGTTGAATAGATTCATAGACCAGTGGGGGCACGCTGAGTGCACCCACTGGGTGTAGTCCTCGAGACTGTGGTCGACTGCTGGCAGTTAACTATAGTCTGAAGAACATCTCCCATTTTTTTTGTTGGTCGACTGGTCGACTCTAGTGGGGGCACGCTGAGTGCACCCACTGGGTGTAGTCCCCAAGACTATGGTCGAATGTTTGTATTCGGCCTTAGTCTTAGAAACACTATGATTTTTCCTTACTCACTCGGAAGTGAATTGTCTTTGACATCTGTCGATTGGTTCTTCATAGAAATCCTGTGACCTTGCGGCTCGTTATACTGAGTTGGAGAACAAACACATTCAGCTCGAGCTCGATCTTAAACTGGCCCAAGAGAACTTGACGAAGGCGAAGGAGGAAGCTAAAGGTATGCTTGGTGAGGCCTTTGACGACTGCCTTTGCCTCTCACTTGTTTCTGAATATAATTTCACTGTAAGTTTGCAGACAAAGTGAGGGATGCCCTAAAGAAGCAAGACCTTGGCTTGGATGAGATGCAAAAAACTGCTTTAGAGAAGACCAAGCTTGCAGATGAGAAGCTGGCTTCAGTGACCAAGCTTGAAGAAGAAAACACCAATCTGAAAGCTGCTCTTGAGGCTGCCAACCAGGAGGTCAGTCGACTGAAAAGTGACAAGACCACCCTGAATGACAAGGCCAGTGAGTTGATGAGAAAGAAGAACGATCTGGAGGCTTATCTAGGTGGACTCGCCAAGAAGTTGTTCCTCATGCTTGAAGGTAATATTTTGTATCAAACAAATATTTTAACTGTAATCTCCGACTGTTGTCTTGACTCGGTGGTTGTGCTCGCAGAATTTTGCCAGAACTTTGAAGAGGAGACTGGTCGACTGGAAGTAAACCTGGACCCCATCAACTCTCCCGTGAAATATGAAGTCGCCATGAATGTGCTCCGGCTTGAATCTCATGTTGCTGCTGTCATCGACTATCTCGCGAGGCTGAAAGTCGCAACTTCTCGCATCGACACAACACTCTGGCCAAGAGAGACACTCCAGAACGACCACGAGTCTCTGATGACTCGACTGAACGAGGTCCCAAGTCGAGTGCAAGAGTGGAAGAAGTCTTCGGCCAGGTGTGGTGCGGATGTTGCTCTCTCTCTGGTCCGCGTTCATTGCAAGGATGCGCGAGAGGACAAGCTGGTGGCCCTTAAGGTGGCTAACACCAAGAAGCACGATTTCCGATCCTTCATGGAGACCTTCATCGCCGCCGCCACTCGAATTGCAGATGGAATCGACCTGGACGAGTTTGTTGCACCTTCCAACCCTCCACAGGAGGGGTAAAAAACTTCTGAGCTTGATACTTTAAATTTGCCTCGGTATGCCGAGTGAGTTTTGTAACCGACAAACCTTAACAGGCCTAGCGCCTGAGCACTTTCGGTTCCGTTAGGTGTTATCCGAACTTGGATTCAACGTTGAATATGTTTGCATTTGGTTTGAGGTGTCTTTTGCAGGTTAAGGCGAAGCGCTTATTGCAATCGACTTGTTCCCCAATACACTTAGGCGAGCACTGGGCTGCAGCTAAGCCCCCGAGTGAGAGGTTTGCTCTCCACTCGGTAGGATTTTCAAAAACTTAGGCGAGCACTGGGCTGCAGCTAAGCCTCCGAGTGGGAGGTTTTCTCTCCACTCGGTAGGATTTTCAAAAACTTAGGCGAGCACTGGGCTGCAGCTAAGCCCCCGAATGAGAGGTCTGCTCTCCACTCGGTAGGATTTCAGATACTTAGGCGAGCACTAGGCTGCAGCTAAGCCCCCGAGTGGGAGGTTTGCTCTCCACTCGGTAGGATTTCAGATACTTAGGCGAGCACTAGGCTGCAGCTAAGCCCCCGAGTGGGAGGTTTGCTCTACACTCGGTAGGATTTTCAAGAACTTAGGCGAGCACTGGGCTGCAGCTAAGCCCCCGAGTGGGAGGTCTACTCTCCACTCGGTAGGATTTTGTATTGGTGGCGTAGCTCGGAAGGAGAGGGTAGCAGTCGACCTGCACCTCGTCCTCCTTGCAGAGCGCACGTTGTATTTGTGGCGTAGCTCGGAAGGAGAGGGTAGCAGTCGACCTGCACCTCGTCCTCCTTGCAGAGCGCATGTTGTATTTGTGGCGTAGCTCGGAAGGAGAGGGTAGCAGTCGACCTGCACCTCGTCCTCCTTGCAGAGCGCACGTTGTACTTGTGGCGTAGCTCGGAAGGAGAGGGTAGCAGTCGACCTGCACCTCGTCCTCCTTGCGGAGCGCACGTTGTACTTGTGGCGTAGCTCGAAAGGAGAGGGTAGCAGTCGACCTGCACCTCGTCCTCCTTGCGAAGCACACATTGTATTTGTACTTAGGCGAGCGCAATGCTGCAGCTAAGCCTCCGAGTGGAAGGCTGGCTTACCACTCGGTAGGATTTTTGTTTATCTTAGGCGAGTACTTGGACTGCAGCTAAGCCTCCGAGTGGAAGGCTGGCTTACCACTTGACAGGATTTTGTTTATCTTAGGCGAGTACTTGGACTGCAGCTAAGCCTCCGGGTGGAAGGCTAGCTTACCACTTGGTAGGATTTTGTTTATCTTAGGCGAAACGAATTTCGCAGCTAAGCCTTCGTGTGGGATACTGGCTCACCACTCGGTTAGGAATTTTTTTACAGACTTGGGCGAATCGGATTCGCAGCCAAGCCACCCACTGGGGGATTGTTTTGTGTTGACAAAAGAAATAATGACTACTGGGAAAATTATAAAGCTCTTGTCTTTGATAAATAAACTACAAAAGTATTTTTATTACAACTCATTCGAGTGAATACTTTAAGTGTAAAAGGGGCGGAGAAGCTCCGCGTTCCAAGCTCGGGGCTCGTCGATCTGATGCTCGACATTGTAAAGACGGTATGCTCCATTGTGGAGAACCTTGGTGACGATGAAGGAACCTTCCCAAGAAGGAGCAAGCTTGTGTGGTTTCTGCTGATCCACTCGGAGAACTAAATCTCCTTCCTGGAAGGCTCGACTCTTCACGTTTTTGGCATGGAAGCGACGCAAGTCTTGTTGGTAAATGGTCGATCTGATCAGAGCCATCTCCCTTTCTTCCTCTAAAAGGTCGACTGCATCCTGCCGTGCTTGTTCTGCTTCAGCTTCGGTGTAGAGCTCGACCCGGGGAGCATTGTGGAGAAGGTCACTTGGCAAGACTGCTTCAACTCCGTAGACCAAGAAGAATGGAGTTCTTCCAGTCGACCGGTTGGGCGTGGTCCTTAACCCCCAAAGTACCGAGGGAAGTTTGTCGACCCATGCACCAGCCGCATGCTTAAGATCACGCATCAAATGAGGTTTCAACCCTTTGAGAATCAAACCGTTGGATCGTTCTGCCTGTCCATTCGACTGTGGATGAGCGACTGAAGCATAGTCGACTCATGTGCCTTGAGACGTGCAGAAAGCTCTGAACTCTTCGGAGTCGAAGTTTGACCCGTTGTCAGTGATGATGCTGTGCGGGACTCCATATCTGAATATCAATTCTCTGATGAAGCTGACAGCAGTACCGGCATTGAGGTTCTTGATGGGTTTAGCTTCGATCCACTTAGTGAACTTGTCGACTGCTACCAGCACATGGGTAAAACCGCTTCTGCCTGTTCTCAAAGGACCGACCATATCCAAACCCCATACTGCAAAGGGCCATACGAGTGGTATAGTCTTCAAAGCTGACGCGGGCTTGTGTGACATATTGGAGTAAAATTGACATCCCTCGCACTTGTCGACTATCTCCTTCGCCATTTCATTCGCTCTTGGCGAATAAAATCCGGCTCGGTATGCTTTGGCCACGATGGTCCGAGAGGACGCGTGATGGCCACAGGTCCCCGAGTGGATGTCATCAAGGATTATTCGACCTTCCTCCAGTGTTATGCATTTCTGACCAACTCCAGTCGCGCTTTCTCTGTACAACTGTCCCCTTATCACGGTAAAGGCCTTAGATCGATGGACGATCTGTCGAGCCTCTTCTTCGTCCTCCGGGAGTTCTTTCCTCAAGATATACGCGATATATGGTACTGTCCAATCGGGAGTGATCACTAAAACTTCCATGATCAGGTCGACCACTGCTGGGACTTCAATGACTGACGGAGTGTGGATATGTTCCAAGAACACATCACTGGGGATGGCTTCTCTCTTGGATCCTATCTTCGCCAAATCATCAGCTGCTTGATTTTTCAGTCGGGGTATGTGGTGGAGCTCTAACCCTTCGAAGTTCTTTTCGAGCATCCTCACTGCATTGCAGTATCCAGTCATGGCTGGGCTTCTAACGTCCCACTCCTTCATCACCTGATGGACCACCAAATCTGAGTCGCCATAGACCATAAGGCGACGGACGCCGAGTGAAATGGCCATGCACAACCCATACAAGAGTGCTTCATATTCTGCTTCATTGTTGGAGGAATCAAAGTGGATTTGGAGCACATATCTGAGTTTATCTCCTCGGGGGGAAACCAGAACAACCCCAGCACCAGAACCATTTAACATCTTAGATCCATCAAAGAACATGGTCCAATGCTCCGAGTGAACTTGAGTCGGCTGCTGTTGCTTAATCCACTCGGCAAGGAAATCTGCTATAGCCTGGGACTTAATGGCTTTCTTTGCCTCGAATTTGACATCAAGGGGAAGGAGTTCAATCGCCCATTTAGCCACTCGACCAGTTGCATCTCTGTTGTGCAGAATCTCTGACAATGGTGCGTCGCTGACGACTGTAATGTCATGATCAGAGAAATAATGAGCAACCTTCTTCATGGTCATGTAGATCCCATATACAAGCTTCTGATAATGAGGATATCTTTGCTTCGATGGGGTCAAAACTTCAGAGAGATAATACACTGGGCGCTGAACTTTGAAGGCTTTCCCTTCTTCTTCCCGCTCGACCATAGGTACTGTACTGACGACTTGTCCTGTGGCTGCAATATAAAGCAACAGAGGCTCTTTGCTGATTGGAGCAGCAAGCACCGGCTGGGTGGAGAGCAGAGTTTTTAACTCGGCAAACGCTGCATCAACTTCTGGAGTCCACTCGAACTTGTTTGCCTTCTTCATCAGTCGGTAAAGGGGCAATGCCTTTTCACCGAGGCGAGAGATGAATCGACTTAAAGCGGCTAAGCATCCAGTAAGCTTCTGGACGTCGTGCACACGCACAGGGCGTTTCATTCAGAGTATGGTGCCAACTTTTTCTGGGTTAGCATCGATTCCTCGTTTTGAAACGAGAAAACCGAGTAACTTTCTGCCAGGTACTCCGAATGTGCACTTCGATGGATTGAGCTTAATATCATACCTTCTGAGATTGGCAAATGTTTCAGCTAGGTCAGTCAATAGGTCGGAACCCTTTCGTGACTTGACCACGATATCATCCATGTACGCTTCCACATTCCGACTGATTTGAGTGAGTAAACACTTTTGAATCATTCTCATGAACGTGGCTCTGGCATTCTTGAGGCCGAATGGCATGGTGATATAGCAGAAGCACCCGAATGGAGTGATGAAAGCTATTTTGATTTCGTCAGGTCCATACAGACGGATCTGATGATACCCGGAATAAGCGTCTAAAAAAGACAATCTCTCGCACCCTGCGGTCGAGTCGACAATTTGGTCGATGCGAGGGAGAGGAAAATGATCTTTCGGGCAGGCCCGACTGATATGTTTGAAATCAATGCACATGCGAAGTGAGTTGTCCTGCTTGGGAACCATGAGGACATTGGCGAGCCACTCGGAGTGGTATATCTCTCGGATAAACTCTGCTGCAAGGAGTTGAGCCACCTCCTCGCCAATGGCTTTTTTCTTCTGAACGGCGGACCGTCGAAGATGTTCTTTAACAGGTTTCGCTTTTGAGTCGACTCTAAGGCGATGCTCAGCCAGCCCCCTGGGAACACCCGGCATGTCAGCTGGCTTCCATGCAAAGATGTCCCAGTTCTCACGGAGGAACTGGATGAGCGCTTCTTCCTATTTAGAGTCGAGTGTTGTGGAAATATGGGTCGGAGCTGCATTGGAGTCAGTCGGATGGATATGAACTGGCTTCGTCTCCCCAGACGACTGAAATGCTGACTCTGTGGCGGGCTTCTTGGCCCGCAGCAAATCACTCGGATCTGCATTCTTCTTGTATTCCTCCAGCTCTACCACTGTTATCTAGTCATCCGCAATTTTTGAGCCTTTCTGGAAACACTCTTCTGCCTTCTTCCGGCTGCCAGTGATAGTGACCACACCTTTGGGGCCAGGCATCTTTAATTTGAGGTACACATAACATGGTTGAGCCATGAAGCGGGCATAGGCTGGTCTTCCCAAAATAGCGTGGTAGGCGCTTCGGAAATCCACGACTTCAAATGTCAGCTTCTCTTTGCGGAAATGCTTCGAGTCGCCGAACACTACATCCAGAGCTATTTGGCCGAGTGACTCAACCTTCTTTCCAGGGATGACTCCGTGAAAACTCATGTTGCTGGAACTGAGCCTGGACATCGGAATGCCCATTCCCTTGAGCGTCTCTGCATACAGTATATTCAATTCACTGCCGCCATCCATCAATACCTTCGTCAGTCGAGTGCCTTCGACGACTGGGTCGACCACCAGCGCTTGCCTCCCAGGGGTGGCAATGTGAGTAGGGTGATCAGACTGGTTGAAAGTGATGGGAGTCTGCGACCATCTCAAATAGCTTGGTGTCGCCGGGGCGACCATATTGACCTCACGGTTGATCACTTTCATTCGACTTTTGCTCTCTACATCAGCAAAAATCATCAGAGTGGAGTTGACATGAGGGTACTCTCCATCACTGTCCTCCTTGTCCTCGGCCTTGTCCGACTCCTTCTCTTTGTCCTTCGGTTGTTTTCCTTGAAACTGCTGGATTAAGAGCCGGCACTGGCGAGTGGTATGCTTTGGGTAGATGAAGTTACCCTCTTCGTCTTTCTTCGTGTGGATATGACACGGTAGATCCATCACTTCATTACCTTCCTTATCTTTTACCTTCTTGGGGTTCCAAGATCCGTTGGGCTTCCCTTTGAATTTGCCCTGAGTCACGGCCAGAGCCTCTCCAGGAGCAGCTGGCTCGGCCTTCCGCTTCTGCTTCCGACTGGAGTTTCCTTTCTCCGACTGACTCGACTTGTACTTGCCACTCCGGAGTCGGTCTTCTTCTTCACCATTGGCGTACTTGGTGGCTATTTCCATCATTCGAATCAGGGTCATATCTCCAGTTCGACCAAACTTCAGGCTCAACTCTCTGTTCTTGACACCATCCTTGAAGGCGCAGACCGCTTGATGGTCTGCCACATTCTCTACAGTATGATGCAAAGTGATCCATCTCTGGATGTAATCTCTCAGTGTTTCACTCGACTTTTGTACGCAAACTTGCAGCTCTGTCAATCCGGCCGGTCGCTTGCAAGTTCCCTCGAACGTCCTAACAAACACTCGGGAAAGATCTTCCCAGGTGTAAATGCTGCTAGGAGCTAACTGATTCAACCACGCCCTGGCCGAACCCTCTAGCATAAGTGGCAAATGCTTCATGGCCACCTCATCATTACCGCCACCAATCTGAACAGCCACTCAGTAGTCTTCAAGCCAAGTTTCAGGCTTGGACTCTCCGGTGAACTTACTCACTCCAGTCGCCAACCTGAAGTTGGGGGCTATCACTACGGCTCTGATGGCTCTGCTAAAGCATTCTGGACCTGAAACATGGACTCGGCTGCTTGTGGGCACATCTCTGTCATGGCCACCTCTATGGGCTCTGTTCCGGTCGACCAAACCTTGCACGATGATGGATCTCGCGTCAAATCCTGGCTCTCTGGGGTCGACTGGAGCTCTCCGCCCAACACTGAGCTGGCGTCTGTCATCTTGCTGCTGATGGGCGTTAGACCCACTTCTCGGGGGAGGAGTGGGCACTCGACGCCTGTCATCACGATCAAATCGATCATCATAGTGGTCCCACCGGCCTTCACGTCCCACACGCCTCGGAGGCCACCTTGGACTATGAGCCGACCGAACAGTACTCGCAGCGACGGATCGACTGTGAATCCTGTTGCGCGACTGTGACACAACTGAATTCTGATCTCCTGCCGCCCGGAGCAAATCTCTGATCTGCATCAAGCCTCTTCCAGCCTCCGACTGAGAGGGCTGAATTGACTCCTCTATATAGGCTGCAGCTGCCAAATTCTGAATCGGGGTTCGATATACCTGAGTCGGTTGCGGAAAGAGCTGACGTCGGCTAGAGTCGGGTACTCGTTGACGCGCACGCTCGTCGAGTGCTTGCTGGAGGTTCTCCAGTCGAGTGCGTTCAGCCAAATTGGCCAAACGCGCCTCTTCCAGGGCACGAGCCTCAGGAGTTTCTCCTGCAATGGGAGTATGCAGGGCATCCATGTTCCGGCGGCGAAGTTCTTCCCTCTGCTGAGAAGTGAGAGGCTCGGGCTGATACTCTTCGTGGGCCCGAGCGGGGTCACCCCCATCGTCCATCCCGTCGTTGCGGGGGAAACCGGGAGGACTATGAGGCCCGTTGACCATCAGGACCTCCGCCGCTGGATCACTGCTATTGCACTCGGATGCAGTCTCTACGGAGCCAGTCGACAGGTCAAACAAGCCGTAGAGAGATTCGTCGGGCTCAATTGCCGCGACTTGGGTGGTGGCCGATTGGCGAGCCACTGCGTGTCTCACCCATCGCTGGAGCCTCGACCGACCGGAGCGCTTGCGCTGGCGGGAGACAGGGAGGGAGGACGGCACAGGAGTCGACCAGTATGGGGTCGACGGCTGCCGCAGCAGGACGCTGCGGACACACGCCCGAAAGTGCGTCGCCCCGCGGACAGGGAGCGCGTCGATGTCGAGTGGTGCCTCCTGGAGCCAAGCGGAGTCGTCGGCAATGAAAGCAAGCGCACCGAGACGGATCTCGCGGCCCTCGACCAGAGCTCCGCCGAAAACCATGATGAAGGCAATCGGACAAATTGCAACTTCTCCAAAAAGTCGCTAAGACACCTGCCCCATGGTGGGCGCCAGCTGTCGTGGTTCTAAGTCTGACAGTAGAATGGGGGGTAGGTATGGAGAGTCAAGATCCTAGCTATGGAGTAGTTGTACACACGAGTGTTTTACGAGTTCAGGCCCTTCTCTGAGGAAGTAATAGCCCTACGTCTCGGAGCCCGGAGGCGGTCGACTGGTTTATGTTTATATGAGTTACAGGGGTGCGAACCCTTCTACCAGTGGAGGGGGTGGCTTATATAGAGGACGCCAGGACCCCAGCCAACCCACATAGTAGAGGGTTAAAGTACATTAAGGTCGGGCGTTACTGGTAACGCCCTTCATAAAGTGTCATCATGACCATTAATACTACTTAATTACAGACCTTTTGGATACAGAGTAGATCCTGAACTCCTGGTGGTCGAGTGAGTCTTCATGGTCGAGTGTCTTTAGGTTTGTCGAGTGTCTTCTGGCCGGTCGAGTGGAGTCCCTCTTGGTCGACTGAAAGGTAGCTTCGTCTAAGGATGTCCTTGGGTATGGTATCCTAGATAGGTCCATGACCCTACCCTAGGTACATAACATCATCATTGGGCATCCCCAAGCTTGAACTTTTGTGTCTCCTTAATTCATCTCATATCATGGTTTCTCTTCTTATCAAAAGCTTCATTCACAACAAACTCAACAAGGACTCGTGAGATAGGTTAGTATAAACCAATGCAAAACCTTACCATTTCCTACTGTAACAGATCACTAAAATTATTATTCAACATTGCATACTAAATGCCTCTGCATATTCGATACTCCTATCCTCAAATAGAATCATTAAACAAGCAAACATATGCAAACAATGCAACCATAACAGCAATCTGCCAAAACAGTACAGTCTGTAAAGAATGCAAGAGTATCAATACTTCCCTGACTCCAAAGATTATGAACTAAAATTCCCACTGTAATAAATTTATCAGAGATTAATATGCAAAATGAATACGTAGACCATGCTCTGACTTTTCTAGGGAATTTCTGCAACAGCGGTAAACTTTCTGTTTTCAAACAGCAACATGCAAACTAGCAAAATAATCATGGCAAAGGCTATCCTTGACTTTTTTTATTGAAACTAAAGATGCAAAACATTATTCTAACTAACAGAAAGCAAAAACTAACAAAATAAAATGACGCTCCAAGCAAAACACATATCATGTGTTGAATAAAAATATAGCTCCAAGTAAAGTTACCGATGAACAAAGACGAAAGAGGGGATGCCTTCCGGGGCATCCCCAAGCTTAGTTGCTTGGTTGTCCTTGAATATTACCTTGGGGTGCCTTGGGCATCCTCAAGCTTAGGCTCTTGCCACTCCTTATTCCATAGTCCATTGAATACTTACCCAAAACTTGAGAACTTCAACCACACAAAACTCAACAGAAAACTCGTAAACTCCGTTAGTATAAGAAAATAAAACAAACACTTAAGTACTGTAATGAACTCATTCTAAGTTCATATTGGTGTAATATCTACTGTACTCCAACTTATCTATGGTTCATACCTTCCGATACTACTCATAGATTCATCAAAATATGCAAACAACAGATAGAAAACAGAATCTGTTAAAAACAGAACAGTCTGCAGTAATCTGTATCAAACATATACTTTTGGAACTCCAAAAATCCTACCAAAAATCGGAAGTTCTAAGAAATTCGTGTACCAATCCTAAGAAAAAAGAATCAGATCAGAAGCACGTTTATGTGAATTAACAAAACTAATTTACTGGGTGCAAAAGTTTCTGATTTTCAGCAGGATTAACACAACTATCACCGTAAGCTATCCTAAAGGTCTTACTTGGCACTTTATTGAAACAAAAGCTATAAAACATGATTACTACAGTAGCATAATCATGTGGACACACAAAAACAATAAGGATAAATATTGGGTTATCTCCCAACAAGCGCTTTTCTTTAATGCCTTTTCAAGCTAGGCATGATGATGACAATGATGCTCACATAAAAGATAAGAATGGAAACATAACGGGAGCATCATGAAGCATATGACTAGCACTTTTAAGTCTAACCCACTTACTATGCATAGGGATTTTGCGAGCAAACAACTTATGGGAACAATAATCAACTAGCATAGGAAGGTAACGCAAGCATAGCTTCAAGAATTTAAGCACATAGGGAGGAAACTTGATATTATTGCAATTCCTACAAGCATACATTCCTCTCTCATAATAAATTTCAGTAGCATAATGAATAAATTCAACAATATAACCAGCACCTAAAGCATTCTTTTCATGATCTATTTGCATAGAAAATTTTCTACTCTCCACATAAGCAAAATTCTTCTCATCAATAATAGTGGGAGCAAACTCAACAAACTAACTATCATGTGATTGAAAATTAAGATCAAGATGACAAGTTTCATGGTTATCATTATTCTTTAAATCATACGTGTCATCACAATAATCATCATAGATAGGAGGCATGCTTTCATCATAGTAAATTTGCTCATCGAAGCTTGGGGGACAAAAAATATCATCTCCATCAAACATAGCTTCCCCAAGCTTGTGGCTTTGCATATCATTAGCATCATGGATATTCAAGGAATTCACACTAACAACATTGCAATCATGCTCATCATTCAAAGATTTAGTGCCAAACAATTTAAAGATTTCATTTTTTGAAATTTTCTTTTATACTCACGAAAGATATTAAAAAGGTGAAGCATATGAGACAAACTCAATTCCATTTTTTTGAAATTTTCTAGCACTTGAGCACAATTATCCTTTCCATCATACTCACGAAAGATATTAAAAAGGTGAAGCGTATGAGACAAACTCAATTCCATTTTTTTGAAATTTTCTTTTATAAACTAGACTAGTGCTAAAACAAGAAATTCTTCTTGCTACCTCTTGAGCACTGTGTTGTATTTCCCCGAAGAGGAGAGGATGATGCAGCAAAGTAGCGTAAGTATTTCCCTCAGTTTTTGAGAATCAAGGTATCAATCCAGTAGGAGAGCACGCACAAGTCCCTCGTACCTACACAAAACAATAACTACTCACAACCAACGCGATTAGGGGTTGTCAATCCCTTCATGGTCACTTACGAGGGTGAGATCGGATAGAGATGATAAATAATATTTTTGGTATTTTTGATAGATAGATGCAAAGTGAAAAGTAAAAGGCAAAGTAAAAACAAAGCAAGTAAATAAAGCGACAGAGATTGATATGATGAGAATAGACCCGGGGGCCATAGGTTTCACTAGTGGCTTCTCTCAAGAGCATAAATATTCTACGGTGGGTGAACAAATTACTGTTGAGCAATGACAGAATTGAGCATAGTTATGAGCATATCTAGGCAATGATCATGTATATAGGCATCACGTCCGAGACAAGTAGATCGAAACGATTCTACATCTACTACTATCACTCCACTCATCGGCCGCTATCCAGCATGCATCTAGAGTATTAAGTTAAAAACAGAGTAATGCCTTAAGCAAGATGACATGATGTAGAGGGATAAATTCATGCAATATGATAAAAACCCCATCTTGTTATCCTCGATGGCAACAATACAATACGTGCCTTGCAACCCTTTCTATCACTGGGTAAGGACACCGCAAGATTGAACCCAAAGCTAAGCACTTCTCCCATTGCAAGAACTACCAATCTAGTTGGCCAAACCAAACGGATAATTCGAAGAGACTTGCAAAGATAACTCAATCATACATAAAAGAATTCAGAGAACATTCAAATATTTTCCATAGATAATACTGGATCATAAACCGACAATTCATCGGTCTCAACAAACACACCGCAAAAAGAAGATTACATCGAATAGTTCTCCACAAGAGAGGGGGAGAACATTGTATTGAGATCCAAAAAGAGAGAAGAAGCCATCTAGCTACTAGCTATGGACCTGAAGGTCTGAAGTAAACTACTCACACTTCATCGGAGAGGCTATGGTGTTGATGTAGAAGCCCTCCGTGGTAGATGCCGCTCCAGCGGAGCTCCGGAACAGGCCCCAAGATGGGATCTCGTGGATACAGAAGGTTACGGTGGTGGAATTAGGTTTTTGGCTCCGTCTCTGATCTATCGGGGGTACAAAGGTATATATAGGAGGAAGGAGTACGTCGGTGGAGCAACAGGGGGCCCATGAGGTAGGGGGCGCCCTCCACCCTCATGACCGCCTTTGGCACTCCTTGGAGTAGGGTCCAAGTCTCCTGGATCATGTTCGGTGAGAAAATCACGTTCCCGAAGGTTTCATTCCGTTTGGACTCCGTTTGATATTCCGTTTCTTCGAAACACTGAAATAGGCAAAAAAAACAGCAATTCTGGGTTGGGCCTCCGGTTAATAGGTTAGTCCCAAAATAATATAAAAGTGGAAAGTAAAGCCCAATATAGTCCAAAATAGTAGATAAAGTAGCATGGAGCAATAAAAAATTATAGATACGTTGGAGACGTCTCACCGGCCCACGGAAAGCCTGTTAACGGCATGTTCACATATAGCCCGTTTACAGGGCCCGTTACGCCCTATCCGAATTAGGCCCAGTAGCATCATTTGGGCTGTCCAATATGATTCAGCCCGTTTTAACTTTCGGCCCATGTGTGGCCCATGACTTCTTTCGGCCCATATGAGGACCTTTGTAACTCTTGGCCCATTAACGGGCAATGGTGAAACTGGCCCGTAATGAACAGTTTATCACTTTATACCCATTAACGGCTCGTTATTCCATTTGGCCGTTTCCAACCCAAGTTATCTTTCGGCCTTCTCAGGGCCCATTGATTCTTGGGCTCACTTGTAGCATTCGGTTACATACGGCCCGTTACTGTCATTTTATGCTTGTGGGCCAAATTAAGCCTGTCGTTACAGTCGGCCCGTTTGCGGACCGTTAATACGTTGGGCCGTTTTCATGTAAAAAAACCCGTTGGGCTATTTTCATAGAGTTATCAAATACGGCCTATTAACGTCCCGTTATGGTCCATGATTAGTACGACCCATGATTGGCGAAATGTTGATACGCCCCGTAGAAGGCCCATGGATCCTACGGCCCGTTTGAGGGCCATGGATAGTATGGCCCGTAGAAGGCCCATGGATCGTACAGCCCGTAGAAGGCCCATGGACCCTACGGCCCGTAGAAGGCCCATTGATCCCTAAGGCCCGTATAGAAGGCCGATGGATCCTATGCCCCGTAAGAAGGCCAATGGTCGTACGACCGAACGAAGGCCCATGGATCATACGGCCTGCAGGAGGCCCATGGTTACAACAGTCCGTGTGTTGCCATGATTATTTTGGCCTAGTTACCAAAAATAGGCTATTGTGGCCACTAGAAAAACACAGAAAAAGAACTGCAGTGACTACAAGCAAACAACTAAACAAGACAATAAGGAAATAAATAAGCAAGCAATTAAGGCTAGCCTATTACCGCTATTACACATATTACATCCACTGGGCATCAAAGTTCGCCACCAGTGCAAATATAGGGAACAAAGCAGCATATTACATACACTGGCCGTCAAAATTGGCCACCAGTGCAAATAAACGCGGCAGCAAAACAAGAGCATAACTGAAACAACTTCAGAAGAGCTCAAGAAATGTTATCCTGGGTATCCACCATGCTGGCAATAAGCTTAGCAAGCTGATTAGCTTTGTCCTGTTTGGCGCTAAAATCCTCCAACGCTTGCTGTTGCACCAGAAAGTATGCATCTGAATGCTCCAGGGACTTCCGCAGTCCTTCCGCTTCTTGTCGCAGCACAGCTGATCGATGTCTTTCAGCTTGTAGTTGAGACTCAAGAAACCGAACTGATTCAGACAGTGAGTTTGAATAGCTTGTGCAAGCGGTAGTGGCCAGTAACTCGAACACTAAACCAAGACAGGACTTTGGGGTTGTCTCGCTGTCTTCAAGATAGTCTTCCTTAGCTGTTTTATCAGCTTTGTTGGAGACCAACAAGGATGTGTCACTATCCTGAACCTTATCTGCATTACTTCCTTTACCATTGCTTAATAAGGCACTCTTCCCCAATATTCTGTCAGCATTCTAAAAGAAGAAACAAGCAGACACATAACAAGTTTAGCATGTACTAGTATATGAAACTCATTTCGGTGAACCAGTTCATTAGTAAGGTGGACAGGATTAAACTACCAAGTCTTCTATTGCCAAGTACTAGTACATAATAAAAGCATCAAACAAACATATATCTATGTCCTATGGTCACTGCATTGTCTTGCCAAATCAAAATAGAGACACGGTTCAAATCATATCAGTTCAAGACAAAGCAGTAGTGAAAGAATACAAAGCGTGGGAAACTACACGACACAACAAGATTTCAGATGGGTACCACGGGTCTACATGTACAACAACACTATTGGCTCTGTTGTGATGCTAGTAATGTGCATGATATGAAAGTCAACTGTATACACAATTGAAATTGAAATCAAAAGAGCTATTGATAAGAGCAAACCTGTTAAAGAAACATGCGTGAACATACCTGCTGTGCCATTGGAGTTTCGATTGGATCCTTCAATTTAAAAATAAGTTTGTATCAGTAAATACAGTGATACAAGAGCAAAGCAATCATAGTTAAAAAAGGCGCGCCTAAGCGAGCGCTTAAGCGCGCCTAGGCTCTAGGCGTTGGCAAAATGCATTGCGCATAACTATGCTTAATCTGTGCATAATTGCGCATAAGCATGCGCTTTGGTCAGTAAAGTGCAAGGCGGTGGCAAAACGCACAATTAACGCCTAGCGCTTTTTTGAACTATGATAGCAATGGAATCTTAAATTAGAACAGTTGTTCTTCAGGTTTAGGCACTTGTTCTACATGAACAGAGTACAGTAAGACGCAAGAATATAATACTTAAAAATAGAAAATGAGCTCATAGACCTGACCACATTCTTGGTTCGGGACCAGTACAGAACAAGGCGTTCCCAGTCATCGTCCAGTAAATGTGTTTCAGGAGAATGTAAGGGAATTTGATGAGTTTCTTTGCCGGTGAAGTACGTTTTCTTCAGGTAATTCCGATACTGCCACCAAGCATTCTTGAAGATAGCAGAGGTATTAGCACAGGTTACCTCATCCTGAGTTTCCAAATCGGTCCTTCTCTATAGAGAAAAATGGGAAAATTTGCTGTATTATAACCATCATGGAGGTAGGATGTATGGGACGAAGCAAAGTAATTGCCATGAATAACATTACTTACACATAACTCCTGGACAAACACCTGCAACTGGCATTTTCCTTCATCTTCAGTATAATATTTCCAAGATGGGAAGATACGCACATACGATTTAACAACATCAAATGCGATAGATGCTAAACTACGACTGGCTGGTTGTGCTTCCTCCACAGGAATAGGCGTACTAACTGGTGGAGTTGGGGTTCGCCGTGATAGTACTGGCCCTTTGGGCACTGGAGCTGCCTTACTAACTGCTCTTGTTTGGGAGCTCTGTGGTGGAGATGGTGCTGTGTCAACAGGAACTGGGTTACTATCGGCTGGGGTTGGGGTTAGATTGGGTGAAGCTGGTTCTCTGTCCATCGCAGTAGGGGTACAATCTGCGAGAGTTTGGGTTATGTGTGGTAGGGCTGGTTCTTGTGCATGTACAACCGGGGTGCTATCTCCACCAAGAGGTAGCACTGTTTTATTTGAAGACCGTGTTTTTATTCCGCTAGATACTGGCATCACCCGCTCCAATTCAAATGGCTGATAAACAGGAAACATAGTTGAATGTACAGACATTGTATGAGAGACAGATGCAATAGATAGTGTGGAAAAAAGAGGGCATGAAATAGTTGACATGTATATTGTTTAACTAAAACGGATAGCATGACATAATTTCACATATATGATGTCTATCTAAACTGGATAGCATAGCATAACATAATTCAAAGATATGATGAATAACTAAACAGGATCGCATGACATAATTCACCTACATGTTATCTAAGTAATCAGGATCGCATCATTTAATTCACATATGTGATTTATATGCTAAACAGAGGGCATTCGATATGATGTCTGAACTAAGAACATGGTGTTGAATATTGTGTATATGATGTCTAAACTATGCAATGCAAGACACCGTATGCATGATATGAGCAGTATAACCGTGCCAAGTTAGAGCATACACCTCAGTAGGGGAATAGGACTGGTCATCTGTCTCTGAATCCATCTCTGAGGAGCTATCGGGACCCAACAAGAGATCTGCTTCGACAGGTAGCACTGTCTGCTCTGAAGGCCTTGTTTTCACTCCAGATTTTTCCATCTCCCACCCAAATGGCTGATTCACAGGAAGAGTAGTTTAATGTACAAACATTGTCGACAAATGGAAATGTAATGAAGAAAAGGATGGGCAAGATATCATTCAAATATATGATGCCTGGTTAAACAGGATGGCATTGCACATTTCACATATATTATGGCTGGCTAAAAGACATGAGACTGCATAATTCCCATATATGATATAGAAACTAAACAGGTGGCATTACAGAACATGTCTAAACTAAGCAGATGACATATATGATGTCAAAAGTAGGCACTGCAAGGCAACATATGCATGATATGACTAACATCATCATGCCAAGGTAGAGCAAACACCTTGGGGGGTAAATAGGAGTGGTCAGCGGCGTCTGAATCCGCCTCAGAACAGATATCTTCCTCTGGATTACAATCTGGAGAGGGGTGGGGAGGGTTTGCCATTGAACCCACCATGGAGCGATGTCTGCATGACATTGTATTGCCGCGCAAAACTCTTCTCTTTTTCTCTACATGTTCAGCATGACTGTGTACAATATCTGACATGCATACGAAAAAATATGGTGAGATTATGTAAGGAGAGCATGCAGAAATTTAGAGTGATGGTAACAACCAGTGGATGGATCCAAAAATAATGATAGCAGGCTGATGATTGCTTTAAATTAATAAAAAGACAGATGATGATTGCTTTACTATTTGTTTCCCACCCAAGATGAACAACATAGGCATACCCTAGGTGAACCAGATATTAGACAGACATACTATTCATTGCTGCCTCGATATGTGCCCCACAACTAATTTAGAACTCAAGTTTGAACATTAATTTGGACCTGAGTTGGGAGTCCAAGAGCTGAACAGGACGATAAAGTAGCAGGTAAGTTTAAGCAATGCATAACATAAGCAGAAACAAAAGAGTGCGACCTCTCTTGTGGACCCGTGTACTCCTCAGGTTCATCTGCTGAGTCGATGATGGTGATGCCGTTGGGGTGGGTGCCGGCGGCAGGGAAGGAGATCTGAGGCGGCGAAAGACGGTCAGGAGTCGTGATGTCTGGTTTGGTGGATGCTTCTGTCGATGGAGCAGCTCAGGTGAGGTGGACGACATCGCGGCAGGAGCAGGACAAACCACACAAAGTTCCCTTCGACACGTACCTGTAACTGAAGTAATTCTGTAAGGGCTCATTTGGCTTGCATGATTCTTAAAACGCAGGGATAGGAAAAACACCGGAATAGGATAGGAAAATGCACATGGTAAACAGAGCATTTGTAAACACAGGATTTCTGTCAACTTGGGTGTTTGGTTTACAGGAATTGGAAGAGCAGAGGAATGCAAAGAAACATGGCCAAAATAAAGAGAAACCATATGAAAGCGTGTACAGTTAGAATGTTATTCTGGCACTAATGCACTTGGTCTTGTTTTCATGCATAGGATTTTGAAAAGTAGGTCCAGGTGGATGTTTTGCTTCATTCCTTTCAACAAAATGCATGAATAATTGAATAGTAGAGTGCCATTGGAAAATTCCCTATTGCTATGTTTTTCCGTTGAACCAAAATAGCCCTAATGGATCGACGTGAATGTATAGTAATAAGTGATGCAACAAGTGTACAACCTCTTTGCCGTAGCCGTGTCGACCTCAGCATCATTGGGTTGGTCGCTGAAGCAGTTGAGGCAGAGGTGGCTGTCGGAGGTGTGGAGGAAGATCTGAGGAATCTGTAGACGGCGTCCAGGGCACTGCTCTGTTGTGATGGATCGTTCTGTCGTTGGAGCAGCTCCGGTGAGCCGTAAGACGTCAAGGCTGAAGCAGCACAAGACAGACATCGTCAATCTCAAGTGGGATTCTAATAGCATCTCCAATAGATGTAAAATGGATGTAAAATTAACATCACCAAAAACCACCTGACTACAATAGATGAGGTAAAAACTGTTGACTCTGAACTTAACTGTCAAACTGAAATTTACTGTGGAATCTGAATGCTACTGTCGAAACTGAACGCAATGGTAGCAGAGAGGCACTTGACATGTAGTTTAGGGAGGGCCTGCAGTTCATCTTCAACCTGCACCCCCTGAGCCGCCAGCCACCACCGGCCGAACCGCCGGCCCCAGCGCCGCCTCGCCGCCCCGAAACAACCCGCCACTGCCGCCCCGGCCAGCCCTCTAGCCCCCCCCCGCCCCCACCCTGAACCCTAAGATAGATAGTGGGGTACCTCTCCGGCGAGCCCCCGTCCCCGCTGCGGGTGGTTCTTCCTTAACTCCGATGAGCCCCCCCCCCAACCCCTGAAAATCGACTGACCCAAAAGTCAATTCGGTCGACTGAAGTGTGGCTTAATCGGAGCAGAGAAGCAGCACAAGCGAGGGGGAGAGCAGCAGCAGCAGCTGGGCGAGCGAGCGATCGAGCGAGAGCCAGAGCAGCAGCAGCAGTTTCGGCTGGTATGGACGCCGCCGCCGAAGGGGCCTCGCATTGGGGGAGAGCCGCCGTGGAGATGTCGCCCGCGGTGCCGGCTTCAAGGTAGTCGCTCCATGGGGGTGCGGGATGGAGCACCATCGGTGCCGGGAGGTCGAGTTAAGGAGAAGGTGCGATGCAATGAGTGTACAACCTCTTTGGTGGTGCCGATTAGGCCTCAGCTTTGTCCGAGGAGTCGGTGAGGATGCTGCTGTTTTGGTGGAGCAGGTTAAGGCGGCGTTGTGGGGATGGAGCAGCCGCGATAGATGAGGCGATCGTCGAAGTAACTCCTTGGAGGTGGAGGACAGGGAGGCTGAACCGGCTGGACGGCGAGATGTACGACGGATCCTCATCCGGGGAGGTGGACGAGGGACGTCGAGCTGTTGCGGTGGACGACATCGTCGGGGAACAGGCTCCGGCTGGGCAGCGGTGACGTGGCGGACGAAGGAGGGTGGGGTTTCGCAGCTGGAGCAGAGAGGTTATGGCGGCCTGGGATTTCGAATGGCGAAAAGGGGGCGATGGGAGGGGGTGAAGCTTGACTTAGGGACGCGCTTGTCCAAAATGTAGGGCGTGTTACAAAAGTACCCCCACTGATTTGAACTAGCGGCCCTTTTGGCTCAGGGTTAGAAGGGGGATTTCACGTGTCGAGATCTGGCAGCTGGAGGGAGTTTTCGCGCGCATTGTAATTTCAGGATAGCAAGGCGCGGGTTGTGAAGGTGCCAGTTTTGGGAGCACGATATGTGAATTTTCGGGATATAACAAGACACGGGTTGAATTTTAGGGACAAGCCTAACGTGTAGTAATATTGTACTTGTACGTACCAAATCAATTCGCACTTCCCTCAACCAAAAAGAAAATGAAAAAAATAAAGCTATTCACACCACACAAAGAGAGTCTTGCCCCGTTTTACTATACAAATGCTATTCAAAGCTACTCCCTCCTTCCATCTATATAGGGCCTAATGTGTTTTTCGATGCTAACTTTGACCAAATATTAGAGCAATGATATATGACATGCAACTTACACAAAGCACACCGTTAACTTCATGTGTGAAAGGTTCTTTCAATGATATAATTTTCACATTGTGCATGTCATGTACTATTAATCTTGTCAATAGTCACAGGCGGTCTTAAAAATCTCATTATGCCCTATATAGATGGAAGGAGGGAGTATGAATCCGTGTTATGTCCGATTAAATTTTTTCGCTTGGTGTATAATGCATGTAACCTACTCATACCACCATTTTAGTGCATTCCAAATGTCTATACTACCAGTGCAATTCGAACTAAATTTGAATTTATTTCTCTATTTCAATAAGAATCTACAATCATGATTGTTGCCAACTTCAACCATCATTCGTGTATTACCTTAATAACACACCACATGATTACTATAGAGATAGATATGAACTATGTGTACTACATGAACTCGAATTCTATTTTTTGAATACACTTGATGTTGATTCCAAATAATAGTACATTTGATGTACTAACTATATATTCATAATCTAAACCATGTTCCATACGTACACCGTGTTTATCACACAAAGTATAGTGCCCCGCCCCCTACATTATGACAAGTATTTAGACCTGAGTTGCAAAAGCCACACATTAGCCCAAATTATAATCAATGTTCTACATTATGATATCTTCTTCAAGTATCCGTATCCACCTTTTTATAATGAATTATGATCTTTGTTCGTCTTTTACACCTTCACGATCCTCTTCTATTTGTAGCTAGCTAGCGCTAACTTTCTATCGTGCATGCACACGCCCGCCCCCCTCACACACCCTTAGCGTCCCCTCCATCGCGCACGTTCATTATTTCTCTTTAGGTCGTCCACCAGCGGTGTGTGTAGGCCCCCGGCTCCTTCTTTCTGGCACACATCGGTCGATATACCTCTCTAGCCAAGTGTGCCTACAACAAACACATATATACTTCCCCTCTTCTCTTCTCACCGTCCATGCCCCCATATGTCCAATACGATTCCACGCAGGTGCACACTCCCGCCCCTCTTTTCATTAATCACATGCTCGCACACTCCTCCCCCTCGACATGGTAGGCCTCTCGCACCACCTCCTAGCCACACCCTCTCCCCCTGTCTGCCTCTCCGGACCTTATTTGCTTCTAACACATGCAGGCGTGTATATGAACTGATCTCCCTACATATAGCCAGGTCGACTATAATTCGTTTTCACCAAGCACCGATACACTTACCTCGCTAGTTATGTCTCTCCTTTTCTCGGACACACGACGGTTGATCTTCCTATGTAGTTACGCATGCTTACCACAACCATATCTTCTCCCCTCATCATCCTTGAATACCTCCCGACCCGTCTCTCACACGCACGTGCATAGACAGACAGACATCCCCCGCCCTCTCTTATTGATATTGCACTCATACCCTCCGTTTGTCTAGCAGGCCTCTCCCACCATTTGTGAGACGCCACTCCACCACCAACCCTCCGACGCTCTACCTTTGTCTTTTTCCCAACCTTATTCCTCTGCTACACATATCCATGGATGTCGATCGATCTCCCTCAATACATAGCTAGGTCTCTCTCCTTCCCCACACATATACTAGTCGACCGGTCTCTACCCCCCCCCCCACACACACCGATAGTCGAACGTTGTAGGTAGGTATCCATGCCACGGAGAAGAACTGCACCTCTGCCCTCTCAAATTCCAGTAGGCCAGCCGCCCTGTATCTTTGACGTGGGCAAACACAAATTCGATGGCACTCTTTATCGATCGCGCAGCCACACACTTCATCCCTGTTTTCAATTCTATCGATATCTCACGTCCATGACTCCGTTTCACACACATTGCATATGTTACATTTTTCTGATTGAGATATCATCAACACATTGCCTCTGTTTCGCACAAACCATCTCTCTCACACCCACCCACGTACGTACCTGCACCTAAAGAAGAAGTGCACGCAGGACGCATGTACTCACGTCTCGTTCCCGGCCACACCCGCGCGGGTACACGGTGGAGTTCGTTTCTGTATGAAAAGGCAGCCCACGTGATAATTTGACGCGTGTAGCGGTTGTTTACTCGAAGGAGGGTCGGGTACCACGCCTAGAATATAAAACGATTGCCGTGGGAGAAAATAAAAAATGGGTTTGTCTCTCGTGAGTCTCGTCACACAATCTCACACACAAGGCCGCCGTGGCCTCTCTCTCTCAGCGTTGGTCAGTGATCCGGCCGCATCTCGTCCGCCGGTGGAAAGGGAGGATGTGCATCGTCTCTCTGTTCGACGGTGTTGAGGCAGCTCATCCCGATCTGCCGTACCCGCCATTCTCTTTGACCAAGCTCCAGCGTGGTAGGGCCTTCGCTACTTGCTCGCTGCCGCAGTATCGGCAGATCCCGGCCGCCGGCGCCCTCCTAGTAACATCCCGACGATCCTCAGGTACAGCTTCCTCCGGCCTTGCTCCACTGCCCATCTTCCCACGTTGCTGCATGTGGATCTTCTTTAGTTGTTTGCTTAAATCGTATCTCGGCCGGCGTACTTTCCATCTTGCAATCTTGTCCTCAAACCATTTTTGATAAACCACCATGTGCTATCTTTCCCTTTTTACATGGAATGTGCTTCTTTTTTGTCGGCGTATGTGTCTTCAGCTCGTGTTATTGGGCAGTAATTGTTTCCTTTCGACCTCCTTTTGCAAACAGGGCTATCCATTTTCACCTTGTTGCTATTGCGACCTTTTGGAGAACTACACAAATCACTTTTCTAAAGAGTGTTTTGTGCAGTTCCGCGAAAATGTCACACGGGCAATGTTTTTACATTTCTGTGGGACTGCGGAAAGGGAGATTGGTTTTGCTATCCTCCTCATCCAACTCCATGCCTAATCTTCTCCAACAAGAAGTTAGTCCTAAAGAGAGATCGTAGAGGTGATCGGCTTCTATTTATGTGTGTTATGTTTCATCATCTAGTTCCAGTATTATTGTAATCACACTGACTGGATATCTTTGCAAACAGGGATGGTCCGCCCGATTTTAGTGGAGCTGCACAAAATGATTGGATTGTGGTGTCCTTCATACACCTCTTTTTTGGCTACAGAGCTGGGTGAAACTAGCTGCCAAGCAATGAACAATATGCCAAGGAAATGGAGCCATCCCTACGAACAACATCGATCAATTATATATTTTTATTTATTTGTACACCTTCTCACAACTTTGTCTTCAGTTGTGATGTGAATATTGGCGCTGATCTGTGAACCATTGAGATGCATTAGCCATGGTAGTTTCATTTGTATTTGATGGAATGTTGTAACGAGATAATCTCGAGGCAAGACACATGAATCCTAAGTTGAAACCTTTTTTTTCCTGTGGGAACCAAAGTTGAAACCTTCATAGCATCACAGTACAATTTCATCAAAATTATGAGTACATATAAACAAATCCTGAAGGATTGATAGCAATGCCAGAAACAATTCAACTTCGTTTCGCCGACATGTTGGACATCCTTCATCCGGCTCCACCTGCCATGCAGCAATATTGAGTGCACAACACAACTTCAGGGAAAGATTCACCCCGGTCGTTGCACCGCAGTAGTAATGACTAGTGAGCAGTCAAATCACAGAGCCCCACCTTCGCCACAGTAAGTTGCTCGGACGAAGCAACCATCATTTCTCTGTTCCTTGAATCCACTGGTACTCCCATATTCCCACAGTAATAAGTTGCTCGGGCGAATCAACCATCACTATATCCGCTCACGTGTGATGACCATAGGAGCTATCCATTCAGATTGCATGTTTAAAAAATAAAGGTTGATAACTAATGCGGCAAACTTTCAAAAAAAACTAATGCGGCACCTCGGGCCAACGCGGCCAGATCGCATGTTGCACGAGAAATTACACACCATGTTTTGTTGATATGTGGTCCCGTTCCAACATATCAGTGAGACGACGGCGAGTAGTAGGAGTATTTCCGAACCGACGTGTAGGCCGGGGTGCCCCTTCGTGAACCGTGGCAAACTGGCAACCGTGCACCGACTCTTCGCCTTTCCCCCTCGATTTGGAACTGCTGTCGCACGCTCTTCCTCTCCCTCCTCCATTTTCCTTCAGCCCTTCATCCTTTTTTCTGCCATTGTTCGATCGTCTTCTCCATGGAGGGAACAGGACGGAAACGACCCCGTTATTCTTGCCCCGATCTGAAAGATGACGTTGTGGAGGAACTCATTGATCGGTGCAACGTCATCACCTCGGCTTGCATGGCAGGTTCGTTCAAGCCCATTCTTGACTCAACTAATAACATCATTACAAGGAACCCAAGAGTCAAGGAGCGGTTTGATCTCCCATATCTTCTTCGCCGTGACCTTGATGACTGGCGCTGTCACGACGGAGGCCTCGTCCTGTGCAAGTTGATGCCGCTTGATAATGATACGTATGATGTTAAGATGCCATCGCTTGAGGGTAAGGCTTGGGCAGGCGCAAATGGAGATTGGGTTGTTAACATTGGGTCCAACTGTGAGTGGGAACTTGTGAATGTGTACACTCGTGACCGGGTTCCACTTCCAAAAATCTCAGCAGACTGTCCAAATGTTGAGCACACCGGTATTGTACGCATGTTCAAATACAATCATGGTGACTGTCTTCTACGGAAGATAGCAATTTCTCGAGTTCCCAACCGTTGTTGGAATTATAACAACTATGAAGTTGTTGCTATCTTCGACAAGCTTGTTGCCGTCCTTGCTGGTTTGACTCGATGGATATTGCTCAAAAAATAGTTTATGTACACGGATGAGTATTGTGATGCAATTGAATACGAGGGCCTTGTGTTTGCTGCCACCACTCGTGGCACTGCTTTTGCATGGAGTCGTTGTTTCGGTATGTTGTCTTCCACCGTAATTATAATTATTTCATCCACATGCATGCGGGTTAGCAAGTTTCCCTTTACTAATTAACCTTCTTCTTGTGTTTCCAAGGTCCTGCGAACATTCCACCACCTATACTTGAAGATTTTTATAACCAAGGGGGAGATGACGATGGTGATGATCACGAGCATGAGGACGAGCAGCGCCCATATACTATTTGGCGCCTGGCAACTAATTCCGATGGATCACCTCTTCTCGTGTGTATACAGCCTACTAATGATGTTACTGCTAAGGAAGGAGGTGTAGTCTCCCATGGTCGCACTCTCCGGACCTATTCCAACACCCGTTGCATGGTATTCGGGATGGATACTAGTGTGCTAGCGCCAACTCCTTCTCCCTGGTACAGAATTGATAGTCTTGGAGAAAACTCGCTCTTCCTTGGACAAAACTATCCAATGATGGTGAAAGGCGATCCAACTGCTGTTGACACAACGTTACTACCATTTATGAGAAACTGTTATACCTCGGACATTTGGGTGGTTCCCTACCCTGGTACTGATATAGTAGGCCGCTTCAGCCTGGATGATCAGTCCTGCATTGGTCTCCAGATCGACAATGGATGGCCCGTCCCAGAGAATCACTTGTGGTTCAAAGCAAGCGTTTCCAACGCCGAGGAATGGTTGAGTTGAAGTTCATTTCATTGCTTGTTATTTGTTGTGTGGTGAAAACTTTAGTATTTATAATGTATCCTCGTTGTCGATGTGGGTTGATGACCTGTTGTATGTAATAAAATGATATGCCTGTGATAAACTTACTAAATTTATGAATGGATTTCGAGTCGCTTCTGTGAGTGAGTGGTGCGACGAGGCAAAAAATATTTTCCGAATACATAATTGTACGTGCATTGCAACAGGTTATCGGATGAGGCCAATCAACAATAGTAGTACACTATTTGTACTAGCTTCACATGCTTCGCGCGTTGTGCGGGTGTTTTTACTGTAGCCATATTGTACTCTACTACGTAACCAGCACCTCGAATCCTCGATACTAGTAGTACTACTACTATATAGTAAGTAGTAGGAGTAGTAGGGTGGCATGGGCCAGAACAAGCATTCACGTCCAGGAGTACGGCACACGCCACCAGCACGACTTCCATCTGACACCATATTTCTTGGAGTCCGTGCTAGAACAATATCTTCAACCTCATCATTTCTCTAACTCAGCCATCGCGCGACGGGCGAGGTGAGGGTTTGCCGATAGTCGGTTTCCTTAACTGCGGTCCCACTTGTAAGGCCAACTGCAACGCACGACCCCAAACGGACCTCCGTTTTGCACGAACTCCAACGATAATTTTGACTAGAAAAGCAAGACCAAAGAAAACAAGAACCACAAGAATACATTTTACTACTCCTGTAAGTTGGATTAGTGCCTTCTCGATGCATTCATTGTTGATCTGCGGAGGCTCGATCTTGCGTGCTTCTTTCTTCTTCGAGTGTAAAGAAGTAGACGTTGCTTCCTCGCATCTAGTCTCATGTCTAGCCTCTATTCTAGTACTCCCTCCGGTCCGTTTTTCTCTGCGTCTAAGCAGCAACATGCATACCAAGTAGGAGTATCAACAAGTGCACTAATCTCATCTATAGCCTCTGTGCTAGCTAAAAGTGATAGAACATCTACTAAATTGCGCTCTATCAATATATGGATGTACTCTTCTTCCCAATACAAAAACTTGCATCCATTCTACTCCCTCCGTTGCACAATACATGCCTTCTATTTGTCAAAATATATATGTATCTAGACATGTTTTAGTATATAGGTACATCCATTTTTGGACAAATGGAAGTCAAGTATTTTGGAACGGAGGGAGTACACAATAAAACTTTTAAGTTAGCACAACTAGTCTAATCCGAGAGCACAACCGAAGATTTGGTCGGGTTCTTCCTCCTTTTGCCGACACGTGGGACATCCAGCATCCAGGTCGTGTCATGAAAGAAAATAGAGTGGTAGTTGAAGCCACGAGATGTGCATCTTGGGTTAAACTGTAAATAGAATCTTACTACTCTTGAGTAACTCCAAAAGCGGCCACCGAAGATCTTTCTTGGATTTGTTTTTCATCACCAGCACGTCGAGGTGAAAGATGTGCAGGTTCAGTGGGTCCTCTTGCGTTTTCACTGACATGTGGGGCCGCATGTGAGCAAACAGACGATGGGCTCCGCGCGTCCGCTGGCTGGCTGAGAAGAGAGATAGAGGAGGGCTGAGCACGGACTGCGGGAAATTTGTTCTACGTAACCAGCACCTTGATATTCGCGTGTGGTTGTTTCTAGAATAAAAAAAGGAGGTACCTCTACTTATGTTACTCCCACTATGCCTAGCCTAAGGTTAGTAGGTGACCTTGCGCTTGGCTCTTCGCCTCTTCCGGAAGTCGATGGTTCTATAGTAGTGCTTCTGGCAATCTGACACCAAATGAACTGCTGCACGTCCACCGCTTGTAAGAAAAAGTTTCTCCTCGTGTTGCGAGCCACCGCGCACGCATTGGCGAGGGAGAAGGCGTAATCAAGCTTCTCGTCGTTCTGCGAGTTGACGGGACACATCAAAGTTATTTACTAGTAGTACGTACTCTCTCCAAAAAAGGGCTGACCATGTCATTGCTACCATCGCGTGCTCCGTCGTTGAGTACGTGCACTATTCACGTGCCATCGAGGAGAAAAAATATTGCGTAGGTGCCATCGAAGTGAGAGTTTCCCCCCGCTTCCCCCCCCCCCGCACGACTCACTTACGCACTGCTTATCTAATTATCTCCATTTTCTTGCATGACACGTGCACCTTGATGCTAGATGTCTCGCGTGTTGGGAAAAGGATGAACAAAGCTCACGTAAAAGAAAAGAGTTGAAGAGCATAGATTCCCGACGACCGAGGAGGAGCAAGGAACCTCGCGGTGGAGCGTTTGCAAGGAACCTTGCACGTTTTCCCTTGTTTTTTGCCGCCTGCCCACCTATAAACAACTAAAAGAACATGAACTTTTCGCTAACCACTAGAAATGGTACATCACGATGCTAAGTTTAAGATGTTTTATACTCCCTCCGTTCCCAAATATAAGTCTTTTTAGATGTTTCAATAAGGGACTACATACGAAACAAAATGAGTGAATCTACACTCTAAAATATGTACACAAGCCAACGCACTAACTCCATCCGATCCAACTCATGCACATACGCGCACAACATGGAGCACACAACACACGTACACAAGACGTGCATGCACACAGGCTCGGCCACAGAATGCACGTGAATAACACATGCATGCGCACACACTCGGCTGCATGGAGGCGTGCGCCATCCGCGGTGACGTCCGGTTCGTCGTGCTACGGTGAAGCTCGCACGCAATGGCGCATACGCATCTCTTGCAGCACCTCTTTGCCATCGTTGCTCAACTACTAGTCGGAGACGAAGATGACCGCAACCTCGGCCTTAGAGCTAGCACCGATGGAAAAACACGCACGCTGCACGCACACGACCACATACGGAGTGCCCACGACGTGGTGGTGGTGTGTCCCCAGTCGCCTCTACTCCTTCTGCGCATGTTGTCTATCAAGGCGGCTGCATGCTAATGATGATGTGGGTGAGATCTTCTAGGACTCAGATGATGACTAGGAAAATTATTTGACACAAGGTGACGTACACCGTCAAGGTCCACGGTCAAGGGGGTGCTAGTAAGTGCTTAGATGTGCTTAGAGCAAGTATAATAGAGCTGAG
Source organism: Triticum aestivum (assembly GCF_018294505.1). Classification (NCBI taxonomy): domain Eukaryota; kingdom Viridiplantae; phylum Streptophyta; class Magnoliopsida; order Poales; family Poaceae; genus Triticum; species Triticum aestivum. The sequence continues at coordinate 548,762,986 of NC_057801.1, forward strand.
TCAGCGGGCTATAAGAAATAAACTAGTATATTTCTGCTTAGTTGGAGGAAAGAGAAGAGGAGAGAGAAGGTAAGTGGGCTCTTCGTGAAGAGCCAGCTGTAGCACGTGCTCCTGGGCACTTTGTACATGTTGACTATAAGACTAGCCACAGTGGGAGTAACTTCGGTAGTAACATCGAGTCCAACTCAGCAAATTTGCTTATGTGGCAATGAGTTAATGAGGAGAGATGTAGTATTAGTAACTTAGCTAGTTACTGTAACATCACATGTCCTAATGCAATATGAGTCTATAACCTAATAAATGAAGCTTTGCATGTTACCACACTTATGTTACTAACCACTATTGAGGTAGTAACATAGTCTAGGGACATGTGTATGTTACTAGTGTATGTTACTCTCCATTGTGGCTAGTCTAAGATGGGCTGTAGGCTTATAGCCAGTAGCTGGCTATACTATTAATGCTCTTTAGATGAGGTGCTAAGTGCATTAAATGGCTTAGTAACTCAAGTGTTCAATGCATAGGTGCTTAGTTTATTGGTGCCACATCATATTTTATGCCTACGTGGCAGGCTTAGCAGCTATACATGGTGGAGCACTGGGAGAGGGAGAGGCCAAGGCTGGTCATAGTGGGGAGTAACTTGTACTGTAACATATTACTATGTTACTCTAAACATCTCTATAAATCGGAAAGGAGGGACTAGTAACATATACTAGTGTCATATGCAGAGTATGGGAGCACATGATATTTCCCCGTCCGGACCGATCCCAAGTTGGCTTCTCACCTTCTTGGCCCAACAAAAACCCCTCCCCCCTCCCGCGTGCGCTTCCCGCCCGGCGCCAGCTGAGCCCGCCGCTCCACATTGATGGCAAGTCAGGGCGACGCGACCTCTCACTCCTTCCGCCATTGAAGCGGCGCGTCGACCGAGGGCACCGCCCGCTGCACGCCCGACATTTCAGACTACACAGTGGATAGTAACTTTTAGAGCAAGTACTATAATTAGATGACATAAGCAGGCTATAAGGATTTAAATATAGTATTTGTGATTAGTTGAAGGAGAGAGAAGAGGAGAGAGAAGAGAAGCGGATTGTAAACGTGTAGCCGGTTGTACTCCAACATACTCTACTTTGTGAGACAAAAGGTGGGGCCATTATTAATGATATTGTATTTATACTAAAGGGACTAACGGACGCCTTAATTACTCCATTTTTTTAGACAAACCTTGGTGGGGCTATTATTGACTTTTTTGAGCTATTATTGACTTGGACGTGGGGTTTGGGGGCCAAAGGCCTACTATTATACTCCGACCTGACATGCTCTACCCTAGCCGCCGCTGTATCATATGGTTTCGCACCGTTCCAGATCTTAGCATCGCCATGCAATTCTTCTCCAGCCCTCCTTCCGGCATGCACCACGAAAAGGGACAACAGTCCTCCGAACCCCGCCTTTCGTGATCCTGTACGGGAGAGGGGCGATCAGGTTTTTGGGGAGCACACTCCTGTGAGTGCTGCCAGCGACGACTTCCTCAAGGACAGCCTTCTTCCCCGACCTCGGTAACCTCTTCATCAATGACATGAGTGACAACATCAACCACATCGGTTCTGCTCCCGCTGTATAGTATGTGATTCTGTCCTCCTGGTTTAGTCGGCATCATTACTTTGATGTTTGCAATTGTCGTCATGATCTATTTACTGCTGATTCGGATTAAATCTCATACTAAATTGCTCATATATTCAACAATCCAATCCAAAAACCTGATCACAGGCAATTTACTCCGAGTGGTTTTGCTGCGCTTTTGAAGCCGCCTACTTTTAAGGGGGTGCAATATAAAAGGTGGCACACAAGAGCAGTATATTGGTTTCAGATCATGTACTGCTATGACGCCAGTAAGGGTAAGCCTAAGGGCGATCTTAATCCTACACAGCAGGAAGCTTTTCAAAACATGGATACCCTCTTCAATGCCGCCCTGCTGAGTGTCCTTGACGATTCCATTATGGATTCGTATATGTTGTTTGACAGCGGCAAATACATGTGGGCTGCGCTCGAAGCCACGTTTGGGCCCTCGGGCGCTGGCAACGGGTTGTACGTCATGGAGCAATTCTGTGACTACAAGATGACTGATGAGCGCTCTGTTGTTCAGCAGACTCATGAGATACAGGCACTCTCTAAGGAACTTGAGTACTTTAAGTGTGTGTTGCCTGACAAATTTGTTGCTGGGACCATCATTGCCAAGCTTCCACCTTCGTGGAACGATTTTGCTACTTCTCTGAAAAACAAGAGACATGAGTTTTTTGTTTTGGATCTCATTAGCACTCTTGATTTTGAGGAGAAGGCGAGAACAAAAGACACACGTGCTCGGGTCGCCGAGGGAGCTTCTAGTGCCCACATGGTACACGAGAAGAACTTCCAGCCCAACCATCCCCAAAACAACAAGAACAAATCTCAGGGGAAAGGCAAGTTTGATGCAAAGAACAAGCCGTCACATTCTACCAACTTCAAGAAGAATTCTCATAACGGGAAGGGATAGAAACCTCAATTTTGGTAGCACCGCACAAAATATATATGGCTGCATCTACCTGCTGTCAGCTAACCTCATGGTGCTCCAGGTATTCCTACATTCGTAACTAGGTACAATGACCACCGCAAGATGAAATTAGCTTATTCGTACGTTGACTTGCTGAATGCAGTGCGGAACGATCCTGTCATGTGTGGAGGAGCAAACAAGCAGTGCAGCCGAAGGTGGAAATCAACCAAGGACTTATGAAATTATATGTAATCTTCCTCAGGCAGGTCAGTATCCCCTTCGTCCAGATGATCGTGTTTTGTCATGCCGAGCTATTGATATGTGCTACTGTTTTGCAACACCGTTTAAGTATAGCTACTGTTTTCCTATCTTTTCAGATTCAGGACAATGAATATGATATCAGGGGAACTGCACAATATGGACCCATGTTGAGTCATCTCTATTGCCTCATGTGTTTGCTGCAAATGTGTCAGCATCAATTGCAAGATGAGGCAGCTAGCTAGCTGTGGAGTTGCCAACATGCTCAAAGTGCTCGCAACATTGAGAAGAAACAAGCATGCCCAGGAAATTAATGCGTGCGCAGGGAGGCCCTTTGCTGAGAGAAGCATCGACCGATTTTCTTTATTTCCACACCTTCTCACAGTTTTGTATATTGGTTATAGTATGGTGAATCATTGAGATGCATAGACATGCTAAACTTTTGTTCTTCTGAATGTTAGTTTAATGTGAGTGTCTGCATCCAGTACCGCATCCTCTAATTTGGTGGATGCACACAGAGAAAATAAATCTCCTTAATTTACTCCATAACCACCCTATTAAATAGGCCTAGTAACAAACCAGGCGCATGCAGTGGCCGGCGGGCACATGCATCCTGCATGCATGGCCAGTCATGCAGCAACGCAAAAGAAGAGAGCGGTTCTTGGGAAAAAGCGAGTAGCTAGTGCAGCGGGCCTTAGAAACACGAATAGCTCGCTCTCCCGCTTCCGTCTCCCCACCCAATTCCCCCCGCTCCCCAATCTTCCTCACTCGTCCAGAAAACCCCGCTCACCTTCTTCCTCACTCGTACAGAAAACGCCTGCTCCTCTTCTTCCACTCCTACAGAAATCCCCAGCCCTCCTTCTTCCCCACTCGCACTGTCACTAGGCTCGTCTCTGGCTACTCTGCTCAAATCCGTGAGCTCGGTGCGACGCCCACAAGGAAAATGGAGTCGGCTGGCCCCAGCGCCAAGACGATGAGGCTCCCGCCAGCGGCGACGCCGGTTGTAGATCCCGCACCCGGTAGTGCGGGGAGAAGCGGCGAGCCCCCCCCCCCACCCGGATCTGAGGAACTAGTAGAATCTCCGGTGGACCGCATCAGCGATCTCTCGGACGTCATCCTTGAGGAGATCATCTCGCTTCTCCCCACCAAGGATTGCTGCCTCACACAAGTCCTCTCAACTCGGTGGCGCCCTCTATGGCGCACCGCGCCCCTCAATCTCGACTGTCGTCAGATATCTGTCCTTCCTGAATTTGATCTCATCAGAGCCATCGTCTCTTCTCACTAGCAGGGCCCCGTTCAATGCCTCTGCATCCCGACAAGCTACCTGCTGTCCATACCCGGCAAGGTGGATGCTTGGCTGACATCCCCTGAATTCAGAAAACTCCAGCAGTTTGAGTTCTACCATTACCATGAAAGTTTCATACCACGAACATACCAAGAATTCGTGCCCACACCATCGTTGTCCATCTCGCGGTTTTCCTCCTCTCTCCACACCGCCACCTTCGCCCGGTGCCATCTACTAGACGATCTGGTACAAATACTTCCGACTCCCACTGCTAAAAAAACTTTCGCTTGTGGTGAATCTGTCGGAGGCCTCACTACACAGTATCATCCTCTCCAATTGCCCTGCCCTGGAGCGCTTGCTGATTGTTTTGGGAATAGAAATCGGTATCAGTTGTCTCCACATAAAGTCGTCTCACCTTAAAAGCATTGGAATTTGTTTTGAAGGACAACAGCTCATCATCGAAGATGCCCCTTCACTTGAAAGGTTGCTCCTTGATAATTGTTATACACCTTCAGAAATAACTGTCGTCTCTGCGCCCAAACTGGAGACCTTGGGTGTAATTCGTGACCCGTTTAATAATCACAAGGAGTTGGTGTTTGGCTCCTCACCTTTTCAGGTACCGTATATTATCATCTACACATTTGTAATCATATGCTGCATTTTTCATTTGTGCGCATAAGTTTTATATCATCTTGGAGTACACTTTGGGTACTAATATTATGTTATATGCTCAATGAAGAGTTCGTCCATTGATAGCCTATCAATGCTGCTGGATTCTGTCAAGATCATATATATCAGAATGTATAGTTTTGATCTGGACATAATTATTGGCTTGCTGCGATGCTTTCGATCTCTGGAGAATTTATACATAGAGGTGATGATTTCATGCACATTGAAAGCCCGTATATATTGTACTAGAATTAACTGTTCAGCTGTCGTTCTTTCGACATACTCTTTTTTCAGACCTTAACTGTTTTCAATCTTCATGTCTACTTAGGCAGAACCACATGGAGAAAAACATATAACCAATCGTTGGCGTAATAAGCACAAGGATTTTCTCAGTTCTCATGACATTCGTTTGAGGACAATAACGATGGGACGATATGCATCCAACCAGGCAAACAGAAGCTTTGTCACATTCTTCCTGTTGAATGCGAGGTTACTATTGTCCATGAGGCTTAATTTTTACAGCAAGAGATTTCTCACGGACGAACATGTTGAACAGCAAAAAAAGAAGTTTCAGGTGGACAAATGGGCTTCTAAACGTGCTCGGCTTCTATTTACAACAAGTTGTAGACATCCTGAAATAATTTTTTTGCACAGGATGTTGATTTTATGGATCAGACCGATCCATTTGTTTGTGACTGCAAAAAAGAGTGGTTGGGTTAGATGTTACTTTCATGTTCAATCTGGGTTTTGTCTAAAAATTTGATGAACAATTAATCCTTGGGCTTTTTGTACCATTTGTATGCTTGACTTGCATGTTGTTGCCCTCGTACTCCCCTCCACCTGCCACTACACTGCCGCATCTTCCATGGCTGCTGTTCGTTCCCGTCCGAGGCCTTGCCGTCGTTCTCCGCCTTGGTTAGCTCGCTGTGCTCGCCGCCGTCTGGTGTTGTCAACATGGTCAACAACCAAGAGGAATCAGGAGATGACTGTACGTGGAGAGGCTGACAGTAGGGACCCACCAGGGTCATTGCATTTCGCAAGCAGGTGCCTCGTTATTACAAGCCAAAACAATACTTCCTCCTAATTGTTTGACAACTAGGTTCCACGCCATTGTCAATGTAGTCAATAAACGAGAAAATTACACAACGAGCGGATAACACCAGGGACCCAGCAGCTCGCCCAGTTGTTTTTCAGTTTCAGAGACGGAGCTCAACTGCGCGCTGTGCGGGGGCTGTGGCCCGTCTAGCCCACGCTTACGCTTTTATTAAGCACATGACGAGCCCAGTTGATATTTTTTTCTTTCTGAAATTGGCTAGCCCAGTTCTTTTTTTTGGAGAATACCAAAACCGAGGCCTACTTGCTTTTCTCAGCCCTGCTGGGCTGCAAATCTTTCAAGACGAGGAGGGATAAGAAATGGGCTTCCCCAGAAAACGGGCTATAAGTTGTAAGAAATGGGCTGTAAATTTTTAAACCAAAGCCAACCGGCAATTGCATTAAAATATCATTTTTTTCAGGATTTCTCTACTCTCTACTCTTATAAAAACCAAAGCCAACTGCCAATTACATTAAAATATCATCTTTTCACCCACAAGATAAACTACTCATACAAATGCATCTTCGTGTTCCGTGCAACGAACGGGCATCTTGCTAGTTAAGATTCTAAATTTCATTCATTTTTTTGCGGAGAATTGTTTTTTGAATTTCATTTTGATATAATTTTTTGAAAACTATTTTTAACGTGACTCGAAATTTCGTGATTAAAAGAGTTCGGACCCCACAGAAATATGCAAAATTTCATTGAATTTTTTAGCAGTGCCTAGAATATATGGTCTGTAATGCTAATAAAAATAATATGGGCTTCAAATATCCTTAAGAATTAGAAAATGGGCTGTCAATTATTGAAAATAATGGCTAATGGGCTGTATGCTGTTTTTCATAGATTTGGAGGCTGACTTCTGGGCCTACTAGGTTGACGATGCCACTGTCCTAATTTTTTTGACGCGTACGCAAGGCTTTGCCAACTTAGTCAACACACAGCAGTGACTGTTGGATGTCCATCCAACGGCCGCCGTGCTTCTTCAATCTTTGATCTTCCTGCTCCAGCCACCCAAACCAGCGCCGGCGGGACTGCCTACTCCCTACTCCCGTGGCTCGTTGTGCTGCCGCCAGGCCATCCCTCTAACCACCCACACATCCTATTATGTTCCAGCGACGTCAACCTCACCCTGCAGCCGACCAGTCAGCGCTTGTTCTTCCCTCAGCGTGGGCATCCGCTGCGGTGGCTTCACCGGCTTCGGGTGGTTTTCTTCCTGGGCCCCGCCCTCGTCCATCGCGTTTGTGCTCTCGGCGCGGCGAGGTCAACATGGTCAACAAACAACAGCCATCGGAAGAGGCTGACAGTAGGGGCCCACACAGGAAAATGCCTCCTTATTACGTGCAAAATAATGATTCCTCCACCTGATAGCTGGGACCCATCGGAAGGGTCTCTATATTTCGCGAAAAAAACATTCCCCCCGCTGTCAGCTCGGACCCACCAGAAATGGCTCCTTATTACGCACAAAAAAATGAATACTCCCCCTGCTAGCTGGTACTCACCTTGGTGGGAGGCTGACTTGTGGGCCTACTAAGTTTACAGGGACGGAGGGCTTTGTCAACTTAGTCAATATGAACGACTCTAGCTCCAGTGACCGTACGATGTCCATCCAACGACCATAGTGCTTCTTCAACCTCTGGTCTTCGTGCTCCAGCCGCCCAAAGCAGCGCCGGTCGTGCCGCATGCTCCTGCCTCCCGTGGCCGGCTGTGATGCCGCGGAGGCTTCACCGCCCCCTACTAGTCCCACCGCTGGCCAGGCCGTCCCTCTACTCACCCACACCCCCTGTTATTCTGCGGCGACGGCAGCCTCACCCTCGTACTCCTCGTCGCGTGGGCATCCACTGCTGCGTCTTCCCCGGCTCCATGTCGTCCCCTTCCTAGGCCTCACCGTCGTCCACTGCCGTGGTGCTCTCGGTGCGGCGTGGTCAATGTGGTCAACGACCGACTTCCATCGGAAGAGTACTGTGCGTGGAGAGGCTGATAGCTGGGTCCACGACGGACGCAAGGAAGTGCCTCCTTATTACGCGCAAAATAATTATTCCTCCACCTGACAGCGGGGACCCACCGGACGGGCCACCGTATTTCGTGAAAAAAAAACGTTTCCCCTGATTGCTGGGAACCACCAGCTACATCTTCGCACGCAAGGAAGTGCATCCGGGCAAAAAAAAAACGATTCGCCCCCCTGACTGCTGGGACCCACCAGCTACATCTTCGCACGCAAGGAAGTGCATCCGGGCAAAAAAAAACGATTCACCCCCTGACTGCTAGGACCCACCAGCTACATCTTCGTAGGCAAGGAAGTTCCTGACAGTCGGGACCCACCTAGTCGAAGCGTACGTAGCATTTTCATTCTGGTCGCGAACGTGTACATACATAATGGTCGATGTAGAGGCGCGCACATGTCGTAGTAGAGGCGCGCATGTGTCGTACTAGAGTTGCACACGTAGCATGTACACGTACATACAGCGGCGAGGGGGCAAGAAAGAAAATACGGCCACATACATCCATACGGGCAGGGTCTCGAACGCCTACTCGCACATACGTACATGGCTGGGTCGGAACGGAGAAACAAAGTCGTCGTCGTGTTCATGGGGAGGCAACGGAATGCATCGTGTTCAAGGGGAGGCAACGGAATGCGTCGTATTCATCGGGAGGCAATGGAACGCGTGGGAGCCAACCGGCTTGGACGGAACAGGCGATGGAAACGAGGCCTGGCGTACCGCAGAACGGAGGATACGGCCTTGTGTTCGACCAGCCACGTTCGGAACGGGGTCCTATTGATCGGGAGGGGTGTGGAGTACCGCAAAACGGATGAAACGGACCTCCTACGGTCGAAACGGGGGTCCTGTTGATCGGGAGGGGTGTGGCGTACTGCAAAACGGAGGAAACGGACCTCCTACGGTCGAAACGGGGGTCCTGTTGATCGGGAGGGGTGTGGCGTACCGCAAAATGGAGGAAACGGACCTCCTACGGTCGAAACGGGGGTCCTGTTCATCGGGAGGGGTGTGGCGTACCGCAAAACGGGACTCCACGGGATACTGTTCATCTCCACTGTCGACCTCCTCCAGCCTCCACGAGTTACCGTCGAGTCCTCCAGCCTCCACGGGCTCCTGTTCATCCAGCCTCCACCGCGCGCTACTCCACCGGCTACTGTTCAACCACCCCTCCAACGTCTACTGTTCATCCAGCCCTCCATCGTCTACTGTTCATCCAGCCCTTCACACCACAGGGTCCTGTTCAACCACCCCTCCACGGCCACCCCTCCACCGTCTATTGTTTATCCATCCCTCCACACCACGGGGTCCTGTTCATCCAGAGGCAACGCCACCACTCACTGTTCATCCACCCCCCCCCCCGCAAAGCTCACTGTTCATCCAATCGATCGGCTTCAGTTAGCAGCAGTAGCGAAGGAATCGATCCATCGGGTTCAGTTAACAGCCATCGATCGATCGCTCGGGTTCAGTTAGAGCCCAACGCCTCGCTCGGGTTCAGTTAGAGCCAACGCCTCGCACACACGCGCGTACGTGTACGAGAGAAACGCGCATCACTCGGCCCCCGACCTCCCACCGTAACCGGCAACTCCCCGAGTTTTTCCTCCCCCTCGCTTCTACCACGGTTTTTCTGTCATGGACGGCCCAAAGAATGTCATGCAGCTGCGTCTCCGGCCCGCCCAGGACGAAAAACCCATTTTTTGTCATGATTTTTTGTCTTAGAAGTAGGAGCCCACCACATCTATGATGATACTGGGGTTTGTCACAATTATCGTCATAGAAGTGTCATATGTATGACAGGAAAAAACTTTGTTCGGCCCAAAATATCACGGATGTGTCTTTTTTTTTGTAGTGTGTGATGATCATCATTATTAGAGCATTGCCCCAGTGAGGAAAGGATGGTGGATACTATGATTCCCCCACAAGTCGGGATGAGTCTCCGGACTTTATGAAAAATAAAAGAGGCCAAAGAAGCCCAAATAAAAAAAGAGGCCAAAGAAGCCCACAAAAAAATAAAAAAGAGAGAAAAAGAGAGAAGGGGCAATGTTACTATCCTTTTACCACACTTGTGCTTCAAATAGCACCATGTTCTTCATATAGAGAGTCTCTTGAGTTATCACTTTCATATACTAGTGGGAATTTTCATTATAGAACTTGGCTTGTATATTCTGATGATGGGCTTCCTCAAATTCCCGAGGTCTTGATGAGCAAGCAAGTTGGATGCACACCCACTTAGTTTTCAGTTTGAGCTTTCATACACTTATAGCTCTAGTGCATCCGTTGCATGGCAATCCCTACTCCTCGCATTGACATCAATTGATGGGAATCTCCATAGCCCGTTGATTAGCGGCGTCGATGTGAGACTTTCTCCCTTTTTTTCTTCTCCACACAACCTCCACCATCATACTCTATTACACCTATAGTGCTATATCCATGGCATGCGCTCATGTATTGCGTGAAGGTTGAAAAAGCTGAAGCGCGTTAAAAAGTATGAACCAATTTCTTGGCTGACACCGGGATAAGCACGAGGGGTACCTTGTGTTAAGAAATGGGAGCATACAAGACTATATGATTTTGTAGGGATAACATTCTGTAAGAATTGATATTTTGAAAGGCATGATTGTTTGTTGGGATGCCTGACTATTATTGTTTGTATGTCAAATGATAGACTATTGCTTTGAATCACTCGTGTCTTAGTATTCATGCCATGATTAGATTACATGATCAAGATTATGCTAGGTAGCATTCCACATCAAAATTTATCTTTTTTAGCATTTACCTACTCGAGGACGAGTAGGAATTAATCTTGGGGATGCTAATACGTCTCTGTCGTATCTATAATATTTGATTGTTCCATGCCAATATTCTACAACTTTTACATACTTTTGGCAACTATTTATACTATTTTTGGGACTAACATATTGATGCAGTGCCCAGTGCCAGTTCCTGTTTGTTGCATGTTTTATGTTTCGCAGAAACCCCATATCAAACGGAGTCCAAACGGGATAAAAACGGACGTAGAATATTTTTGGAAAAATTGTGATATTTGGGAAGAAGAATCAACGCGACACAGTGCCCGAGGGGGCCACGAGGCAGGGGGCGCGCCCCAGGGGGGTGGGCGCGCCCCTGACCCTCGTGGGTACCCCATAAGGCAGTTGCTGCTCTTCTTTGGCCGCAAGAAAGCTAATTTTCAGAAAAAAAATCTTGGTGAAGGTTTCAATCCAATCGAAGTTACAGATCTCCGGATATATAAGAAACGGTGAAAGGGCAGAATCCGGAACGCAAAAACAGAGAGAGACAGAGAGACAGATCCAATCTCAGAGGGGCTCTCACCCCTCCCACTCCATGGAGACCATGGACCAGAGGGGAAACCCTTCTCCCATCTATGGAGAAGGTCAAGGAAGAAGAAGAAGAAGGGGGGCTCTCTCCCCCTCGCTTCCGGTGGCGCCGGAACGCCGCTAGAGGCCATCATCATCACCGCGGTCTACACCAACACCTCCATCATCTTCACCAACATCTCCATCACCTTCCCCCATCTATATTCAGCAATCCACTCTCCCGCAACCCGCTGTACCCTCTACTTGAACATGGTTCTTTATGCTTCATATTATTATCCAATGATGTGTTGCCATCCTATGATGTCGGAGTAGATTTTCGTTGTCCTATCGGTTTAGTAAAGTAGTCAATTGCTTAGGGACAATTCCGCAACTCCTACCACCACTTTTCCGCACTCGCTATATTTACTTTATTGTTTCTTTATCTAAAAATCCCCTACTTTTTATTTACGTACCTTTTATTATCTTGCAATTCTATCCAACAACACCTACAAAGTCCTTCTAGTTTCATACTTGTTTTAGGTAAAGCGAATGTTAAGCGTGCGTAGAGTTGTATCGGTGGTTGATAAAACTTGAGGGAATATTTGTTCTACCTTTAGCTCCTCATTGGGTTCGAGACTCTTACTTATCGAAAGAGGCTACAATTGATCCCCTACACTTGTGGGTTATCAAACTTGTATGTCATTTAAATATACCGGAATAACATTTCACTTATTTTTTAGGTTTTAGTAATTCTTTTTTGTTGGTTCTTGTCAATATGGCTAAATAGATACTTGGGTTGCTGTACTAGGCACATCTTATTTCAAACAGTATCTATAGTTCCAGCTTGTTAACTAATGAAATTACCTTGGGAAGTATGGTGCCATATAATATAATGAATGTAATCTTGGTTACTTTTTATTGTTGACATTTTCTTACACCGTCTAAAAGTACTATTATAGACAACAATATGAGACATGCTTGCGAGTGTCTTTTTTCTTTAGTGATTTACTGCAAAAGTAGTATTGTTCTCTATGTTGAGTGTTGGCAAATGAGCAATTTAAATTTCTTTTCAATACTGAATCTGGATGAAGAGGATCCAGAGAACATAATGTTGGTGAAGATATTTCAACTGAGACAAGATAGTGTTGTACAATTGATTTTTTTTGGAGTGGATTGATAGCAAAATTTATTACGTGGTTTTTATATTCCATTTCCAATGTATTTTTATGCATTATCAACTTGGAATAGATGACACCTCACAATCAAGTTTGAATTTATACTGAAAAAAATCATAACATGGTTGGCATTTATGTCCAGTGCATATGTTCCATTTCCTCCATATTTAAGCTGCCTTTGTTTGTGGTTGCATGATAAGAGTATTGGTCGAGACGTGCATTGCACGTGCAAGCTTACTAGCACTATTGGTGGGGAGAAGCACTTGGTGGTGAAGGTTATAGATTAGAAGAAAGTGTACCAGGCATGCGACAAGCTCCGAGTCAAATGGATGAACCATCACCAGTTGGGTGACCGGATAAAGGATGCCGATGCAGAGAAAGAGAACAGGTGATGAGATGTTTATGCCAGCTAATGGATGTTGTTATCTTAGTTTCACATTTTTTTCCGTTGGATTGGACACCTTGTTTGATATCGAAAGACAACCTTTTGCCCAATGCTCAAATTAGCTTTTCGTTCGGTGTAAATGGTCAAAGAATGCACTTTAAATACTCAAATTAGTATATCAGGAATATTTTGCGGAATGATGTACTTATAATTTCAAATAACCCTTATTCATCACATAGATCTCATTTTTCATTTGTTGATTTTTAGAATAGCACATATCGCATTTTAGAAAAACTATAAATGTTTGATATAATGGGTTTTAGTATAGACGTGTGTTGCACATGCAAGCTTACTAGTAGACAAGAAGTGAGCAAACAAACAGTAAGAGTACATGTGCAGAACAAACCAGTGTGTGTGTGTGTGCGCGCGCGCGCTAAAGGAAATACTCCAAGAAGACAGAGCAAGAACTACTCGATGAACAACACATGTTCAAACAAACAGCAGTAAATATCAAGAACATGAAAATAATAATAAGCAAAAAAATGATATTTGGTTCCAACAGTAGGAATTATTCCTAACAGAGCACTACTCACATTTCTCCTTACTACTCACATTCCTCACTTGCAAAATTATTCCTAGCAGAGCACTACTCACATTAACAGTACTCATCCGTCGATGTAAAATTAACAGTGGCAACTCAAGATTTTATTATTGGAAAAAGGCTAGACAATTTACCTAAATTTTATCAAGCACAAATGTTCAGTTAACTGATGTAATACAGAAAACATAAGGGCAAGCAAGTTACGCCAAGGAAAACAACAAGAACAACAACAAGCTACCGAATTTGGTACAGAAAACACAAGAACATCTAACATTTGGTAGAGCCCATAAGTTTCGGCTTCAAGCTACAAGACCAGAGAGCCCAAGTCAGGCTAGGTAGCAGTCTATGAAACTGCACCACTTAGCACATTTAGTTATCCGCCAACTACAGTATTGCCTGAGTAAGGTCCTTGGTAGGATCACATACAGTTCATAACAAACAGACCTATATATGTAACTATTTCTTGATTTGGTTCAGCATTTTGCTTATTCATTGTGTTTAGAAACCCCCTTTTACTTACTTTCATGTGTATGGCCTCACACATGTCTAAATAAACCGAATAAGCCCTTCAATGAACACTAGAAGTTGGATCTGTCACGTAAAATCGCACTAGTACCTCTCTCATATTCAAGTATGTCCCTACCCAACTGAGACCCAAGCCAGTATACTTGAATTCAAAAGGGTCATGCATAAAGAACCAAAAAGGGGTCGATTTGATAAATTGCTCAAAATCTACATATAAATCTTGTCGGATGCGTCTCCGAAGCCTCCGATGTCGGCGTGGTCGTCGTCTTAGTGGCTCATGTCGGCCTCGGCATCATCGACAGGGAGATGGACCTAGGAAAGCATGAGGTAGTTGGGCTCGTTGTCGGAGGTGTGGTCCTCTGTTGTGGCATCAGAAGACATGTGAGCAGCGAGCATTGAAACCGAGAGATCCCACCCATCTATCTAGGCCGAACGAACAAGTTGTTGGACGCGAGGATGGAGAAGAGGAAGGGAGCGACTTACGCCGCCGGTGCTGTTGGCTAGGGAGCGGATACGGGAGACACGGCGGTCCTTGCACCATCTTCGGGAGAAGATGTTGTCCTGAGCACCACCTTCAACACGGAGTGGTCCTTGCCAGAGGGCTCGGTGCAGTTGGGCAGCCACTGGACGGTGAGCGAGGGCCATTCGAGCGCAAGGGTGACGATGAGATCTGCAAACCACATCAGAACCCTAGGCGTCACTGGAGCAAGCAACAAACCCTAGACATCGAGATCTAGAAGGGAGACAAGAAGAGGTGAGGAAGAGAGGGAGGGATGTGATGAGGAGGAGTGGGGAGACTCACCTGAGTCACCGGAGCCGTGACGGCGACGTGCTAGCCACAACCCTAGCCGCTGGGAAGGGTTGCGCTTGGCCGCTAGAGGACGCGCGCGCCGGATATGGCCCGATGGGTGGAAGGAGCGGAGGGAAGAGGTCATGGTGGTGTGTTGAGCGCGCCGGAGGACGCCAAAATTAGGTGGGATCCAGCCCGTCGGTCGTGGGATCGGGCACTGTTGGAGGCGGCGACGAGAAGTGGGAGAGGGAGGCACGACGCTCGGATCGGGCGCTGTTTGTGGCAGCAGCGAGAAGTGGTGTGAGGGAGAGGGAGGCACGGCGCTGGGATCGAGCGATGTTGGTGGCGGCGGCGGCGAGGTGAGTCGTGCGGGGGGGATGGGAATAAGGGAGGGGTGCGGGGCTGTGGGGTGAGAGGGTGAGGGAGTCTTTTTTCGAGACAAAGAGAGGGGTGGGGGGAGTAAGGGCTGTCGTCAGATCCGGGAGCATCCGACGATGTTTGGTGCATGATCCGCGTGACATGCCCATAGACCAATCACAACGGAATAAGCGTTATGTGTTGGAAATATGCCCTAGAGTCAATAATAAAATGATTATTATTATATTTCCTTGTTCATGATAATTGTCTATTGTTCATGCTATAATTGTATTAACTAGAAACCGTAATGCATGTGTGAATACGTAGACCAGAACATGTCCCTCGTGAGCCTATAGTTGACTAGCTCGTTGATCAATAGATGGTTATGGTTTCCTGACCATGGACATTGGACGTCATTGATAACGGGATCACATCATTAGGAGAATGATGTGATGGACAATACCCAATCCTAAGCATAGCACAAGATCGTGTAGTTTGTTTGCTAAAATCTTTTCTAATGTCAAGTATCATTTCCTTAGACCATGAGATTGTGCAACTCCCGGATACCGTAGGAATGCTTTGGGTGTACCAAACGTCACAACGTAACTGGGTGGCTATAAAGGTACACTACAGGTATCTCCAAAAGTGTCTGTTGGGTTGGCACGAATCGACACTGGGATTTGTCACTCAGTATGACGGAGAGGTATCTCTGGGCCCACTCGGTAATCCATCATCATAATGATCTCAATGTGACTAAGTAGTTAGTCATGGGATCATGCATTACGGAACGAGTAAAGTGACTTGCCGGTAACGAGATTGAATGAGGTATTGGGATACCGACGATCGAATCTCGGGCAAGTAACGTATCGATTGACAAAGGAAATTATATACGGGATTGATTGAATCCCCGACATCGTGGTTCATATGGTAAGATCATCGTGGAACATGTGGGATCCAACATGGGTATCCATATCCCGCTACCGGTTATTGTCTAGAGAGTTGTCTCGGTCATGTCTGCATGATTCCCGAACCCGTAGGGTCTACACACTTAAGGTTAGGTGACACTAGAGTTGTTATGGGAATTAGTGTGCAGTTATCGAATGTTGTCGGAGTCCCGGATGAGATCCCGGACGTCACGAGGAGTTCCATAATGGTCCGGAGGTAAATATTTATATATGGGAAGTCCTATTTTGGCCACCAGAAAATGTTTGGGATTTTTTGGTATTGTACCGGGAAGGTTCTAGAAGGTTCTGGAGTGGGGCCCACCTGCATGGGGGGACCCACATGAACGTGGGTAGTGGGGGCAAGGCCCCACACCCCTGGTCAAGGCGCACCAAGATCCCGCTTAGAAGGAATAAGATCATATCCTGAAGGGATAAGATCAAGATCCCTAAAAAGGGGGATAACAATCGGTGGGAAAGGGAAATGATGGGATTTCTTTCCTCCCACCGTTGCCAACGCCCCAATGGACTTGGAGGGCAAGAAACCAGCCCCCTCCACCCCTATATATAGTGGGGAGGTGCATGGGAGCTTTACCCCTTGCCCCTGGCGCTGCCCCCCCCCCTCTCCAACTCCACCTCCTCCTCAGTAGTGCTTGGTGAAGCCCTGCCGGAGAACTGCAAGCTCCACCACCGCGCGTCGTGCTACCAGAGCTCTCCCTCAACTTCTCCCTCCCCTTGCTGGATCAAGCAGGAGGAGACGTCCCTGGGCTGTACGTGTGTTGAACGCGGAGGCGCCATCTGTTCGGCGTTAGATCGGATCTTCCACGATTTGAATCACCGCGAGGACGACTCCCTCATCCGCGTTCTAGTGACGCTTCCGCTTAGCGATCTTCAAAGGTATGAAGATGTTCATCCTCTCCCTCTCTTGTTGCTAGAATCTCCATATATTGATCTTGGTGATGCGTAGAAAATTTTGAATTTCTGCTACGTTCCCCAACAGTGGCATCATGAGCTAGGTCTATTGCGTAGATTCTATGCACGAGTAGAACACAAGTAGTTGTGGGCGTTGGTTTGTTCAATATGCTTACCGTTACTAGTCTTATCTTGATTTGGCAGCATCGTGGGATGAAGCGGCCCGGACTGACCTTACACGTACGCTTACGTGAGACAGGTTCCACCGATTGACATGCACTTGTTGCATAAGGTGGCTAGCGGGTGACAGTCTCTCCCGCTTTAGTCGGATCAGATTCGATGAAAAGGGTCCTTATGAAGGGTAAATAGCAATTGGCATATCACCGTTGTGGCTTTTTCGTAAGTAAGAAACGTTCTTGCTAGAAACCCATAGCATCCACGTAAAATATGCAACGAAAATTAGAGGACGTCTAACTTGTTTTTGCAGGGTATGCTATGTGATGTGATATGGCCAAAAGAATGTGATGAATGATATATGTGATGTATGAGATTGATCATGTTCTTGTAATAGGAATCACGACTTGCATGTCGATGAGTATGACAACTGGCAGGAGCCATAGGAGTTGTCTTAATTTATTGTATGACCTGTGTGTCATTGAAAACGCCATCTAATTACTTCAATTTATTGCTAACCATTAGCCATAGTAGTAGAAGTAATAGTTGGCGAGACAACTTCATGAAGACACGATGATGGAGATCATGATAATGGAGATCATGGTGTCATGCCGGTAACGAAGGTGATCATGCCGCGCGAGATGATATTGGCCATATCATGTCACTCTATGATTTGCATGTGATGTTTGTCATGTCTACATCTTATTTGCTTAGAACGACGGTAGCATAAATAAGATGACCCCTCATTAAAATTTCAAGAAAGTGTCCCCCCCTAACTGTGCACCGTTGCGAAAGTTCGTTGTTTCGAAGCACCACGTGATGATCAGGTGTGATAGATTCTAACATTCACATACAATGGGTGTAAGCCAGATTTACACATGCAAAACACTTAGGTTGACTTGACGAGCCTAGCATGTCCAGACATGGCCTCGGAACACAAGAGACCGAAAGGTCGAACATGAGTCGTATAGTAGATACGATCAACATGAAGATGTTCACCGATGATGACTAGTCTGTTTCACGTGATGATCGAACACGGCCTAGTTGACTTGGATTATGTATCACTTAGATGACTAGAGGGATGTCTGTCTGAGTGGGAGTTCATTAAATAATTTGATTAGATGAACTTAATTATCATGAACATAGTCAAAAGGTCTTTGCAAATTATGTTGTAGCTTATGCTTTACTTCTACTGTTTTAGATATGTTCCTAGAGAAAAAAAATTAGTTGAAAGTTGACAGTAGCAATTATGCGGACTGAGTCCGTAAACTGAGGATTGTCCTCATTTGCTGCATAGAAGGATTATGTCCTTAATGCACCGCTCGGTGTGCTGAACCTCGAGTGTTGTCTGTGGATGTCGCGAACATCTGACATACATGTTTTGATGACTACGTGATAGTTCAGTTTATAAAGTTAAACGGTTTAGAATTGAGGCGCCGAAGACATTTTTGAAACATCGCAGAACATATGAGATGTTCCAAGGGCTGAAATTGGAATTTCAGGCTCATGCCCACGTCAAGAGGTTAGACACCTCTGACAAGTTTCTTAGCCTGCAAACTAAGGGAGAAAAGCTCAATTGTTGAGCATGTGCTCAGATTGTCTGAGTACTACAATCTCTTGAATCGAGTGAGAGTTAATCTTCCAAATGAGATAGTGATGGTTCTCCAAAGTCACTGCCACCAAGCTACTAGAGCTTTGTGATGAACTATAACATATCAGGGATAGATATGATGATCCTTGAGATATTCGCGATGTTTGACACCGCGAAAGTAGAAGTCAAGTAGGAGCATCAATTGTTGATGGTTAGCAAAACCATTAGTTTCAAGAAGGGCAAGGGCAAGAAGGGATACTTCATGAAACGGCAAATCATTTGCTGCTCTAGTGAAGAAACCCAAGGTTGAACCCAAACCCGAGACTAAGTGCTTCTGAAATGAGAGGAACAGTCACTGAAGCAGAACTACCCTAGATACTTGGTAGATGAGAAGGCTGGCAAGGTTGACAGAAGTATATTGGATATACATTATATTAATGTGTACTTTACTAGTACTCCTAGTAGCACCAGGGTAATAGATACCGGTTCAGTTGCTAAGTGTTAGTAACTCAAAATAAAAGGCTACAGATAAACGGAGACTAGCTAAAGGCGATATGACGATATGTGTTGGAAGTTTTTCCAAGGTTGATGTGATCAAGCATCGCATTCTCCCTCTACCATCGAGATTGGTGTTAAACCTAAATAATTGTTATTTGGTGTTTGCGTTGAGCATAGACATGATTGGATTATGTTTATCGCAATACGGTTGTTCATTTAAGGAGAATAATGGTTACTCTATTTATTTGAATAATACCTTCAATGGTCTTGCGCCTAAAATGAGTTTATTAAATCTCGATCATGGTGATACACATGTTCGTGCCAAAAGATATAAGATAGTAATGATAGTACCACATACTTCTGGCACTGCCACTTGAGTCATATTGGTATAAAACACATGAAGAAGCTCCATGTTGATGGAGCTTTGGACTCACTCGTTTTTGAAAAGATCGAGACATGCGAACCATGTCTATTGGTATATATGCATGAAGAAACTCCATACAGATGGATTGTTTGGACTCACTTGATTTTGGATCACTTGAGACATGCAAATCATACCACATGGGAAAGATGACTGAAAGGCCTCGTTTTCAGTGAGATGGAACAAGAAAGCAACTTGTTGGAAGTAATACATTTTGATGTGTGCTGTCCAGTGAGTGCTGAGGCACGCAGTGGATATCGTTATGTTCTTACTTCACAAATGATTTGAGTAGATGCTAAGTATATTTACTTGATCAAACACAAGTCTGAATTATTGAAAGGTTCAAGTAATTTCAGAGTGAAGTTGAAGATCGTCGTGACAAGAGGATAAAATGTCTATGATATGATCATAGAGATGAATATCTGAGTTACGAGTTTGGCACACAATTAAGACACTGTGAAAATTGTTTCACAACTAATACCGCCTGGAACACCATAGTGTGATGGTGTGTCTGAACATCATAACTGCACCCTATTGGATATGGTGCATACCATGATGTCTCTTATCGAATTAACACTATCGTTTATGGGTTAGGCATTAGAGACAACTGCATTCACTTTAATAGGACACCACACAATTCCATTAAGATGACACCGTATGAACTATGGTTTAGAGAAACCTAAGCTATCATTTCTTAAAAAGTTTGGGGCTGCGACGCTTATTGAACCGCCACTTCTCGAGGAAAAGTTCGGGTCCTTTCTCGAGGAAAAGTTTCTCTCGAAAGAATTGAGTGGGAGGATAGTGGAGACTTGATAAGGTTATTGAACCGTCACTTCAACTAGTGTGTAGCAGGGCACATGAAGTTGTTCTTGTGGCGCCTACGCCAATTGAAGTGGAAGCTGATGATATTGATCATGAAACTTCGGATCAAGTCACTACCAAAACTTGTAGGTCGACAAGGATACGTACTACTCCAGAGTGGTACGTAATCCTGTCTTGGAGGTCATGTTACTAGACAACAATGAACCTACGAGCTATGGATAAGCGATGGTGGGCCCGGATTCCGACGAATGGCTCGAGGCCATAAAATCCGAGAAAGGATCCATGTATGAAAACAAAGTATAGACTTTGGAAGAACTACTTGATGCTCGTAAGGCTGTTGGGTACAAATGAATTTTTAAAGGAAGACGGACAATGATGGTAAGTGTCACCATTAAGAAAGCTCGACTTATCGCTAAGATGTTTTCCGACAAGTTCAAGGAGTTGACTGCGATGAGACTTTCTCACTCGTAGCGGTGCTAAGAGTCTGTTGGAATTATATTAGCAGTTACTGCATTATTTATGAAATCTTGCAGATAGGATGTCAAAACATTGTTTCCTCGACAATTTTCTTGAGGAAAGGTTGTATATGATACAACCAGAAGGTTTTGTCAATACTATAAGATGCTAACAAGTATGCAAAGCTCCAGCAATCCTTCTAAGGATAGGGGTAAGCATTGATGAGATTATCAAAGATTTTGGGTTTATACAAAGTTTATGAGAAACTTCTATTTCCAAAAAAGTGAGTGGGAGCACTATAGAATTTCTGATGAGTATATGTTGTTAACATATTGTTAATCAGAAATGATGTAGAATTTCTGGAAAGCATACAAGGTTATTTGAAAAGTGTTTTTCAATGGAAAACCTGGATTAAGCTACTTGAACATTGAGCATCAAGATCTATAAGGATGGATCAAAAAATGCTTAATAGTACTTTCAAATGAACACACACCGTGACAAGATTTTGAAGGAGTTCAAAATAGATTGGCAAAGAAGGAGTTCTTGGCTGTGTTATAAGGTGTGAGTATTGAGTAAGACTCAAGACCTGACCACGGCAGAAGAGAGAGAAAGGACGAAGGTTGTCCCCTATGCTTTAGATGTAGGCTCTACAGTATGCTATGTTGTGTACCGCACCTGAAGTGTGCCTTGCCATGAGTCAGTCAAGGGGTACAAGAGTGATCCAGGTATGGATCATAGGACAACGATCAAAGTTATCCTTAATAACTAGTGGACTAAGGAATTTTTCTCGATTATGGAGGTGGTAAAAGAGTTCGTCTTAAAGGGTTACGTCGATGCAAACTTTGACACTAATCCAGATGACTCTGAGTAGTAAAACCGGATTCGTATAGTAGAGCAGTTATTTGGAATAGCCCCAAATAGCGCGTGGTAGCTGCATCTACAAGATGACATAGGGATTTGTAAAGCACACACGGATCTGAAAGGTTCAGACCCGTTGACTAATAACCTCTCTCACAAGCAAGATATGATTAAATCCCATGGGTGTTGGATTCATTACAATCACATAGTGATGTGAACTAGATTATTGACTCTAGTGCAAGTGGGAGACTGTTGGAAACATGCCCTGGAGGAAATAATAAAATGATTATTATTATATTTCCTTGTTCATGATAATTGTCTATTATTCATGCTATAATTGTATTAACTGGAAATCGTAATACATGTGTGAATACATAGACCACAACATGTCCCTAGTGAGCCTCTAGTTGACTAGCTCGTTGATCAATAGATGGTTATGGTTCCCTGACCATGGACATTGGATGTCATTGATAACGGGATCAAATCATTAGGAGAATGATGTGATGGACAAGACCCAATCCTAAGCATAGCACAAGATCGTGTAGTTTGTTTGCTAAAATCTTTTCTAATGTCAAGTATCATTTCCTTAGACCATAGGATTGTGCAACTCCCGGATACCGTAGGAATGCTTTGGGTGTACCAAACGTCACAACGTAACTGGGTGGCTATAAAGGTACACTACATGTATCCCCGAAAGTGTCTGTTGGGTTGGCACGAATCGAGACTAGGATTTGTCACTCCGTATGACGGAGAGGTATCTCTGGGCCCACTCGGTAATGCATCATCATAATGAGCTCAATGTGACTAAGTAGTTAGTCACGGGATCATGCATTACGGAATGAGTAAAGTGACTTTCCAGTAACGAGATTGAATGAGGTATTGGGATACCAACGCTCGAATCTCGGGCAAGTAACGTATCGATTGACAAAGGGAATTGTATATGGGATTGATTGAATCCCCGACATCGTGGTTCATCCAATGAGATCATCGTGGAACATGTGGGAGCCAACATGGGTATCCAGATCCCGCTGTTGGTTATTGTCCAGAGAGTTGTCTAGGTTATGTCTGCATGATTCCCGAACCCGTAGGGTCTACACACTTAAGGTTCGGTGACACTAGAGTTGTTATGGGAATTAGTGTGCAGTTACCGAATGTTGTCCGAAGTCTCGGATGAGATCCTGGACGTCACGAGGAGTTCCGGAATGGTCCGGAGGTAAATATTTATATATGGGAAGTCCTATTTTGGCCACCGGAAAATGTTTGGGATTTTTTGGTATTGTACCGGGAAGGTTCTAGAAGGTTCTGGAGTGGGGCCCACCTGCATGGGGGGACCCACATGAACGTGGCTAGTGGGGGCAAGGCCCCACACCCCTGGTCAAGGCGCACCAAGATCCCGCTTAGAAGGAATAAGATCATATCCTCAAGGGATAAGATCAAGATCCCTAAAAAGGGGGATAACAATCGGTGGGCAAGGCCCCAAACCAGCCCCCTCCACCCCTATATATAGTGGGGAGTTGCATGTGAGCTTTAGCCCTTGCCCCTGGCGCAGCCCTCCCCCTCTCCAACTCCACCTCCTCCTCAATAGTGCTTGGCGAACCCCTGCCAGAGAACTGCAAGCTCCACCACCACGCCATCGTGCTGCCGGAGCTCCCCCTCAACTTCTCCTCTCCCATTGCTGGATCAAGAAGGAGGAGACGTCCCTGGGCTGTACGTGTGTTGAACGCGGAGGCGCCGTCCGTTTGGCGTGAGATCGGATCTTCCGCGATTTGAATCGCCACGAGTACGACTCCCTCATCCGCGTTCTAGTGACGCTTCCGCTTAGCGATCTTCAAAGGTATGAAGATGCTCATCCTCTCCCTCTCTTGTAGTTAGAATCTCCATAGATTGAACTTGGTGATGCGTAGAAAATTTTGAATTATTGCTACGTTTCCCAACATTATGACCTTCTAAATTGGTCGTAATCGGCTAAAAATAAAGTGTTGAATCATATAAACAGTTTTATGATATGAGAAATTAAAAACAAAATAGAAAAAAATTATCATTGTGTCACCAAATGTGACCTAGTTCTTAGAAAAACAAACAAACTTGGAATAGGACCAAAATGTGTTTAAAAAGTATTATGAGAAATGAGTTTTTAGTAAAAAAAATTATTTTCCTTTTTTCAAGTGCTCAAAATGAGTTTTTTTGTGAAGGACCTACCATATATTTGTTGCAAAATTAGACCAAATGAATTTTAGAAAATACTAGGCCATATTTAATGCACAAATGACCAAATGGGTGGGTGTTAAAAGATGTGATCCACCTCTCGTGAAAAAGATAAATTTCTGTCGATTCAGTAGGCAGCGGGTCAAATTTGAACTGCAGCTGCCTCATAGTTTGCTCTTTATTTTTTTTCAAAAAATCATTTATAGGTACATAAGTATCTTTTTAAACAGATAAATACCAAAAGTTCTCCAAGATTCAACCACTAGCTAGGAACGGTCATGCCCGCCGTTTTGATCGCATTATGAAACTAGCATAAAAAATTCAAAAAAAATCAAAAAATTGGAAAACCTTCACATTGTGTCATTATATGTGACCAAGTTACAAGGAAAAATAATAATCTTGTAATACGGCAATTATTTTAAAAAAAGTGTTCTCGGAAATGAGCTATCATGTGTGAAGATTCATGGCTTTCAAGCCAAATGATCAATCTTATGGCCACATTCATGGCATAGTTTGTTCGATCTCATATTGTGCACAAGAGTGCATATTGGAATAGAAAACAATCTTGCCTCAGGGAGTTTTCATTTTTTTGGACGAAAAATCAAATTTCCATTTTCCAAATGTCCAAAATAAAAAAAAGTTGTGAAGAACCTACCACATATTTGTTGCAAAATTGGACCAAATTAATTTTAAAAAATACTAGGCCATATTTAATGCACAAATGATCAAAATGGGTGGGTGTCAAAAGATTTGATCCACCTCTGGTAAAAAAGATAAATTTCTGCCGATTTACTAGGAAGCGGGTCAAATTTGAACTGCAGCTACCTCATAGTTTGCTCTTTATTTTTTCAAAAATCATTTATAGGTACATAAGTATCTATTTAATCAGAGAAATACCAAAAGTTTTCCAAGATTCAACCACTAGCTAGGAACGGTCATGCCCGCCATTTTGACCGCATTTTGAAACGGGCATAAAAAATTCAAAAAAATCAAAAAAATTGGAAAACCTTCGCATTGTGTCATTATATGTGACCAAGTTACCGGGAAAAATAATAAAATTGTAATACGGTAATTTTTTTTAAAAAGTGTTATCGGAAATGAGTTGTCATGTGTGAAGATTCATGGCTTTCAGGCCAAATGATCAATCTTATGGCCACATTATTGGCATAGTTTGTTCAAATGATCTCATATTGTGCACAAGGGTGCATATTGGAATGGAAAACAATTTTGTCTAAGGTAGTTTTCATTTTGTTTTGACGAAAAACCAATTTCCATTTCCAAGTGCCCAAAATGATTTTTTTGTGAAGGACCTACCATATATTTGTTGCAAAATTGGACCAAATCAATTTTATAAAATACTAGGCCATATTTAATGCACAAATGACCAAATGGGTGAGTGTCAAAAGATTTGATCCACCTCTCATGAAAAAGACAAATTTCCACCGATTTAATAGGAAGCAGGTCAAATTTGAATTGTAGGTGCCTCATAGTTTGCTCTTTATTTTTTCCAAAAATCATTTCTAGATACATAAGTATATATTTAATCAGAGGAATACCAACAGTTTTCCAAGATTCGACCACTAGTTAGGAACGGTCATGCCCGCCGTTTTGACCTCATTTTGAAACGGTCATAAAAATTTAAAAAAAATCAAAAAATTGGAAAATCTTTGCATGGTGTCATTATATGTGACCAAGTTACCACGAACAATAATAAACTTGTAATACGGTATTTGTTTTAAAAATATGTTCTCAAAAATGAGCTGTCATGTGTGAAGAATTCATGGCTTTCAAGCCAAATCATCAATCTTATAACCACATTCATGGCATAGTTTGTTCAAATGATCTCATATTGTGCACAAGGGTGCATATTGGAATGGAAAAAATGTTGCCTAAGGGAGTCTTCATTTTCCTTGGATGAAAAATCAATTTTCCATTTTCCAAGTGCCCAAAATGATTTTTTTGTGAAGGACCTACCATATATTTGTTGCAAAATTGGACCAAATCAATTTTATAGAAAATTAGGCCATATTTAATGCACAAATGACCAAATGGGTGGGTGTCAAAAGATTTGATCCACCTCTGGTGAAAAAGACAAATTTTCGCCGATTCAGCAGGAATCGGGTCAAATTTGAACTACAGCTGCCACATAGTTTGCTCTTTATTTTTTCCAAAAATCATTTCTAGGTACATAAGTATCTATTTAATCAGAGAATTATCAAAAGTTTTCCAAGATTCAACCACTAGCTAGGAACGGTCATGCCCGCTATTTTGATCGCATTATGAAACAGGCATAAAAAATTCAAAAACATCAAAAAATTGGAAAACCTTTGCATTGTGTCATTTTATGTGACCAAGTTACCAGGAAAAATAATAAACTTGTAATATGGAAATGAGCTATCATGTGTGATCATTCATGGCTTTCAAGCCAAATGATCAATCTTATGGCCACATTCATGATATAGTTTGTTCAAATGATCTCATATTGTGCACAAGGGTGCATATTGGAATGGAAAAAATGTTGCCTAAGGGAGTCTTCATTTTCCTTGGATGTAAAATCAATTTTCCATTTTCCAAGTGCCCAAAATGATTTTTTTGTAAAGGACCTACCATATATTTGTTGCAAAATTGGACCAAATCAATTTTATAGAAAATTAGGCCATATTTAATGCACAAATTACCAAATGGGTGGGTGTCAAAAGATTTGATCCACCTCTAGTGAAAAAGACAAATTTCTCTCGATTCAGCAGGAATCGGGTCAAATTTGAACTCCAACTGCCACATAGTTTGCTCTTTATTTTTTACAGAAATCATTTCTAGGTACATAAGTATCTGTTTAATCAGAGAATTACCAGAAGTTTTCCGAGATTCAACCACTAGCTAGGAATGGTCATGCCCGCTGTTTCGATCGCATTATGAAACGGGAATAAAAAATTCAAAAAATAAAAAAATTGGAAAAACCTTTGCATTGTGTCATTATATGTGACCAAGTTACCAGGAAAAATAATAAACTTGTAATACGACAATTTTTTTAAAAAAGTGCTCATGAAAATGAGCTATCATCTGTGATGATTCATGGCTTTCAAGCCAAATGATTAATCTTATGGCCACATTCATGGCATAGTTTGTTCAAAAGATCTCATATTGTGCACAAGGGTGCATATTGGAATGGAAAACAATGTTGCCTAAGGGAGTTTTCATTTTCTTTGGATGAAAAATCATATTTCCATTTTCCAAGTGCCCAAAATAACATTTTTTGTGAAGGACCTACCATATATTTGTTGCAAAATTGGACCAAATCAGCTTTATAAAATACTAGGCCATAATTAATGCACAAATGACCAAAATGGGTGGGTGTCAAAAGATTTGATCCACCTCTAGTGAAAAAGACAAATTTATGCCGATTTAGTAGTAAGAAGGTCAAATTTGAACTGCAGCTACCTCATAGTTTGCTCTTTATTTTTTTCCAAAAATTATTTCTAGGTACATAAGTTTCTATTTAATCATAAAAATACCAAAAGTTTTCCAAGATTGAACCACTAGCTAGGAATGGTCATGCCCGCCGTTTTGACCGCATTTTAAAACGGGCATAAAAACAATAAAAAAATTTGGAAAACCTTCGCATTGTGTCATTATATGTGACCAAGTTATGAGGAAAAATAATAAACTTGTAATATGACAATTGTTTTAAAAAAGTGTTCTGAGAAATAAGGTGTTATGTGTGAAGATACATGTCTTTCAAGCCAAATGATCAATCTTATGGCCACATTCATGGCATAGTCTGTTCAAATGATCTCATATTGTGCACAAGGGTGCATATTGGAATGACAAACAATGTTGCCTAAGGATGTTTTCATTTTCTTTGGATGAAAATTTCACTTTCCATTTTTCGAGTGCCCAAAATGAGTTTTTTTGTGAATGGCCTACCATATATTTGTTGCAAAATTGTACCAAGTCAATTTTATAAGATATTAGGCCATATCTAATTCACAATTGACAAAAAAATTAGGTGTAAAAAGTTTTGATCCACCTCTCAAGAAAAAGACAAATTTCCCCCGATTCAATAGGATGCGGGCCAAATTTGAATCGTAGCTGCCTTATAATTTGCTCATTATTTTTTCCAAAAATGATTTCTAGGTATATAAGTATCTATTTAATCATAAATACATGGTTTGGCGGTGATACGTCGAGGTTTGGACGGTGGCCGAGGGCCCCAACTCCAGAGCACGTAAACTCGCATGCCCGTCGCGTGGTCACCGCGTGACCGTGGCGTTGCCTTTCGTTCTGGGTGGCCTAGGCATGTCTAGTGGGTTGGTCACTCCCCTAGTAGGTTCTAAGAAGAAAGTGACAACAAAAAAATCTCACGACGAGACCAAACTATTCTCAAACATGAATTAGCAACCAAGTGTTTGATTAGCGGTACGGGAAATGCACATGACCAATGGGCGTGAGTTTTGGCTGAGGATGATCATCTACTAAGAAGAGTTTCTTCACAAATTTTCAACTCAAATGGAGGATCCTAGGTGGAACTTGCTTTGCAAAGTACCACACCGAACAAAAATATGAATGTTGAGGCTGGGCTCAAAATAATGAATGGATTGAGTTGAAATTTGGTGGAGGGTGGTTATTTGGGAATAGGAAAGAACTGTAGAAAATTGATACCATTTGGACATGCCAAAGTGGTACTTCACAATGCTCTTCTCTGGACAGAAACTTGGGGAAATTAATGAGAGAAATTGAAAAAATGAAATGATCTCAAATTTAGTGCAGGTAAGTTACATAGGTATGGTCATGCCGTGGTAAATTTTCATCAATTATAAAGCAATCTAAAATATAGTTGCTTCAGAAAATGAAAATATTACCAGAAACAAAGATTGGATCATGAGCTCTCATGAATTATTATATGGGGCTAAAATTTTGTGGAGAGCTATGATATGGGCGGCAAAAATTCATCTCATTAGGATATGCATAGTTAGTACTTCCTTCAGAAAGCTTCTAGCTGAATAAAAACTTTGGAAATCTGTCAAGGAAGATTTACGGGGCAAATGGAGCTGAATTTGTCATGAGGCAATGATTTGAATAGGAAAGAGTGCCCAAATTTTTTTAGGGAAATTAAGAATATATAAATAACACTTTCTTCACAAAGTGTTGTTTTGAACAGAATAGGAAAATGGATATTGTTGAACTAGGCAAGGAAGGTTTTTGACATATGTGATGAAGATATGATCCAAAGAATTTATAAGATTTTTTTGGGAATTTTTGGAATAACAGAAATATAGATTGCTTCACAACCTAGGGCAAAAATTGACACATGGACATGACACATAGGCAAAACTGATGAGGTGGCGCCTAGTCATCGCAACCCACCACAATTTACAAGGCTATGAACATATATATTGGTCGTTATCAGCTAGAAATAAGGCAGCGGACCAACGATGTTTGCTTTATGACCATTTCGTGTAAGGAAATTACAACCTTTCTCACCAAAATGGTCACAATGGTTTAGGGTTTGGAGCCCCCCGAACAGCTTTTGACTAATTGGTCTCAAATGGTCATAGATTTATGACCAATTCTTCCAGGGTCACTGGCAGAAGGTCACAAGTTGACATATTTCTTGTAGAGAGATGGCATTTGGTGTGCTTTAGCCTCATTGGGGAATTGTGCGGAGCGCTGCAATGATGTGGGAATCAGAAACTTTGTGGTAGCTGGTGACATGTTGTGTTATTCTGCATAATATGATTGTCGAGGATGAGGGTGATGGTGTAGCCCAAATCCATGATTTCGAAGCACCCGGAGAACAAGTTGAAATCCGGAAGATCAAGTTGCTTCTTCGAGATCAGCAGGTGCATACGCAGCTACTCAATGATATTGTGGAGCACATGCAGATCCACAATGACATCCAAAGAGGCTATGCTTAAGTTTGGCACTTCGAATAAATTTTATGTAAACGCTATGTATGCTTAATACCAACAATAGCTATTTACGTGTGACATTGTGTTGCATGATCGACGTGCATGTATTTGCATAGATTTGAGAGTCCGAATTAGAGATATGTGGATGCCTGAAACGAAATATGAGGGGCCATCCAGATGCACCCACAGGCGTGCCCGATCGCGTCCGCGGACGTTTGAGGGGCCGAATGTGGCAAGTCCGACTGTAGATGCTCTAAGGTTGCTGGTCAGCCTAGACATATAGAGCCGGTGTAGAGCGCCACTGGGTCGTGATTTTGCGATCGATCGTTGACCGAGCCATGCGTGTGGATATATAGGAGGTGTTGGAGGAGTCCAGCCGGCGAGTTACAGTCATGTAGGCGCACACCAACGTCGATGTTGGATGGATGAGAACAATAACTAGGCACTGCGCAGGCGACGCTGTCAGCACTCACATCCTGCGAGACCACAGGAGCGGTCGATCTCGTGCAGTTCATGGGGGCGTGCAGAGCGAGCACGACACTGCGCTGCATGTCGGATGATCCCAAGCGGCACGAAGCGAGATGGAGAAACCAATCATAACTGGATCCCCTGCGGGCAAAACCGCAAATGTGTGTGCAGCTGCCAGCGTCGACTCCTTGTCAAGCAAGCGCACGTAGTAATACACTTGTGACGCACCTCGATATATTCCTTTGATCAAACGCACCTCGATATTACCAGCATGGGCGATCAACTTCACTACACGATGCTTGCCTGTACGTGTGCTTGCGTGGATACAAGACTGGAAGGAAATGTGATTCTTTTCCTTCCACACTGCTTGCGTCTTTCTGTAGTAGTACTTCCTTTCGCGAAAGCGTCCTCCTGTACTTGCCTGGCGAAAACATTGGCGTAATCAGCAGTATATATACGGAGTCTGCTACAGAGTGAGAGAAAGAGCGCGCAACGCATAGAGCAAGGGGAGTGGTTGGGTCGGCATTTGTGTGGGGGCTACAAAATGGGTTGTGTACAATAGATGGGAGACGTGTCGCAAGGTTCGTCGTGCTCGTGCTACAGGATCATTTGGTAGGGCATGCGTTCCACCTCCTCTATGTGGTTTTGCTTCGCGGAGTGCTTTGGTCGTTTTGTCGCGAATACCCAAGATCGCGTAGCATTGCATTGGTAGGTAGAGTGACAAGTAATTTCAGAGGTGCAACACGTAAACCACGTACTCACGCTGGCTTGGTTGAATTGTTGTGGTCTAATTTTGCTAGTGTTGCAACTCGACTAGAACACACGATATATCTGGTGATTTCTCCTATTTTTCTCTAAGGTGTTTGGATGCTACTTAAAATTAGACATATGATGCATTAGCTATAAGAGATGTCATAACATATTAAAACCTTGATATAAAGTGGGAAACAATGGTCCACATAGCTCATACTTCAATGTTGCATCACTTGGTACTTCAACTTCGGTTTGAGCCATCTTCTCTATCCTTTTTTACCTAAAAGTTTGATATTAAAAAAAAGAGCACACATCCATGACAAAACACGTTTGTCATAAAATAGCATGGAATCGAAGCTAATAAATCTTACATTCTCTTTTATCATCCACATACTACATATAGAGTAAAAAACATTGAATATACATGAAAAACAATCAAGATCACCAAGAACAAAATCACCTTGCATAGCTCATTGGGGATCCCATCTGCAGGGGGAGGGGAGGGGGGCACATCCTCGGGATCCATCTTGCAGAGAAACTGCTCGTCCACAAGGACGGGGGGTATCATCTCAAACAGGGCCTTGAGCATCTGAGTACTTGTCGTGAGCGTTTATGGGGTCAGCTCGTTGGTAGCCTTCATGTTCTTGTAGCTCTCTGTCTCGGGAGAGGGGAAGGCGCTCCTGCATGTGCTCCAACTTGTTGTCCAGTGCACAGATAACATTGTCTCTGATGTTGAGGAACCAACGGTTTGTCTAGTGAAATGCCACACGATGGGTTTGTTTGCAACAACGACAAGTCTTTGCATGGTACTCCAAGATCACCATCAAGAAACTGACAAATAGATAGCAATCGAAAAGAAAACATAATTACAATGACAATGAAACAAAAAAGGGAGTGACGATCGATCAGTGCTTTGCAAAAGAAAATATTGGAAAGAAAATATACCGACACCACTGATTCACTCACCTTTCTTCGTTAGGAGAGAAGATCAATTGGAGATGTGAGTGATGGTTTTCTTGAAGAAGATGAGGAAGAGACGGATTCAACAAAGAGTGAAATGGTAGTTGCTTCGTTCATACAACTTACTATGGGAGGTGGGTTTTTGTGATATGATGACTCATTACTGCCACACAGGTGATGATGGGGTTATGTACCTAGGGTAGGGTCATGGACCTGATCCAAGTAACTTACCCCAGGACATCCTTAGAAGAGGTCGCCTTCCAGTCGACCAACGAGGATTCACTCGACTGGCCTGAAGGACTCGACCACGAAGACTCACTCGACCACCAAGAGGTCAAGAGGCACTCTGCACTGCAACGGCCTGTAATCAAGTAGACTTTATGATAGTAAAGGCACTTTATGTGGGGCGTTACCAGTAACGCCCTAGACTTAACTCACCTTAAACCCTCTCCTACGTGGGCTGGCTGGGGTCCTGGCGCACTCTATATAAGCCACCCCCCTCCACAGGCAGAAGGGTTCGGCACCTTGTAGTTCATACACTCATAATCCACTCGACCGCCTCCGGGCTCCGAGACGTAGGGCTGTTACTTCTTCCGAGAAGGGCCTGAACTCGTACATCCTTTGTGCTTACAACCTCTCCATAGCTAGGACCTTGCCTCTCCATACCTACCCCCCACTCTACTGTCAGGCTTAGAACCACGACAGTTGGCGCCCACCGTGGGGCAGGTGTTTTAGCGATTTTGTGGAGAAGTTGCGATTCTTCCGAGTACTTTCATCATGGTGTCTGCTGGAGTTTTGGTCGAGGGTCAAGAGATCCGTCTCGGCACTCTCACCTTCATCACCGACGACTCCGCATGGCTCCAGGAGGCTCCACTCGATGTAGATGCGCTCCCCGTCCGCGGTGCGACGCATTTTCGTGCATGTGTCCGTGGCGTTCTGCTGCGGCAACCGTCGACCCAGTATCGGTCGGCTCCTCCATCGTCCACCCTCC
Source organism: Triticum aestivum (assembly GCF_018294505.1). Lineage (NCBI taxonomy): Eukaryota > Viridiplantae > Streptophyta > Magnoliopsida > Poales > Poaceae > Triticum > Triticum aestivum. Next base: position 548,795,912 of record NC_057801.1, read on the forward strand.
CGGTCTCCCGCCAGCGCAAGCGCTCGGGCCGGTCGAGGCTTCAGCGATGGGTAAGGCATGCGGTGGTTCGCCAATCGGCCACCACCCAAGTTGCGACAATCGAGCCCGACGAACCTCTCTACGGCTTGTTCGACCTATCGACTGGCTCCGTAGAGACTGCATCCGAGTGCGGTAGCAGTGATCCAGCGGCGGAAATCTTGATGGTCGATGGGCCCCACAGTCCCCCTGGCTTCGCCCGTGGTGGTGGAGCAGGTGACGGCGGCGACCCTACGCGAGGCTACGAAGAGTACCAACCCGAGCCACTCGACTCTCTGCAAAGAGAGGAACTTCGCCGCAGAAACGAGGATCCCCTGCGTATTCCCATCGCAGGAGAAACCCCCGAGGCTCGTGCCTTGGAGGAGGCGCGCCTGGCCAATTTGGCCGAGCGCACTCGACTGGAGAACCTTCAGCGAGCACTCGACGAGCGCGCGCGGCAACGAGTTCCCGACACCAGTCGACGTCAACTCTTCCCGCCGACTCAGGTATATCGAACCCCAATTCAGAATTTAGCAGCTGCGACCCGTATAGCAGAGTCCATCCAGCCTTCGCAGTCGGAAGCTGGCAGAGGTTTGCTGCAGATCAGAGATCTGCTCCGGGTAGCAGGAGATCAGAATTCAGCCGTGTCTCAGTCGCGCAACAGAATTCACAGTCGATCCGTCACTGTGAATACGGTTCAGTCGGCTCACAGCCCCAGATCGCCTCCGCGGCGCGAAGGGCGCGAGAATCGGCGAGATCAATACGGCGACAGACTCGACCGAGATGATAGGCGTCGAGTGCCCTATTCCCCTCCGAGGGGTGGGTCTTACGCTCCTCGGCAGCCAGATGATAGGCGTCAGTACAGTACAGGGCGTAGGGTTCCAGTTGACCCCAGAGAGCCAGGCTTCGACGCGCGATCCATTATCGTGCAAGGGCTTGTCGACCGGAACAGAGCCCATCGAGGTGCACTCGACAGAGATGTACCCACAAGCAGTCGAGTGCATGTTTTTGGTCCTGAATGTTTTAGCAGAGCTATCAGAGCCGCAGTTATCCCCCCCAATTTCAGGTTGGCAACAGGAGTCAGCAAGTTCACTGGTGAGTCTAAGCCTGAAACTTGGCTTGAAGACTACCGAGTGGCAGTTCAGATTGGTGGTGGAAACGACGAGGTGGCCATGAAGCACTTGCCTCTCATGCTGGAAGGTTCTGCCAGGGCATGGTTGACTCAATTACCTCCTAGCAGCATTTACACTTGGGAAGATCTGTCCCGAGTGTTCATCAGAACATTTGAAGGGACTTGCAAGCGACCAGCTGGATTGACAGAGTTGCAAGTCTGCGTGCAGAAAGCTAATGAGACTCTCAGAGAGTATATTCAGAGGTGGATCACTTTGCACCACACTGTGGAAAATGTCTCTGATCATCAGGCAGTCTGCGCCTTCAAAGACGGCGTCAAGAACAGAGAACTGAGCTTGAAATTTGGTCGAACCGGTGACATGACCTTGAGTCGGATGATGGAGATTGCTACCAAGTATGCCAACGGCGAAGAAGAAGACCGACTCCGAAGCGGCAAGCACAAGCCGAGTCAGTCGGAAAAGGGAAACACCAGTCGGAAACAGAAGCGGAAGGCTGAACCGGCAGCTCCTGGAGAGGCTCTGGCCGTGACTCAAGGAAAGTTTAAGGGGAAACCTAAAGGATCCTGGAACCCCAAGAAGGTAAAGGATAAAGAAGGGAACGACGTGTTGGATATGCCATGTCATATTCACACGAAGAAAGACGAAGAGGGGAATATCATTTACCCAAAGCACACCACTCGCCAATGTCGACTCCTGATCCAACAGTTTCAGGGAAAACAGTCTAAAGACAAGGAGAAGGAGTCGGACAAGGCCGAAGACAAGGAGGACAGTGAGGGAGGATATCCGCATATCAACTCCACTCTGATGATCTTTGCAGATGTGGAAAGCAGAAGTCGACTGAAAGTGATTAACCGAGAGGTGAACATGGTTGCCCCAGCAAAGGCAAATTATCTGAAGTGGTCTCAAACACCCATCACATTCGACCAATCTGATCACCCGACTCATATTGCCACCCCTGGGAGGCAAGCTTTGGTGGTCGATCCAGTTGTCGAAGGCACTCGACTGACAAAAGTGCTGATGGATGGTGGAAGTGGGCTGAATCTGTTATATGCAGACACATTGAAAGGTATGGGCATTCCGATGTCCCGACTGAGCACTAGTAACATGAGCTTTCATGGAGTTATACCAGGGAAGAAGGCCGAGTCACTCGGCCAGATAGCTTTGGACGTGGTGTTTGGTGATTCGAAGCATTTTCGCAAAGAAAAGTTGACGTTTGAGGTCGTGGATTTTCAAAGTGCATATCATGCCATTTTGGGGAGACCAGCCTATGCACGGTTCATGGCTCGACCATGTTACGTGTACCTCAAATTGAAGATGCCCGGCCCCAAAGGAGTGATCACTGTCACCGGTGATAGGAAAAAGGCAGAGGAGTGCTTTCAGAAGGGCTCCAAGATTGCCGATTCCCAAGTGACAGCGGTCGAGTTCGAAGAATACAAGCAAAACGCAGATCCGAGTGACTTGCTGCGATCCAAGAAGCCCGCCACAGAGTCTGCATTCCAGTCGTCCGGTGAGACGAAGCCTGTTCACATTCACCCGACCGACCCCGAAGCAGCTCCGACCCGCATCTCCACAACACTCGACCCGAAATAGGAAGAAGCGCTCATCCAGTTCCTCCGTGAGAACTGGGACATTTTTGCATGGAAGCCCGCTGACATGCCAGGTGTTCCCAGGGGACTGGCTGAGCATCGCCTAAGAGTCGACTCGTCTGCAAAACCGGTCAAAGAGCATCTTCGGCGGTCCGCCGTCCAGAAGAGAAAAGCCATTGGTGAAGAAGTGGCTCGACTGTTGGCGGCAGGATTTATCCGAGAAATATACCACTCCGAGTGGCTCGCTAATGTCGTCATGGTTACTAAGAAGGACAAATCGCTCCGAATGTGCATTGATTTCAAGCACATCAACCGGGCCTGCCCGAAAGATCACTTTCCTCTCCCTCGCATAGATCAAATTGTTGACTCGACCGCGGGATGCGAGAGGTTATCTTTTTTAGATGCTTACTCCGGGTACCACCAGATCCGTCTGTACGGGCCCGATGAGGTAAAAACAGCTTTCATCACTCCATTCGGGTGCTTCTGCTATATCACCATGCCATTCGGCCTCAAGAATGCCGGAGCCACATTTATGCGAATGATTCAGAAGTGTCTACTCACTCAAATCAGTCGGAATGTGGAAGCTTATATGGATGATATTGTTGTCAAGTCACGAAAAGGTTCCGACCTGCTCGCTGACCTCGCTGAAACATTTGCCAACCTCAGAAGGTATGATATCAAGCTCAATCCATCAAAGTGCACATTTGGAGTTCCTGGTGGCAAGTTACTCGGTTTTCTCGTTTCCGAACGGGGAATCGATGCTAACCCAGAGAAGATTGGCACTATTCTCCGAATGAAACGCCCTGTGCGAGTGCACGATGTCCAGAAGCTTACTGGATGCTTGGCCGCATTAAGTCGATTCATCTCACGACTCGGTGAAAAGGCACTGCCTCTTTACCGACTGATGAAGAAGGCTGACAAGTTCGAGTGGACTCCAGAAGCTGATGCAGCGTTTGCCGAGCTAAAAGCTCTGCTCTCCACCCAGCCGGTGCTTGCTGCTCCAATCAGCAAAGAGCCTCTGTTGCTCTACATCGCAGCCACAGGACAAGTCGTCAGTACTGTGCTAACGGTCGAGCGGGAAGAAGAAGGAAAAGCTCTCAAAGTTCAGCGCCCAGTGTATTATTTGTCTGAAGTCTTGACTCCATCCAAGCAGAGATATCCTCATTATCAGAAGCTTGTGTATGGAATATACATGACCACAAAGAAGGTTGCTCATTATTTCTCTGACCATTCCATCACAGTCATCAGCGACGCTCCACTATCAGAGATTTTGCACAACAGAGATGCAACTGGTCGAGTGGCCAAATGGGCGATTGAACTTCTTCCCCTTGATATCAAGTTTGAGGCAAAGAAAGCCATTAAGTCCCAGGCAATAGCAGATTTCCTCGCCGAGTGGATTGAACAGCAGCAGCCGACTGAAGTTCACTCGGAGCATTGGACCATGTTTTTTGATGGCTCTAAGATGTTGAATGGTTCCGGTGCTGGGGTTGTCCTGGTTTCCCCCAGAGGAGATAAGCTCAGATATGTGCTCCAGATTCACTTTGATTCCTCCAACAATGAGGCAGAATATGAGGCCCTCCTATATGGGTTGCGCATGGCCATTTCACTCGGCGTCCGTCGCCTAATGGTCTATGGCGACTCGGATTTAGTGGTCAATCAGGTGATGAAAGAGTGGGACGTGAGAAGCCCAGCCATGACTGGATACTGCAGTGCAGTGAGGAAGCTGGAAAAGAAGTTCGAGGGGTTGGAGCTCCATCATATACCCCGACTGAAAAACCAAGCAGCTGATGATCTAGCAAAGATAGGTTCCAAGAGAGAAGCCATTCCGAGTGGTGTGTTCTTGGAGCATATACACACTCCGTCAGTCAAAGAAGATCCTTTCACCGAAGAAACTCCGCAGCCCAAGAGTGCCACAGATCCGACTGAAGTTGAAGTCCCAGCGGTGGTCGACTTGATCATGGAGGTTTTGGTGGTCATTCCCGACTGGACGATTCCGTATGTCGCATATATCTTGAGGAAAGAGCTTCCGGAGGATGAGGAAGAGGCTCGACAGATCGTCCGTCGATCTAAGGCCTTTACTGTAATCAAAGGACAATTATACAGAGAAAGCGCGACTGGAGTCGGTCAGAAGTGCATAACACCAGAAGAAGGTCGACTCATCCTCAATGATATTCACTCGGGGACCTGTGGTCATCATGCGTCCTCTCGGACCATCGTGGCCAAAGCATACCGAGCCGGATTTTACTGGCCCAAGGCGAATGAGATGGCAAAAGAGATAGTGGATAAGTGCGAGGGATGTCAGTTCTACTCGAATATGTCGCACAAGCTTGCGTCAGCTTTGAAGACCATCCCACTCGTCTGGCCTTTTGCAGTTTGGGGGCTGGACATGGTCGGTCCTTTGAGAACAGGACGAAGCGGCTTCACGCATGTACTGGTGGCAGTCGACAAGTTCACCAAGTGGATCGAGGCTAAACCAATCAAGAGCCTTGACACCGTTACTGCTGTTAGCTTCATCAGGGAACTAATATTCAGATATGGAGTCCCGCACAGCATCATTACAGGATAATGGGTCGAACTTTGACTCAGAGGAATTCAGAGCTTTCTGCGACTCCCAGGGCACACGGGTCGACTACGCTTCAGTCGCCCATCCGCAGTCGAATGGACAAGCAGAGCGAGCTAATGGACTGATTCTTAAGGGATTGAAGCCTCGACTGATGCGTGATCTCAAACACGCGGCGGGAGCTTGGGTCGACGAACTTCCCTCTGTACTCTGGGGACTGCGGACCACACCTAATCGGTCGACCGGAAGAACTCCATTCTTCTTGGTCTACGGAGCTGAAGCGGTCTTGCCGAGTGATCTTCTTCATAATGCTCCCCGAGTTGAAATCTACAACGAAGCAGAAGCTGAACAAGCGCGGCAGGACGCAGTCGACCTTTTAGAGGAAGAAAGGGAGATGGCTCTGATCCGTTCGACCATCTACCAACAAGATTTGCGCCGTTTCCACGCCAGGAATGTGAGAGGTCGAGCCTTCCAGGAAGGGGATTTGGTTCTCCGAGTGGATCAGCACAAACCACACAAGCTTGCTCCTTCTTGGGAAGGCCCCTTCATCGTCACCAAGGTCCTCCACAACGGGGCGTATCGTCTTTACAACGTCGAGCATAATATCGACGAGCCCCGAGCTTGGAACGCGGAGCTACTCCGCCCATTTTACACTTAAGTTTTATCACTCGGATGAGTTGCAATAAAGTACTTCTGTAGCTCATGGACATCAAAATAATAGTGTCATAGTTCCTCCATAATTTCTGTCACTTTTTATTTTTGTCCACAATAAAACTCCCCCTCAGTGGGTGACTTAGCCGCGAATCCGTTTCGCCTAAGTTTGTAAAAATCCTACCGAGTGGTGAGCCAGACTCTCACTCGGAGGCTTAGCTGCGAATCCGTTTCGCCTAAGTTTATCAAAATCCTACCGAGTGGTAAGCCAGCCTTCCACTCGGAGGCTTAGCTGCAGTCCAAGGACTCGCCTAAGTTTATCAAAATCCTACCAAGTGGTAAGCCAGCCTTCCACTCGGAGGCTTAGCTGCAGTGCAAGCACTCGCCTAAGTTATAAAATCCTACCGAGTGAAGAGCAACCCTCTCACTCGGGGGCTTAGCTGCAGTCCAAGAACTCGCCTAAGTTATTAAAAATCCTACCGAGTGAAGAGCAACCCTCTCACTCGGGGGCTTAGCTGCAGCCCTGTGCTCGCCTAAGTTATAAAATCCTACCGAGTGAAGAGCAACCCTCTCACTCGGAGGCTTAGCTGCAGTCCAAGCACTCGCCTAAGTTATAAAATCCTACCGAGTGAAGAGCAACCCTCTCACTCGGGGGCTTAGCTGCAGTCCAAGCACTCGCCTAAGATATTAAAAATTCTACCGAGTGAAGAGCAACCCTCTCACTCGGGGGCTTAGCTGCAGTCCAAGCACTCGCCTAAGTTATTAAAAATCCTACCGAGTGAAGAGCAACCCTCTCACTCGGGGGCTTAGCTGCAGCCCTGTGCTCGCCTAAGTTATAAAATCCTACCGAGTGAAGAGCAACCCTCTCACTCGGGGGCTTAGCTGCAGTCCAAGCACTCGCCTAAGTTATTAAAAATCCTACCGAGTGAAGAGCAACCCTCTCACTCGGGGGCTTAGCTGCAGCCCTGTGCTCGCCTAAGTTATAAAAATCCTACCGAGTGAAGAGCAACCCTCTCACTCGGGGGCTTAGCTGCAGCCCTGTGCTCGCCTAAGTTATAAAATCCTACCGAGTGAAGAGCAACCCTCTCACTCGGGGGCTTAGCTGCAGCCCTGTGCTCGCCTAAGTTATAAAAATCCTACCGAGTGAGGAGCAACCCTCTCACTCGGAGGCTTAGCTGCAGTCCAAGCACTCGCCTAAGTTATCGAAATCCTACCGAGTGAAGAGTAAAACTTCTCACTCGGGGGCTTAGCCGCAGCCCAGTGCTCGCCTAAGTGGACTAAAGAATAAGTCGATTGCAGAAAAGGCGCCTTGCTTTGAACCTGCAAAAGACATTTTTGAGCCGAAGGCAATCATATTCAAGCGCCAAATTCAAGTTTGAATTGATATCTAAAGGAACCGAAAGTGCTCAGGCGTCAAGCCCGTTAAGGTTTGTCGGTTACAATTCCACTCGGCATACCGAGGCAAATTTAAAGCGTCGAGCCAGAAGAAGTTTTTTACCCCTCCTGTGGAGGGCTGGAAGGTGCAACAAATTCATCAAGGTCAATTCCGTCGGCGATCCGAGTGGCAGCTGCAAGGAAAGTCTCCATAAAGGACCTGAAGCCGTGCTTCTTGGTATTGGCCACCCGAAGGGCCGCCAGCTTCTCTTCTCGCGCATCTTTGCAGTGGACTCGGGCCAGACACAGAGCGACATCTGCACCACACCGAGCCGAGGACTTCTTCCACTCCTGCACTCGACCAGGGATCGTGTTCAAGCGGGCCATCAGCGACTCAAGGTCATTCTGAAGTGTCTCCTCAGGACAGAGCGTCGAGTCGATGCGAGATGTGGCGGCCTTCAGCCTTGCGAGATAGTCCACGACAGCTGCAACACGAGACTCCAGTCGGAAAACATCCATGGCAACTTCGTCGTTCACCGGAGAATTGACGGGGTCGAGGTTTGGCTCCAGTCGGCTGGTTTCTTCTTCAAAGTTTTGACAAAATTCTGCAAGGATGATCACTAAGTCAAGGGGATAGTCGAATGGAAAAAGCCACAATTGGAAATATTTGCCAAACATGGAGGTTTACCTTCAAGCATAAGAAACAGCTTCTTGGCAAGGCCACTCAGGAAGGCCTCCAGTTCAGTTTTCTTCTCAGTCAATTTGCTGACTTGGTCGGTCAGGGCAGCTTTATCAGTTTTCAGTCGACTGACTTCCCTGTTGGCAATCCCAAGAGCAGCTTTCAGATTGGTATTGTCTTGTTCGAGCTTGGTGACTGAAGCTAACTTCTCGTCAGCAAGCTTGATCTTCTCAGCTAGCTCAAGGTCTTTCTTCTGCTGGGCCTCCCTTACCTTACCTGCAAGTTACAGCAAGATCAGATTTTGAAACAAGCAAGGGGAAAAGCAGTCGTCAGGGTCTCACCAAACATACCTTCGGTCTCCTCCTTTGCCTTTGTCAGTTTCTCCTGAACCAGCTTCAAGCTCAGCTCGACTTGAGTATGTTTTTGTTCCAGCTCTGAGTAGCGAGCCACAAGATCACAAGAGTTCTGCGAAGAACCAATCGACTAAATGTCAAAAATAATTCAGTTCCGAGTGAAAAAGGGAAAAACACACGTTTCTAAGACTACAGCCGAATACAAGCATTCGACCGTAGTCTCGGGGACTACACCCAGTGGGTGCACTCAGCGTGCCCCCACTAATCCTGTTGAAGACAAAGTCGACCAGTCGACCTCGAAAAAAAAGAAAAAAAAAGAGATGCATTCTCTAAGATTGTGATCAACTGCAAGCAGTCGACCACAGTCTCGGGGACTACACCCAGTGGGTGCACTCAGCGTGCCCCCACCGGTTTGTGAAATCCAGTCGACATAGTCGACTGAAAGAAAAATTGACATCATAAAGCCTAAGGCCGACTGCCAGCAGTCGACCTTAGCCTTGGGGACTACACCCAGTGGGTGCACTCAGCGTGCCCCCACCGGTTTGTGAAATCCAGTCGACCAGTCGACTGACGGAAAGATTGACATCATAAAGCCTAAGGCCGACTGCCAGCAGTCGACCTTAGCCTTGGGGACTACACCCAGCGGGTGCACTCAGCGTGCCCCCGCTAACACGGAGTTTATTCAACACACCCACTGGGTGACTGCTATAAATTCCGGAAAAGAAAAGTTTTTGGTAACATATCCAACAGAACAAACAGCGGTCGACTGACCTGGACATTGCTTTGGAGGGCAGAGCTGGCGTCATAAGCTGCCTGGCTCGCGTCCCGGATGGTCTTCAGCTGCTCCATCATGAGTCCCGCCTGGCGTATTGCCTCCTTCGCTGCGCCAGCTTGGTCCTCTGGGACGTGGTGCGTCGTGAAGAGGGAGGGCTGCTGAGCACTCGTCAGTGGATTTGCGAAGGACACCGTGTGTCGAGTGGTGTTCTCTTCCTCCACAGTCAGAATCTCAGGCGCCGTCACATCCTGAGGCACCTTACTGGCGGACGCTTTCCGACTCCTCCTGTGTGCCAGTGGTTCGTCATCCTCGTCGTCATCAGGGAGATCGATAACAGTATTGGGTGGAGCTGCGGAGAAGAATCAGGATCAGAGATCGCGAGTCAGTCGACTAAGAACGGTGTTAAGAATACAGTACCTGGGTTCGAAGTTGCTGCATCCTCCATCTCGTGGTCATCAGCCCGGGCCGAGGTTTCAAAAGTAGCAGCACTGCAACTCCAAAGGATCAGTCGACTAACTTCAGCGTCGACCAGAGATAAAGTTCACACAGAATAAGAAAATATGAGAAGCACGGTTACCCTGATATGGTGGGGATGGACACCTTCATCTTCGGCAAGAGCTTAATCGGCTTCGACGAGGCCGCCCTGGGCTGCTTCGGCGCCTTTTCAGTCGGCACCGGAGAGGTGGTCCGAGGGCGCTTGGTCGACTGAGTGGTGGTCACAACCCCCTTACCACGTTCGGTCGAAGGATCGTGGACAAGCTTTGACCGCCTTTCTGAGCGCGGTGGTACGACCTCCTCCTCCTCTTCTTCTTCGTCCTCGACGTCGTCTTCATCACCGTCGTCATCATCATCGTCGTCATCATCCTCTGCAACATCCGAGTCCCATTCCTCCTCTTCCTGGCTCTCGCCCCCGCTCGCCTCGCCCTCCTCAGTCGAAGCTTGTGCCCCATTGGGCATCGAGTACAGCTCGGTGAGGGCCTAGCAGATGCCCAGACAAGGATCAGTCGACCAGTCGGCAGGGTTAACAGAAATGAATACGACGAGGGCGCAGTGGAGAGCAGAGCAAGTGTACCTTGTTTGAGTCGCTGTTGTGGTCGAGTGGAGGAATCCTTCTGGCTCCGTGTGGGTTGTCCTTGTTTCCGGTGACGGCTGCCATCCATCTTTCCAGAGTGACATCGTCGACTGCTTCTGGATGGACTCTAGTCTCGTCTTCGGTCCCACAGTACAACCACATGCAGTGGCTCCGGAACTGGAGAGGCTGGATGCGACGCCTGAGGAAAACGTCCAGGAGGTCCATGCCCGTCACTCCCTCCCAAACCAGCTGCACCACGCGCTCCATCAACATCTTCACGTCAGCTTTCTCCTCCGGAATCAGCTTCAGAGGGGAAGGCTTGCTCACTCGGTCCATGGTGAACGGAGGGAGTCCACTCGACTGCCCTGGCGTCGACTGGACCTGGCAGTAGAACCAAGTCGACTGCCAGCCTCTGACGGACTCGGGAAAGGTCATGGGCGGGAAGGTGCTCTTATTCCTCACCTGAATCCCCAGGCCCCCGCACATTTGGACGACTCGGGTTCTCTCATCACCTGGGCTCGCTTTCTTCACGGTCTGAGATCGACACGTGAATATATGTTTGAACAAACCCCAGTGCGGTCGACAGCCCAAGAAACCCTCACACATGGACACGAACGCAGCAAGATAGGCAATGGAGTTTGGGGTAAAGTGGTGGAGCTGCGCTCCGAAGAAGTTCAAGAAGCCACGAAAGAAAACACTCGGCGGCAAGGAAAACCCACGATCAACATGAGTGGCCAAAAGCACACACTCACCCTCTTCTGGCTGGGGCTGCCACTCCTTCCCCAGAAGCCTCGCAGCTCCGTGGGGGATCAAGCCCTCGTTGGCCATGTCGAGGAGGTCATTCTCCGTGATGGTCGACTGGATCCAGTCTCCTTGGACCCAGCCCTTCGGCAGGCGGGATCTGGACGAGGACCCTCCGCGGCTGGTGGATCTCCCCTTCGCCTTCTCCGATGCCGACGCCTTCTTTGCACGCTCCAGCGCCGCCGTCTTCTCCTTGGCCATGGTCGCCGGCGAGATGCGCGAAGGGAAGTGGTGCGGGGGCGAGAGCGAGCACGCTGAGCAGGGAGGAAGGAAGCAGAGAGAGGGAGAGAATGCTAAGGCGCAGCACAGAAATCCTCGCCGGGCACATTTATAAGGTCCCTTCCGAGTGGATGACAGGTGGGCCCGGTCGATCTAATCATATCTGGAGCAGTTATGCGGACGGGATACGTGGCGAAAAAGGCGGCGCGGAGATCGAGGCGTCCATGTCCCGTCCCATCCGAACGCCGCGGTCCGCCCCGCTTCGCGCGCGTCCCCAAATTTCGCATCCCGCGGAATCCGTGAACAGCAAATCAGTCTGTCAGCCGCGGTGTTTCTGGCGATCCGTCGCTCGGAGATCGTCGAAGCCTGAAAGATCACTCGACGCAAAAACAGAATGGATCAAGTCGACTGAAGGCAAGTTGTTTCCTGTCGACGAAGAGATTCTTTGGTACAGAACAGCGCACAACCGGAGCGCAAAGGTTAATCGGAAACGACATCAACTCCTTCTTCACTCGAAGCCTCAATCCATTCGGGGGCTAATGATGGGGTTATGTACCTAGGGTAGGGTCATGGACCTGATCCAAGTAACTTACCCCAGGACATCCTTAGAAGAGGTCGCCTTCCAGTCGACCAACGAGGATTCACTCGACTGGCCTGAAGGACTCGACCACGAAGACTCACTCGACCACCAGGAGGTCAAGAGGCACTCTGCACTGCAACGGCCTGTAATCAAGTAGACTTTATGATAGTAAAGGCACTTTATGTGGGGCGTTACCAGTAACGCCCCAGACTTAACTCACCTTAAACCCTCTCCTACGTGGGCTGGCTGGGGTCCTGGCGCACTCTATATAAGCCACCCCCCTCCACAGGCAGAAGGGTTCGGCACCTTGTAGTTCATACACTCATAATCCACTCGACCGCCTCCGGGCTCCGAGACGTAGGGCTGTTACTTCTTCCGAGAAGGGCCTGAACTCGTACATCCTTTGTGCTTACAACCTCTCCATAGCTAGGACCTTGCCTCTCCATACCTACCCCCCACTCTACTGTCAGGCTTAGAACCACGACAGGTGAGTCTCCTCCTGGTACCCCAATCTAATTTGGTGGATGGCAGAGCCCGAACCTGCATGGTCCGCATGTTGGTGAAACAATGTAAAAGGGCACTGAGGAGCAGAAACCATTTTGACGATCCAGGAGGACCCAGAAGCAATAGAGTGTTTTCACTATGGAAATATATTTCCAAGAGTTGACTCTACTGTTAAGATCGATGAGTACAAAGCACGACAGTCCAATGATCTAGGCCCAATAGAAGAGACCATCCACCTAATATAAAGTCCCATCTTTACTTGGAGAGAGGCAGTCCACCAAAAAAATCAAGCTTCTTTCTCCTCACTCTCACTTCATTTCAGCTTGCTCGACTCGGCTCCCCCTCCGTATCCAACCCCAAATTCGTCAATTCTACACCGCCGCCAAACGCCACTGGCTATCCAACTTGACTCTCACAGCCGCCTATCAAAACCTCTTGTCGGCGAGATAGTGGAGGTCGACCCACCTCTCGGCGAGGTTTTTTATCATGGAAAATCAGGTTAGTGAAATATCCATCCCTCTGTTTTTAAATCTCAGTCCAGCCATCACCGATAATCTGCAAACGACTGAACATATCAATATGGTCGACTAGAGGGTCGGGAGTGAATAGACGACTAACAATATTTAACTTCGTTTGCTAATTTTAGGCTCAACAAAAATAGGTTGTGAAGATATGCAACTAGGTTGACAACATATACGACAAGCACAACAAACAACAAGTGCAAGCTAAGAGACAACACTGTATAACAAGGTTGCACAAAGTAAATGAGAAGTGACCGCAAGTGAAGACAAGGATGTGTTCTCGAAATTTCCTCCTTTTGGAAAGGTACATCTCCATTGAATAGGTGGGGAGGCATGATGCACACAAGCGCTAATGGATCACCCTATTCTCCTCACCCCTCGCATAATGCAAGGAGTCGTGAATCCACTAAATAACCCCTAAATTATGTTTATATGTTTGTCTTGTCTGATATTACCCAAATCCAACCCATATGTGCGATGGATAAGAGTGTGTTTAGGCATGTACGGTCAGTTTTTTTTTCATCCCTACTAGTCATATACATGTGACCAACAAGTACTTGGAACTTACATCGTCGGAAGCCTCCTGATGCGTTCGTCGAGGTACACGGATCAAATTAACCTAGTCGGTTGAAGATGCTCATTTTTTCTTGCGCGGGAGGATGAAGATGCTCTTACTCTTACCGATGGGCAGGTGGCGAGTTAGCACCGAGTCCTGTAGTGTACACACCTGTACATTTGTTCGCGTGTCGTTCAAAGGGGCCGGTGCATGAGCCACATTCCGCTGCGGCCGGCGAGAAAGACAAGATCACAAGATTGCGACGAGGGAGGCGCGTGGATCTCCGTTGGGACTCGTGAGAACCGAGGCTGTCCTCGGCTGCTTGCGCCAACGTCTGTGCTAATCAAACCTACTTAATTTAGCCTGGCTAGGTGGTGCGTGACCGGCGAATCGACAGACACAGTGCACTGACTGTGCACTCGCATGTGCTGCGCCGTAGGCGATAGCGATGTGCGGATAACTCAACTCAACTCGCCCTTCTTTTCTTTCTCCAAAAATGTCACTTGTTTTTCCACCATGACGTCGTGTTGTCAACTCTACAGTGGGCAGCAACCCACTACTCTTCCAGTGTAACATGCATGTCACCTCGATCATGCGTCGAAAGGAAAAACATCTCTCTAGCCGTGCGACTATTATCCTTCCAAAATTCGGAAACGGTAAAGTAGCGGTCCGCACGCAATTGGCAAAGCCGGGTGTAAAAAGGAGGGGGGCTCCGGTTACCGGATCCATGAAACTTCCTGAATTCAGCTCCGCGAAAAGCCTGGGGTGCACTGAGAGCTACAGCAGCTATCGATCGCCTGTATCCTGCCCGTGCCGCCGCACCAGTCGTTCCATGTCAGAAACCACGTAGCGAGCACTCACATCCCATGCGGAAAAGCGTCGTTGCGGTATGATCCATTCATGCATGCATCTATCCCTGGTCGACAGTTGCTGTGCACTGAACCTCTCCAATGGGCATACCGGTACCGGACCAAGGCGGCGACACCGACACCGACCTCACCGTCACCCTCCACGACACGACGAGGCCCGATCGAGGATCACGTTAGGTCGGAAATTGCTTTTCCAAACCGGTCCGCACGTGCATGTTCAGCGAGCTCCTCCGAACTGCAGATGCCTTGGCGATGCCAACTGAATTCAAACCATAAGGACGAAGGGACTGCAAGAAAATGCTGTCTATCTCCGCTTGGCTTTTCCGGCCGCTCCTCGGAAATCACCGCCAAGATCAGTGTGACCGTGATAGGACGACCGCCGTAACATGCGTACAATTAGAATTGCACGTTGCAGGTGTCGGCCGATCAGGAAATCGTGCGTGCATGTACCAGCCGTTTAAGACTGGGGAATCGTTTGCCAACGGCGCACCGGCAGAAGCTTCGGCCAGTCGCGTCCACGCGCAAACGCGCCCAGCGACCCACCTAACGACACATAGGATGAGGGGCCCGCCCACGTGCGTCTTCTCCTTCCTGCCCTTTCTCTTCTTCCTCTAGGTCATCTCTCTCTTTCTCTCTTCCCGTTGCCATGGTCAACCTGTCGCCCACGCCGAAGGCTTCCCAGGGACGCCGCCGTCATGGGAATCAGCCGATCTGGCCACCCTCGACCAGATCCGTGCGGATCCGCATGCATCGGAGCCATGCCTACCTCGCCGGACCCGGCCACGCCGGAGCTGCAGCCAGCCATGGCAGACTACAATCATCGGTGGAACCAGTTGTAGCAAATTCAATCATCGGTGGTAGCGAAAATCTACTACGGTTGCAGCAAAATGACGATGGCCATGGGCAGGCATGGGAGCTCGGTGGAGCAGCACAAGTAGCTGTGATAATGGTTGTAGCAAATTTCAACGCCGTTTGTAGCAAAATCAAACTATGGTTGCAGCAAAACGGCGTCATCGTCATCGCGGGTTCACAGCTAAAGACAATAAGTTTGAAGCTTTTTTCATTGCCCGTTGTAGCTTTTGTAACCGCCGGTTGCAGCTTTTCCGTTTGTCGTCCATGGGTACGGTTCCACAGTTGAAGCTTTTTTCATCGTCGGATGAAGCTTTTTTCGTCGCGAGATGAAGCTTTTTTTGTCACCGGTTGTAACTTTTCTTTGGTCGTTCATAGTTTTCGTCGTACGAGTTGAAACTTTTTTCATAGCTAGTTGAAGCTTTTTTCGTCAGCGATTGTAGCTTTTTCCGTCGTCGGTTGCAGCACTGGGCATATTTCCCTGGGGCTTGATTTTTTGTTGCAAGCGGGGGATGAGCACCAGCGAGCAGACCGGCGAGCACGCCGGTGAGCTCCGGTCGTCGCCACGGGAGCTACAACGGTTGCCACGGAAGCTACAACCGCAGGGGTGGGCTGTTGCATGGGCGAAGCCGGTGACGAGGACGGCCGCCCAGGGCTGGGACCGGCGACCATGGCGGCCGGCGAAGACGGCCGGCGAGGGCGGCGAGGGTGTCGACGAGCTCGAGAGATGAGGAGGGCAGGCGAGGGGCCAACGACGAGGGAGAACGCGCGCGCCGGCGAGATGGGGTTCCTTTTCTTGTACGCGCTCGCGAGAGGAAGACGATGACCAGGTTGGATAAAGATCCAACGGTTCGGGACGGGCCGATCTGACAGCTAGGGTGCGACCGGCCGAAACATTCGGCCGGCGCACCGGCGCAGATCGTTGCCCTTAAGACTGCTACCAGATCGTTATCAGTTGAACGCTCATTCATAGCCGTCGATTCGACGCAATGCCTTTTATTGAAGGTGGTGGTATAAGACAAGGTTGAGATGACAGGATCCGAACTGGTACCGTCTACTCTTTAGTACTTTACTTTCGCGCATGATCTGCTTTTTGTAGCCTCTGGATACGCCGTGGCGAACCGTAACTCTCCGGTAGCACGATGCCCATGCTTCCACATTTGACAGTACTAGTGATAGTTTTCATAAAGGCGATGTCGTTCCTTCCGAACAACTTTTTTTTCCCGGTAGACAGTAATGCGCTGCTACAGAAGGCATCAAAGGCGTGTTTGATTGCCCGCATTGGGCCTAAAGAAAGAGGCCTGTTTGGTTGTCCGTTTTCACAGTTGGGCCTGCATCGCAGGCTTCTTAAAACAGTCGAGAGCCAGACTCGCTGGAAACGCTAGAATCGGCAATTTCTCACGGTCTTCTTCAACCTCGAGTAAGCTTCTATCTAATCTCCTCTCTCTGATCTACACAACGGTGCTTCGATTCGAGGTAAGCTCTACACGAAAAAGATGCACCTCGATGCTACGGTTCCATTCAGTCGATCGGTTCGTAGTTTCGTCGGTCGTAAGTTATTAATCTTGTGTTCTCATTTGGAGCTATGTTGGACGAATTTTGTTAGATTCGTGGCCCACGATCGATCATTTGAAATTTCCTTTGACTAGCAGCCTAATCTTGCAGTTCCTCACAACATTTATGTTGTAAGTTTTTGGTTTCGACGATCGTAGATTCATCTCTCTTTGAACAGCAGTCTGCTGCACTGACGCCGCCATGTCGAGCTCCGCTGTCCTCTACTCAGAGCCCTCCTATTCGTCCCTCTCGACACCGAAGCCCTTCCCCTTGATCTCCTTGCCCGCGTGCTACTACACTAGAGTCATTTCCGGCGTCGCTCGTCTCGGCCTACTCTCTGTCGTCCTCCTACTGGACTAACGCTGCAATGGCGCGCACACTGCTTTCTTGTGTCCTCTGCCTCCGCGCACACTGCAGTTCACCGCACCGCCGACGGGGTCGATCATCTTCGCCTCCTCTCTCTCGCCCTACTACACTGGAGTCGTTTCCAGCGTCGATCATCTCGGCCTCCTCTCTCGTCCACTGCACTGATGATAAGATGGCGTGAGCACTGCATTCTCCTCCTCTGTCCATTGTCTTTGTGCGAGCACCGCAACTAGTTCGCCGATGATGTCGCTCGCCGTGCCGCCGACGGGGTCGCTCCTCCACGACTCCATGCTTGTCATGTCGGACATGACGCCACAGCCACTATCCACCGCAGTCACCATGGTCCAACGCACACTGCATTTCTTCTCCCTCTTCCTCTGCTAGCTCTTAACCCTGTGTGCTAAGTGCAAGTGCTAGCTTTTAATCATA
This sequence comes from Triticum aestivum, assembly GCF_018294505.1. Classification (NCBI taxonomy): domain Eukaryota; kingdom Viridiplantae; phylum Streptophyta; class Magnoliopsida; order Poales; family Poaceae; genus Triticum; species Triticum aestivum. Next base: position 548,813,355 of record NC_057801.1, read on the forward strand.
CCCCATGCGGGCAACCAAACAACGTGTAGTTGCATGCGCCAAGACAATGCAGGCAACCAAACAACATGCCAAAGTTGATCCCGTAATGCAGGAAGTCTTTATGCAGGCAACCAAACAACTCGCAGATGTCGCATATGAGGCTGTTTTTTCAGAGCCAGGTTGAGTGGAGAAGGGTATGCAATATAGGTACTGTAGCACACGGCAACCAAACACGCCCCAAGTGTCATCGCCCTTACCGTGCGAAGGCCGACCGACGTCACCGACGAGGAGGACCCACCTGGCAGCGGCTTCCAATTCTCACCTGCTGCCTCGCGACCGAATCGGACCAGGAGGACGAACCGACGCACAGCCGAGCCAAAGTGGGCGCAGTAAGGCCCAACAACACCGGCTAATACGTTGCAACTTCAGCAATCATGGTAGAAAAATTGACGATCCTCCTTGTCTAGAAGCATTGGCCTGTCGTCAGGGTTTGCACTGGCTGATGATCTTTCTCTCTTAAATTTTATTGTTGCATCTGATTGCCAAGTCGTGGTGAAGGACATCGAGCAAGGCTCATCGAGAGAGTATGCTGTTATTACCAGAGAATTTAAAGAGCGTTGAAATCATTTTGATAGATGTAGTTTACTTTATGACAACAGAAACTTTAATTTTGAAGCTCATGCTCTTGCAAAGCATGCTGTTAATCTATGGTTGGTAGACATATTTGGCTGGGGATTCCGTATGACCCAGCTGTTCCTGTAAACATTGTTCATGAGCTATAAATAAAGTGTGTTTTTCCTAAAAATGAAGAGCTGGCCATACGGTGGACTAGATGAACCGGACATGACGGCTACCTACCTCCATTCTCCTCTCTATAACCCTAGTTCGTCTGTAATCGGAACCCAAATTCCCCTCGAGGATTCATGTAAGCTACCATAGATCGAGAGAAGTCCATCCACCCTCATACATCTGGTATCAGAGGCTAGTCCACCACCCATCCCCATCCTCAATCTAGCGGAATTCATGGAGATCAGGAGTCTACGTAAAGCACGATCCCTCCTGGACGCCATTGATCCATCGATATAGTCCTTCCTCGATCGGTGGGAGTCCCTCATCGCAGCCAACACCAAGGCCCAACAAGCTACGATGATGAAGATCGACGGTCTCCTTGCTTGGAGGGCCGATTTGGAATGATGCGTCGCTGATCTGGGTGAGGCTATTGTGGCGCTGCAACTGTGGCGCTGGTGACACAACAAACCAGTGTGGACGCACCGGCGGGCTCAACACAAGCCCCGCCACCGCCAGTGATGCTCGGTGCCCATTCAGGCACCAGGGCAGGCGCGGCTCACGATCCCCATGGGTCTGAGGACCACGGCGGCTTCAACATCACAGGGACCAGCCAGTGGTGTCGTTCCAGACGCCACCGCTGTCGGTGTTAAAACCGCTAGACCTCGGGATAGGGGGTCCCGAGTTGTGGATCTCGGATCAATGGTAATAGGAACAAGGGAGACGATGTTTACCCAGGTTCGGTCCCTATTGATGGAAGTAAAACCCTACGTCCTGCTTTTGTTTATATTGATGATCTGTATCGAGTACAAGCTTGATCTATCTCGAGATCATAAGTACTGTTCTAACTCTAGGGCTAAGTGAATGTAATTGTGATTCGGTCCCCTCTACGAGCTAAACCCTTTGACTTGTATACATGCTAGGTAGGGTATATAGGGTTACATAGTTGGTATCCAGGGGATGTGCAGAGGTGGCAGGAGATATCTTGGAGTATACGTCAAGTCTTTGACAGGCGCAATCTTGAACAGGCGTTCAGCTTCCGTGGTCCACCTTGATGAGAATGAGGGCCCACCGGCCCGACCGGAGGACTATGGGCCGACTAGGTTAGTACCCCCTAGTCCAGTACACCGCCAGTAGCCCCCGAGCTGATCTTCTATACCGAGGATGACCTTGTTGATGTTAACAATTCCGGATCTGAAGTCCTTGGCTTGACAGGTGAGTTTCTTTTTGTCGCCCCGAGGTTCCTTACTTTATTCAAAGTCATCTTGGACCACTCCTCGAAGGAATGGTGTCCCTGACCAAGACCCAGCTGAACTCATGCTGCGTCCAAAGACATGGGATTACTTAGCCTCAAAGGCCTACCGCGTAGGTGTGAATAGTACTGATAACCCACAACTGTATGGGATCTACTGCAGCCTTTCTTGATAAGTAAGAGTGTCAAACCCAACGAGGAGCTAAAGGTAGAATATATATTCCCTTTGAGTTCTATCGACCACCGATACAACTCTACGCATGCTTATTGTTTGCTTTACCTAGAAAAAGTATGCAACTAGAAGTACTTTGTAGGTGTAAAGGAATAGGTTTGCAAGATAATAAAGAACATGTAAATAAAACATAGGGGTTGTTTAGATAAAGAAACAATTGAGTTAGTTTTAGTAGAGAGCTTTTTGCCACAAGAAAATTATTTGTTCCTAGGCAATCGATGACTAGACCGGTAACCATTATTGCAATTTTATATGAGAGGGAGGCACGAGCTAACATACTTTCTCTACTTGGATCATATGCACTTATGATTGGAACTCTAGCAAGAATCCACAACTACCAAAGATCATTATGGTAAAACCCAACCATAACATTAAGTATCAAGTCCTCTTTACTCCCATACGCAACAACCCACTTACTCTGGTCTGTGCTTCCGTCACTCCCGCCACCCATCATAAGCAAATTATGAACATATTGCAACACCCTACAACGGGGATCCCTCACGCTTGCGCGACACGGCGAGCACCATAAGACAACACCAATAATAAAACATACAACTCAAACCAACCATGATCATCAATCAACCCATAGGACAAAATGGATCTACTTAAACATCATAGGATAGCTAGACATCATTGGATAATAATATATAGTGTTGAGCACCATGTTTAAGTAGAGATTACAACGGGGAGAAGAGGTGTTACACCGCTGCATAGAGGGGGAGAGAGTTGGTGATGACGGTGGTGAAGTAGTTGGTGTAGATCGCCATCACGATGATGGCCCCGACGGTGTTCCGGCGCCGCCGGGACAGAGGGGGAGAGAGCCCCTCCTTATTCTTCTTCCTTGACCTCCCCGCTAGATGGAGGGAGGGTTTCCCCTCTGGTCCATGGCCACCATGGCGGTGGAGGGGCGGGAGCCCCTCCGAGATTGGATCTATTTCTTTGTTTCTCTTCTATTTCGTGACCCTGTTTTTTGGCCTTTCACCGTTTCTTAAATTCCTAGAGATTCGTAACTCCGATTGGGATAAAATTTTAACACTATTTTCTTCCAGATATTATCATTCTTGCAGCGAAAGAAGGGCACAAACTGCCTTACAGGGGCCCCACAAGCCTGATGGCTGCGCCTAAGGTAGGGGGCGTGCCCCACGAGCTTGTGGGCCTCTCGGGCATCGTCTCGCGTTGATTCTTTTTCCCAAAAATCACAAAAATTCCAACATAAATCTTCATAAATTTTTATCGCGTTTGGACTTTGTTTGCTATGGATATTCTACGGAACAAAAAACATGCAACAAACAGGAACTGACACTGGGCACTGGATCAATATGTTATCCCAAAATAATATAAAATGTTGCCAAAAGTATATGAAAGTTGTACAATATTGGCATGAAACTATAAAAAAATTATAGATACGACAGAGACGTATCAGCATCCCCAAGCTTAATTCCTGCTCGTCCTCGAGTAGGTAAAGGACAAAAAATATAATTCTTGATGTGGAATGCTACCTAGCATAATCTTGATCATATAATATAATCATGGCATGAATATTAATACATGAGTGATTCAGAGCAATAGTCTATAATTTGACATAAAGACATCAATACTCAGGCATCCCAACAAACAACCATGTCTTTCAAAATATCAATGCTAAAGAACGTTATCTCTGCAAAATCATATAGCCTTATCATGATCCATCTTCTTAACACAAAGTATTTATCATGCACAACCTCGATGACAAGCCGAGCAATTGGTTCATACTTTTTAACGCGCTTCAGCTTTTTCAACCCCCACCCAATACATGAGCGCAAGCCATGGATATAACACTATGGGTGGAAAAGAGTATGGTGATAGGGGTAAATATGGACACGAGAAAAAGGAGAAAATCTCACATCGACGAGGCTAATCAATAGGCTATGGAGATGCCCATCAATTGATGTCAATGCGAGGCGTAGGTTTTGCCATGCAATAGATGCACTAAGAGCAATAAGTGTAAAAGCTCAAACTCAAAATGAAGTGGGCGTGCATCCAACTTGCTTGCTCATCATGACCTCAGGGATTTGAGGAAGCCCGTCATCGGAATATACAAGCCAAGTTCTATAATGAAAAATTCCCACTAGTATATGAAAGTGACAACATAGGAGACTCTCTATATGAAAAACATTGTGCTACTCTAAAGCACAAGTGTGGTAAAGGTAGTAGCATTACCCCTTCTCTCTTTTTCTCTCATTTTATTTTTTGTTTTCTCTTTTTTTGGCTCTTTTTGACCTCTTTTTTTCTCCATTTTTTCGTCAGGAGACTCATCCCGACTTGTGGGAGAATCATAGTATCCATCACCCTTTCCTCACTGGGACAATGTTCTAATAATGATGATCATCACACTTTTATTTACTTACAACTCAATATTACAACTTGATATCTAGAACAATATGACTCTACATGAATGCCTTTGGTAGTGTACCAGGATGTGCAATGATCTAGCATAGAAAAGATGTCAAAAAAAACCCGGATAAGCCATGAAAATATCGTGCTAGCTATCTTACGGTCATGCAAAGCAATATGACAATGAATGCTCAAGTCATGTATATGATGATGATGGAAGTTGCATGGAAATATGTCTCAGAATGGCTATGGAAATGCCATAATAGGTAGATATGGCGGCTATTTTGAGGAAGATACAGTGAGGCTTATGTGTGATAAAGCGTATCATATCACGGGGTTTGGATGCACCGGTGAAGTTTGCACCAACTCTCGAGGTGAGAAACGGCAATGCACAGTACCGGAGAGGCTAGCAAATTGCGGAAAGGTAAGAGTGTGTATAATCCATGGACTCACATTAGTCATAAAGAACTCACATACTTATTGTGAAAGTTTATTACCCCTCGAAGCAAAGTACTACTACGCATGCCCCTAGGAGGATAGATTGGTAGGAAAAGACCATCGTTCATCCCTGAACGCCAGTCATAAGGAAGACAATCAATAATAAATCATGCTCCAATTTCATAGCATAACGAGAGACTATACATGCATGCTTCGGGAATCAAAAACCTTAACACCAATATTCTTACTAAACCACAATCATTCACTAGTACCTCCGACATATTACCATCTCTATATCGCAAAACTATTGTAAGTAATCAAACATATCATATGCAGTGATCTACAAGTTTTATGTAGGATTTTATGACTAACCATGTGAATGACCAATTCTTGTTGACTCTCTAAATAGATATAAGTGAAGCATGAGAGTTTAGTTCTTTCTATAAAAGATTTGCCCACGCTCTAACAAATATAAGTGAAGCAAAAGAGTATTCTACAAATGGCGGTTTCTATCTGTAGAGAAACAGGCAATCCAAACTTCAAATGATATAAGTGAAGCGCACGAAGCATTCTATAAAGCCGTACTCAAAAGATATAAGTGAAGTGCAAAGAGCATTCTATAAATCAACCAAATTCTTCAATCTGTTCAATATCATAGTAATTTAAAATACCTTTAGCATAAGAGTATACGATTCCATTATCACTAAACTCACATTGGTAGGGAAGGTGTTTCTTAGGGTCTTCAGAACAACAAGTAAAATCATATATTCACATAAATTCCAAGCATAGAAATGGATAGTATTAATATGATGCAATAAAAGTTTCCCTTTTTGAGATAAGCGGTGTCGCACATAATGAGCATGCTCATCTAATGATTTTTCCCTCAACTAAGCTAGTTGGGCTTTTAGCACGAGCATATAAGGATCGAAGATGATCCAAGTAGAAAGCTTCAGCTGTATGATAGACTTTGGGTGGTTCTTCAACCATTGGTTTAGCAGGTACACCTATTTTTTTGGTATATCGTGTTCCATATCCATAACTAAAGATATAAAACAACTTAGAACAGAAAATAAAATCTACTTAGTGATAAAACAAACAAGCAGACACGAGAATATTCACCCCACGCTATTGCTCCCCAGCAACAGTGCTAGAAAAAGGTCTTGATAACCCACATGTGTGGGGGATCGATTGTAGCCTTTCTCTATAAATAAGAGTGTCGAACCCAGTTAGGAGCTAAAGGTAGAATTTATATTCCCTTCAAGTTCTATCGACCACCGATACAACTCTACGCACACTTATTGTTCACTTTACCTAGAACAAGTATGAAACTAGAAGTACTTTTAAGGTGTAAAGGAATAGGTTTGCAAGAGAATAAAGAACACGTAAAAGCTAGGGGCTGTTTAGATAAAGAAACAATTAAGTTACTTTTAGTAGAGAGAATTTTGTCACAAGAAAGTTATTTGTCCCTAGGCAATCGATAACTAGACCGATAATCATTATTGCAATTTTATATGAGGGAGAGGCATGAGCTAACGTACTTTCTCTACTTGGATCATATGCACTTATGATTGGAACTCTAGCAAGCATCCGCAACTACCAATGATCATTAAGGTAAAACCCAACCATAGCATTATTGGGTTCTACGGTAGGGTGCGTCGACTGCAAATTAAATTTTTCCTACACGCAGAAAAACCAAGAACATGCTATGGGAGATGGATCATAGATCGTTACCACTAGACGCACGGTGCCGTACAGCGGAAGAAGAGTTGGGGCAGCGCATCCGCGTGGATCGTCTCCTCCTCGTCTGATCTCCCTTGAACAGCCGGTCGTCGGTTCCCACGTAAAGGTTCGCCAGAGCGGCGCAAGTGCACCACCTCTAACGGTATCCGTGCGTGTAGGATGAACACCGTGCGACGGACTAATAGGTCCAATCACACAGTCGGCAATGAGTGGTGGTGGCTATTGGCAACACATGCAAACCCTAGTGATAGCGCTGAAGCGATCAAATCGCATGAGTGTGCCACACATCCACTTTATATAGGCACCCATCGCGGGCTCAACACTTGGGCCTCGCACGGACCCTAAAACCCAAAATCTGTTCAGCCGGGATCCGAGTCCGAGTAGGATGACATCTGACTCGTGGAATCTGATCCGGACTCATAGGTTCCCTTAAGCGCGTGACCACTTAGGTTCAAGTCGGCTTGATCAAAGGTCGGATCACCTCCGACCTGCTCGGCTGGTAGCGGCCTCTAGCAAGGCATGCCAACCACCAAGCAGACAATGAAGCCGGTTGGCAAACCTGTACATCACACTTCCATTCCTTTTGCCACACGATATATATTGTCAGGCTCAAGGCGAGTTTGTCATCCTTGTGCTAGCCCGACCTCTTTCTCGTTCTAGTGATGTCGACCACAAACCGAATTATCTCATAATCCTTGTCGCATGGCCATGCTTATCCTGGTCGGATCATACAAGGGGCTTAGAGTATATCTCTCCTGGTCAGAGGGGCAAATCCCATCTTGCTTGACCATGTCTCGCAGCATGGGTCTGGACAAGCCTGAAACCTACCTTTGTATCTACCAGTCATGGAGTAGCATTTGGTCGGCCCAAAGCAGGTATGTCACCATCCCGAGTACATGCGCTAGCTCAGGTATTAGGACATAGAACGTATGTTGTACTAGAGACTCACAAATGACATATCGCTGCGTCTCATAGTTGGGTATGTCTGACTCGGACCTTATCTCGACTCGGACCCGACTATGTTGAATCCGACCAGATCCTTCCATGTCCATATTACCTGGTTAGCATCCAATGCTCCATGGCTAGTGAGACCAAGCCATCGACCGTGTCATATGCTAGTCTAGTTCGCTGTGCATCCACACAACCCTTTCGACTAGGGATCTTTTATGATAGTAATCATACAATGCATAGTCCCACAAACAAGTCATGTACTTGTTGATATACATCATTGATAATGTCCAAGGACTATCTTTATTAATAAACACATAGAAATAGCATCATACATGATTGCCTCTAGGGCATACCTCCAGCAGTCTCCCATTTGCACTAGAGTCAATCAAATAGACATTGAATGCCCATAGCTCTATCATGCCCCTCATGCTTGGGTTGTGGAAGCGGCTTAGTCAACGGATCTGCAACATTTGCATCCGTGTGAATTTTGCATAACTCTACATCACCATTCTTTACGCTCTTTCGTATTAGGTGATATTTCCGATCTATGTGTCTAACCTTGTGGTGATTCCTCCGCTCCTTGGCTTGTGCAATGGCACCAAAATTATCACAATAAAGGTCCAACGGTTTTACCGAGGCTGGGAAAATACCAAGATCATCCAGAAAGTTCCGGATCCAAAGACCTTCCTTTGCAGCTTCACAAGCCGCGACGTATTTGGCTTCTGTGGTAGAATCGGCCACCGTATCTTGCTTGTAACTCATCCAGCTCACTGCTCCTCTGTTCATGACATACACGAATCCGGAGTGTGATCGACAATCATCTCTATCCGTTTAGAAACTAGCATCGGCATAACCCCTTACGACGAGCTCTTCCTCACCTCCATAAACTAGGAACATCTCTTTAGTCCTTTTAAGGTACTTCAAAATAGTCTTTACCGCTGCCTAGGGACTCTCACCTGGGTTGGCATGGTATCTGCTTGTTAGGCTTATTGCAAAAGCAACATCAGGCCTTGTACATATCATGGTATACATGATGGATCTGATTGCCGAGGCATACAGAATCCTCATTATCCTACTTCGCTCATCAGATATCAAAGGACTCTGAGTCTCACTTAGCCTTATACCATGTGAGAGTGGCAATAACCCTTTCTTTGCCTCACTCATGTTGAACCGCTTCAACACTTTATCTATGTACGCGCTCTGGCTTAAGCAGAGCAGCCTCCTCGATCTATCTCTATAGATCTTAATGCCTAAAATATACACTGCCACACCAAGGTCCTTCATCGTAAACTTGCCATTCAATGACTCCTTGACCGAGTTCAGCATTGAAACATCATTTCCGATCAACAATATGTCATCCACATACAAGATCAAAAACACTATCGAGCTCCCACTTAACTTCTTGTATAAACAAGCGTCCTCTTCGCTTTTGATGAAACCGAGACCAGTGACGACCTCATCAAAATGAATATTCCAGCTCCGAGATGCTTGCCTCAACCCATAAATGGATCTCTTGAGCTTGCATACCTTACTAGCGCTAGTCGGGTCGAGAAAACCCTCGGGTTGTATCATATACACATCCTCGGTTAAACTTTCGTGAAGTAAAGCCGTCTTGACATCCATCTGGCATATCTCGTAATCAAAATATGCAGCTATAGCTAGTACGATCCTCACCGACTTCAGCATTGTTACCGGCGAGTAACTCTCATCGTAGTCAATCCCTTGAACTTGTCCATAACCCTTAGCGACAAGTCGAGCTTTGTGGATTTGAACATTTCAATCCACATCGGTTTTCTTCTTAAAGACCCATTTACAAACAATAGCTCTTACGCCAGGTGGTGGATCAACCAAGTCCCAGACTTGATTCTCATCCTTGGACATTAACTCGGATCTCATGGCCTCTAGCCATGCCTCGGAATCTGGGCTCACCATCGCTTTCGCATATGTGGTTAGATCGTCACTTTCTAGCAACAATACATCACCCACTCTGCTCAATCTTTCTGACTGTCGGTGTCAAAACCGGCAGATTTCGGGTAGGGGGTCCCGAACTGTGCGTCTAAGACTAATGGTAACAGGAGGCAGGGACATGATGTTTACCCAGGTTTGGGCCTTCTCGATGGAGGTAAAACCCTACTTCCTGCTTGATTGGTCTTGATGATATGAGTATTACAAGAGTTGATCTACCACGAGATCAGAGAGGCTAAACCCTAGAAGCTAGCCTATGGTATGATTGTTGTTGTGTCCTACGGACTAAACCCTCCGGTTTATATAGACACCGGAGGGGGCTAGGGTTACACATAGTCGGTTTACAGAGGAGGAGATCTACATCCGAATCGCCAAGCTTGCCTTCCACGCCAAGGAGAGTCCCATCCGGACACGGGACAAAGTCTTCTGTCTTGTATCTTTATAGTCCAACAGTCCGGCCAAAGTATATAGTATGGCTGTCTGGATATCCCCTTATTCAGGACTCCTTCAGTAGCCCCTGAACCAGGCTTCAATGACGATGAGGCCGGCGCGTAGATTGTCTTCAGCATTGCGAAGCGGGTTCCACTTCCGAATACTCCGAAATTAATTGCGAACACAAGGACCGTGTCCGGCTCTGTAAGATAAATTCCATATACTACCATAGAGAGAATAATAATCCATGAATGCAATCTGCTGACGATTCTTCAATAAGTGACATCACGCCATGGTCCCGTTTTTATTCGAACCGTTTTTATAACTTTCTACTGCACACACCACGAGACGGTTTCCTTGGCACGTCCCGTCAGGGCAGAGATCATGTCCCTCTTACTACGGGATTCTCATCAATACGGGTATGGGTAATCCAACCGTGCCTGTTGGCATGACCCCGTGTTTTTAGGCAAGTCCCGAATGACCATGTTCGGGGACGCTTGATATTCTTCCCCCCTTTATAAAGGAGCTGAGGCCTACCCCTCTATCTCCACGCTCGCACATCTCGCACCCTGAGTTCCAACACCCAAAGCTCGAGCCTAAGCACCCCGGGTCTTTGATTATGTCCGGATCTGACCATCAAGGCCGATGGATGGCTTCCTCTGTCACAGAGGAGGATATCGCAAAGCTCAGGGGGGCTGGGTATTTGACCGCTGATGTCAAGCACAAGCTTCCTGCTTCCAAACAGGTTATTCCCGCTCCCGAGACCAACAAGAGCGTCGTATTCATTTCCCACTTCCTCCGGGGATTTTGTCTTACTCTTGACCCTTTTGTGAGGGGGCTCATGTTCTACTACGGGCTAGATTTTCACGATCTAGATCTGGACTCCATCCTCCACATCTCGTCATTTATCATTGTGTGTGAAGCCTTCCTCTACATCACCCCCACTTCGGCTTATGGCTCAAGACTTTCAATGTGAAGCCGAAGATGATTGAGGGGCGGCACGCAGAGTGTGGAGGCGCCATAATAAGCAGGAACATCGATGCCCCGTGGCCCGAAGGCTCCTTCCCGGAGGTATTCGATTTATGGCAACGGAGGTGGTTCTATGTCACAGCTCCTCGAGGCTCAAAGTGGGTGGCCGCGCCTGCCTTCCGCTCGGGCCCTCCACCTCAGCTGGCATCATGGGCCAACATAGGACTAAACTAGGGGCCTGCAAACGATGTACCAATGCTGCAAAGCCGCATTCGGGAGCTCCTCGAGAGGGACATTAGTCTTGTCAAAATAATCCAGGTAATGCTAGTTCGGCGGATCCTGCCATGCAAACGTCGAGCTCTCCGGATGTGGGAATTCAATTCAGAAGGTCCGTGAACCATCCAGCATTTCTTTGGTATGACGCCCGAAGGGATGTATAAATTGTTCTTTGGACCTCGAATAGAGTGTCCGGACACCACCGAGGATGCGGGCCTGAGCTGCAATCGCCTCGATACCCCAAGTAAGTAACCCTATAACTGAACACCTTGCTTATATCTGTCATAGCATTGTTCTGAACACTGTCCGCAACCAGGATTGGCTTAGTAAGGCGGAGAGGACCAGGTGTTCGGCCCCGCTTCCCGAAGGCCCGCCTGGCCCAGCAATGGCCAGGATCCTTGAACGGACACTAAGTCAGGTGCCACCAGAGAAAGCCGAAGGGAAGAGTGGGAAGGCCCAGAGTGGGCCTCACACATTGCTGCTCTCCTGGAGGATCATCGTACACTAATGGGTACGGTGCTAGAGAAAATCTCCTCTGCCACAAGTGGTTTAAACGAAGCTTTCAAAAGCCTGCTCAAAGGCTTTGAGGTAAGCCGAAAAATACGCAGCTTTTAGTTGTACCGCATGCGATACATGCGCTCTGTATAGATAGTAGCCCCTGAGACTGTGGGTGCCAGTCGATGGCGGCAAATGGAGGATCAAATTCCCAGATAATAATCACACTTGTATATCTGTGCAGGTTACTAAGGGTTTGATTGTAGACCAAGCTGCTGAATGCGACGAATTGAGGCGGCAAATTGACGTGGTGGAAGCCGACGTCACGCTTGTTAACAAGCGATTCGAGGAGTCACAGAGTATGCTTTCCTATATCCACATCTATTTTGGGAAATTGCAAGAAGGTTGTAATATTAATGTGATGTGATGTAGTTGTAGGCGGAGCTACTGCCGTTGAGGCCCTGAGGGCGGAGCTTGCCCTTGCCAAGGAACAAGCCCGGGTTAGCAATGCGGATGCTCTAAAGGAAGCCGAGGAGTTGAAAGCCGAACAGGCCGCTCATCTCCGAAGCGAAGAAAAGATAGCCGAGATGGCTGTGGAGCTGAGGGACGCTGCCGGCTGGTATGAGCTTCTCGAGAAAGAGAATTAGGCGAAGGCGGCTGACCTGAAGAAGGCGCTGGACTCGGCTAAAGAGACGCATTCTCAGATTAGAGACGCGTGGGAGGAACTTCGATAAGCCGAGGAGTTCACGGCTGGAAATCCTTATTTGTTGCGGATGAAGTTTTTAGATCCAAAGTATGCTCCATTGGATAAGCTATGGAGTGCTGCAGATGAGTATGCAGGCTTGGCGAAGAGTGCGGCTGATGCAACCAAGTTGTTCAAGGACCATGAAGATAATAAAATAGAAAGACTATTCTGGTCGCAGTTTAATGTGCCAGCGCGCTCCTTGTCCTTGAGTGAGAAGATGGCCGCTATAGCCGAGCTTCATAGGCTGTCCGGCCTTGCAATGAGGTCTATGATAGACCATCTGTGGCCGAAGGGGCCGAAGCCGGATAGTTACTTTGGTCTGGTGCAGCAATTATTTGGCGCCAGAGCGCAGATCGATGCCGTGAAGAGATCGGTGTGCATAGAGGGTGCGCAGATGGCTCTTGCCCGTGTGAAAACATACTGGGCGGATATGGAGGCCACCAACATTGCAACCCAGGGTCCGGCAGGAAGCCAAGACCCAGCCGAGCACTATTTTGAGCAGGTCATAGAAGGTGCTCGTATAATAGAGGCGCAATGCTCAAAGAATGTCATGTTTGAGTGACGATACTATTAAATGTAAACAATTATGTGCTTGATTATTGCCTGAAAGTATTATAATGTCTCCTGTATGGTTGTTTATGTATGCATATAACGTGAAAGTTGGCAGTCGCTGGTTTCGGCCCCCACGCATATAATGCGGGGGTGTTCGAGAAATTATGCGTGAACACACTTGATCCAACGTCTTGGTCCATTAAGGAGGTGATCGCACGTCGAACCAGGCAACCAAACTATATAGCTGTAACACTTTACACTTAGCCATCGGAGTTTGAAAGGTGGGGCTACTATGTAGCCCCTGGTACTTTTGCGAGCGTCCGGATATGGTGCGCGTACTTGACCGGTAGACCGGTCCTTCGTTAATGCGGAGGAATCCTATAGATTCTGATTAGTCCTTGAGTGGTTGACCAGTCTCTCGCTGCATCATGACAGTCAGTTTTCGGCTTTCCCTACTGAGGTGCTCGTTCGGAATAACCAGGGCACAATCGCAGTAGTTCTCCCTTGGCCGCCTTAGCCGATAGAACGGAACATAAGGCAGCAAACCCAGGAGCCGGGCTAACCCAACATTTGACCAAAGACATGATTCGGAGCTGATGCATATAAGGCCAAACTCGTGACGCCGAACACTCCCGAAGGTATTCAGACTTTATAATATATATTGGGCTGAATGACGCCCTTGACCCTGTGGTTCCAGGTACGTGCATTGATCTATCGTGGCCAAAAGCCTAGAACGCCAGTATCCCTTATAGGTTTATGAAATACCCATGGGACGTCGAGCAACAAGAGACAATAAAAAAGGTTTACACAGGGGCTTAATCTAAAGAGAAACCTATGGGCGGGGCCCTGCTGCACGTCTGCGCCTGTGTCTCTGTTGTGCCGTATCCTGGAAGGGTGTCGCACTGGTAGTGTCTGTAGAAAAGAAAAAGGAAAACGTGCGAAAAGTTAATTATGTTCGAGAAGTATTCGAGATTCAGTCTGTTAATGAGGCAAGCCAAATTGTGGGCTTTTGTTACATGTTTGCAGCCCCTTGTATTATTTATGGGGACACATGTACAGCCCCTGGCTCAGGTTTATCCAAGCCATTTTGAAAAATGGTGTACTGGACTCATCTAACCGTGTCCGTGGTCTTGACGACCAATCATGTGTTATGGTGGGAGAGGCCGCCTAGAGTTCGGCAGAGGGAACTGCCGCATATTGCTCTGTGTTTCCGCTAACCGTGATGACGCCATGTGGACCGGGCATCTTGAGTTTAAGGCAGGCGTAGTTCGGTATTGCGTTAAAGCAAGCGAAGGCCGTTCTTCCAAGCAATGCATGATAATCGCTGCTGAAGGGGGCGATGTTGAAGAGTAGGTTCTCGCTTCTGAAGTTGTCGGGAGAACCGAATGCCACTTCTAATACGAGGGAGCCCCAGCAGTGGGCTACTATGCCTGGAATCACTCCATTGAAGGTGGCGTTATTTTGACTTATCCTGGATGGGTCTACCCCCATCTTGCGGATGGTGTCTTGATATATCAGATTAAGACTACTGCTGCCGTCCATTAGGACGCGAGTAAGATGGTATCCATCAATTATTGGGTCGAGCACCAAGGCAGCCGATCCTCCGTGTCGGATACTGGCCGGGTAGTCCCTATGATCAAAAGTGATCGAGCAATTTGCCCAGGGATTGGATTGGGGGGCTACGAACTCTGCGTGAGTTGCGTGTACCATGTTTACCGTTTTGACTTCCGGTGGGAATTGTTTCTGGCCCCTGGTATTCGGGTGGCGAGGCTCATCCTCATCTTCGCTTGGTGTTTCCCTTCCCTTGTGTTCGGCATTTAACTTGCCAGCCTGCTTGAAAACCCAACATTCTCTGTGGGTATGATTTGCAGGTTTGTCGGAAGTGCCATGGATTTGGCACAATCTGTCCAGGACTTTGTTCAGGCCGGATGGTTCCTCTTTACTGCCTTTAAATGGCTTCTTTCCTTGACCAGGCCGAGAGCCCCTAAATCCTGCGTTGACCAATGTGTTGTCCGGACTATCGTTATTCCGACGTTTGTGCTTAGTGTGCCCTGGCTTCCCGTTGCCATCTCGGATTTCGGATGTACCCGGGTCGCTGGTGCCTCTACGGGCCAACCAGCTGTCCTCGCCCGCACAAAATCGGGTCATGAGGCTTGTTAGGGCTGCCATCGTTCTCGGCTTTTCTTGGCCAAGGTGTCTGGCAAGCCACTCGTCTCGGATACTGTGTTTGAAGGCCGCTAAGGCTTTGGCATCCGGACAGTCGACAATTTGATTCTTCTTAGTGAGGAATCTGTTCCAAAGTTTGCGGGCAGACTCTCTGGGCTGCTGTATTATGTGACTTAAGTCGTCAGGATCTGGAGGCCGGACGTAGGTCCCTTGAAAGTTGGCCCTGAAAGCATCCTCAAGTTCCTCCCAACTTCCAATTGAGTTTTCGGGGAGGCTTTTCAGCCAATGACGAGCTAGTCCTTTCAACTTGAGGGGGAGGTATTTGATGGCGTGGAGGTCATCCCCATGAGCCATATGTATGTGAAGGATAAAATCCTCAATCCAGACCCCAAGGTCCGTCGTTCCGTCGTATGAATCTATATTCACAGGTTTGAATCCCTGTGGAAATTCATGATCCAGCACCTCGTCCGTGAAGCACAGGGGGTGTGCGGCCCCTCTGTATCTGGCCATGTTGTGGCATGCTGCCGGCTGCTGTTGCTCCGTGTGTTGATTCTGGACTAGTATTTGATCAATATGATCGTTGTGGTGGCCCTCATCCCGCATCGGAGCATGTACTCTGGACCCATAGATTGATCTGGCCGCATTGGCCTTTTTGTCGAGGAGCGCTCGTAAATCGTGTGCGGTATCGGTGGCTGCTCTATCGCGGCCATGAGGTGGTTGGTCCGGCTGAGTAGCCGTATTGTTTTTGGGTCGAACGGGTGCTGCGGCTTTGTCGTCAAATTCGGGTAGCAATTTGTGCTTTGGGTAGCTCTTTGTGTGGTGATTATCGCCAAGTTTCCCTTCGGTGTCCAGCACCTTATTCCATCTTCGGTTGAGCGTGTCCTGCGTGGCCTTAAACCTTTGCTTCTGCTTCTTTAGGCTCCGTGCTGTGGCCATGAGTTCTCTGCGGAGGTTATCTTGTTCCGCATCGTCAACCGGACTGTTCTCTTCTTTAGAGGTAGCAGGATGAGTTCGGCCTTCTAAATTTATCTAATTGGGCGTCTTCTCGGGGCTGTATTCGGCATGACCTGGTTTGTCCTGCTCCATCGCTGGGTCCCTATGGCCGTTGTTGCCTTTGGAATCAACTTGATTGTCATCCTGCTTTGGGTTGTTATTGCTACTTTTACTGTGACTGGACCTGAGGCGGCGCTTACGCCGCCGTTTTTGCTTTGGCCCGGGGGGTTTAACCTCCGTTTTGTCATTTTTGTCACCTTTGTCTTCTTTGGGGGTGTCTACCATGTAGACGGCATATGATGAAGTGGCTGTCCAGCGCCCTGTGGGCGGTGGTTCCTAATCATCCCCTACATCGACATCCATACCGTCGATGTTATTGGGGTTGGAGTAAAGCATGTCTGTTAGGTCATCGGCAGTGGCTATAAAGTGGGTGGTGGGTGGGTTACGATTTTCTTCGTCTTCCGTATCCCACTCGGGCCGGACATAGTTCGGCCAGGAGTCTTCTGATAGAGAGAGAGACCCTAATGAATTTAGCACGTCTCCGAAGGGTGAGTGCTAAAAGATATCTGCGGCGATGAATTCCATAACCGGGGCCCAACTAGATTCGATGGGATCAGATGCGCATGGTCCAGAACACACGACCGGAGACGAGTCCGGGGGTCCGAAGATACAGATATCTTTAGGAGAGGAGTCTGTGTTCGGCTCTAAAGCCGATGAGTGTGCGGTCTTCGGGGTGGGGTCCATCCACCCGTCCTCAGAAGGCACGGCCTGCTCTGGAGCAAAGTCCGGAGCTGTGGCAGGTGCGATGTCCCGAATACTATCCGACTGCAGATCTAGGTCATGCTCGTCGTGATTGTTCGGCGCTCCTGACACGGGTTCGAATCTGTCGAAGATCAAGTCTCCGCGGATGTTGGTAGTGTAGTTTAGGTTTACAAATCTGACCTGATGGCCAGGGGCGTAGCTATCGATCTACTCCAGATGGCCAAGCGAGTCGGCCCACAGTGCGAAGCCGCCGAACACGAAGATCTGTCCGGGGAGAAAAGTCCCACCCAGGGCAGCGTGGTTGAAGGTTGGAGAAGCCATCTAGCCTTGCAGCTACGACACAGAGGAACTCCCAATGAAAGCACCAATGTCGGTGTCCAAACCGGCGGATCTCAGGTAGGGGGTCCCGAACTGTGCGTCTAAGACTAATGGTAACAGGAGGCAGGGGACACGATGTTTACCCAAGTTTTGGCCCTCTCGATGGAGGTAAAACCCTACTTCCTGCTTGATTGATCTTGATGATATGAGTATTACAAGAGTTGATCTACCACGAGATCAGAGAGGCTAAACCCTAGAAGCTAGCCTATGGTATGATTGTTGTTGTGTCCTACGGACTAAACCCTCTGGTTTATATAGACATCGGAGGGGGCTAGGGTTACACAGAGTCGGTTTACAAAGGAGGAGATCTACATCCGAATCGCCAAGCTTGCCTTCCACGCCAAGGAGAGCCCCATCCGGACACGGGACGAAGTCTTCTGTCTTGTATCTTCATAGTCCAACAGTCCGGCCAAAGTATATAGTCCGGCTGTCCGAATACCACCTTATTCAGGACTCCTCACCGACCTCCGTGGTTCCGGTGCCGCTTCCACTATGGGTTCCCTGACTGTCTCCGGTATGATCTCATCACCAGCCGAGCAGTCCCCAAGTGGTCCTCGGATTTCTTCGATTCGGACCGTCCTCCCACTGGCCTCCCAACTGAGAAACTCTTTCTCAAGGAAAACCTTGTTCCAAGAAACAAACACTTTGTTCTCCTCCCGGTTGTAGAAGCTATATCCCAAGGTTTCCCTCGGATATCCCACGAATATGCATTTATCCGACTTGGGTGTAAGCTTGTCTGACATAAGTCGCTTGAAAAATGCTTCACAACCCCAAATCTTTAGAAAAGACAAAATGGGACTCTTCCCGGTCCACATCTCATGTGGTGTCTTGTCTACGGATTTTGATGGTACCCTGTTAATTGCGAAAGCTGCAGTTTCTAGTGCGTATCCCTAGATTAACAAGGGTAAATCCGATTTGCTCATCATAGACCGGACCATGTCCAACAAGGTCCTATTCCTCCGCTACGACACGCCATTTCTCTAGGGCGTACCCGGAGGTGTGAGCTGAGATACTATACCTTAGCTTTTCAGATGATCATCAAACTCCTAGATCATGTACTCACCTCCACAATCAGATCGTAGAAACTTTATTGTCTTGCCGAGCTGATTCTCAATCTCGTTCTGAAGCTCTTTGAACTTTTCAAAAGTTCCCGACTTATGTCTTATCAAATAGATATATCCATATCTACTCAAGTCGCCGGAAAAAGTCACGAAGTACTGATAGCCACCTCTGGCGGTTGTGCTCATTGGACCACACACATCACTGTGTATAAGCTCCAACTGCTCGGACACCCTATCGCAACTCTTTGCGAAAGGAGACTTAGTCATCTTGCCGAGCAAGCATGATTCACATGTCTCGAACGACCTGAAGTCGAACGAAGTTAGGAGCCCATCATCATGGAGCTTCTTCATGCGTTTCAGACTAATGTGTCCAAGCCGTCAATGCCAGAAGTATGTCAGATTTATCTCATTAGGCTTATGCCTCTTGACATTCACGTTATAGACCGGTTCCTGTTCTAGATTCAATATAAATACCACATCAACAATGGGTGCATAGCCATGGAACATACCATTCAAATAAAACGAACAACCATTGTCCTTTAAATTGAATTCATAACCCTGACTCATCAAACATGAGGCAGAAATAATGTTCCGACTAAGTGCAAGAATGTAATAACAATTATTCAGTTCCAAAATAAGTCCAAAAGGAAGCTGGAGTTGCATCGTGACGACCTCCAATGTAGCAACTCTTGCTTTGTTGCTGACCCTGATGTCAATCTCCCCTTGTGCCACACGCCTAGTTCTTACCAGCCCCTACATCGAGTTGCAAATATGAACAACTGTTCCAGTACCAAATACCCAAGAGCTACTAGGTATGTCAGCAAGGTAAATGTCTATAACATATGTAACAAGTGTACCTTTGGATGAAGCAGCATTTCCGGCCTTCTTGGCATGCTCAGCAAGCCACTTGCTATAGTTCTATTGGGGAACATTGCATGGGAAACAAAAAATTTCCTACGCTCACCAAGATCAGTCTAGGAGATGACCATCTACGAGAGGAGAGATTGGATCTACATACCCTTGTAGATCGCTAAGAGGAAGCATTAAGAAACTCGGTTGATGTAGTCGAACATCTTCGTGATCCAATCACGATCCGTCCCGCGAACGTCTTCGCGATCCAATCACGATCCTTCCCAAGAACTCCCGATCCGAGTGCCGAACAGACGACACCTCCGCATTCAACACATGTACGTATTGATGACGCCTTCACCTCCTCGATCCAGCAAGCGATGGTGAAGTAGTAACTCGAGTCCTCCTGTAGCATGACGGCATGATGGCGGTGGTGGTGGTGGAATCTCAGTAGAGCTTCGCTAAGCACTACGAAAAGGAAGAGGGATGCGAGGGAGAGGAGAGGTAGCACCGTGGCGTGGAGACGTGCTCAAGGGGGTGAGGCTACCCTCTCTCTACCTCTCTAATATAGGGGAAGGGAGGAGGGGGTGGCGACCCTAGGGTTTCCCCTAGGGAGGGGGGAGGGGGGCGGCCAGCCCTAGGGGGGCGGCGGCCAGGGCAGATGGGATCTCCCCTAGGGTGACTTGCCCCCCAAGCCGGGAGATGAGAACCCTAGGGGGTGCCCCCAACCCTCCTGGTTACCTGAGATGGGTTGAGGGGGCACTCAGCCCCTTAGTGGGCTGGTTTCCCCCTCCCCTTGGCCCATGGGGCCCCCAACTCTTGCCCCCCCTGAAACCCCTTTCGGTGACGCTGGTCATCACCCAGTACCCCTGGAACAATTCCGGATTCCAATACCCTTCGTCCCATATATCAATCTTCACCCCCGGACCATTCCGGAGTTCCTCATCATGTTCGGGATCTCATCCCGGACTCCGAACAATCTTCGGTAACCACCATAATGACTCAACTATACTTATATCGTCACCAAACGTTAAGTGTGTAGACCCTGCGGGTTCGAGAACTATGCAGACATGACCGAGACACCTCTACGATCAATAACCAATAGCTGGGCCTGGATGCCCATATTGGTTCCTACATATTCTACGAAGATCTTATCGGTCGAACCTCAATGTGAAGGATTCAGCTCATCCCGTACGTAGTTCCCTTTGTCTATTGGTATGTTACTTGCCCGAGATTTGATCGTCGGTATCTCCATACCTAGTTCAATCTCGTTACCGAAAACTCTCTTTACTTGTTACGTAATACAAGATCCCATGAGTAACTCATTGGTCACATTGTTTGCATGCTTATTATGATGTTGTATTACCAAGTGGGCCCTGAGATACCTCTCTGTCATACGGAGTGACAAATCCCAGTCTTGATCCATGCCAACTCAACAGACACCCTCGGAGATACCTGTAGAGTATCTTTATAGTCACCCAGTTATGTTGCGATATTTGGTACACACAAGGCACTCCTCAAGTGTTAGTGAGTTGCATGATCTCATGGTCATAGGAACATATACTTGACATGCAGAAAAACTATAGCAATAAACTTGATACGATCATATGCTACGTTCATAGTTTGGGTCTTGTCCATCACATCATTCTCCTAATGATGTGACATCGTTATCAAATGACAACTCATATCCATGGCTAGGAAACCATAGCCATCTTTGATCAACGAGCTAGTCCAGTAGAGGCTGACTAGGGACATCTTGTTGTCTATGTATCCGCACATGTTTTGAGTTTCCGATCAATACAATTCTAGCATGGATAATAAAAGATTATCATGAACAAGGAAATATGACAAAATCTAAATTATTATTGCCTCCAGGGCATATTTCCAACAGTCTCCCACTTGCACTGGAGTCAATAATCTAGTTCACATTGCCATGTGATTAACACTCATAGTTCACATCGCCGTGTGACTAACACCCGAAGTGTTTACTCAAGTCAATTATCTAGTTCACATCAGCATGTGATTAACACTCAATGAGTTCTAGGGTTTGATCATATTATGCTTGTGAGAGAGGTTTTAGTCAACAGGTCTACAACATTCAGATCCGCATGTACTTCGCAAATCTCTATGTCATATTGTAGATGGTGCTACCACGCTCCACTTGGAGCTATTCCAAATGGGTTATCCACTATACATATCCGGTTTGCTACTCAGAGTCATACAGATAGGTGTTAAAGCTTGCATCGACGTAACCCTTTATGCCAAACTCTTTATCACCTCCATAACCGAGAAACATTTCCTTATTCCTCTAAGGATAATTTTTGACCGCTATCCAGTGATCCACTCCTGGATCACTCTTGTACCCCCTTGTTAGACACGTGGCAACGCACACCTCAGGTGCGGTACACATCATGGCATACTGTATAGAGCCTATGGCTGAGGCATAGGGGATGACCTTCGTCCTTTCTCTTTCTTCTGTCATGGTCAAGCTTTGGGTCTTACTCAACTTCACACCTTACAACTCAGGCACGAACTCCTTCTTTGACTGATCCATTTTGAACTCCTTCAAAATCATATCAAGGTATGTGCTCCGTGAAAGCCTTATTAGGTGTCTTGACCTATCTCTATAGATCTTGTTGCCCAATATGTAAGCAGCTTTACCCAGGTCTTCCTTTGAAAAACTCCTTTCAAACAACCCTTTATGCTTTCCAAAAATTCTACATCATTCCCGATCAACAATATGTCATCCACATATACTTATCAGAAATGTTGTAGTGCTCCCACTCACTTTCTTGTAAATACAAGTTTCTTGCAAACTTTGTATAAACCCAAAGCTTTGATCACCTCATCAAAGTGTATATTCGAACTCCGAGATGCTTGCTCCATTCCATAAAAGGACAACTGGAGCTTGCATGCCTTTTAGCATCCTTAGGATTAACAAAACCTTCTGGTTCTATCACATACAACCTTACCTCACGGAAACCGTTAAGGAAACTTTGTTTTGACATCCATCTGCCAGAAATTAAAAACGCAACAACTACTAACATAATTCCAACAGACTTCAGCATCGCTATGAGTGAGAAAGTCTCATCATAGTCAACTCCTTGAACTTGTCAGAAACTTCTTTGCGACGAGTCGAGCTTCATAAATGGATACATTACCATTAGCGTCTATCTTCTTCTCAAAGATCCATTTATTCTCAATGGCTTGCCGATCATCGGGCAAGTCCACCAAAGTCCATACTTTGTTCTCATACATGGATCCTATCTCGGCTTTCATGGCTCCTAGACATTTGTTGGACTCCGGGCCCACCATCGCTTCTCCATAGCTCATAGGTTCATCGTTGTCCAACAACATGACCTCTAAGATAGGGTTACCATACCACTCAGAAGTTGTACGTACCCTTGATGATCTACGAGGTTCGACATCAACTTGATCCGAAGCTTCATGATCATCATCATTAGCTTCCTCTTCAACTAACATAGGTGCCATAGAAACATATTTTTGTGTTGCACTACTCTCTGGTTGAAGTAAAGGATCCGACTACCGCATGCGACTAGTGAGCTTTAGCATCACTGATATCCAACATACCTATCCGGTAAGCAACTCCTTGATAACTATATGACTCCTGTCGGTCAGGAAGGTATCTCATACCCCGGCTCCCAACATTCTTTGCCACAATGCCCAAAACCATTTTGATAGCCTTGTTAAGACAACCTGATGCAGTGCATATCCATGTCTGACACGAACCCTTCAGTTCAAGGACACCTAGTAGCACCCCAATTTTGTGAGCCCACCACTAGACGTACTTTACATGCAAAGGTGCAACATCGGGGATGGCAATTCGCTTGATATTAACTAGGGATATTTCTACCATTTTAACATGCATAGAAAAGAAGAAGCATAACAATCACAAATAAACATATATTGTGAAATAGTATGGCTCCTTCATGGAAGTTCTTACAGGTCGGCTCCAACTCCGATGACCATCTAGGAACTCCATCTTGTTTGTCACAGCGGGATGCCAAGCCACCAACCTGATCTCTATTATCCAACTACTACAACTAGTAATGAATTTTACATAGAGTCACAAGTCGACACGTAGGTCGTTATACATCATAATGACAACACTGTGGCTCCTGTCGGCTGACAAAAATGACGCACATGCATCACATACACATGAGCCATACTATTCACATCAAACCTGCAAAACAAATTTACGCATAGAATTGCATTCTACCGATCACATGCACTATGGTTCTGCACATTTTCGGAAATCACAGATCACATCTGGACTCCGATCATGCCGAATTTTCCGATCTCATCAATCATCGCGAACCCAATTCAGATTTATGTTTCACGACCTCATCGATTTCGATTGATAGAAAACATAGCCACATCGATCCCCATGTGCTGTTGATCTCATCAACCGTGCACACAGCCAATCTCATAAACGACGATAGATCTCAGCTGTCGCCTCCACATATCTAATACGCATATGATCTAAATCCAAATCCTATAGCAGAGGCTCTGATACCACTGTTGGGTTCTACGATATGGTGCGTCGACTGCAAATTAAAATTTTCCTACGCGTAGAACAACCAAGAACATGCTATGGGAGATGAATCACAGATCGTTACCACTAGATGTGTAGTGTCGCGCACCGGAAGAAGAGTTGGTGCAGCACGTCCGCGTGGATCATCTCCTCCTCGTCGGATCTCCCTCGAATAGCCGGTCGTCGGTTCCCACGTACAGGTTCGCGGGAGCGGCGCAAGTGCACCGCCTCTAACGGTCACGCGTGCAGGAGGAACACCGTGCAGCGGACTGCTAGGTTCGACCACATAGTCGGTGACGAGTGGAGGTAGCTATTGGCAACACATGCAAACCCTAGTGATAGCGCCAAAGCCATCAAATCGCATGAGTGTGCCACACATCCACTTTATATAGGTGCCCGTCGCGGGCTCAACACTTGGGCCTCACATGGACCCTAAAGCCCAAAATCTGTTCGGCCGGGATCCGAGTGCGAGTAGGATGATATCTAACTCGTAGAGTCCGATCCGGCCTCACAGGTTCCTTCCCTTAAGCGCGCGACCCCTTAGGTTCAAGTCGGCTTGGTCGCAGGTCGGATCACCTTCGACCTGCTCGGCTGGTAGCGGCCTCTAGCAAGGCGTGCCGACCACCAAGCAGGCAGTGAAGCCGGTTGGCGTACCTATACATCACACTTCCATCCCTTTTGCCACACGATATATGTTGTCGGCCTCAAGGTGAGTGAGGGAGCCTGGATTAGGGGGTGTCCGGATGGCCGGACTATGACCTTTGGCCGGACTCCCGGACTATGAAAATACAAGATTGGAGACTCCGTCCCGTGTCCGGATGGGACTTTCCTTGGCGTGGAAGGAAAGCTTGGCGATACGATATGAAGATCTCCTCTCATTGTAACCGACTCTGTGTAACCCTAGCCCTCTCCGGTGTCTATATAAACCGGAGAGTTTTAGTCCGTAGGACGAACAACAATCATACCATAGGCTAGCTTCTAGGGTTTAGACTCTATGATCTCGTGGTAGATCCACTCTTGTACTACCCATATCATCAATATTAATCAAGCAGGAGTAGGGTTTTACCTCCATCGAGAGGGCCCGAACCTGGGTAAAAACATCGTGTCCCTTGTCTCCTGTTACCATCCGCCTAGACGCACAGTTCGAGACCCCCTACCCGAGATCCGCCGGTTTTGACACCGACATTGGTGCTTTCATTGAGAGTTCCTCTGTGTCGTCACCTTTAGGCCTGATGGCTTCTTCGATCATGAATCACACGTGGTCCAGGGTGAGAATTTTCTCCCCGGACAGATCTTCGTATTCGGCGGCTTCGCACTGCGGTCCAACTCGCTTGGCCATATGGAGCAGATCGAAAGCTACGCCCCTGGCCATCAGGTCAGGTTTGGAAGCTTAAACTACACGGCCGATATCCGCGGGGACTTGATCTTCGACGAATTCGAGCCACGACCGAGCGTGCCGCACTGTCTCGATGGGCATGATCTAGCTCTGCCGTTGGACAGCGCCCAGAGCGCCGCTCAGGTGTCCCCTCCGACCATTAGCCCGGAGTCGACCACGCTAACCAGGGACGGATGGTTGGACGCCGCCCCAGGAGCCGCAATTTCTACGGCGATAGAGCCGAATACCAGCCTAGTCCTTTGCAAGGCCCGTGACTCCAAGGTGCCGGACTCCATTCCGGACTCCGAATCTTCCGCACCCCTTCCGATCGAACCCGATTGGGCTCCGATCATGGAGTTCACCGCCGCAGACGTTCGCTCGCCCTTTGGCGACATCCTGAATTCACTAAAGTCTCTCTCTTTGTCAGGAGAGCCCTGGCCGAACTATGGTCAGCATGGTTGGGATGCAGACGACGAAGAAATTCGAAACCCACCCACCACCCACTTGGTAGCCACTGTGGACGATCTAACCGACATGCTCGACTTCGACTCCGAAGACATCGACGGTATGGACGCCGATAGAGGAGATAAACAAGAACCAGCACCTATAGGGCACTGTAAAGCCACCTCATCACACGATATATACATGGTGGACACACCTAACAGAAATGACAACAAGGATCAAAAGGGCACAACCAGGGATCGCTCCCTCGAAAAGCAATCAAAGCGGCGGCGTAAGCGCAAGGCCAAGCCCCACCTCGACAAAGACCCATCCATAGAGCAGGGTGAATCAACGGAAGACGAACATGCCATCGAGCAACCGTCCAAACAGGGCGGACAATCCGAACAGCCCATCCCCGGGAAAGATAATAGTCCGGACGATCTCACGCCGGACAAATTGCTGGAGCATCAGAACCCCCACCAAAGGCTCATCGCCACCGCACATAGCCTGAAAAAGCAGAAGCGGAGGCTCAAAACAGCGGAAGATGCACTCAGAATCAGATGGGGCAAAGTACTCAATACCGCACACAAGTACGGCAATAGTCGTCACACAAAGTGCTATCCGAAGCAGAAACTACTACCGGAATTTGATGAAGAGGCCATAAAGCCCCCACAGTCAAAAATAAGGAAGCCACAAGGTCGGATAGACAACCCCACGATCGATCTCAAGCAACAGGGGGCGCCACACTCCATACGGCGCGCGATCTGTCCAAGAATTCGCATCAAAAAACTGGCCCAACCAAATCCATCTATGGGCCAAGAAAGCAAGCTCCAGTGAGCAATGCAATGCAAAAAATATCCGAACATCGCGGCACACCTAAATACAGGGGCGCCGCACATCCCCTATGTTTTATCGATGAGGTGCTGGATCATGAATTTCCAGCGGGATTCAAGCCCGTAAACATAGAAGCATACGAGGAACAATAGACCCTGGAGTCTAGATCGAGGACTACACCCTCCACATACACATGGCCAGAGGAGATGACCTCCACGCCATAAAATACTTACCACTTAAGCTCAAAGGGCCAACCCGGCATTGGCTTAAAAGCCTTCCCGAAAACACCATGGGAAGTTGGGAAGCGCTCGAGGACGCTTTTCGGGCAAATTTTCAAGGGACCTATGTCCGACCTATGGATGCAGATGATCTGAGTCATATAACTCAGCATCCTGGAGAGTCTGCTCAGAAACTCTGGAACAGATTCCTCACTAAAAAGAATCAGATAGTCGACAGTCCGGACTCCGAGGCCCTTGCAGCTTTCAAATATAGCTTCCGAGACGAATGGCTCGCCAGACACCTCGGCCAAGAAAAGCCAAGAACAATGGCCGCATTAACAAGCCCCATGACCCGCTTCTGTGCAGGAGAGGATAGCTGGTTGGCAAGAAGCAGCACCAGCGACCCGAATACATCCGAACCCAGAGATGGAAACGGGAAACTGCGCCGTAACAAAGAACCGCGCTGGATCAAGGACAACAACCTGATGAGCACGGCAGTAAACGCCGGATTCAAAAGCTCTCGGCAAAATCAGAAAAAGCCTCCCCCAAAGATGACAGGGATGAGCTATCCAACCTCAACAAAATCTTGGACAAAATATGTCAAATCCACAATACTCCGGGGAGGCCTGCCAACCATACCCACAAAGATTGTTGGGTCTTCAAATAGTCCGGCAAACTCAACACCGAACACAAGGGGCTCGACACACCATGCGAGGATGACGACGCACCCCACAAGCAGAACACCGGAGAACACTGGTTGGCAAGAAGAAGCACCATCGACCCGAATACATCCGAACCCAGAGATGGAAACGGGAAACTGCGCTGTAACAAAGAACCGCGCTGGATCAAGGACAACAACCTGATGAGCACGGCAGTAAACGCCGGATTCAAAAGCTCTCGGCAAAATCAGAAAAAGCCTCCCCCAAAGATGACAGGGATGAGCTATCCAACCTCAACAAAATCTTGGACAAAATATGTCAAATCCACAATACTCCGGGGAGGCCTGCCAACCATACCCACAAAGATTGTTGGGTCTTCAAATAGTCCGGCAAACTCAACACCGAACACAAGGGGCTCGACACACCATGCGAGGATGACGACGCACCCCACAAGCCGAACACCGGAGAACAAAAGAAGTTCCCACAAGAAGTCAAGACAGTAAATTCACTTCAGATGAAAAAAAGGGAAAACAGAACAGCGCTTACAAAGACACGCATCGTACGGCCAGCCCCAGAGGAGCACCGCCACTGGTTGTTACAACCAATCACCTTCGATCATCAGGATTACTCCAAAGGAGCCCGGAACGCAGGCTGGACTGCCTTGGTCGTGAATCCGATCATTAAGGGACTCCAATTTACAAAAGTCCTTATGGACGGCGGTAGTGACTTGAACCTGCTATATCAGGACACAATCCGCAAACTAGGGGTAAACCCAGCTACAATCCGTCATAGCAACAGTTCCTTCCAAGGAGTCATGCCGGGTCCAGATACCCAAAGTATGGGTTCCCTTTCGTTAGAAGTCATGTTCGGCTCACGAGGCATCATTTCATTACACGGGAATATAAATTGACCCCCAAAGTACGGGCAAAGGTGCGGCCGCCTAGACAGCCGCCCACTAATCCAGCCCTACTATCCCGGACACGGCTCGATGAGTCCGGCGTAAGTGTACATATGCTTAATAGCCACATAACTCCGTACAAGGGGCTCCGCGTGTTCACGCCCGGAGACAATACGGCTCAATTCTTGCTCCAACTATATTTTGTTTATTTTGAATATAGATTTCTCGCACGCTTATTTTTACTAAGTTCCTATCTTTCGCAGACGAACATCGTGCTACGCCCGTCCAGGATACGGCACAACGGAGACACAGGCGCAGACGTGTAGCAGAGACCCGTTTCAAGGATTCTTTTCAGATTAAGACCCTGCGTAAACCTTTTTTACTGTCTCTTGTTGACAACATCCCCCGGTTTTCGCTATAACCGAGGAGGAGGCTGGCGTCTTGGCATGTGGCCACGCCAGAATTTTTGCGCGTACCTGGACACCAGGGGCTTTTTTACCAAGGGCTCTATTTCGGCCCGTCCTCATAAAGACCGAATACCTTAGGGAGTGTTCGGCGTCGCGAGTTTGGCCCTATATGCTTCAGCTCCAAATCATGTCTTTGGTCAAATGTTGGGTTTGCCCAGCTCCTGTGTTTTGCTGCCTTATGTTCCGTTATATCGGCTAACGCGGCACCAGGAGAACTACTGTGATTGTGCCCCGGTTCGGCCAGGTGAGCACCTCAGTAGAGAAAGCCAAAAACTGACTGTCATGATATAGCAAGAGACTGGTGAACCACTCGATGACTTTCGGAATCTTTAGGATTCCTCCGCATTAACGAAGGGCCGCTTCCCGGTCAGGCACACTCGTGCCCCAAATCCGGGTGAGCGCGGTGCCCCTAGGGGCTATTCAGTAGCCCCACTGTCAAACTCCTATGGCTAAGTGAAAGTGATAAAGCATTATAGTCCGGTTCCCTAGTTCGCCGCGCCACCACCTCCTTTATAGGACCAAGACATTGGATTAAGAGTGAAAAGGCGCCTTTTTGCAAACACCCCCGCATTTTATGCGTGGGGGCTGAAGCCAACGACTGCCATCTTTCAGGTTATATACAAATATATACATTAAACGACCGCACAGGAGGCATCATAATTCTTGCAAGCACAAGTATAAAAAGCTTTTATATTCCATCAAATATTCGTTTTACAAATAGCACACGCTATTCGAACACAACATCCTTCAAGCACTGCGACTCTATTAAACGAGCGCCATGAAGAACTTCCTCAAAGTAGTGCTTGGCAGGTACTCGGCTTTCGTCCGAATCCCGGGATGCAACAACACTGGCCTTCATATCCGCCCAGTATGTTTTGACACGGGCAAGAGCCATCTGTGCGCCCTTTATGCACGCCGACCTCTTCATTGCATCAGCATGCGGCACCGAACCAAGGAACTGTTGCACCAAGCCAAAATAACTCTTCGGCTCCGGCTTCTCCGGCCACAGACGACTCGCAACATACCTCATGGAGAGTCCGGATAACCTGTTCAGCTCCGCCCAGGCAGCCAAACGGTCGGATACCGAAAGTGGGCATTCTGGATTGTGGAACTACGACCAAAAAAGCTCTTCCAATCCATGGTCACCTCGGCCGCGGAAGTGTTCGGTCGCGTCCGCCGCACTAGCTGCCACATCCAGATAAGTGTTTTCCGCACTCCACTGCCGGTCTAACGGAGCATACTTGGGGTCTCCGAACTTCATCCGCAGCATATAGGGCTTTCCAGACGTGATATCTCCGGCCTGACGAAGCTCCTCCTTCATAGCTCTCATTGCAGAGCGACTATCCTTGGCTTCGGCAGCGATCTTTTCAAGATCCTTCTGAGCCGTCCTATCTTCTTGTTCAAGAAATTTACAGCGGTCGGTAGCATCCTTCAACTTTATGATCATTTTAGCTATCACCTTTTTGCTCTGGCAGTGATCAGACTGTTCGGCTTTTAGCTCTTCAACCGCTTTAACGGCAGCCGGATCATTTCTCCTTGCTTGCTCCTTGGCTCGGGCAAGTTCCACCCGAAGGTTCTCCACGGCAGCAGCACCATCTACATTAGGCACATATATATAAGGCCCGAGCATCGAGCTCCTATTACCAAGTGTCTTTGTAACATACCTTGTGCCTCGTCTAGCTGCTTATTTACAAGCGCGATGTCGGCATCTCCTATGTCAAGTTGCCGCTTTAGCTTGGCAGATTCATCAGTCCGGCTAGCCACCGAACGCCTCGCCACCTTCATGGAAAAGGCGACATATTATACCTGGGGTTATGATCCTCTACGCGCCGTCACCCTTGACGACACACAGAGTCTTAGGGGCTACTATTTACACAGGGTGCATTTAATATGCGGCTCTACCAAAAGGTACAACTTTTTTGCGTACCTCAAAGCCTGTTAGTAAACTCCTGGCAGCCTCGTACAATTCGCTTTCCGCGGGTGAAATCCTTCCAATCACCGTATTCATTAACATACGGTGTTCTTCTGAGATGGACGCCCTCTCAAGCAGATCCTCCAGCCCCTCCGACTGTGCACCAGAGGGTGCCAGACTAGCCTGACGACCTTTTCCAGGATTCGGACTTGCGAAGACCCTCCGAGACGACACCTCAGGGTCGCCTGCCTCGTGAGACGGCGCAACAAGAGGAGGCGTTTCGCTCTCTATCATCTCCGAACGAAGATCCCCTGAAGATGAGCTCTGCTGAGAAGGGTTGAGATCCGAACTGCAAGGTAATGTTTCGGTTATCTTCCTCAGAAATAAAATAGGAGTGTCATTCATTATGGAACCCCTCCCTTCACTTACGTCTCGGGGGAGAGCGGGTCCCCCTTAGGGGGCCATTCGGCCGGGGCGTTCTCCGGTGCCGAACCCTCTGGCTAAGATTTCTTCCCCCGTTTTGAGGCCATCACCTCTGGGTCTTCAGAGGCAGTCCTTTTCTTTCCCTGGTCGGGGGAATTTTTGATTCTTCCCTTCCTAACAGCCTCCTTCGTGGAGGCAGTAGCCCCTTGGTTCCCCCCTTCGCCTTCCGCCAAAAGCGTGACCTCCAGCATCCTGGTTAGTATGGGGTTTGGCGCGGTCTCGGGCAGGGGGGCTGGACACCTTATAAGCTTTGCCTTCACTATCCACTCCTGTTCAAAGGACAACTCTGTTAAGGGTAATTTTGTGATGAAAATAAGGATGGTGTGTCCAAATACGGGGCTACTTACCTTAGCATCCGGGCGATTGCAGCTCAGGCCTACGTCCTCGGACAAATCCGGACACCTTGCATGTGATCCGAAGAACAATTTGTACATCTCCACGGGTATCCCACCCATGAAATGTTGGAGGACTCACGGTCCCTCCGGATTAAATTCCCACAGGCGGAGAGGTCGACGTTTGCAGGGCAGTGTGCGGTGAATCAGCATGACTTGCGCCACTACGGTCATATTGATATCTCTTTCTAGAAGATCTCGAATGCGGTCCTGCAGCAAGGGCACGTCTTTGGGCGGCCCCCAGATAAGTCCTTCATTAACCCATGATGCTAGCCGTGGTGGGGGACCCGAGCGAAAAGTAGGTGGCGCCACCCATGTGGTGCCCCTGGGGGCTGTGATGTAAAACTAGTCCCGTTGCCATAAGCCAAACTCCTCTTGAAAAGAGCCCTCGGGGCATGGAGGATCGGCCATCTTGCTTATTATAGCTCCTCCGCACTCAGCGTGCTACCCCTCGATCATCTTTGGTTCCACCTTGAAGGTTTTTATCCACAATCCGAAGTGAGGAGTGATATGGAGGAAGGCCTCACACACGACAATGAATGATGAGATTTGGAGGATGGACTCCGGAGCTAAGTCGTGAAACTCCAGCCCGTAATAAAACATAAGCCCCCTCACGAAGGGATCAATCGGGAAGCCTAGCCCCCGAAGGAAGTAAGATACGAACACCATGCTCTCACTGGGCTGGGGAGTGGGAATGGCCTGCCCTTGAGCAGGCAGCCTATGCGAGATTTCGCCGGTTAGATACCTGGCATCTCTCAGCTTTCGCACATCTTCTTCTGTAACGGAGGAAGGTATCCACTGGCCTTGAAGGTCGGAGCTGGACATCGTTGAAGGTCCGAAGCACCTAAAACTAGAGCTTTGGGTGTTGGAACTCGAAGCAAGGGGCAGATTCGATTGGATTGAGAAGGAGGGAGTCGAGCCCTGATCTCTTTATAAAGGAGTTGAATACCAAGAGCCCTCCCCGAAACCGTTTGAGACTCGCTTTCAATTAGGGAGTCATACCAAAGGCACGGTTGGGTTACCCACGCCCGTATTGATGAGAATCCCGGAATAAGGGGACACGATCTCTGCTTTGACAAGACGTGGCAAGGAAACCGCCTCGCTAAACGCGTTGAGGTGGAACGGTAAAACGATTCGAATAAAGGTCTGGCCGTGATGTCACGCTACTGAATACGTCAGCGGATTAGATCTGTGCAGATATTATTCTCTCTACGGTGGCATGTGGAACTTATTTTGCAGAGCTGGACACTATCCTGGTGGTCAACATCATCTATGAAGTATTCGGAGGAAGAACCCGCCTTGCAATGCCGAAGACAATTTGCGCGCCGGACTCATCATCATTGAAGCCTGGTTCAGGGGCTACTAAGGGAGTCCTGGATTAGGGGGTGTCCGGATGGCCGGACTATGACCTTTGGCCGGACTCCCGGACTATGAAGATACAAGATTGAAGACTCCGTCCCGTGTCCGGATGGGACTTTCCTTGGCGTGGAAGGCAAGCTTGGCGATACAATATGAAGATCTCCTCCCATTGTAACCAACTCTATGTAACCCTAGCCCTCTCCGGTGCCTACATAAACCAGAGATTTTTAGTCCGTAGGACGAACAACAATCATACCATAGGCTAGCTTCTAGGGTTTAGCCTCTCTGATCTCGTGGTAGATCCACTCCTGTACTACCCATATCATCAATATTAATCAAGCAGGAGTAGGGTTTTACCTCCATCGAGAGGGCCCGAACCTGGGTAAAAACATTGTGTCCCTTGTCTCCTGTTACCATCCGCCTAGACGCACAGTTTGGGACCCCCTACCCGAGATCCGTCGGTTTTGACACCGACAGTGAGTCTATCATCCTTGTGCTAGCCCGACATCTTTCTCGTTCCAGTGATGCCCACCACAAACCGGATTATCTCATAATCCTTGTCGCATGGACATGGTTATCCTGGTCGGATCAAACGAGGGGCCCAGAGTACATCTCTCCTAATCGGAGGGGCAAATCCCATCTTGCTCGACCATGTCTCGCAACATGGGTCTGGACAAGCCTCAAACCTACCTTTTAACTACCCAGTCACGGAATAGCGTTTGGTCAACCCAAAGCAGGTCTGTCACCATCCCGAGTACATGCGCCAGCTCAGCTCTTAGGACATAGAACGTATGTTGACTAGAGACTCACATATGACATATCCATGTGTCTCATAGTTGGGTCTGTCCGACTCGGACCTTATCTCGACTCAGATCCGACTATGTCGAATCTGGCCAGATCCTTCCAGGTCCATATTAGCCGGTTAGCAACCATTCCTCCATGGCTAGTGAGACCAAGCCATCGACCGTGTCATATGCTAGTCTAGTTGGCTGCGCGTCCGCACAACCCTTTTGACTAGGGACCTTTTAGGACAGTAATCATACAATGCATAGTCCCACAAACAAGTCACATACTTGCTGATATACATCATTGGTAATGTCCGAGGACTATATTTATTCATAAACACATAGGAAATATCATCATACATGATTGCCACTAGGGCAAATCTCCAACAAGCATTAAGTATCAAGTCCTCTTTACTACCATACGCAACAACCCACTTACTCGGATGTGTGCTTCTGTCACTCGCGCCACCCACCATAAGCAAATCATGAACAGATTGCAACACCCTGTAGCAGGGATCCCTCATGCTTGCGCGACACGGGGAGCACCATAGGACATTACCATTAATAAAACATACAACTCAAACCAATCATGATCATCAATCAACCCATAGGACAAAACATATCTACTCAAACATCATAGGATAGACACACATCATTTGATAATGATATATAGCGTTGAGCACCGTGTTTAAGTAGAGATTACCGCGGGGAGAAGTGGTATTACACCGCTGCATAGAGGGGGGTAGAGTTGGTGATGACAGCGGCGAAGTTGTTGCTGTAGATCGCTGTCACAATGATGGCCCCGACGGCATTCCGGTGCCTCCGGGAGAGAGTGGGAGAGAGCCCCCCGCCTTCTTCTTCCTCTTCCTTGACCTCCCCCCTAGATGGGAGGAGGGTTTCCCCTCTGGTCCATGGCCTCCATGGCGGCGGAGGGGCGGGAGCCCCTCCGATATTGGATCTATCTCTCTGTTTCTCTTCTGTTTTGCGACCCTGTTTTCTAGCCTTTCACCGTTTGTTAAATTCTCGGAGATCCGTAAATCAGATTGGGCTGAAATTTTAACACATTTTTATTTTGGATATTATATTTCTTGCGGCGAAAGAAGGGCACCAACCGCCTTATAGGGGCCCCACAAGCCTGCTGGCCGCGCCCAGGGTTGGGGGCATGCCCCTCGAGCTTGTGGGCCCCTCAGGCATCGTCTCATGTTGATTCTTTTTTCCTCAAATCACATATTTTCCAAAATAAATCTCCTTAAGTTTTTATTGCGTCTAGATGTTTTTTGGTATAGATATTCTCCAAAACAAAAAACATGCAACAAATAGGAACTGTCACTTGGCACTGGATCAATATGTTAGTTCCAAAATGATATAAAATGTTGCTGAAAGTTTTAGAATATTGGCATGAAACAATCAAAAATTATAGATACAACAGATACGTATCAAGTACTTCTAGCCTGACAACTTTATCGAAGCGGCACCACCCACGACCAGGCGGGGAGTTACTGCTCACTCGAATCGTGGCCCATGGCAATCCTCGTATTGGTACGTCCCATCTAAATGGAGTTTGTGGCCGTTTTTTAAGGGATATCATCAAGATTTTGTTCCCCCCCACACGCACAATGACATCTTTTACGGGTAGTGGTGATTTCAACGGCGCGGCTGGAGGGTCTCTGGCCTTTCATTAGCCTTTATAAGAGCAAAAGGGCAGTGATGGGAAAAGCACGCCCTCCTTCCTCCCACGCTATTGCGTTTCGAGCTCCAGCGCCAAGATCCAATCTAAAACTCTCCTTGCTTCACAACGCCTCCCCACCTTCTTCCCAGTAATGGTCGACACCACCCTAAGGGGGCATTGGGCGGGCTCCTCCATCATGGAGGGCACTATCCTGGAGCTGAGGAGTGCGGGGTACATCCCCATAAAGGTCAACACCCACGCACCAGAACCAGACCAGCAAGTACTGTGGCAACCCGATCCGCATCGAGCAGGGGGCCTTCGCACGTCAGCCAAGGATAACACCTGATGCATGACAGGTACATGATACAACATTCCAGGTACAATAATATTCATCAAATACATGTATCTAGGATTTCATCATTGATGAATACAATCATCTGGCATAGCTCTAAGGCTATCTAAATGATGACGGAAGTCTTGGTTTCGCAGCATTCGACTCTGGCCGGGCTCCACAACTCACAGGGCTGGCAAGGTTACAGCCTAGCGTGACGGATCTCCTCCTGCAATCTAGACACGTGCAAGGCCAGGTGAGTACTTTGAATGTACTCGCAAGACAACCAAATACATAGCATCCAAACAAGCAGGTGACAAAGCAAGTACCAAGCGTATGCAAGAATCTACCTCGTAACAGAAACTAGGCATGGCATGATATTAACAAGAGACATAGATCAAACTAAGGATCTAAGCATGGACAACATCAAAGCATCTACAAGCATGTCAAAACATATTTCTAACTTGACAAAGGCATAACATGGCATAACATCTCAAACATGGCATGGCATGGCATAGATGTGTCTTCAAGACATGGATTCATGCACGAATTATGCTGAAAATAAACTACCAGTTACCTCCCATGAAGACATATTGTATTAAATTTATGCAACAATCTCTTACTTTGCCATGAATCCTCTGAGCAAATTCATGACTCACCGAGATCTCATATCATGATCATATCCAAAAGAACTCAACTCATGACTCACTGAGATCTCATCTCGTGATCATATTAGAACATCACCGTGATTTCTCATGACTATCTCATAGTCCAAGTCACCACATTCTTTATAGCAAATTATTTATCACATTAAGTATTTCAGGTTTATCCTCCATTTTGACCAAGACCCAATAGTGTGACCTACTATGAACTGTGCCCATGACCCATGATGCGACTATCGATAGATTAAACACACATTCTGCAAAGGTTAGCACACTGTACCACACCATAGAACCCATGGCCTCGTGCTCCCATTCAGGTGGACCGACGTCATTCCGACTAAACCGATCCATTGCCCATCACGCTCTCCCGGCCACTCCGACCAACTTCCCTTTGGGCTAAGTCCTGGGTGGCCCCGATGTCAACCCATGACATCCAACGGCCACTGTCGTGGCAAAACATAAATGGTCCCAAATGGAGACATGAGCTCAAAACCAAAAAGGGCACACAAGGCCTATGTCCGCCTACCTGATTAGGGTAGCACGCGCCCATAACCTTTCCTCTTTGGAGGCACCGGCGAGAGGCATGTCAATAGATCGCATTCAGGCCCTCCCATAAAGGCAAGTGTGGATGCAATGGAGAAGCTCGATTTGGTGGCACTATGACTCGGTCCCATCGATGACGGAGGAGGTTTGTTATTATTACGTCATATTATTATATTCTCCATCATCATGAGCATATTTAAGAGGAATGCAACAGTGAGCATGCAACATACAAATGCATCAACAAAATACCAAGCTTCTCAAGTGAACAGTTATAGCATATGGGACAAGGCAAAACAAAGAACTAGCATATGTAACAGAATCATCATAACATCGATACTACGAGCATGAAACTAAAACACAACAGAGGCATGATATTCTAAGTAACTATATCCTAGCTAGCATGGCAAAATATATCATGAAGGGCAGGCATGACATGGCAAGCAATAGAACATATACCACAACTAAAATAACTGCAGATGAAACAGATATGAAACGACTGCAATTACACACACACAAGGTGCAAGCAAAGTCAACATGCAAGTTCGGGGCTCGTGATAAGAGGTTGGCTTGCCTGGGGTCGAGGTATACTCTGGCAAGGGATACGATCACCTCGCGGAAGAATTTGCCGGAGAAGGGTTCCTTCCCAAGGGGGCTGGATATAGGGAAGGGGCAAAATGGGCATTTCAGAATGTTCAAACATCAAGAAAATAGTCCCATTAGAAAGAGCTCGATGAACAGAGAACGTGAGCGCTGGAATCACCTCAATCGGAGTTACCGTTGAAAAGTTGTGGCCGTTCGCTCGTTAGGCAGAAATCGAATAAAAACCTGTCCGTTTCTGCTGCTAATGGGTGAATGTTCACAAATTAGCCGCTTCAGCCGCTGGGGCTGAAAAAGGAAAGCGTAAAACTCAGAATACATTTTTGGTGAGTAGAAAGCATATTTCAGACAATACGTTTTCAGTTACCAGAAAGCGTAAAGTGCCAGGGGCGTCTCCACTTATCTGAGGTGGCACCTCCTAGTCGCTGACAGGTGGGGTCGCGCAGGGTGGGGCCTGCCTGGCCGGTCCTTCGTGAACCTCACGCTCGGGCACGCTCCTGGCCGATGGAGGAGGCCACCTTGACGGCGGCTGCCGGCGATTTCGGCCACCAAACGCGGCGTCCGACCTACCAATCTACTCGGGAAGGCAAGCCACACCGATGGGGGGGGGGTGGCCACGGCTGCCGAGACGCTTTGAAGTGGACGCCATTGAGCTCGCGGAGAAAGGGGCTTCGGCCATCGGGGAACGTGGTTCTATGGGGATGGAGAGGAGGGGTCGAGGCCATGAGAAGGTCGGTCGGGCTCTAGGGTAAGGCTAAGGTGGAGGCGGAACGACAAGGAGTTCTCAGGATCGCCGGAATCAGGAGGGACCCGAGGGGGCGACCACGACGGTGGTGGTGGTCGGGGAGTGTCTACGGGGAGGAATGGGCGGCACGATGAGGCATGTGAAGAGGAGGAGGAGCTCTTGGTGAGCTCGAGAGGCTCGCGGGCGGGCTATTTATAGCCAGGACAAGGGCACCCGACCGAGCTCCGCCGTGGCTCTGGCGGCCATAGAGGTCACATGGAGGAGCGGGAAGGTGACGAGGGGGAAGGGGACGAGTTGCAGAGGCTCACGAAGACGGGCAGCGTCCAGGGTCACGAGGAGGAAGAGGACAGAGGGGGAAGATGATGGTGCACACGAGCACACACAATGCGGCCATGGTGGCGGCTCGTCGGGGAAGAAATCGAAGAGGGAGAGGGGTCCAGGGAGAAGAGGACGCCGAGGGGGTGCTATTGGACATGCTGGGGTGAGCCAATACCAACCGGAGCAGTCCTGCCGACGCCAAAAGTGGTCAGACCACCGATTTGGCCAGCACCACTCGTGATCACCACCGACAAGGCATGCTCTGGACTCCTTTAAGATGCCAGCTCATGTCTTGCGTGAAGTCCTTCCAAGATACATTAAAACTGTGGTGCTGAATCGAGGAGAGGCACAGAGAGCAGAGAGAAACAAGATTCACAAGTTTGTTGTAGCAAACTTGACCGCACTCTTGTGATCAACCTAGTGAGGTTAAGAGAGAAGCTTGATGTCAGGGAGGTTTAGGGTAGTAAGGACTACAGTCCTGCTAATTTTGAGCTGGTTTGGACAAGTATTTAACATAGTTGCTGTGCAACTGCCAAATCTTGTCCAGAAACCAAATGATGAAGTAGCACTCACTGGGAGTGTTGGGTTAGGCTAAAACCTGGCAAGGCTTGATGATTTAATGATGCTGTAAAAATTTCATACCAAATGGACTTGACAAAATGGTACTTTCTTCACAGCTATCCTCTCTGCCAAGAAATTTGAGAAATTTATAGAGAAATATTGGCTAGATTAAGTGAGCCAAAATCTTGTGGAGATAGGTTATATGGATAGGAGAAAGCTTAGGAAAATTTTCAGCCATAATGGAGCAAGATAAAATATACTTGCTTCACAAACTAAAAATTTGGACAGAAACAAAGAATTGACCCTGGGCTCACATAAGTCAATGGAATGAGATGAACCTTGGAAGAGGGTGATGATATGATCATTAGAGACTGCTGCAAAAGTTTCAGCTCATTTTGATAATCTATGAGGGTACTTCCTTCACAGATAAGCAAATCTGAACATAAACTTGAGAAAATTGCAGGGGAAGATTGGATGAAGAGATTGAGCTGATTTTTGGTATCAAAGGGTGATTTATCAATGTTAATCACCCTGCAAAATTTCAGCTCAAGTGGATCAAGGATTCAAGCACTTTCTTTGCAAAACTTTCAGACAGGGCAAAAACTTGCATGGGATCATTTGCTTAAATTATGACCTTTGAAGCATGGGTTTGGATGGAAATGGTGTAGATACAACAAGTATAAGCTCCACCAAATTATTTGGGAATTTTCCTTGCTATAAAAATGGCAGCTCTTTTGAAAAATGGCAGAAAGGGAATATTGGCTTAAAATAGGAAAAGGCAACTTTCCTTATTTAAATATGGCCAATATTTTTGGCAGAGCTTGGATTAGGCATAAATATCATATCCACAAATTTTCATGAATTTTGGAGACGTCTAGCTATGCCTTTGGATTTTATTCCTCGGAAATGGCAAAAGAAGGAATAAATCCCAAATGGATAATATTGCATAAGACTTAGCAATATTTTTGCATATCCAAGGAGTATAGGAGTAGGAGGATCTCTGGGAACAATAGGGAAGATCAACAGATCAAGGGAAATGATGGCCCCTTTGTAATCACAAAGGACATATCCAAATTCCAAATTTGGAATTTGAATTAGGAGAGAGTCTGAGGTGATGCAAATGAGGTCTTGCCCACTAACAAAAGCATGGGAAAGGTTTTGAAAAGGTTGAAAATGGCAAGGATTCTCAGAGTCATCTAGCAAACTCAGGAGAAAGATTTGAAAAATGATTGCCAGGAAGGAATTACAACACAAAAATTGATAACCTAATTTTTGGGGCTATTACAAGTACCCACTCCCCGTCCTGGGGAGAGGGTTCTCTTTATCCCCCACCTCGTCAGAGGTCTAGGGTTCCCGCTGCACCCATTTGTGCATGGGATCATGTTCTTATATGGGCTAGATTTCCATCATCTAGCCCCAAATTCTATCCTTCACCTCGCGTCCTTTATCACGGTGTACGAGGCATTCCTCCGCATCCAGCCAGATTTCGGCTTGTGGCTGAGGATTTTTGGCATCAAGCTGAAGTCCAGTGGATCCAAGCTCACGGAGTGCAAACACGCAATGATAAGCAAGTACCATAAAGCCGACTGGTTCAAGGGCACCTTCATGGAAACAATCAAGGAGTGGCAGCGCGAGTGGTTTGACATCACCGAGCCACTCGCCACTGGCCAGGCTGACGTCCTGGCGTTCTCGAGCAGGCCTCCATAGAAGCTAGTGTCTTGGAAGAAGAAGGGCATGGAATGGGGGAATCCCGTGGATGTTAAGGCGTCGCTCCAAAAGATCATGTTCTGGACAAGCAACAAAAACCTCCAATTGGTTGATGTGGTGAACGTCATGCTCCACCGAAGCATCCTGCCGCTCCAAGCTCGGGCTGCCCAAATGTGGGCATACAAGAACGAGGGTGTGGTGTCCATTCACCACTTTTTTCACCCCACCTTCACTGAGATGTGGACACAATTGTTCAAGCAATCCCAGAATGACTTCCCTGCTGAGGGCAGTGACCTCGGCTTCGAGGCCGGCCACGATGCTCCTGAGGTAAGTTAATTATACGGCTTTATCTTCTGTATTCCTTTGATCTAGCAAAGACTTTGGGTAATCAGGCAATTCTACACTCGCAGAAGCGGATCTCCAAGGCTCAGCAAATGCTATGCACGGCTGCTTCCCGAGGGGTAGAGGACTCCCTTACTGATGGCCCTCTTAGTAGTGGAGCCACATGTGGTGATCCCCAAGGAGTCAAAACCTCCAAGGGGTAGGGCAGGCCTCCGAGCTCGGGAGACCTCGGCTACCCGATCCGAGGAGACCCACACCTCTTCCACCAACGAATATGACATGGAGGAGGACAAGGGGGAAGGAGACCCCTTCTTCAAGGGGAAGAGAGCGGCGTTCGAGGACGCCGAGGAGGAGATGCGACCGAAAGGCCTGAAGAGGCCACGCAAGCCTCCGCCACCCCCGCCAGCAAGCCCTTCCTGCCAGACAAGGGAAACTTCTCCGACGAGTCGGATAGGGACCTCTTCGAGCAGGGGAAGGAAAAACCGGGACCGCGAAGGTACATCATTGTAACTAGCTTTGAATTTTGCCAGCCCACTTACTAAATGAATCTCATAATGGCAATCTTTGAGCCTGCCGAGAGTGTGCCTCAGCGGCGACACCTCGGACGGGCTTCCACCAATGGACAGCGGGTCGCCTGAACCCGCCAAAATCCCTCCAGCCCTTGAGGGGCTACGTGAAGCATATCATCCGACCTGGCCCCTCCTATTAACACAATGGGGGCCCAGGTCCCGGTTACCAGTGCCGAGGTCGATACCTCTGTCACACAAGGCCAAGGTGTTGGAAATATGCCCTAGAGGCAATAATAAATAGGTTATGATCATATTTGCTTTTTCATGATAAATGTTTATTATTCATGCTAGAATTGTATTGACTGGAAACTTAAATACATGTGTGAATACATAGACAACACCGTGTCCTAGTGAGCTTCTACTAGACTAGCTCATTGATCAAACATGGTTAAGGTTTCCTAACCA
Organism: Triticum aestivum; assembly: GCF_018294505.1. Classification (NCBI taxonomy): domain Eukaryota; kingdom Viridiplantae; phylum Streptophyta; class Magnoliopsida; order Poales; family Poaceae; genus Triticum; species Triticum aestivum. The sequence continues at coordinate 548,855,576 of NC_057801.1, forward strand.
TAGACATGAGTTGTCATTCGGTAACGGGAGCACACCATTAGGAGAATGATGTGATGGATAATACCCAACTGTAAGCTTAGCACCAGATCGTTTAGTTTATTTGCTATAGCTTAGCATCAGTGTCAAGTATCTATTCCTTAAACCATGAGATCGTGTAACTCCCTGATACCGGAAGAATACTTAGTGTGTATCCAAGCGTCACTTCGTAACTGGGTGATCATACAGGTGCTCTACAGGTATCTCCGAAGGTATCTATTGGGTCGGCATGGATCAAGACTAGGATTTGTCACTCTGTATGACGGAGAGATATCTCTGGGAGCTCTTGATAATACAACATCCGAAAGAGCTTGTAAGCAATGTGACTAATGAGTTAGTCATAGGATCTTGTATTATCGAACGAGTAAATATATTTGCCTGTAACGAGATTGAACTAGGTATGGAGATATCGACATGAATCTCGGGCAAATAACATATCGCCGGACAAAGGGAATTGCATACGAGATTAACTAAATCCTTGACATCATGGTTCAACCAATAAAAGATATTCGTGGAATATGTAGGAATCAATTTGGGTATCCAGGTCCCACTATTGGTTATTGACCGGAGAGGTGTCTCGGTCATGACTACATGATTCCCAAACCCGCAGGGTCGCACGCTTAACATTCGTTGACACTAGAGTAGTATTGGGATATTTGATGATTGGTAAGTGAATGTTGTTCAGAGTCCTAGATGAGATCCCGGACGTCACGGGGAGTCTCAGAAGGGTCGAGATGTAAATATTTATATATGGGAAGTCATATTTTGGGTTCTGGAAAAAGATGCAGTTTTTTCGGTATTATACCATGAAGCTTCTAGAAGGTTCCTGAGGATTCTAGAGGGGTCCATCAGTCCACAAGTGGGTACACCACGACCCAAGGGCTGGCGTGGGATTAGGGGAGGTGCCCTGGCCTTATTGGGCTAGGTGCACCAAGTCCTCAAAAGCCCATGTGGCTAGGGAAGGAAAAAAAGGGGGGTCCTAATAGGAATAGGATTGGACTTGCAGTCCAAGTCCTCTCCCATTTTGCTGCGCCCTAGGGCTTGGAGGGGCTGTTTCCCATGCCCCTCCACCTATATATAGAGGGGAGGGGGTGCCCGTCTCTCTACCGTTACTTCGTAGTTCCTCCGTCCTTGTTCTAGTAGCGCTTGGCCAAGCCCTGCTGAACTAGCTCCACCACCATCATCACCACCACACTATTGATGGCTCGTGTCCGCTTCAATTTTCCTCGAAGAGGAAGGGATGATGCAGCATAGCTATGGTAGGTATTTCCTTCAGTGATGAAACCAAGGTTATCGAACCAGTAGGAGAACCAAGCAACACTATGTAAACGGTACCTCCACACAAAGAACAAATACTTGCAACCCGACGCGTAAGAGGGGTTGTCAATCCTTCCCGGGTAAAAGATTGGTAAAGATATAATTTGGTAGATGCAAATAGAATAAATGCAAATAAAATTCAGCAAGGTATTTTTGGGTTTTTGATAATATAGATCTGAAAATAAAGATGCAAATAAATAAAAAGTCAAATAGCAATATAGATCTGACAATATATGATGAGAAAATAGACCCGGAGGCCGTAGGTTTCACTAGTGGCTTCTCTCAAGAAAATAGCACATGGTGGGTAAACAAATTACTGTTGGACAATTGATATCACTTCAAATAATTATGACGATATCCAGGCAATGATCATTATATAGGCATCACGTCCAAGATTAGTAGGCCTACTCCTGTCTGCATCTACTACTATTACTCCACACATCGATTGCTATCCAGCATGCATGTAGTGTATTTAGTTCATGGAGAAACGGAGTAATGCAATAAGAATGATGACATGTTGTAGACAAGATCTATTCATGTAGGAATAGACCCCATCTTGTTATCCTTAATGGCAATGATACATACGTGTCATTTCCCCTTCTGTCACAGGGATTGAGCACCGTAAGATCGAACCCATCACAAAGCACCTCTTCCCGTGGCAAGAAAAATCAATCTAGTCGGCTTAACTAAACCAAAGATTCAAAGAAGAAATACGAGGCTATAAGTATTCATGCATATAAGAGATCAAGGGAAGACTCAAATAACTTTCATGGATAAAAATAGAGATCTGATCATAAACTCAAAGTTCATCGGATCCCAACAAAGACACCACAAAAAAAGAGTTACATCAAATAGATCTCCAAGCGACCATTGTATTGAGAATCAAAAGAGAGAGAGGAAGAAATCTAGCTACTGCCTACAGACCTGTAGGTCTACAATGAACTACTCACGCATCATCGGAGAGGCACCAATGAGGATGATGAACCCCTCCGTGATGGTGTCTAGATTGGATCTCGTGGTTCTGGAACTTGCGACGGCTGGAATTGTGTTTCATCGTCTCCCCTAGGATTTTTGGATTTCCAGGGTATTTATAGAGCAAAGAGGCGGTGCGGAAGGCGGCCGAGGTGGGCACAACCCACCTGGGAGCGCCCTGGTGGGTTGTGCTCCCCTCGGAGCCCCCCTCTGGCACTTCTTTGGCCCAACAGGTGTCTTCTGGTCCAGAAAAAATCTCCAAAAAGTTTTGTTGCATTTGGACTCCGCTTGGTATTGATTTTCTGCAAAGTAAAAAACAAGCAAAAAACAACAATTGGCAATAGGCACTATGTCAATAGGTTAGTCCCCAGAAATGATATAAAGTTGCTATAAAATGATTGTAAAACATCCAAGAATGATAATATAACAACATGGAATAATCAGAAACTATAGATACGTTGGAGACGTATCAGCATCCCCAAGCTTAATTCCTGCTTGATGATACGTCTCCAACGTATCTATAATTTTTGATTGTTCCATGCTATTATATTATCTATCTTGGATGTTTTATATGCATTTATATGTTTTTTGGGACTAACCTATTAACCTAGAGCCAGTTTCTATTTTTTCCTTGTGTTTGAGTTTTGCAGAAAAGGAATATCAAACGGAGTCCAATTGACCTGAAAATTTAGGGAGATTATTTTTGGAAAATATGAAAAATACTAGAACGAAAAGATATCGGAGAAGAGTCCCGAGGCCACCACAAGGGTGGAGGGCGCCCCTGTTGGGTTCTACGGTAGGGTGCGTCGACTGCAAATTAAAATTTTCCTACACGCAGAATGATGTCTACTACACAACCTTCTTCTTGTAGACGTTGTTGGGCCTGCAAGTGCACAAGTTTGTAGGACAGTAGCAAATTTCCCTCAAGTGGATGACCTAAGGTTTATCAATCCGTAGGAGGCATAGGATGAAGATGGTGTCTCTCAAACAACCCTTCAACCAAATAACAAAGAGTCTATTGTGTCCCCAACACACCCAATACAATGGTAAATTGTATAGGTGCACTAGTTCGGCGAAAAGATAGTGATACAAGTGCAAAATAGATAGTAGATATAGGTTTTTGTAATCTGAAAATATAAAAACAGCAAGGTAATAAGTGGTAAAAGTGAGCGTAAATGGTATTGCAATGATAGGAAACAAGGCCTAGGGTTCATACTTTCACGAGTGCAAGTTCTCTCCACAATAATAACATAGATAGATCATATAACAAGCCCTCAACATGCAACAAAGAGTCACTCCAAAGCCACTAATAGCGGAGAACAAACGTAGAGATTATGGTAGGGTACCAAACCACCTCAAAGTTATTCTTTCGGATCAATCTATAAAACAGTTCGTACTAGAATAACACCTTAAGACACAAATCAACCAAAACCCTAATGTCACCTAGATACTCCATTGTCACCACAAGTATCCGTGGGCATGATTGTACGATATGCATCACACAATCTCAGATTCGTCCAACCAACATAAAAGTACTTCAAAGAGTGCCCCAAAGTTTCTACCAGAGAGTCAAGAACGTGTGCCAACCTCTATGCATAGGTTCCCAATGTCACGCAACCCGCAAGTTGATCACCAAAACATACATCAAGTGGATCACAAGACATACATCAAGTGTTCTCATAAAAGGCTCAATCCAATAAGATAACTTGAAAGGGGAAACTCAATTCATCACAAGAGAGTAGAGGGGGAGAAACATCATAAGATCCAACTACAATAGCAAAGCTCGGGATAGATCAAGATCGTTCCATAGAGGGAACACGAGAGAGAACACGAGAGAGAGAGAGAGAGAGAGAGAGAGAGAGAGAGATCAAACACATAGCTACTGGTACATACCCTCAGCCCCGAGGGTGAACTACTCCCTCCTCGTCATGGATAGCGCCGGGATGATGAAGATGGCCACCGGTGATGGGATCCCCCTCTGGCAGGGTGCCGGAATAGGGCCCCGATTGGTTTTTGGTGGCTACAGAGGCTTGCGGCGGTGGAACTCCCGATCTATCTTCTGTTCTGGAAGTTTTAGGGTATGTAGGTATATATGGGTGCAAGGGGTACGTCGGTGGACCTCCGGGGTGCTCATGAGGTAGGGGGAGCGCCCTAGGGGGGTGGGCGCGCCCCCACCCTCGTGGGCAGCCCGGGACTCCCCTGACGTGCACTCCAAGTCTATCAGGTTGCTTTCCTTCCAAAAATAACTTCTCCAGTTGATTTTGTTCCGTTTTGACTCCGCTTGATATTCCTTTTCCTCGGAACACTGAAATAGGCATAAAACAACAAATCTGGGCTGGGCCTCCGGTTAATAGGTTAGTCCCAAAAATAATATAAAGTGGATAATAAAGCCCAATATTGCCTAAAACAGTAGATAAAGTAGCATGGAGCAATCAAAAATTATAGATAAGTTGGAGACGTATCAAGCATCCCCAAGCTTAATTCCTGCTCGTCCTCGAGTAGGTAAATGATAAAAAGAGAATTTTTGATGCGGAGTGATACTTTGGCATAATTTCAATGTAAATCTTCTTAATTGTGGTATGAATATTCAGATCCATAAGATTCAAGAAAAAAGTTCATATTGACATAAAAATAATAATACTTCAAGCATACTAACAGAGCAATTATGTCTTCTCAAAATAACATGGCAAAAGAAAGTTCATCCCTACAAAATCATATAGTTAGGCTATGCTTCATTTTCGTCACACAAAGATGTTCCCAACTTATATACCCCCGATGACAAGCCAAGCAATTGTTTCATACTTAAATAATCTCAAACTTTTTCAACCTTCACGCAATACATGAGCGTGAGCCATGGATATAGCACTATGGGTGGAATAGAATATGATGATGGGGTTTGTGTGGAGAAGACAAAAAAAGAAGAAAGTCTCACATTGACGAGGATAATCAACGGGCTAAGGAGATGCCCATCAATTGATGTCAACATGAGGAGTAGGGATTGCCATGCAACGGATGCACTAGAGCTATAAATGCTCAACAAAATAAAACTAGTGGGTGTGCATCCAACTTGCTTGCTCACGAAGAACTAGGGCATTTGAGGGAGCCCATCGTAGGAATATACAAGACAAGTTCAATAATGAAAAATTCCCACTAGTATAAATGCTCAACATGAAGAACAAGGTGCTAATTTGAAGCACAATATATGAGACTCACTACATGAAGAACAAGGTGCTACTTTGAAGCACAAGTGTGGAAAAAGAGATAGTAGCATTGCCCTTTTTATTTTTTTTTATTTTTTTTGGGCCATCTTTTTTTTCTTTTGGCCTTTCTCTCTTTTTTTTTTGTTTGGGCAATGCTCTAATAATGATGATCATCACACTTCTATTGATTACAACATAAGGATTACAACTTGAAACTAGAACAAGATATGACTCTATATGAATGCCTCCGGCGGTGTACCGGGATGGTGCAATGAATCAAGAGTGACATGTATGAAAAATTATGCATGGTGGATTTGCCACAAATACGATGTCAACTACATAATCATGCAATGGCAATATGACAAAAGTAATGTATGTCATGATGATGATGAACGGAACGGTGGAAAGTTGCATGGCAATATATCTCGGAATGGCTATGGAAATGCCATAATAGGTAGGTATGGTGGCTGTTTTGAGGAAGATATAAGGAGGTTTATGTGTGATAGAGCGTATCGTATCACGGGGTTTGGATGCACCGGCGAAGTTTGCACCAACTCCCAAGGTGACAAAGGGAAATGCACGGTACCGAAGAGGCTAGCAATGGCGGAAAGGTAAAAGTGCGTATAATCCATGGACCCAAAATTAGTCAAAAGAACTCATATACTTATTGCAAAAATTTAGAAGTCATCAAAAACCAAGTACTACGCGCATGCTCCTAGGGCAATAGATTGGTAGGAAAATACCATCGCTTGTCCCCGACCGCCACTCATAAGGATGCACAAGCCAGGTACATTTCATATTTCAAATTTGTTACACAACTTTAACCATACGTGCATGCTACGGGACTTGCTAACTTCAACACAAGCATTCTATAAATTCATAATCACCCAACTAGCATGACTTTGATATTATCACCTCCATATCTCAAAACAATTATCAAGCATCAAACTTTTCTTAGTATTCAATTCACTCAAAAGAAAGTTTCACATATCTTGAACACCAAGTATATTAATATTAAGAAAATTACCATGCTAATAACGACTCTCAAAATAATATAAATGAAGCATGAGAGATCAATAGTTTCTTTAAAACAAATCCACCACCGTGCTCTAAAAGATCTAAGTGAAGCACTAGAGAAAAAATTATTACGCTCAAAAGATATAAGTGAAGCACTATGAGCAATAACAAAAACTACTCCGAAAGATATAAGTGAAGATCAATGAGTAGTAGAATAATTATGCAACTATGTGAAGACTCTCCCATTTAACAGTTTCAGATCTTGATACTTTACTCAAACAGCAAGCAAAGCTAAAGAAAACTACATTGCAAGGATAGCACAACTCATGTGAAGAAGCAAAAACTTAGGCTGAACCGATACTAACCGATAGTTGTTGAAGAAGAAAGGTGGGATGCCTACCGGGGCATCCGCAAGCTTAGATGCTTGAGACTTCTTGAAATATTATCTTGGGGTGACTTGGGCATCCCCAAGCTTGAGCTTTTATGTCTCCTTAATTCCTTTCATATCATGGTTTCTCTTTTTATCAAAAGCTTCATTCACAACAAACTCAACAAGAACTCGTGAGATAGGTTATTATAAACCAATGCAAAACCTTATCATTTTCTACTGTAACAAATCACTAACATTATTATTCAACATTGCGTACGAAATGCCTCTGCATATTTAGCACTCCTATCCTCAAACAGAATCATTAAACAAGCAAACATATGCAAACAATGCAAACATAACAGCAATCTGCCAAAACAGTACCGTATGTAAAGAATGCACGAGTATCAATACTTCCCTGACTCCAAAAATTATGAACTAAAATTCCCACTGTAATAAATTTATCATAGCTCAATATGCAAAAAGGTTCAACGTTAGACCATTCTCTTACTTTTCTAGGCAATTTTTGCAACAGCAGTAAACTTTCTGTTTTCAAACAGCAACATGTATACTAGCAAAATAAGCATGGCAAAGGCTATCCTTGACCTTTTTATTGAAAATAAAGATGCAAAACATTATTATAACTAACAGGAAGTAAAAACTAAAAAAAAAAATGACGCTCCAAGCAAAACACATATCATGTGGTGAATAAAAATATAGCCCCAAGTAAAGTTACCGATGAACGAAGACGAAAGAGGGGATGCCTTCCGGGGCATCCCCAAAATTAGGCTCTTGCCACTCCTTATTCCATAGTCCATCGAATCCTTACCCAAAACTTGAAAACTTCAACCACACAAAACTCAAAACAAAACTCGTAAGCTCCGTTAGTATAAGAAAATAAAACCACCTCTTATGTACTGTAATGAACTCATTCTAAATTCATATTGGTGTAATATGTACTGTATTCTAACATCTCTATGGTTCATACCACTTAATACTAGCCATAGCTGCATCAAAATAAGCAAACAACACATAGAAAACAGAATCTGTCAAAAACAGAACAGTCTGTAGTAATCTGTATAAAACGTATACTTATGGAACCCCAAAAATTATGAAATAAAATTATGGACCTGCGAAATTTGTCTATTAATCATATGCAACAAGAATCAACCTAAAATCGCTCTCCAGTAAAAATGGCAGCTAATCTCGTGAGCGCTAAAGTTTCTGTTTTTTACAGCAAGATCACATAAACTTCACCCAAGTCTTCCCAAAGGTTCTACTTGGCACTTTATTGAAACAAAACCTGTAAAACATGATTACTACAGTAGCGTAATCATCTGGACACACAAAAACAGTAAGGATAAATATTGGGTTGTGTAAGTGCATCTAGTGCCACCCCTAGTTGGTTTTGGAGTATTGACGACAAAGTTGGTTGAGGGACTAATGCGTTTGTGAGAATTGTAGGATAACGCAGGTAGTGTCCCTCATTGATTCGGTTTACCTACCGGATATGACCCCTAAAAATGTATGAAGCCATTGACGACAATGGTGGTATGTGAAGATATTCACATTGAAGACTATGACATGAGAAGACAACGAGTGAAGACTATGGAGCGCGAAGACTGTGTTGTTTCGTTGTTTCCTTTTCTTCTTTGTTGAGTCGTAGGAACCACCGTACTGTTAAGTGGGGTCCAAGTGAACAACGTCAGAATGACTGAAGTGATGCTCAACCCAAATCCTATGTCTACGAGCGAAGACAATGAGAGCAAATCTTATCCAGAGCTGGATGAGTCAGCTTTGCTTGTAGCCCAAGTAAAGTTGACGTGCGTGTTTGAAATCTGACCGTTGGAACACATGTCAGTTCCTTAGTGACCCAGGGTCATTTCGGACATATCAGGTCGGGTTGCCTTGTGGCTATAAATAGCCCACCCCCTACACCATAAATTGGTGGCTGCTCAGAGTTAGTTTATGGCTTTTGTCGTTTGAGAGCAACCCACCTCGAAGCCTTTGAGAGAGAGAAATTCTTGCGAGGACAAAGCCCAAAACATCCAGAGCCAAAGAGTGTTAGGCATCACTGAAGTCTTTCTGTCTGTGTGACCAGAAGACTTATTACACTTGAGGACTGTGTATCCTCCAGCCGGTTAGGCGTCGCGTTCTGAGCATCCAAGAGTCATTGTGGATCGCCGGTGAACGAAGTCTGTGAAGGTTCGAAAGTCTACCTTGAAGACTTACCAGAGTGATTGGGCGAGGACTGTGTGTCCTTAGCTCAAGGGGAATAAGGTGAATACACGGTCTTCTGAGTTGAATCTCAGCCTCCCTAACTAGATGTACAGTTGTCACAGCAACTGGAACTGGTCCAACAAATCCTGTGCCTTCAACAAGTGACCGATTCTATCCTCTAACTCCCCTTAACTTAAGTTTGTCTCCATGAAGTCATTTACCTGTTTTTCATATCTATTTGACTTCATTGCTTGACTGCTATCGTTGATTGGCTTCATACCATCTTCCATCCTGATCCTTACTACAAAGCTGCTATTAGTCCGTGTACTCTCACATTATTGCATACTTGACTATGGCTTGCTTGTTGTAGTTTATCTTCCGTTGTATATCAATTAGGTCATTTCTATTGTTTGTCTTAAAAACTTCCACGTTTTGAAGACTTTGATAAAAATCGCCTATTCACCCCCCTCTAGTCGATAACTAGCACTTTCAATTGGTATCAGAGCAAGGTAATCCCTTATTCTGTGTGATTCGGTTTAACCACCTGGAGTTTAGCTATGTCGACTGCAGGGATAACCAAAGTCTCCGCTGCTTGTCCCGTGTTCGATGGAACTGAGTATCCCTACTGGAAGAATAAGATGCGCATGCATCTTGAAGCCATTGATGTCGACCTCTGGTATGTCGTCAAGAACGGCGTTCCCAAAACTGGAGAAGGTGTCACCCCTACTGATGTCAAGAAGTTCATTCAATTGGACTCCACTTCAAAGAACATCATCTGTGGTCATCTGACCAAAGGACAGTATGGCCGTGTGAGTGCTCTGGAAACGTCAAAGCTAGTCTGGGACTGGCTATCCAAGGTCAACGAAGGCGTCTCTACACAGAGAGACCAAAGGATCAGTGTTCTTCGCAACCTCTTCAACCGCTTCAAGAGAAACGACAATGAAAATGTCCACTCACGTTTGATCACCTCACTGACATCACAAATGATCTTCAGGCTCTTGGCTCCACTGAGATTACCAAGCATGAAATCGTCAAGACACTAGTGAGATCACTTGACAGCTCCTTTGACACCCTTGCCCTCATGATACAAGAATGCCCTGACTTCAAGACACTCGATCCGTCTGATATACTTGAGAGGCTCAACACACATGAGTTCCAGCTTTCTGAGAAAAGAGATATCTATGGTCTCAATTATGGCCGAACTCGCACTTTGCAGGCAAAAGTTGTTTCCTCATCTGAAGAAGAATCTGACTGCGGTTCTAATGATCCTGAAGACATTGGAAAGGAACTTGCCATGCTTGTGAAGAAGTTCCAGAAGTTCACCAAGAAGAAGGGCTTCAGAAAGTCTTCACGATCTAGCTCAAGAAATGATGAAGCTTCCACTCATGACAACAAGAAGAGAACATGTCACAAGTGCAAGAAACCTGGACACTATATCTCTGAGTGTCCACAGTGGGACAATGAGAAGAAGAAGAAGAAGAGCAAGGAATATGATTCTGATGACAAGAAGAAGAAGAAATCTTCAAAGTCTTCTTCTAAGTCCTCATCAAGGTCTTCATCACATAAGAAGAGCTCATCTGGCAAGGCTCGTGCTTTTGTTGGCAAGGAAATGGATTCAGAGGAGGAGTCTGCTTCTGAGGAGGCGGAGGTGGAGTCTGAAGAAGAGTCCGACCCTGGCGTTGCAAGTCTGGCTCTAGCCACAGCCTATGTTGCCAAGTCCATCTTCAACACTGAAGACAATGACTTTCACACCAACGCTGAAGCTGATGACATGGACGATCCTGCTCCCACCTACTGCTTCATGGCACGTGGTGCCAAGGTAAAATCACGTGATGCTTACTTTCAAACATCAAGTGAAGATGACTCTGATTGTGAATCCAAACCCAGCTACAAAACACTTGCTAAAATTGCTACTGAACAACAAAGGGCTATGGAACATACTCAAAAACTGTTAGACAAAAGCGATGAACTGTTGGACGCGGAAATGACACGTTCACAGTCCTTAGTTGAAGACATAAAAAATCTTCATGCTAAGTACCAAGAACTTGAACGTCTTCATGAGATGCTCTCAACCACTTATGAAAAGCTCTCCTATGATTATCTTCAAAGGAAGCAAGAGCTTGAGAAATTGAAAGCGGCTCATGAAGATCTTCAAAAAGAGAATGAGTCATTTCGCGCTCAACAGATCAATTCTGCTCAGGATGGATTTGAACCACCATGTCTGAAATGCATTGAGCGTGATAACGCTACCTCTGTTGCTGAATGTTCCACTGCTGCTACAGTTGCTTTGTCTTCAACTACTGATGTGGTAGCTAACCCCTCTATTGAGGATACCACTACTATTGCTGATGAAAATGCTAGGTTGAAGACATTGCTTGAAACAGGGATGTATAAGAGTCTGAAAGGACATCAGACACTTTGCGATGTCCTCAAAAAGCAGATTGTGAACCAAAACCCTAGGAAAGAGGGTGTTGGGTTCGAGAGGAAAATGAATGCTGATGGTTCCTACTGGAAGCCTGAGCAGTATCCCAAAACCACATGGGTTGCTGCAAAGGAACCTTCAGTGGATCCATCCACCTTATCTGGCTTTACCTGTGCTAATCCTATTATCATTGATGAATCCTTTGATGCAAACTATAAACTGTTCAAAAATTAGAATGGTGAAGTGTTTGCCAGGTATATTGGTACTAACTGCAGGAATGGACCACCTATGAAGAAGATCTAGGTTCCCAAAAGCTGTCTTGAGAATCTTCTAGTGAATGTCATCATGACACCACCAGGGAAGAAGACAAATCCCAGACCTATGGCATCATATGGTCCAAAGGCTTCATACAGGACTCACCTGAGTCACCCTAACGCCAATGTTTTGCAGGGAAATCATATTCAGACTTACGAATATGAGCGTGTGTCCTCATACCGCTATGTTCATAGCACTAAGAACTTTTCTGCTTATTCATATGAGTATCATTCATCTCCTGCAAGGCTATTTGCTAGGGCTTCAAAGCCAAAGTTCTCAGATGCTGCACTTAGACTCATTGCTTCTAAGCCACCCCTGAAGATGTGGGTGGTGAAAAAGAATTAACTCTCTTTTGCAGAATGTGGTCTCCAGCCAGCAATCAATGGCGTCCGATACTATTGCTGGGGATCTAAAACACATTAAGGGGCGCATGATAAAATGACTTACTATGTATTTCACATCTGAATCGCTTACCTGTCATACTGTGTGTTCTTACCTTGATCTAAGCTGTGATAATCCTTGTGTGCGTCAAATGCTTATGCTTCACAACATACCTTGTGAAGCCTATCCTCCTAACTGCACTGTAGGGTATGACACCTCGTGCTTCAGAATGGATTATGGACAGCGGATGCACTAATCATATGACTGGTGATCGAAGTCTTCTCATGGACTCAACCTTACGTCCATCCGACAAGAGTCACATCACATTTGCTGACACTGGTAAAAGCAAGGTGTTGGGTCTAGGTAGAGTTGCAATCTCAAAGGATCAACACATGGATAAAGTGATGCTTGTTGAATCCCTTGGGTTCAACTTAATGTCTGTCTCAATGCTTTGTAACTTGAACATGATTGTGCTATTCAAAAAATATCGTTGCCTTGTACTAATGGAATCTGACAAGTCTCTAGTCTTTGAAGGGTATCAGAAAGATGATCTATACATGGTAGATTTCTCAGCAGGTCCACGGCTTGCCGTATGTCTTCTTGCAAAAGCTTCAGAATGCTGGCTCTGGCATCGGAGGCTGGGGCATGCTGGCATGAGCAACTTACACACACTCGTCAAGAAGAAGCATGTCATAGGCATCGAGGGTGTCAAGTTCAAGAAAGATCATTTGTGTGGTGCCTGCGAAGCTGGAAAGATGACTAGGGCAAAGCACCCCTCGAACACAATCATGACGACATCTCAACCCTTCGAGCTATTACACATGGACTTATTTGTCCCTACTCACTACTCTACCCTCACAACAACAGCTTGTCTCTATGGCTTCGTCATTGTTAATGACTACTCAAGATATACATGGGTGCACATAATTCTCTACAAGACTGAAGTACAAGATGTCTTCAGACGCTTCGCCAATCAAACCATGAACAATTATGGCATCAAGATCAAGCATATCAGAAGTGATAACGACACTGAATTCAAGAATACCGGGCTTGATCTTTATCTGGATACAATGGGAATCACTCATGAGTTTTCTGCTCCATACACACCTCAACAAAATGGCATTGTAGAGTGCAAGAACAGACAAAGAACATTGGAATGAGGAACTTCTGCTTCAATTCTATGCTACCCTCCACATTCGCGGCTACAACCAGGATACAAAAACATGGGTTCTCGAGTGGATGACAGGAAATGTTCATCATGAAGCCAAAGCTCTTGACATCATTGAGCTTACAGGGTTATCCACTCTCGGAGAGCTGTACGAACCTGGTTGTCAACACCACCGCAATGCACTGGAGAGCATCTTCCATAAGCCAGAACCCAACATGAGCCAGATGTTGAGCATGATGAAGCCATTGCCACATGACGCTAAATACCCAAAGGAGTTCTTTGTTGATGACCTTGAGTATCTGCCGCGCACAATATATCACATCATAAGGCGGACTCTATGGCCTATCAAAGGGCATTCATCAGCTGCAAAACTTGAAGGAGCCATGAAGACATTGGTCTTTTACATCCTCAATGGCATCAGCTTTAGTGCACAAGATTTCTTCCTCCGGCAACTGGCTGCATCTGGATCTGACCTTTTTGGTATGAAATTCTATGCTCCATGGGTCATGCGCCTCATCAAGCTACACTCTACAATCAACTATCAGCCCTCTGCTCGCAATCATGTGATCTTTCTACCAGAGGTTGATATGTCAGTTGAAGCCATATACCCCGAGCCTGCCAAGAAGCCTCTTTGTCTTCAAAATGCTGACCACCAAAGCTTCACTCAGCCTATGGAAGGAGTCCAAGCTGTAACTCGTGTCTATCCGATGGCTGGAAACACTCGTTTGCCTCATCGTGCACCAACTGAAGCTACTGAGAGCACAATTTCTCAAAGGCCAAAGAAGCGCTCTCGGGTCCTAAATGACCGAGAACTTCTTGTGGCACTACATCAGAAACAAGACAAGCATCACTTTTGGCTCAAGCGACAGATGCAAAGCCTCTTGGTGGACGTAAATCGCATTCGAAATCTTGCCACCAAGAATGCATTTATCACTCATGAAACCTGTCGGCGATCATGGAAGAGTTTGACATTGCTCGGTGCTGAAGCAGATCTTCAAGACGATGGCTTCACTGAAAGATTCAAGTTTGACTCCACTCCTCCATGGAATGCTGTCCTACGTCGAACTCCATCCCTTGAAGACTCTAACTATTCTTCCTCCGCGGCAACTGTGAATGCCAACGTGATCGATGATGAAGACGATGCTACTTCACCACCCCCTACTTCTGCACGCATCGACACTGCACCAAGTTCGTCTGCACCGCCAACCAACAACGACAACCCTGCTACTTCACCTACTCCTCATGAGGACGAGTAGATGCTCTATGTCTTCAAACCTTTTTGGTCATTACTGACAAAAGGGGGAGAAGCATATGAGTTTGATGGTCTTCAAGCGAGTTCATATGGGCGGTTGCTTTATATTTTGCCTAGTGGTTACAACTCTTGCTTTTGATACATTTCGTTCGTTGAGTTGTAACACTCAAACTTGATGGTCGTCTGCTACTTTTTTGCTCTTTCATGTGCGATGATAACTTCCTCACTTAGATCATTCCGCACTTAGATCATTCTGCAGACGTCCATTTTCCATTATGCATGTCATTCTTTTAGTTATATCATTTCATGCATGATGAATTATCTTCATAAGTTGAAGAGGATCTCCACAAGTACAACCTGCCATGTGCATTTGCATTCCAAAAGCAAATTACTTATATGCACATCTTCAGGGGGAGCCCTTGCCACTTATGAAGACAATACCCTATCCTTTACCATTTCACATACTTCATTCCCGTTGAAAACTTCAACCAGTTTGTCATGAATCACCAAAAAGGGGGAGATTGTAAGTGCATCTAGTGCCACCCCTAGTTGGTTTTGGAGTATTGACGACAAAGTTGGTTGAGGGACTAATGTGTTTGTGAGAATTGCAGGATAACACAGGTAGTGTCCCTCATTGATTCGGTTTACCTACCGGAGATGACCCCTAAAAATGTATGAAGACATTGACGACAATGGTGGTATGTGAAGATATTCACATTGAAGACTATGACATGAGAAGACAATGAGTGAAGACTATGGAGCACGAAGACTGTGTTGTTTCGTTGTTTCCTTTTCTTCTTTGTTGAGTCGTAGGAACCACCGTACTGTTAAGTGGGGTCCAAGTGAACAAAGTCAGAATGACTGAAGTGATGCTCAACCCAAATCCTATGTATTCGAGCGAAGACAATGAGACCAAATCTTATCCAGAGCTGGATGAGTCAGCTTCGCTTGTAGCCCAAGTAAAGTTGCCGTGCGTGTTTGAAATCTGACCGTTGGAACACGTGTCAGTTCCTTAGTGACCCAGGGTCATTTCGGACATATCAGGTCGGGTTGCCTTGTGGCTATAAATAGCCCACCCCCTACACCATAAATTGGTGGCTGCTTAGAGTTAGTTTATGGCTTTTGTCATTTGAGAGCAACCCACCTCGAAGCCTTTGAGAGAGAGAAATCCTTGTGAGGACAAAGCCCAAAACACCCAGAGCCAAAGAGTGTTAGGCATCACTGTAGTCTTTCTGTCGGTGTGACCTCTAGACTTATGACACTTGAGGACTGTGTATCCTCCAGCCGGTTAGGCGTCGCGTTCTGAGCATCCAAGAGTCAATGTGGATCGTCGGTGAACAAAGTCTGTGAAGGTTCGGAAGTCTACCTTGAAGACTTACCAGAGTGATTGGGTGAGGATTGTGTGTCCTTAGCTCAAGGGGAATAAGGTGAAGACGCGGTCTTTTGAGTTGAATCTCAGCCTCCCTAACCAGATGTACAGTTGTCACAGCAACTGGAACTGGTCCAACAAATCTTGTGTCTTCAACAAGTGACTGGTTCTATCCTCTAACTCCCCTTACCATAAGTTTGTCTTTGTGAAGTCATTGCCTGTTTGTCATACCTATTTGACTTCATTGCTTGACTGCTATCATTGATTGGCTTCATACCACCTTCCATCCTGATCCTTACTACCCAGCTGCTATTAGTCCTTGTACTCTCACATTATTGCATACTTGACTATGGCTTGCTTGTTGTAGTTTATCTTCCGCTGCATATCAATTAGGTCATTTCTATTGTTTGTCTTCGAAACTTCCACGTTTTGAAGACTTTGATAAAAATCGCCTATTCACCCCCCCTCTAGTCGATAACTAGCACTTTCAGGTTGTCTCCCAACAAGCGGTTTTCTTTAATGCCTTTTTAGCTAGGCATGATGATGACAATGATGCTCACATAAAAGATAAGGATTCAAACATAATGGGAGCATCATGAAGCATATGACTAGCACATTTAAGTCTAACCCACTTCCTATGCATAGTGATTTTGTGAGCAAACAACTTATGTTGTCACATCCCTGGTTCTCTTATGCACTAGGCTAGACCCTCATGTGTGCATCATGTTTAAATTCAAATGAAATTTGAATTGAGGGATTTTCAAAGCCTCGGAATCCTTCAAAAAAATGATCAACATTAAAATCTTCTCAAAGAAGTCCAAGAAAATGTTCCTGTTATTCCATGGAAATATTGGTAAGAGAAAAAAATTCAAACCAATATTTTTGGAGTCACAGAGATAATTATTTTGGCCATTTGAATTAATTCAATAACTATTTGCATTGGATATATATTTGATATATAAATAATATATGTCCAATAATACTGGAACATTTTATGTGGTTTGGTATATTTTAGTTCTAGCCACATAATTATTTTCAGGATTTTATAAAATGGTTTAGTATTTTACCAAACTAAAACAACACAGAACAAAATACAAAAAAATAGAAAAAAAGGGAGAAGCCCAGCCACTTACCTGACACTTACCTGGCGCCCACTTACCTGGCCCAGCTCCTCCAGCGGCCCAGCCCACCGAACCGCCACCGTCTCCCACCTCGCGCCAGAAGGACGCGAGGCGTGTGGCCACCGCACGCCGGCACGCGCCGAGCCACCTCCTGCTTGCCGCTCTCCTTCCTCGACGCTCTGGACGCCTCCCCCGAGCGCCACGGACCTCCCTGCCTCTCTCCCTCACTCTCCCGCGCCCTCATCCTCTCCCCTGGACCCCTCTCTCTCGCCACCGAACACGCCCATCGCCGCCGTTCGCCGTTGCCGCGACCACCGCCGTTCCGACGATGCCCCGAGCTGCTCCCGAGCTCCTGCACCTCGTCGCCAACCCCCTCACCGAGCCACGTGACCGGAAGAGCCCCGAAGCGCCGCCCCGACGCTTTTCCCCTCCTCGGCCGCCGGAGATCGGCCTCGCCGCCCCGCTCAGCTCCGACCTTCCCCGAGCCCGCTTCGACGCCTACTGGAACCGCTGTGAGCTCCTGATCCTCCTCCCCTTCTCCGTTTTCTCCCTAGTATGCCGTAGCCGCCGTGCCTTTCTCACCCGACAGCGCCGCCGCCAAAGCTCGCCGGCGATGACGCTCCGGTGACCATTCGGTCCCGGGCATGCGTCCAACGTTCTCGCCGCACCACGTAGACACCGTAGGTGTTATCCCCGCGTCGCCAAGGCCGCTGTGGCCTCGAACCCGAGCTCGCCCGAGCTCCGGCCGCCGCCTCGGGCTCCACTCCGGCGAACCCCGGCCACCCCCGCACCTCCCCTTGGTCTCCCTAGATGCACGCGGTCATGGGCTACCTCCTGGTGCTCTCCGCGCATCCAACCACAGCCCATAGCGCAACTCCGGCGAGCCTCCGCCGCGAGATGTGGTCGCCGGTGCCTAATCCGGTGACGCTGACGTGGCATTGCCATTAGCGGCTAATCCCCCCAATTAGCACACTAACAGACACTGACAGCGGGCCCCGTAGCGGGTCAAAGCCCGAGTCAACGCGGGATTAGTTCCTGTGTCACTGACGTGTGGACCCCGCACGTCAGGTTTGACCTGGACCTGGCGGTTGACTCGCCGACGTCATGCTGGCGTCAGGCTGACGCAGTTAAATCATTTTCTGGATTTATTATTATTCAGAAAATTTCAGAAAATGCCCTAAACTTCAATAAATCATAGAAATTCAACCGTAACTCCAAATTAAATAATTTATATATGAAAAATTATCAAAAAAATCCAATCTATCCATCTGTACCATTTTCATGCATGTTAGAACAACTTATAGCTGCTGTTTAGCACAATTCAATTAAATGGCATTTAAATAATCATATATGGAGTTGGAATTTGAATCATGTATTCAAACCAACTTCACTTAATTCATAGCTAGGTGCATTAGCCCAAAACACATTCATATTGCCATGGCATGATCATGCATCATATTGTGCATTGCATTGATTGTGTTCTTCTTTGTTTGTCGGTGTTCGTCCCCTCTCGATAGACGTGCTCCGACGATGTGATCGTGACACTGATGAAGACTCAATGTATCTTCAGAAGTGCCAGGCAAGCAAAACCCCCTTGTTCATTCCGATAAATCCCACTCTCTCGCTCCTGCTCTCTTTTACTGCATTAGGACAACACCGATTCATCTGTTACTTGCTGCGGTAGCTGAACCCCTTTATCCTTTGCATGACCTGTCATTCCACAGTAAATAGATGAAACCCACTAGCATGAGTAGGAGTTGTTTGAGCCCTATTGTGCCTACTCATTCATGCTTGTTTGTCATGCCTGCTACTGCTTAGAGTTGAGTCAGGTCTGATTCATCGGGGATGAATCAGAGGTGTGTGAACATGTCCTACGGTGTGTGAGCTAAGCGTGTGAACACGATTTGGTAAAGGTAGCGGTGAGAGGCCATGTAGGAGTACATGGTGGGTTGTCTCATTGAAGCCGTCCTCAGGAACTGAGTTCTGTGTTTGTGATCCATGATTCAGCTACTACCATACATTGGGCCCTGAAATATGACCCCGCTCGACTTCTTATTCACCCTTGTCCTCTGTCCAGGAGTTGCAAGTAGTTTCTGGTGTTTGTAGTATGCTGGAGGCCGTGGACAGCGCTGACCGTAGGGGTGGGCTGTGATGCGGTAGGCACGTGGCCGGGTATACCGGGCGCCCGTTTGGTGTCACGGAACCCTGTTCACATCGTTTGGGGCTGTGAGCGAAACTCCGGCCGGATCTCCTCATGGATGGAACCCGAATAGGCGATAAACCTGGACTAGAGACTTGAGTGTTTAGGTAGGTCGTGGTCTTACACCCACGTTGGCTTTCGCTTGAAGTCTGCCGAGCACATGTCGTGTGCAGACGCTAAGTGGTGGAAACATGTATGAAGAAGTACACCCCTGCAGGGTTAATATCATCTATTCGAATAGCCGTGTCCGCGGTAAAGGACTTCTGGGTTGCTTATATCAGTTCATAGACAAGTGAAAGTGGATACTCTAAAATACGCAAGATAAGCGTGAGTGCTATGGTTGGCGTTCTCGCAGGGAGGCGGGAGCGGATCCATAGTGGTGTGTTGATATGGTGAATATGTGGACTCGTGTGCGCCACCTCAAAGAGTTACTTGCAGTCGTAGTTCAGGATAGCCACCGAGTCAAAGCTGGCTTGCTGCAGTTAAACCCCACCATCCCCTTTGTTGATAATGATGCATATGTAGTTAGTTCTGATGTAAGTCTTGCTGGGTACATTTGTACTCACGTTTGCCTATTTTATGTTTTTGCAGAGAGACTTCGGTCTCGCTAGTAGTTCCGCGTGGACTTCGACGTTTAGCTTGTTACCTCAGCTACGATCTTGTGCCCTCGGCAGGATCTGGTAGATAGTCAGGCTTCTCAGCCTTTTTTCATTTATAGATGTCTGTACTCAGACATGATAGCTTCCGCTTGTGCTTTGATTTGTATGCTCTGAATGTTGGGTCGTGAGACTCATGTTTGTAATATCCCGCTCCTCGGAGCCTAATGAATAAATACTTGAGTCGTAGAGTCATGTTGTGATGCCATGTTGTATTTGCACATATCGAGCATATTGTGTGTATGTTATTGAAATGCTTGGTATGTGTGGGATCTGGCTATCTAGTTGTTTATCCTTAGTAGCCTCTCTTACCGGGAAATGTCTCCTAGTGTTTCCACTGAGCCATGGTAGCTTGCTACTGCTCCGGAACACTTAAGCTGGCCGGCATGTGTCCTTCTTCGTTCCTGTGTCTGTCCCTTCGGGGAAATGTCACGCGATGAATACCGGAGTCCTGTTAGCCCGCTACAGCCCGGTTCACCGGAGTCCTGCTAGCCCAGTGCTACAGCCTGGATTCACCCGCTGATGACCGACACGTTCGATGCTGGGTCATGGATGCCTGTCCCTGTAAGTCTGTGCCACTTTGGGTTTACGACTAGTCATGTCAGCCCGGGCTCCTTATCATATGGATGCTAGCGACATCATCATATACGTGAGCCAAAAGGCGCAAACGGTCGCGAGAAAAGGTAAGGCGACACCCGTGGGAATACCGTGTGTGAGGCCGCAAAGTGATATGAGGTGTTACAGGCTAGATCGATGTGACATTGAGTCGGGGTCCTGACAGCGTTGGTATCAGAGCTTGACTGCCTGTAGGATTACCAAGCCAAACTGGTCGAAGTTGAGTCTAGAAATTCTTTAGTTATATAAGGGAATTGATTGTGGGATGGAACGTAAGGCTCTTTTACTCCTTATACCTCATGGCCTTCTGATCTGAGTCAACCTCTTCTCTTCTACGGGGATTAAGAAATAGGCTATCTCTTCTTTCTATCAGGATCACGTGTTACTAATCCGTAGACTTATAGAATTGTTGGATTTAAGCTTGAGTTCAGTTCCTATGACTTCCGTATGTTAATTATTGATCTCGAGACCTTGATATTGTGCTTCTGAGTGGTTATGCCACCATTTTTGTGAATGTCTCAAATCTTTTCTGAGCATTTACAGCCGTTATGCTGTCCGAGTCATCCCAGGTTTCTAAATAGTCTGATGCATTTGCAAAATCCTTTCCCTTTGGTTTCGATGTTCCTTTATGCCAGCTCAGTCACACTAATTGTTGAGTTGAGGTATTCTATTGCCTTGACATTTATGTTGGAGTTACTATTATGACCCTAGGTGTTTTAGGGAGTCACCTAGTAATCTAGCAATGCTTTGTGTTCCCAGTGTGAAGATTCTGGCCATCATTCTCGAAAGCATCTCGTGGTGCTACTTAGGAGTAGGTATTCTATTCCTGGGTTCTTGAACCCGAGATTCACTCTACTTACTTCATGTTGATAGTGTTTGCTAGCTCCTTTAGGATATTAGTAACCTTGTGATAGCCCTCGAGGTCCGTGGTATTTCCTTCTTCCAAATACCATGAACCATTCAGACAGAAGTTATTGGATCAAAAGATCACAATCAGAGTGCTCTTGATGAGTTCTCCATTATATATTGTGGCTCTGCCAGTTCTACCTTTCTGCATGGGTTATCCGGAAGAAATATGTTGAACTTCGTTCGACATGCTAAACCATGCATCCACAACTCAGAAAATCGTATGTTCCTTTGAGTTGTCCCTCTTTAGTTGTCTTCTAACCCTCGTCTATCAATTGATAGTCAAGAGTATGCGTGCATTCGTTCATCGATGCCTATTACTCTTGTGGTCCGTCCAGCCATTTTGTCCTGAATAACTTGGAGAAACAAACTCCAGTACCTCATCCATATCTAGGATTGGGTCAAAGCAGTTGTATTCCGCAGATCAAATGCCAATCCAGCTTTTGGTTCTGTTCTACCTTGGAGTATTACCCCCTTTATGTCAGAATTGTCATGAGAACTGCACCAACTCTCATGAATTTTGACGTAGTGATACTTCTCACCATCATTAGTCATTCCTCGGTCTTCGTGTTGATGCAACCGGAATACCGACAAATGAATTGTGATGTGTGAAATCAATACTCCTAGCAACCTTGTTGCTTGGTAGTTAAAGGACAATAATTTCATTCTTAGCGTGTTGGTTTTTGAATCATCCTTCTAAGACTGATCGTGCTACCTAGTCCTTATTTCGGTGCACCCTTCGATTGATGAGTTAGGATCTTGTCAAGTCCTCACTCATTTGATCATATCGTCTTGCCCTCAAAAGCGAGATTGTTCTCGAGCTTAGTAACATAACGGTGGTTCGTGATTTTCCGAATATCTTCTCGGAAGTATTACCAGGTTGTCCCCTGACTGTTATGTTGAGCTCGTGATCAAGTTGGTTTCTTGTGAACCACCCTCTCTCCAAGAATCGGTGTTGGATACCCTGAGCTAGTTGGCTAAGCTGAACAACAACTTGGAGAGTTGGAAGATGGAAGCTTGTCCGATTTAGTTCATCTTAAGGGATATCTTGTGTGTGTGTGTGTGTTGAAAAAAGATGATATCTTTATTGGTTGATCCTCGTGATCAGTTGTTGGATCTATTATCTTACCCAACCTTTGATTGGAGTATGGGCTATCATCCAATCAGACCAGAACCAACGATATTCGTAATGTTGTCTTACTCGTGGTTGATCCCTCGAGCATACACCATTATATCTTTTGGGTCTGACCAATGCTATCACCGTGTTCACTTAACTATGGAATTCCTTTTATATGGAAACCTGGATGAATTGTTGTTGAGCCCATCGACAACATCCTTGTCTCCTCCATGATTTTGTTGAACATTAAGCTAGTGTTGGAAACTTTTGAAAGCATCTCTTCATGCTAGCTCATGAAGCATATGTTCGGATGTAAGAAGTGACTTCCTCCAGTTCATGTGCATTAGATGCAAGTTGCCGCCGTGGATTCGAGAAAGTCAATGTTGTTTCCTTTGGAATCATCCCAAATCAGTCATGCATACGTGCGAAGTATTCTGTGGTTCGGAGACTTGCAACCTCCATTCTATATGTGTCCCTAGCACACCAAGCCACTGACTGATTTGTTCAGGAAAAGGAGTTGATGTGCTAATCCTAGGTCATGCACAAGACTTCAATATCCTTGATTATGGTTCCCCACCTGAACTCGGTAGTGTTTTATTGTAAGACTACCATGTGATAATGTTTGTCTAGGACAGCGTGTTCACATGTTGTAGCAGAACCAGCTCATGTTTTGGAGCTTGCTATCGTAATTCATTTCCCGAGAATCTTGCAATGTCATCTCGTCGATTTGTGTTGCAAACTTTCATTTTTCTTCCTAGACTCGATGAGTCTGGAATATCCTGACACCAACCAGATCTGAATCTCAGGCAGATATGATGGTTGGAACATTTCCCAAGAACTATAATATTGGTCCCTCGATAGCCGGTAAAGTGGATGTCGTGGCCAACACACCCCGCCGGGAGACCTAATATTGTAGAACCTTGATTGGAGAAGTTGGCCACCTCCCCATAAGGATTTCGTAGAACTTATTCCGTAGTTATTCCTTATTGATTTTTGTGTTTCCAAAGTCCGACCTTTTACTTGATGTCTAGTTACCAAACCATTTCAATGAATGGGATACGCTAGCACCTCAACGAGAACATTAGGAGCGGAGTGCTAAATGTCTCTCGGTCGATCGTCCAGATTTTGTCTCCTTGGCCTCGCTAGGGTGAAATCTGAGTTGATGTTATCTTCCTATGCATCTGCATCGTCCATCGTTGTTCATCATGGTGGTATGTTGTGTTGCCAGGATCCTTGACACGGATGTTGGTAAAACCTTGATGATTATGGAAATGCTCAAGTTCTTGAGAGCTCGCACAAGCGCTACGTGTTATCATCGGCTCTAACTGGGATTCCTCTCAGTTTCCTCGGCAATGCTATGACCTTTTCAAACAGTGAATTCACTCTCTATTGTTGGGTTCTTCCCCAGTTACCAGAATCATTCCCAGCATTTGCATTTTGTTCCCAGCTTGCACCGCCAATGTGCCATTCTACCATGGGTCCCTTCCATTTCCGGTGGTAAGCAAATTCATCCATTACGTTGTCTTCAACAAGGTAATCTACATCATCCAAGTTCGAGTATGCCATTCTACCGAACCCCTCCAAACGATCACTCAAGAATTGCCTTAGGTTGGTATAAAGAGTTTCAATGATCCCGGAATCAAAAGTAATTCTTTTGCCACCTAAGGGGAATTATCTACGAGTCACCATCCTTAAGGTGCCTCGTTGTGGTATTATGGCAACTTAACTCCTCGCTACGTTGACAACCGTTCACCACCTTCTTAAGTGTGGAATTGTTGTCTACCTAGTGAACCCTCGTCATCTATCTCACTCCATTCCTTCAGATGTATGCTTCATGTCTCAGCTCGAGAGATGTGTCAATGTCTCGTCCCATGAGTTGATCCTGAGTTGTTCGATCTTCGAGAAGATCGATCCTTCTAGAGTCCCCTTCTGCTCTCGTTGCCATATTGGCTGGAGTTCTCAGAGCAAGACATCGAGACAACGATGGTGATCGAAACAACGTTCCTATGAAGTGCAACCTGGATCGTGAAGATTGTGCTAGTTTGCGTCCCCCCTTCACCTTACCCTACGCTTGAATCTCGGGACGAGATTTTTGTTTAGTGGGGGTGAGTTGTCACATCCCTGGTCCTCTTATGCACTAGGATAGACCCTCATGTGTGCATCATGTTTAAATTCAAATGTAATTTGAATTGAGGGATTTTCAAAGCCTCAGAATCCTTCAAAAAAATGATCAACATTAAAATCTTCTCAAAGAAGTCCAAGAAAATGTTCCTGTTATTCCATGGAAATATTGGTAAGAGGTAAAATTCAAACCAATATTTTTGGAGTCACAGAGATAATTATTTTGGCCATTTGAATTAATTCAATAACTATTTGCATTGGATATATATTTCATATATAAATAATATATGTCCAATAATACTGGAACATTTTATGTGGTTTGGTATATTTTAGTTCTAGCCACATAACTATTTTCAGGATTTTATAAAATGGTTTAGTATTTTACCAAACTAAAACAACACAGAACAAAATACAAAAAAAACAGAAATAAAAGGGAGAAGCCCAGCCACTTACCTGACACTTACCTGGCGCCCACTTACCTAGCCTAGCTCCTCCAGCGGCCCAGCCCACCGAACCGCCACCGTCTCCCACCTCGCGCCAGAAGGACGCGAGGCGTGTGGCCACCGCACGCCAGCACGCGCCGAGCCACCTCCTGCTTGCCGCTCTCCTTCCTCGACGCTCTGGACGCCTCCCCCGAGCGCCACGCACCTCCCTGCCTCTCTCCCTCAGTCTCCCGCGCCCTCATCCTCTCCCCTGGACCCCTCTCTCTCGCCACCGAACACGCCCATCGCCGCCGTTCGCCGTTGCCGCGACCACCGCCGTTCCGACGATGCCCCGAGCTGCTCCCGAGCTCCTGCACCTCGTCGCCAACCCCCTCACCGAGCCACGTGACCGAAAGAGCCCCGAAGCGCCGCCCCGACGCTTTTCCCCTCCTAGGCCGCCGGAGATCGGCCTCGCTGCCCCGCTCAGCTCCGACCTTCCCCGAGCCCGCTTCGACGCCTACTGGAACCGCTGTGAGCACCTGATCCTCCTCCCCTTCTCCGTTTTCTCCCTAGTATGCCGTAGCCGCCGTGCCTTTCTCACCCGACAGCGCCGTCGCCAAAGCTCGCCGGCGATGATGCTCCGGTTACCATTCGGTCCCGGGCATGCGTCCAACGTTCTCGCCGCACCACGTAGACACCGTAGGTGTTATCCCCGCGTCGCCAAGGCCGCTGTGGCCTCGAACCCGAGCTTGCCCGAGCTCCGGCCGCCGCCTCGGGCTCCACTCCGGCGAACCCCGGCCACCCCCGCACCTCCCCTTGGTCTCCCTAGATGCACGCGGTCATGGGCTACCTCCTGGTGCTCTCCGCGCGTCCAACCGCAGCCCATAGCGCAACTCCGGCGAGCCTCCGCCGCGAGATGTGGTCGCCGGCGCCTAATCCGGCGACGCTGACGTGGCGTTGCCATTAGCGGCTAATCCCCCCCAATTAGCACACTAACAGACACTGACAGCGGGCCCCGTAGCGGGTCAAAGCCCGAGTCAACGCGGGATTAGTTCCTGTGTCACTGACGTGTGGACCCCGCACGTCAGGTTTGACCTAGACCTGGCCGTTAACTCGCTGACGTCATGCTGGCGTCAGGCTGACGCAGTTAAATCATTTTCTGGATTTATTATTATTCAAGAAATTTCAGAAAATGCCCTAACCTTCAATAAATCATAGAAATTCAATCGTAACTCCAAATTAAATAATTTATATATGAAAAATTATCAGAAAAATCCAATCTATCCATCTGTACCATTTTCATGCATGTTAGAACAACTTATAGCTGCTGTTTAGCAGAATTCAATTAAATGGCATTTAAATAATCATATATGGAGTTGGAATTTGAATCATGTATTCAAACCAACTTCATTTAATTCATAGCTAGGTGCATTAGCCCAAAACACATTCATATTGCCATGTCATGATCATGCATCATATTGTGCATTGCATTGATTGTGTTCTTCTTTGTTTGTCGGTGTTCGTCCCCTCTCGATAGACGTGACTCCGATGATGTGATCGCTGACACTGATGAAGACTCAATGCTATCTTCAGAAGTGCCAGGCAAGCAAAACACCCTTGGTCATTCCGATATAATCCCACTCTCTCGCTCCTGCTCTCTTTTACTGCATTAGGACAACAACGATTCATCTGTTACTTGCTGCGGTAGCTGAACCCCTTTATCCTCTGCATGACCTGTCATTCCACAGTGAATAGATGAAACCCACTAGCATGAGTAGGAGTTGTTTGAGCCCTGTTGTGCCTACTCATTCATGCTTGTTTGTCATGCCTGCTACCGCTTAGAGTTGTGTCAGGTCTGATTCATCGGGAATGAATCAGAGGTGTGTAAACATGTCCTACGGTGTGTGAGCTAAGCGTGTGAACACGATTTGGTAAAAGTAGCGGTGAGAGGCCATGTAGGAGTACATGGTGGGTTGTCTCATTGAAGCCATCCTCAGGAACTGAGTTCTGTGTTTGTGATCCATGATTTAGATACTACCATACATTGGGCCCTGAAATATGACCCCGCTCGACTTCTTATTCACCCTTGTCCTCTGTCCAGGAGTTGCAAGTAGTTTCTGGTGTTTGTAGTATGCTGGAGGCCGTGGACAGCGCTGACCGTAGGGGTGGGCTGTGATGCGGTAGGCACGTGGCCGGGTATACCGGGCGCCTGTTTGGTGTCACGGAACCCTGTTCACATCGTTTGGGGCTGTGAGCGAAACTCCGGCCGGATCTCCTCATGGATGGAACCCGAATAGGCGATAAACCTGGACTAGAGACTTGAGTGTTTAGGTAGGTCGTGGTCTACACCCACGTCGGCTTTCGCTTGAAGTCTGCCGAGCACATGTCGTGTGCAGACGCTAAGTGGTGGAAACATGTATGAAGAAGTACACCCCTGCAGGGTTAATATCATCTATTCGAATAGCCGTGTCCGCGGTAAAGGACTTCTGGGTTGCTTATATCAGTTCATAGACAAGTGAAAGTGGATACTCTAAAATATGCAAGATAAGCGTGAGTGCTATGGTTGGCGTTCTCGCAGGGAGACGGGAGCGGATCCATAGTGGAGTATTGATATGGTGAATATGTGGACTCGTGTGCACCACCTCAAAGAGTTATTTGCAGTCGTAGTTCAGGATAGCCACCGAGTCAAAGCTGGCTTGCTGCAGTTAAACCCCACCAGCCCCTTTGTTGATAATGATGCATATGTAGTTAGTTCTGATGTAAGTCTTGCTGGGTACATTTGTACTCACGTTTTCCTATTTTATGTTTTTGCAGAGAGACTTCGGTCTCGCTAGTAGTTCCGCGTGGACTTCGACATTTAGCTTGTTACCTCAGCTACGATCTTGTGCCCTCGGCAGGATCTGGTAGATAGTCAGGCTTCTCAGCCTTTTTTTCATTTATAGATGTCTGTACTCAGACATGATAGCTTCCGCTTGTGCTTTGATTTGTATGCTCTGAATGTTGGGTCGTGAGACTCATGTTTGTAATATCCCGCTCCTCGGAGCCTAATGAATAAATACTTGAGTCGTAGAGTCATGTTGTGATGCCATGTTGTATTTGCACATATCGAGCATATTGTGTGTATGTTATTGAAATGCTTGGTATGTGTGGGATCTGGCTATCTAGTTGTTTATCCTTAGTAGCCTCTCTTACCGGGAAATGTCTCCTAGTGTTTCGACTGAGCCATGGTAGCTTGCTACTGCTCCGGAACACTTAAGCTGGCCGGCATGTGTCCTTCTTCGTTCCTGTGTCTGTCCCTTCGGGGAAATGCCACGCGATGAATACCGGAGTCCTGTTAGCCCGCTACAGCCCGGTTCACCGGAGTCCTGCTAGCCCAGTGCTACAGCCTGGATTCACCCGCTGATGACCGACACGTTCGATGCTGGGTCATGGATGCCTATCCCTGTAAGTCTGTGCCACTTTGGGTTTACGACTAGTCATGTCAGCCCGGGCTCCTTATCATATGGATGCTAGCGACATCATCATATACGTGAGCCAAAAGGCGCAAACGGTCCCGGGGAAAGGTAAGGCGACACCAGTGGGAATACCGTGCGTGAGGCCGCAAAGTGATATGAGGTGTTACAGGCTAGATAGATGTGACATTGAGTCAGGGTCCTGACATATGTGAACAATAATCAACTAGCATAGGAAGGTAACACAAGCATAGCTTCAAGAATTTAAGCACATAGGGAGGAAACTTGACATTATTGCAATTCCTACAAGCAGATGTTCCTCTCTCATAATAATTTTCAGTAGCATCAAGAATGAATGCAAAAATATAACCAGCACCTAAAGCATTCTTTTCATGATCTCCTAGCATAGAAATTTTACTACTCTCCACATAAGCAAATTTCCTCTCATTAATAGTAGTGGGAGCAAACTCAACAAAATAACTATCATGTGATTGAAAATTAAGATCAAGATGACACGTTTCATGGTTATCATTATTCTTTAAAGCATACGTGTCATCACAATAATCATCATAGATAGGAGGCATGCTTTTATGATCAGTTGTAATATAGCGGGGTTTTTACGCCCCAAACTACGGATGTTGTGTTCTCCACAGGGACTAGGCAAGTCAATGATCGTGCTCAGATAAAGCTAGGTAACACAACTCAGATTATAAATGCAAGAAAATAAACCTAAACTAAATAAGGTAGTTCCCAAAGATCGTCGCCAAAGAAAATGTAAAATAAGCAAAGCGGAGGTTCAGATTGTCTGTATTGTCTTTTTTGGTGTTTTCCTATTACTTGAGAAACTAAGATGCTAACACAAAAGGAAACAACAGGATATGAACACATATATTTATCTAACAAGCGTATGACAGAGGGAAGAAACAAGATAATGGACAAGGATGAAAATGCTTCATGTCACAACATATATTACAGGTACAGAGCTAATACATAGACTAAAAATTGAATGATCACACAACTGGCTACCACAGAGAGTAATTTCAATACAAAATAAAACCAAGAATAGTTGAATTTGTTACAGTGAGCTAGCTGACATGGTTTACATCACAAAACACACATGTATTTATATAGTACACGTACTGGAGCTAAAACATGGAAAACTGAATCAATTTCTGCAGTAAGGAACAAACACATAAGGGATCTCACACATACAGTAGCAGAATACTAATTAATATATGACAAGTACGAACTGAACATATAGAAGGTTACAGGCACTTAGATAATCTGAATATTACAAAGCTTCTTACTACTCCTATTACAGAAAATTCAGAGAATATAGAGAGGGGGGAAGGGATATAGCAGCAGAGGAGGTAAGGAAGAAGAGTAGCAGTGAGGGGAAGGGAGTAGTAGTGGCAGTTGAAAGAAGAAGTCGCAGGGCGCAGCAAGGAAGGAGCAGCAGCTGGACTTGGAGAAGAGAAGGCAGCAGCAGGAGGTCAAGGAGAAGAAGGAAGATGCAGCAGGGGGCGTGGAGTTCACCAAAGCACAGTAGCAGCAGGAGGTTCAGGTTCAGACTTTGAAGAGGAACATCAGGGATGCGAGGTACGGGGAGCAACGGGACAAGGGGAGAAGAAGCAGCAGTAGGGATGGGGAAGAGGAGCAGCGGCAGAAGGCAGGGTCGCGCGGGTACCCAGACAAACGTCTGGTCGGGCGCACGAGGTGCAACGGTGGAGTGATGGCGCGATGGTGGAGATGGTGGCGCTGGTGGAGATGAGTGGATGGATGGCTGGGAGGCGCAGGTGGATGGATGTGATGGTGGTGCTGGGTGGATGGGCTGGGGCAGCGCACCACCATGCCGACCTGGCCGTGGCGGCGGCCGGAGTTGGAGAAGGAGAGGTGGGGAAGAAGAGAGATGTGTTGCCAGGCCCAAAGGGGAACGAAGGAGGCGGCTAGGGATTTTATCCCCTCCTCCGATCTGTCACCTTTTTAATTCGGCCCCCCTCCTTCTTTACTTTTAGCACAAGATGATCCTCTCTTCAATAGTTGCCCCCCTGGTTACTTCGTTTCTTCTCGCACAAGTCCATTCTTCCTCCTCTTCTTCGTTCTCTTAGCCACTTAGACGGAATCTTGACGATTATTAGTGCCTTTGCGCACATTTCTGCAAGATAGACCAAAGACAAGTAAATGATCCTTTTTGATGATTATCAAGCAATATTCAATCAATCATGGCGGGAATGGACGAATATGTCACGGTAGATGCTATATTTGAGTACCAAAATTATATGTGTGAAATATACTTATCAAGTTCCCCCCCACTTAAATCTTTGCTTGTCCTCAAGCAAAGGCATATGACAAGAGCAAGAATGTGAACAGTGAACTGAGTAAAGAATGTCCAAGTGAAGTAGATCTCTAAACAATGCATGCTTTTGGACTTAGCTAGTGAAAATTGATGGTTAAGAGTGCTACAAAGCATTAGGATACTAGTAAGAACGACCATTTTAAACTTTTACAATGATAAAAGAGGATCAACAAGTTTAAATGATGATTGTGCCAAATGGTTCCTAAAGAGAGGATGATCCCAAGAACAAAATGAACTGGAATTAAATCTTTTGATCAAATCACTTATTTACAGAGATAAAGCAATGATTATATTATTATTAGTCTCACCATAGGAACATACCACCGATCCCGAGAACATGGTATACACCTAGCTCGACCAATTATTAGTTTTTTTTATTTGTCTCCCCAAAGGAACATACCACCGATCCCGAGAACATGGTATACACCTGGTTTGACAATTACATTTTTATTTATTTATTACTGTCCAAGCTACCAGATTTCACATGCCACCGATCTAGGGAACATGACATGCTATTATAGGTAGACCAGACTAATTTATTCTATATTACTTATCTTAAATGAACAACGCATAAGCACAAAAATAGGAATCATCACTTCTCCATCTCTGGTTCACATGCTACCGATCCAGGGAACATATCATGCTAATCCATACTGGTTAGGTCATTGCTCTCAATGGGAACACACTTAGCACAAATTCAGCATCTAAACATGGTGATCTAGGTGTATCAAGGTAAAAATAGAAAATGATCAAGTTTTCTAGTGTACTAGGGATTTGAGCACTCAAAACTAATAACTTTCACTAATTTCAGCAAAGCATGCATGGTGTAGATCACTAGTTTACAAGGCATTCAAAAATCAAGTTCACAAATTCACATCAAGCACAATGCCAAAGGTGAAATTCAGCTTGACAACAAGTAATAACTGGCTCAAGCAACCCAACTAGCAATTGAATTCAGCATGTATTTATGATATTCAGAATGGATCATGAAACCGCTCACCGGGCTTAATGAAGTAGCACTCGCTTGATCACCTCACCAACTGCAGCTCTTCTCCTTTCCTTCCTCATGGATGCTCCAGCTTCACTCTTCTTCGTGTGTGCCCCATTGCTTCTCCTCATCGCCATGCTTTGGGTCCACCAGGATCCCATGGGATGTCATCTCGAACTTGGTCAGCATGTATTGATTCGTGAACAAGCAAAAACCTGAAATAGGACTCACACAAACAACAACTACAAGTGATAGGGCAGATGCCGTCTAAATCATCAATAGAGTACCCAATTACATAAGCATAGCTATAAAGCACATGTTTAGAATGGTAGAAATGAGCAAAGTCAACACTAACATGAGGATGATATTTTTCATTAAGCTCAAGACTAGCATAAGAATGATATGTTTCATTAAGCATAGGTCTAGCATGAGGGAAGTAACTGTGATCATCATTAATGTGAGTAATGCCACTAACAGGGTATATATGATCATATCCAAGCAAATACTTTTTCAAATCTACTTTAACAGATGGCATCATGTAATGCAAGGTGGTAGCAAAGAAATCACAAGGCATCATGTCATCAAGAGGATTGAGTAAACCTGACACATCACGCTCTGGTATGACAATAGGCAAATGAATCTCATGTTCTTCATCTTCATCTACAGCAGCTTCTTGTACTTCTTTAGGAGTAGTAGATGATGAGTCTTCAACTTGATCACTTTGTTGTTCGAGCTCTGGATCATCTTGTGCCTTGGCTTCGAGAATTTCTTCTTGGATCTGAAGTATCTCTTCCTCTGGACTCTCGCTATCTTGCTCAGCTGAATGTGAAGGTGTTGGAACCTCACATGTATCATTGGATATCTTAGCAACACTCAGCTCTAGCTATGAAGAAATAGTGCTGCCAGCGTTGATGTTCTTCTCAATCTTCCTTACTTCTTCCACTAGCTCCTTTCCACTCGTAATCTTCTTCATTTCCTCTAGTATCACCGGCCTAATTGGATCATCTTCGGCACTCCAAGATAACTCGAGACCAAGCAATGTGAGCTTGTCTATATCATCAAAGTCATCTTGTGTGGGCACTTGTGTTGAAGATGTTGGTTGACCAAATGGAGGACCATTTAACTCCATTGGCAACATGTCCTGGTGTTGAGGTATATGAGTAGGAGATGAATAAATCTGCTGTGGAGCATAGTTGTGGCTCTCCTCTTCATACCTAAATCCCTGCATTGGATAACTAGAGGCAAACGATGAGATCTCAGGGTTATTCCTCCTATATGACATATTCTGGTTTTCAGGCCACCCATGTGTGTAATTGTTTTGGTATGAGCTAGGCTGTGGGGCGAAGCTCATGCCATAACAATCGGGAGGGTGAGAGTAACCACGCTGACATTCAGCGGGTGAATGGCCCTGAAATCCACAAATATGGCATGTAGGAGCAACATAAGGATGACCTCTAGAATAAGGATCATAAGACCTAGGCCTATCCTCAAAAACTACCTGTCGCTGCCGAGCTAAATCATCTAATTGATGGGAAATCTTACTTATCAATTCTTGAATACTTTCCATGCTATTTGTAGTGTTGCTCGCATAAGGATGATGATCTGAATAGTAAGCCATATCCGAGAAGATGGTTCTGACCTGCAAAAAGGAAAAGAAAACAAAGAGGAAATAATCTAGAACAAGGGTTAGGAGTTAGAGATATATCACAAATATATAAAGCACAAAAAGGAAACAAGCTAAACCTAGTCTAAAGCCTAGCACAATCACTCGACGCTAGTCCCTGGCAACGGCGCCAAAATGATCAGTTGTAATATAGCGGGGTTTTTATGCCCCAAACTACGGATGTCGTGTTCTCCACAGGGACTAGGCAAGTCAATGATCGTGCTCAGATAAAGCTAGGTAACACAACTCAGATTACAAATGTAAGAAAATAAACCTAAACTAAACAAGGTAGTTCCCTAAGATCGTCGCCAAAGAAAATGTAAAATAAGCAAAGGGGAGGTTCAGATTGTCTGTATTTTATTTTTTGGTGTTTTCCTATTACTTGACAAACTAAGATGCTAACACAAAAGGAAACAACAGGACATGAACACATATATTTATCTAACAAGCGTATGACAGAGGGAAGAAACAATATAATGGATAGGGATGAAAATGCTTCATGTCACAACATATATTACAGGTACAGAGCTAATACATAGACTAAAAATTGAATGATCACAAAACTGGCTACCAGAGAGAGTAATTTCAATACAAAATAAAACCAAGAATAGTAACATGAATTTGTTATAGTGAGCTAGCTGACATGGTTTACATCACAAAACACACATGTATTTATGTAGTACATGTACTGGAGCTAAAACATGGAAAACTGAATCAATTTCTGCAGTAAGGAACAAACACATAAGGGATCTCACACATACAGTAGCAGAATACTAATTAATAGATGACAAGTACGAACTGAACATATAGCAGGTTACAGGCACTTAGATAATCTGAATATTACAAAGCTTCTTACTACTCCTATTACAGAAAATTCAGAGAATATAGAGAGGGGGAAGGGATATAGCAGTAGAGGAGGTAAGGAAGACGAGTAGCAGTGAGGGGAAGGGAGTAGTAGTGGCAGTTGAAAGAAGAAGCCGCAGGGCGCAGCAAGGAAGGAGCAGCAGCTGGACTTGGAGAAGAGGAGGCAGCAACAGGAGGTCGAGGAGAAGAAGGAAGATGCAGCAGGGGGCGTGGAGTTCAGCAAAGCGCAGTAGCGGCAGGAGGTTCAGGTTCGGACTTTAAAGAGGAACATCAGGGACACGAGGTGCGGGGAGCAACGGGACAAGGGGAGAAGAAGCAGCAGTAGGGATGGGGAAGAGGAGCAGCGGCAGAAGGCAGGGTCACGCGGGTACCCACACACCCGTCTGATCGGGCGCACGAGGTGCAGCCGTGGAGTGATGGCGCGATGGTGGAGATGGTGGCGATGGTGGAGATGGTGGTGCTAGTGGAGATGGTGGCGCTGGTGGAGATGAGTGGATGGATGACTGGGAGGCACAGGTGGATGGATTGATGGTGGTGCTGGGTGGATGGGCTGCGGAAGCGCACCACCACGCCGGCCTGGCCGTGGCGGTGGCCGGAGTTGGAGAAGGAGAGGTGGGGAAGAAGAGAGATGTGTAGCCAGGCCCAAAGGGGAACGAAGGAGGCGGCTAGGGATTTTATCCCCTCCTCCGATCTGTCACCTTTTTTAATTCGGCCCCCCTCCTTCTTTACTTTTAGCACAAGATGATCCTATCTTCAATAGTTGGCCCCCTAGCTACTTCTTTTCTTCTCGCACAAGTCCATTCTTCCTCCTCTTCTTCGTTCTCTTAGCCACTTAGACGGAATCTTGACGATTATTAGTGCCTTTGCGCACATTTCTGCAAGATAGACCAAAGACAAGTAAATGAATCTTTTTGATGATTATCAAGCAATATTCAATCAATCATGGCAGGAATGGACGAATATGTCACGGTAGATGCTATATTTGAGTACCAAAATTATATATAGTTATTTTGTCGAGTTTTCTCCCACTACTATTCATATATAGGAGGCATGCTTTTATCATAGTAAATTTGCTCATCAAAGCTTGGGGGACAAAAAATATCATATCCATCAAACATAGCTTCCCCAAGCTTGTGGCTTTGCATATCATTAGCATCATGGATATTCAAGGAATTCATACTAACAACATTGCAATCATGCTCATCATTCACATATTTCATGCCAAGTATTATATGTAATTCTTCTTCTAGCACTTGAGCACAGTTATCCTTTCCTTCATACTCACGAAAGATATGAAAAAGATGAAGCGTATGAGACAAACTTAACTCCATTTTTTTGTTAGTTTTCTTTTATAAACTAAACAAGTGCTAAAACAAGAAACAAAAAGATTCGATTGCAAGATCTAAAGATATACCTTCAAGCACTCACCGCGCCAAAAAAGAGCTTAGTTGATGGAGTGTGAGTACCCTTTACCTAGCCTCCCCGGCAACAGCGCCAGAAAAGAGCTTGATGTCTACTAAACAATATTCTTCTTGTAGACGTTGTTGGGCCTGCAAGTGCACAGGTTTGTGTGCCAGTAGCAAATTTCCCTCAAGTGGATGACCTAAGGTTTATCAATCCGTAGGAGGCGTAGGATGAAGATGGTCTCTCTCAAACAACCCTGCAACCAAATAACAAAGAGTCTCTTGTGTCCCCAACACACCCAATACAATGGTAAATTGTATAGGTGCACTAGTTCGGCGAAGAGATAGTGATACAAGTGCAAAATAGATAGTAGATATAGGTTTTTGTAATCTGAAAATATAAAAACAGCAACGTAAAAAGTGGTAAAAGTGAGCGTAGACGGTATTGCAATGATAGGAAACAAGGCCTAGGGTTCATACTCTCACTAGTGCAAGTTCTCTCAACAATAATAACATAGATACATCATATAACAAGCCCTAAACATGCAACAAAGAGTCACTCCAGAGCCACTAATAGCGGAGAACAAACATAGAGATTATGGTAGGGTCCGAAACCACCTCAAAGTTATTCTTTCGGATCGATCTATAAAAGAGTTCGTACTAGAATAACACCTTAAGACACAAATCAACCAAAACCCTAATGTCACCTAGATACTCCATTGTCACCTCAAGTATCCGTGGGCATGATTATACGATATGCATCACACAATCTCAGATTCATCCAACCAACATAAAAGTACTTCAAAGAGTGCCCCAAAGTTTCTACCGGAGAGTCAAGAACGTGTGTCAACCCCTATGCATAGGTTCCCAATGTCACGAAACCCGCAAGTTGATCACCAAAACGTACATCAAGTGGATCGCAAGACATACATCAAGTGTTCTCACAAAAGACTCAATCCGATAAGATAACTTGAAAGGGGAAACTCAATTCATCACAAGAGAGTAGAGGGGGAGAAACATCATAAGATCCAACTACAATATCAAAGCTCGGGATACATCATGATCATGCCATAGAGGGAACACGAGAGAGAACACGAGAGAGAGAGAGATCAAACACATAGCTACTGGTACATACCCTCAGCCCCGAGGGTGAACTACTCCCTCCTCGTCATGGATAGCACCGGGATGATGAAGATGGCCACCGGTGATGAGATCCCCCTCTGGCAGGGTGCCGGAACAGGGTCCCGATTGGTATTTGGTGGCTACAGAGGCTTGCGGCAGCGGAACTCTCGATCTATCTTCTATTCTAGAAGTTTTAGGGTACGTAGGTATATATGGGTGCAAGGGGTACATAGGTCGACCTCTGGGGTGCTCACGAGGCAGGGGGCGCTCCCTAGGGGGGTGGGCGCGCCCCCACCCTCGTGGGCATCCCGGGACTCCCCTGACATGCACTCCAAGTCTATCAGGTTGCTTTCCTTCCAAAAATAACCTCTCCAGTTGATTTCGTTCCGTTTTGACTCCGTCTGATATTCCTTTTCCTCGAAACACTGAAATAGGCATAAAACAACAAATCTGGGCTGGGCCTCCGGTTAATAGGTTAGTCCCAAAAATAATATAAAAGTGGATAATAAAGCCCAATATTGCCTAAAACAGTAGATAAAGTAGCATGGAGCAATCAAAAATTATAGATACGTTGGAGACGTATCACAGAACAACCAAGAAGATGCAACGGGAGATGGATCACCGAGTGTTACCACTAGACGCGCAGTGTCGTGCAGCGGAAGTGGAGTTGAGGCAGCGCGTCCACGTGGTTTGTCTCCTCCTCATCCGATCTCCCTCGAACAGCGGGTCATACGATCCCACATACAAGTTCGCTGGAGCAGCGCAAGTGCACCGCCTCTAACGGTATCCGCGCGTGCAGAAGGAACACCGTGCGGTGGACTGCTAGGTCCGATCTCACAGTCGGCGGCGAGTGGAGGTGTCTATTCGCAACGCATGCAAACCATAGTCGTAGCACCGAAGCGATCAACTGCATGAGTGTGCCGCACCTCCACTATATATAGGCGTCCACCGCAGGGTCAACACTTGGGCCTCACACGCACCCTAAAGCCCAAAGTCTACTCGGTCACATTCCTAGTCTAGTTCGGATCACATCCGACGAGTGTCCTACGAACCGACCTCGTAGGTTCCTTCCCTTAAGCGCGCGACCCCTTAGGTTCAAGTCAGCTTGGTCACAGTTCGGATCACCTCTGACCTGCACGGTTGGTAGCAGCCTCTAGCAAGGCATGCCGACCACCAAGCATACTTTGAAGCTGGTTAGGCGAACCTGTACAACATGTCACACTTCTATTCCTTTGCCTCACGATATATGTTGTCGGGCTCAAGGCGAGACTGTCATCCTTGTGCTAGCCCGACCTCTTTCTCGTTCCAGTGATACCGACCACTATCCGGATTATCTCATAATCCTTGTCGCATGGCCATGCTTATCCTGGCCGGATCACCCGAGGGGCCCAGAGTATATCTCTCCTGATCGGAGGGGCAAATCCCATCTTGCTCGACCATGTCTCGCAGCATGGGACTGGACAAACCCGAAACCTACCTTTGTAACTACCCAGTCACGGAGTAGCGTTTGGTCAGCCCAAAGCAAGTCTGTCACCATCCCGAGTACATGCGTCAGCTCAGGTCTTAGGACATAGAACATATGTTGTACTAGAGACTCAAAGATGACATATCGCCGCGTCTCATAGTTGGGTCTATCCGACTCAGACCTTATCTCGACTCGGATCCGACTACGTCGAATTCGACCAGGCCTTTCCAAGTCCATATTATTGGGTTAGCATCCAATGCTCCATGGCTAGTGAGACCAAGCCATCGACCGTGTCATATGCTAGTCTAGTCGGCTGCGCGTCCACACAGCCCTTTCGACTAGGGACCTTTTAGGACAGTCATCATACAATGCATAGTCCCACAAACAAGTCACGTACTTGCTGATACACATCATTGATAATGTCCAAGGACTATCTTTGTTCAGAAACACGTAGGAAATGTCATCATACATGATTGCCTCTAGGGCATATCTCCAACAGTCTCCCACTTGCACTAGAGTCAATCAAATAGACATCGAATGGCCATAGCTCTAACGTGCCCCTCATGCTTGGGTTGTGGAAGTGGCTTAGTCAATGGATCTGCAACATTTGCATCCGTGTGAATCTTGCATAATTCTACATCACCATTCTTAACGATTTTTCGTATCAGGTGATATTTCCGGTCTATGTGTCTGACCTTGTGGTGATTCCTCGGCTCCTTGGCTTGTGCAATGGCACCAGAATTATCACAATAAAGGTCCAACGGTTTCACCGAGGCTGGGAAAATACCAAGATCATCCAGAAAATGCTGGATCCAAACACCTTCCTTTGCAGCTTCACAAGCCGCAATGTATTCGGCTTCTGTGGTAGAATCGGCCACCGTATCCTGCTTGGAACTCATCAAGTGCACTGCTCCTCCGTTCAGGACGTACACGAATCTGGACTGTGATTGACAATCATCTCTGTCGGTTTGGAAACTAGCATCGACGTAACCTCTTTCGACGATATCTTCCTCACCTCCATAAACTAGGAACATTTCTTTAGTACTTTTCAGGTACTTCAAAATAGTCTTTACCGCTGCCCAGTGACTCTCACCTGGGTTGACCTAGTATCTACTTGTTAGGCTTATTGCAAAAGCAACATCAGGCCTTGTACATATCATGGCATACATGATGGATCCGATTGCCGAGGCATGCGGAATCCTATCCATCCTGCTTCGCTCATCAGATGTCGAAGGACTCTGAGTCTCGCTTAGCCTTATACCATGTGAGAGTGGCAAGAACCCTTTCTTTGCCTCACTCATGTTGAACCGCTTCAACACTTTATCTATGTACGTGCTCTGGCTTAAGCCGAGCAGCCTCCTTGATCTTTCATCGAAAACTTGCCATTCAATGATTCCTTGACCGAGTTTAGCATCGAAACATTGTTCCCAATCAACAATATTTCATCCACATACAAGATCAAAAGCACTATCGAGCTCCCACTTAACTTCTTGTATAAACAAGAGTCCTCGCTTTTGATGAAACCGAGACCAGTGACGACCTCATCAAAACGAATGTTCCAACTCTGAGGTGCTTGCTTCAACCCATAAATGGATCTCTTAAGCTTGCATACCTTACTAGTGCTAGTCGGATCGACAAAACCCTCAGGCTGTATCATATACACGCCCTCGGCTAAATTTCCGTGAAGGAAAGCCGTTTTGACATCCATCTGCCATATCTCGTAATCAAAATATGCAGCTATAGCTAGTATGATCCTCACCGATTTCAGCATCGCTACCGGTGAGTAAGTCTCGTCGTAGTCAATTCCTTGAACTTGTCCATAACCTTTAGCGACAAGCCGAGCTTTGTGGATCTGAACATTTCCATTGACATCGGTTTTCTTCTTAAAGACCAATTTGCAACCAATGGTTGTTACACCAGGTGGCGGATCAACCAAGTCCCAGACTTGATTCTCATCCATGGACTTTAACTCGGATCTCATGGCCTCCAGCCATGCCTCGGAATCTGGGCTCACCATCGCTTCGGCATATGTGGACGGCTCATTGCTTTCTAGCAACAATACATCACACACTCTGTGCAATCTTTCCGACCTCCGTGGTTTCGGTGCCGCTTGCACTACGGGTTCCCTTTCTGACTCCGGTATGATCTCATCACCAGCCAAGCCATCCCTGAGTGGTTCTCGAATTTCTTCGAGTTGGACCATCCTCCCACTGGCCTCCCGACTGAGAAACTCTTTCTCGAGGAAAACCCCGTTCTGAGCAACAAACACTTTGTTCTCTTCCTGGTTGAAGAAGCTATATCCCAAGGTTTCCCTC
Source organism: Triticum aestivum (assembly GCF_018294505.1). Lineage (NCBI taxonomy): Eukaryota > Viridiplantae > Streptophyta > Magnoliopsida > Poales > Poaceae > Triticum > Triticum aestivum. The sequence goes on from NC_057801.1 coordinate 548,896,398, forward strand.
GGATATCCCACAAATATGCATTTATTTGACTTAGGTGTAAGTTTGTGTGACATAAGTCACTTAACAAATGGTTCACAACCCCAAATCTTTAGAAAAGACAAACTGGGACTCTTCCCGGTCCACATCTCATGTGGTGTCTTGTCTACAGATTTTGATGGTACCCTGTTAAGTGTGAAAGATGCAGTTTCTAGAGCGTATCCCCAAAATGACAAGGGTAAATCCGATTTTCTCATCATAGACCGGACCATGTCCAACAAGGTCCTATTCCTCCGTTCTGACACGCCATTTCTCTGTGCCGTACCCGGAGGTGTGAGTGAGGTACTATACCTCGACTTTTCAGATGATCATCAAACTCTTGGCTCATGTACTCACCTCCACGATCAGATCGCAGAAGCTTTATAGTCTTGCTGAGCTGATTCTCAACCTCGTTCGGAAACTCTTTGAACTTTTCAAAATTTTCCGACTTGTGCCTCATCAAATAGATATATCCATATCTACTCAAGTCGTCGGTAAAAGTCACGAAGTACTGATAGCCGCCTCTGGCAGTTGTGTTCACTGGATCACACACATCACTTTGTATAAGCTCCAACAGCTCGGACGCCCTCTCGCAACTCTTTGCGAAAGGAGACTTAGTCATCTTGCCGAGCAAGCATGATTCACATGTCTCGAATGACCCGAAGTCAGACGAAGTTAGGAGCCCATCATCATGGAGCTTCTTCATGTGTTTCAGACTAATGTGTCCAAGCCGGCAATGCCAAAAGTATGTCGGATTCATCTCATTAGGCTTATGCCTCTTGACATTCACGTTATAGACCGGTTCCTGTTCTAGATTCAATATAAATAGCCCATCAACAATGGGTGCATAGCCGTGGAACATACCATTCAAAAATATCGAACAACCATTGTCCTTTAAATTGAATTCATAACCTTGACTCATCAAACATGTGGTAGAAATAATGTTCCGACTAAGTGCGAGAATGTAATAACAATTATTCAATTCCATAATGAATCCGGAAGGAAGTTGGAGCTGCATCGTGCCGACCTCCAATGCAGCAACTCTTGCTTTGTTGCCGACCCTGATGTCAATCTCCCCTTGTGCCACACGCCTAGTTCTTACCAGCCCCTGCATCGAGTTGCAAATATGAACAACCGATCCGGTATCAAATACTCAAGATCTACTAGGTATGCCAGCAAGGTAAATGTCTATAACATATGCAACAAGTGTACCTTTGCCCGAAGCAGCATCCCTGGCCTTCTTGCCATGCTCTGCAAGCCACTTGCTACAGTTCCTATTCCAGTGACGGGTCTCCTTGCAGTGATAGCAAATGGTCTTCGAGTCCGGTCCAGACTTCGGCGCAGCAGCGGAGGTTACCGTCTCCGTGCCCTTTGGCTTAGCCTTTTTCTTGGACCAACTCTTCTTGAACTTAGCCGATTTCTGCACCATCAACACTTGATGCGTGCCTTTCTTAATATCCTGCTCTGCTACTTTGAGCATCCCATGCAATTCACCGAGCTTCTTATCCATGCCATGCATATGATAGTTCGAGATGAACGTCCCATAGCTGGGCGGAAGAGAACCCAGAACAGCATCAGCAGCCAGCTCATCCAAGAGCGGGAAGCCCAAACGATCCAAAGCTTGCACATATCCGATCATCTTGATCACATGTGGGCTCAGTGGATCACCTTCCTTCAGCTTGCAATCCATCAAGGATCGCCAGACGTTGAACCTTTTGGTCCTAGCCTGTGTCTGAAACATGCTCTTGAGACTCTCGATCATATCATAAGCCTCAACATTTTCGAAATGCTATTGCAAACCGGGCTCCATACAAGCCAACATCAGACAACTGATCTCCGTTGATTCATCAACGAGTTTCTGGTAGGCATTCTTAGTTGTGGCATTAGCATTATCGGTAGGTTCCTCTAGAAGTGGATCCTCTAGAACATGTTCGTTTTTATCATGCTGGAGAACAATTCTCAATTTCTATACCAAGGGGTCAAGTTTGTTCCATTCAGTTTATCCTTTTACAGAATTGACTTCAATGCAAAGTTGGGTTGAGCAGGTGGTGCCATTGATCTACAACAGAAAATATGCAATCACTAAGCAATGTGTTTATGTAGACTAATTCAATCCTAAACAAAAACACTCCCACTGAAGTCAGCATCCCTCCGCAAACTCTCAGTGATTCAGGATCCAACTAGCGCATGCGACTAGTGAGCTTTAGCATCACTGCTAGCGAACATACCTATCCGGTAAGCAACTCCTTGCTAATCATATCTCTATACGACTCCTGTCGGTCCGTAAGGTATCTTATACCCCGGCTCCCAACCTTCTTTGCCACAAGGCCCAAAACCATTTTGATAGCCTTGTCAAGTTAACCTGATACAGTGCATGTCCCTGTCCGACACGAACCCTTCAGTTCAAGGACACCTAGCAGCACCTCAATTTTATGAGCCCACTACTAGACGTACTTGATGTGCGAAGGTGCAACATCGGGGATGGAAATTCGCTTGATATTCATGAGGGATCATTCTACCATTCTAACATGCATAGAACCAAAGAAGCATAACAATCACAAATAAACACATATTGTGAAATAGTATGGCTCCTTCATGGACGTTCTTCCAGGTCGGCTCCGACTCCGATGACCATCTATGAACTCCATCTTGTTTATCACGCCGGGACGCCAAGCCACCAACCTGATCTCTATTATCCAACTACTACAACTAGTAATGAATATTACATAGAGTCACAAGTAGACACGCAGGACGTTATACAATATAATGACAACACTTTGGCTCCTGACGGCTGACAAACATGACACACAGGCCACATATAAATTACACACATGTATCACACACACATGAGCCATACTATTCACATCAAACCTTCAAAACAAAGTTATACATAGAATTGCATTCTACCGGTTTGTGTGTCCGGTACGAAATACACGACACTACGCACACGGCGGTCCTGATTCTGATCTGACCAAGCATATCGATCATCGGAATCCGATTCGGATTTATGTTTCACTGTTAACCCCGATGGCGGATGACCTACCGGTAGGGGTAGATCGTGTCACGACCTCATCGGTCCCGATTGACAGAAAACATAGCCTCAACGATCCCCATGTGCAGTTGATCACATCAATCGTGCACATAGCCGATCTGATAAACAATAGCAGATCTCATCTGCCGCCTCCACATATCTAATATGCATACGATCTGAATCCAAATCCTATAGCAGAGGCTCTGATACCACTGTTGGGTTCTACGGTAGGGTGCGTCGACTACAAATTAAAATTTTCCTACACGCAGAATAACCAAGAACATGCTACGGGAGATGGATCACAGATTGTTACCACTAGACGCGCAGTGCCGTGCAGTGGAAGTAGAGTTGAGGCAGTGCATCCGCGTGGATCGTCTCCTCCTTGTCCGATTTCCCTCGAACAACCGGTCATCCGATCCCACATACAAGTTCGCTGGAGCGGCGCAAGTGCACCACCTCTAACGGTATCCACAGGTGCAGGAGGAACACCGTGCGGCGGACTGCTAGGTCCGATCTCACAGTCGGCAGCGAGTGGAGGTGTCTATTCGCAACAAATGCAAACCCTAGTCGTAGCGCCGAAGCGATCAACCGCATAAGTGTGTCGCACCCCCACTTTATATAGGCGTCCGTCGCAGGCTCAACACTTGGGCCTCGCACGGACCCTAAAGCCCAAAGTCTACTCGGTCACGTTCCTAGTGTAGTTCGGATCACATCCGACCAGTGTCCTACGAACCGACCTCATAGGTTCCTTCCCTTAAGCGCGCGACCCCTTGGGTTCAAGTCAGTTTGGCCACAATTCGGATCACCTCTGACCTGCATGGTTGGTAGCAGCCTCTAGCAAGCGTGCCGACCACCAAGCAGACTTTGAAGCTGGTTAGGCGAACCTGTACAACGTGTCACACTTCTGTTCCCTTTGCCTCACGATATATGTTGTCGGGCTCAAGGCGAGACTGTCATCCTTGTGCTAGCCCAACCTCTTTCTTGTCCCAGCGATACCGACCACTATCCGGATTATCTCATAATCCTTGTCGCATGGCCATGCTTATCCTGGTCAGATCACCTGAGGGGACGAGAGTATATCTCTCCTGATCGGAGGGGCAAATCCCATCTTGCTCGACCATGTCTCGCAGCATGGGACTGGACAAACCCGAAACCTACCTTTGTAACTACCCAGTCACGGAGTAGCGTTTGGTCGGCCCAAAGTAAGTCTGTCACCATCCCGAGTACATGCGTCAGATCAGGTCTTAGGACATAGAACACATGTTCTACTAGAGACTCACAGATGACATATCGCTGCGTCTCATAGTTGGGTCTGTCGGACTTGGACCTTATCTCGACTTGGATCTGACTACGTCGAATCCGACCAGACCTTTCCAAGTCCATATTATCCGGTTAGCATCCAATGCTCCATGGCTAGTGAGACCAAGCCATCGACCGTGTCATATGCTAGTCTAGTTGGCTGCGCGTCCACACAACCCTTTCGACTAGGGACCTTTTAGGCCAGTCATCATACAATGCATAGTCCCACAAATAAGTCACGTACTTGCTGATACACATCATTGATAATGTCCAAGGACTATCTTTATTCATAAACACATAGGAAATATCATCATACATGATTGCCTCTAGGGCATATCTCCAACAGCCCCCACGCCCCTAGGGCGCGCCCTCTGACCTTGTGGGCCCCTTGTGGACCCCCTGACTTGTTCCTGATGCCAACACCTCTTATATATCCCAAAAACCCCAGAACAGAACCGAGATCGGGAGTTCCGCCGCTGCAAGCCTCTGTAGCCATCAAAAACCAACTAGGACCCTGTCACTAGTAGAAAAAGGGTCTAATGTGCATCTCATTAGTCCCGGTTTGAAATTGAGCCGGCACTAATGTGACCATTAGTGCCGGTTCCAACAGCTAGGAGGACTGCTCCCTTTAGTACCAGTTCATGGAGAACCTTTAGCACCGGTTCGTGCCACGAACCGGTACTAAAGGGCATGGTGGCAGGATGTTGTCAGACTGGGGCACGTCCAGCACCTTTAGTACCGGTTCTTGCCACGAACCGGTACTATAGGTCGTCCTGCATATAAACCCTTCGTCCAGCTCGCTCTGTGCTTCCCCCTTTCCCCTCTCCTCTCCTCTATGTTCTTCCTCTTCTCCCCTCGAGCTCATCACACATTTTGCCCAAATTTTGTCAAGATTTGAAGGCCCCTCATCCATTCAAGTGATCGCAAAGGTTAGCAACTTTGTCCTTTCATCTCTCATTGCTAGATTAGCTCTTGCAATGCTTTATATAGTGATTAATTTGTGGGTTTTAGTAATTTGGGAGGAATTATATGTGGTAGTATATTTGATTTATATGCAATTTGAGCTTAAAATAACTCTTAGTTTGCATATGTAGGTGTGGTTTACTTAGTGCCTTCCCGTCTCCGTCGTAACCACGCTCGATCATCCGCACAGACCCGTCGCCGGCACCACCTTGTGGTGAGCCTCTTATTCTTATATTTTTTATATAAAAAAGTCATGTTTGTGTGATTTAGATATATAGTTACTTGTATAATTATCTTACTCGTACGTTGTTTGTTATACATAGTGCCATGGTTTTGATATCCGTCCCCGTCGGCCCTCGTCCGTGTTATGATTCAGATGTGGTATATTATCTTTTAAAACTATTTGTTGCATTTCGTGTTTATGACAAATTGTGCCCATGAAGTTGACATAGATATTTTTATCTAGGAGGTATGTGAATCGGAATTTCCAACCAACCCTATTGTCGAGAGGTTAAATTTAGTTGAAAGAGAAAACGAGCATTTGAAAGAAAAATTGAAAAGACTTGAGGGGGAGAAGATGGAATTGGAGTTGCATGTTGCCGATGTCGTCGATGATCCCAAGATCAAGATGGAGAAAATGTGTTTGAAGGTTAGAAAGATTAGAAAGTATGCCACTGATAGTGTGGCTTCGTATCATTATGCTGTTGGATCAATTTTACCTTAGTTGCAATCTTGATCGCATTTGTTGTTGCATTGAAATTCTTTAGCTAGAGAGTTATTTGTATGTTGCATTTAAGTGTTGTATATGAACTTTATGTATGAACTTTATGTATGAACTTGCATTAATTTGGTCTATTCGGTGGTGTGTAATGAAGATGCGCTGGCAATGGATATACGATGACCGATGCTCTCCCCAGTTCATTGATGGTGTGCATACTTTTTTGATTGCGGCTCAGGCAAACAAGCGGGCGGATGGTTTTATACCTTGTCCATGTGCTGGCTGTAAGAATGGTCATAATTACTCTAACTCAAGAACCATTCACGTCCACCTGTTTGAGTCCGGTATCATGCCCCACTATAATGTTTGCACCAAGCACAGAGAAAGAGGGGTTATGATGGAAGACAATGAAGAAGAAGAGGATGACGATAGCTATCCTGGCCATGGGTTCCCTGGATACGATGATACAACAATGGGGGAAGAAGCTGAGCCGGCCATTTGGGAAGAAGCTGAAGAAGAGGCATCAGATGAGCCCGCTGATGATCTAGGTCGGGCCATTGCCGATGCAACGAGAAACTGCGCAAGTGAAAAGGAGAAGAAGAAGTTGCAACGCATGTTAGAGGATCACAAGAAATTGTTGTACCCGAATTGCAAAGGTGATAAGAAAAAGCTGGGCACCACACTGGAATTGCTGCAATGGAAGGCAGAGAATGGTCTATCTGACAAGGGATTTGGAAAGTTGCTGGTAATGATAAAGAATATGCTTCCAAAGGACAACAAATTTCCCGAGAGTACGTATAAAGCGAAGAAGGCTGTCTGCCCTCTAGGTTTAGAGGTGCAGAAGATACATGCATGCCCTAATGACTGCATCCTCTACCGCGATGAGTACGAGGATTTGAACGCGTGCCTGGTATGCAGTGCATTGCGCTATAAGATGAGCCGCGATGACCCTGGTGATGTCGAGGGCGAGCGCCCCAGGAAGAAGATTCCTATGAAGGTGATGTGGTATGCTCCTATAATACCATGGTTGAAACGTTTGTTCCAAAACAAAGAGCATGCGAAGGCGATGCGATGGAACGGATAAGACCATAAGAAAGACGGAAAGTTGAGAGTACCCACTGACAGGTCGCAGTGGGGAAAAATCGAGAGAAAGTACATGGAGGAGTTTGCAGGTGACCCAAGGAATGTATGGTTTGGTCTAAGCACAAATGGCATTAATCCTTTTGGGGAGCAGAGCAGCAACCATAGCACGTGGCCTGTGACTCTATGTTTGTATAACCTTCCTCCTTGTTTGTGCATGAAGCGGAAGTTCATTATGATGCGAGTGCTCATCCAAGACCCTAAGCAACCCGACAACGACATTGATGTATACCTAAGGCCATTAGTTGAACAACTATTACAGCTGTGGAATGGAAAAGGTGTACGTGTGTGGGATGAGCACAAATAGGAAGAATTTGACCTAAAGGTGTTGCTATTCATGACCATCAATGATTGGCCTGCTCTCAGTAACCTTTTAGGACAGACAAACAAGGGATACCGCGGATGCACGCACTGTTTGGATGATACCAACAGTATATATTTGGATAGTTGTAGGAAGAATGTGCACCTGGGACATCGTCGATTTCTTCCGAGCAGGCATCCTATAAGAAAGAAAGGCAAGCATTTCAAAGGTAGGCGGATCATCGTACGAAGCCTTGCCACTGTACTGGTGCTGATGTGCATGATATGGTCAAGGATTTGAAGGTCATCTTTTGAAAGGGTCCTGGCGGACAACCTGTTTCGAAGGATGCTGACGGACACGCACCCATGTGGAAGAAGAAATCTATATTTTGGGACCTGCCATATTGAAAGACCTAGAGGTCCGCTCCGCAATCAATGTGATGCACGTGACGAAGAATCTTTGTGTGACCTTGCTTGGCTTCTTGGGCGTGTATGGAAAGGCAAAAGATACACCAGAGGCATGGGAGGACCAGCAATGTATGCACAGAAAAGATGGCATACATCAGGGTCAGGCCAGCTACACTCTTACCAAAGAAGAGAAGGACATCTTCTTTGAATGTCTGCTCAGTATGAAGGTACCGTCTGGCTTCTCATCGAATATAAAGGGAATAATAAATATGGCAGAAAAAAAGTTCCAGAACGTAAAGTCTCATGACTGCCACGTGATTATGACGCAACTGCTTCCGGTTGCATTGAGGGGGCTTCTATAGGAAAACGTTCGATTAGCCATTGTGAAGCTATGTGCATTCCTTAATGCAATCTCTCAGAAGGTAATCGATTCGGAAATCATACCAAGGTTACAAAATGATTTGGGGCAATGTCTTGCGAGTTTCGAGTTGGTGTTCCCACCATCCTTCTTCAACATCATGACGCACGTCCTAGTTCACCTTTGCGAAGAGATTAACATTTTTGGGTCCTGTATTTCTACACAATATGTTCCCCTTTGAGAGGATCATGGGAGTCTTGAAGAAATATGTTCATAACCGTGCTAGGCCAGAAGGAAGCATCTCAAAGGTCTATGAAAATGAGGAGGTCATTGAGTTTTGTATTGACTTTATTCCTGACCTTAAGCCGATTGGTGTTCCTGAATCACGGCATAAGGGCAGACTAGATGGAAAAGGCACGCTAGGAGGGGATCAAATAATATGTATGGACGGGCATTCTCTCACTGAAGCACACTATAGAGTTCTACAGAACTCCGCCTTGGTGGCTCCGTATATGGAGGAACACAAGAATTTTCTACACTCCAAACACCCGGAGCAGTCTGACGACTGGATTGCATGTGAAGAAACGAGGACTTTCGCCGGTTGGTTGCAGACGCATGCCATGCATGATGGTGATATTGAAGATGACCTGTACTTGCTGTCCCAGTTACCATCTTCGAATATAATGACTTTCAAAGGGTACGAGATAAATGGGAATACATTTTACACGATCGCCCAAGATAAGAAGAGCACCAACCAAAATAGTGGTGTCCGCTTTGATGCAACAACCAACACGGGAAAGGAAACATATTATGGTTACATAGAGGACATATGGGAACTTAACTATGGAGGTGGTTTGAAGGTCCTTTTGTTTCGGTGCAAATGGGTCAATATGACACGAGGCGGGGTAACGGAAGACCCGCAGTATGGAATGACAACAATGGATCTCAACAATCTTGTGTATGCAGACGAACCATTCGTCCTAGCCACTGATGTGGCGCAGATTTTCTATGTGAAAGACATGTGTACCAGGCCGAGAAAAAGAAAAGATAAGGAAGCGAATGGATCATACGATGAGCCAAAGTGCCACATAGTTCTTTCAGGGAAAAGAAACATCATGGGAGTGGATGACAAGACATACATGTCACAAGATTATGAAAAGTTTGATGAAATTGCTCCATTCAAAGTGAATATTGATCCGAGCATCCAGTTAAATGATGAAGATTGTCCATGGTTACGGCGCAAAGGGACACACGCGAAGAAAAAGTTTCACACCCAAAGACCCCGCACTGGCATGTGATAGGCTTCACCGTCATCACTTTCTTCTGTAGTGACTTTCTAGACTTATATATCTGAAAAGTGCCGCTTCGAACAAATCGGAGGGAATCTTTGTAATAGTTAGGGTACTTATGTGTTTTGGTATTTGAAACACGAAGAAATTTTATGTGCAAAAACTGGATGCACTTCGTCTACAAATTAGTTCTACAAATAATTCAAATTTAAACTATTCAAATTTGAAAACTACTCGCACTAACAGAAAGTTTGTAATTTTTTGTACCTAAAGAAAAAATATTCAGAAATAAATAAATGAAAATAAATAAAGTAGAAAAAAACTAAAATTTTTTTGAGACAAACACTAAATTAAAAAATTAAACTATTCAAATTCGAAAACTACTCGCACTAATAGAAAGTTTGTAATTTTTTGTACCTAAAGGAAAAATATTCAGAAATAAATAAATGAAAATAAATAAAGTTGAAAAGAAAAAAACTAATTATTTGTTGAGACAAAAATTAAATAAAAAAAGTCCACCTACTGGGCCATAGAGGCCTACATACGACTAAAAACCCAACCTGTAGTTGGGCCAGGATGTAGGCCCGCTATCCCAGTAGGCCCAACAGGGCAGAGTAGCATAGGTAGGACGAGAAGGCCTGCATTAGAGAGGAGCTCAATGCAGTGCCCGCGCCGGGGCTTATGAACTAGCCTCGGCGCTCCTCGACTAGCGAGGTGGTACTAAATTTGCGCACCGCCTGGAGCCAGCGCACCCCTTTTAGTACCGGGTGGTGGCTCCAACCGGTACTAAAGGAGGGGCCTTTAGTACCGGCTGGAGCCACCACCCGGTACTAAAGGGGGTGCGCTTCCTGCCGCTTCGGTTGGCCAAAACAGACCTTTAGTACCGGTTAGTGACTCCAACCGGTACTAAAGGTAGGTTCTATATAAGAGAACACTTTTAAAAAAATTGTCAGTTTGTTCCCTCTGCTTCTTCTCCTCAGCTGCCCCGTCGCCGCCGCCCCTCGTTCGCCACCCCCGTCGCCGTCTCCGTCGTCGTCCATCCCCATCGCTGTCGCCCCCGCCCCCGTCCCCATCGCCGTCCCCTCTTCTGTCGTCCCGTCGCCTCGCCCGCGCTGTGAGCCCCTCTCCCCGGCCCCTCTCCTCCCTCCAATCGAAGCCGCCGCGCCGCTGGCGCCGTAGGTGCACACACGCTCTCGCGCGCGCACACACACACACAAGCGCGCGCACACACACTCACACGCACACACACATTTAGTTTTTAGTTTTTAGTTTTTTCTATTTTTCTGTTATTTATACAAATATTTTAGATGAATTAATTAATTAGATTAGATTAATGTCAAATAGTATATAGAAATGTTAGAAATGTTACAGAAATGTTAGAAATTTTAGAAATGTTAATTTTAGCTAGATGAATTAGAGTAATTTCAAATTGTTATAGAAATGTTATAGAAATGTTAGTTTTTAGTTTCTTATAATTTTAGTTATACAAATTTAGAATTTGCATATAAGAAATCAGAATCCAATCATTTAAAAAATGTTACTTTTGCCGCATATAGTATTTGCTCTCGACGAGGCCTGGCCCACATCCTCGCCGTCGACCCTTTCGCGACGATGTCCTGCTTTAGAGGACCCATGTTCGGGACTGGACTCTGCCGGTCTGGCACTGGAGGTGCTACCGTTAGGGGCTCGCCGCTTGGTGAGGAACCCGGGTCCCGTCGTCGACCCTGAGCTCCTTTGGTGGTGTTCCCATGGGCCACTTTCGGTGCGGAGGGAGCCGGCCCCGCCGGAGGTGGTGCATCGCCGTGTCAGAGACGAGGACGAGCACGTCCGACGCTACATGGCTGCTATGGACGTCAGGTTCTCCAATACCTGATAGGGTCTTTGGGGAGATGACCGGAGCTATGATCCTGTGATGGTTCCTTCTCTTTGGGTGTCCACCACCCGCACCTCAGGAACCGCGAGTGGCCTAGATTATTCTGTAGTATTTGATCTTTATTAGCTAGCTAGCTAGTGATGTGTTCGATATATAATATTCGAGACAATGTATTCGAGATTATATATTATGCGAGACAATGCATATTATGTACTATGATTCAGGATTTCCTCTTATTGAGATTGTATGCATGCATATTGTAATTTGAATACTAAATTGTTTTATATTTCTTCTGGATTTGTTAAATAAAAGCTATGGCGGACAATACCGGCAGAGAGGGAAAAGAGGCCATGTTCGATATCACACGCTCCCCTCGCGCGCTAGATAATCGAAATGAAGAAGATGACGGATCCCAATATCTGAACAATACCTGGGAGGGTGATGATATGATATTCGATCGCGACGACCGAATGATGAAGTCATGGATTATGATGGCGAAGAAATTAATGATTATGATGACAACAAAATTCATGATTATGATGACGACGAAATTCATGATTATGATGGCGAAGAAAATGTTGATCTTTATAAAACCGAGACCGGCAAGGTATATTTATATAAGTAGGCATCTAGTGATCATCACATGTTTTAAATGATTTGAAGATATATTAATGAATCGATCTTTCTTATTTTCAGCCCTTCGGATCGGGCAAATCTTCTACAGGCAGAGTGTGAGGCAAGGGAAAAAAGTTGAAGCAGGGCGTAAAGTACAACATCAATGACATCAACACTAATGGCGTACCAATAGCGCCTAAGAACATTGCGAACAAGTTTGTTCGTTAGTGCGGAGTTCTTGTGAAGGACAAACTCCCGATCTCTCTTCAAGAATGGAAAAAGCCATCAAAGCCCCGTCCAGATCTTACTTTTGTCGATGACAGAGCAAAAAAAGCGCTTTGGGAAGATCTCATGGAACATTTCACCCTACCAAATCATTTGACAGCTGCAGATGTGGAGAAAGTCAAGGACGCTACTCTTAGGAAGATGGCAATTGCATTCAACAACCACAAGAAAACTGTATGGAAGGAGTACGAAAAAGCAGGAAAGAAGACTCCAGAATTCAAGGGAACACTGGAGAACAAAAGAGAATACTGGGACGATTTCGTGAAATTCAAGGAATCAGAATTATCTAAGGAACGGTCCAGAAAAAACAAGGCCAATGCCGCAAAAAAGGAGCAATTCCATAGACTGGGGCCAGGTGGCTACGCACTGGCAATGCCTAAGTGGGATAAATCTGAACAAGAGATGGTGGATGCAGGGGTCACGCAGTTACTAGGAGCTGGCCCCCCAGGTGCAGAAGTTGGTTCTATGCGCATTGGGGGGGGCATTGGACCCGAAGATAGGCTTGGTTTCGAAGAAGGCAAGTCTTAAAGGAGCCGATGAAATGTTAGTTGAAGCAATAGAAGAAGCTCGAACGGGGGTGTTCACGCCCAATAGAGAACGACGAGCTGACGCGCGCCCTGGGAAATCCTGAACTCCCGGGAAGAACACGAGGCAAGGGCATTGTTCCGTGGTATGAGGGCTTTTCTGAGTGGAACGCCGGCTACAGAAGCCGTGCGAGAAGGAAGATGGAGGAGGAGAAGAAGAAGAAGCTGGAGGACGAGCAGAGGAAGCAGGAAGCAGAACGACTTCAAGGCCTAGAATCAGCGCACGCGGACTTGGCACTCAAATTCCAGAGGCAGCAGGAGCAGATCAACTCGCTTAGCCAGGAACGGGGGTCTCAGCAGCGGCCGCAGCTAGTGCATGATCCAGCATTGGATAGCACCGCCCTATCCATGCCGAGAAGCAGCGTGGGTTCCACCCCAGGCGACGCACTGCTGGATAGATACCCTGTGGATGACATTAACGAGAACACTAACTGTGAGCTACACTTCAAAGTAAAGAACATATTCGTGAAGGCAGCGGACGCCGTTGCTTATACAAATCCCCCCGGAGCAACCTACCATTGCGAAACAATTCCAGTCGGCTATGCTCGTGTCGTGGTTGATGAGGTGGTGGACCTTTATTCAGGGCTACAGCTTGACATTCCTGGAGGTGACGAGGAGCACACACTGGGACAGGCCATACATCGTATCATCCTATGAGAAAGGATTGCATCATCTTTCCAAGGCCACAGACACCGCGTCAGCTAGAGCTTGAAATTCTAGGAGGTGACAAGGAACATACGACTCACACTCCTCCAACGCGTGACGCCACTCCTCCTACTTCAACTCAGCCAACGCATGAGGCCACTCCTCCTGCTTCAACTCAGCCATTGCGTGAGGCCACTCCTCCTGCTTCAACTCAGCCAACGCGTGAGGCCACTCCTCCTCCTTCAACCCAGTCAACGCGTGAGGCCACTCCTCCTCCTCCAAGTCCATACGCGTGCCACTCCTCCTCCAAGTCCGACACCGTGTTAGTCGTCTCCGCTGCCTCAGCAATCGCGGAAGAGAGCCGCCGCAACTATAGTGCGTAGTGCTACAAGTCAAGGTAGTATAGGAGGTACAGGCAGAGGCAATCGATTTCAATATGGCCCAAAAAGCCTTGCGCCTCTTCCACGGAGGCCTTATGACATGACCAAGGAGCAAAACTATGCCATAGTGAAGGCCTAAGTGGAGGCCCATTTCGCACCAAACCGGCACCACCGGCAAGGGAGAAAGTGCCTGAGGAGAAGATTGACCACTTTATTCGTATGGCGCGACCACCAGCTCCCAAGCCTGTTGACTCAGACTAGGAGCGCCAAATCAGGAAGGCACATCGAGCACGACAACAGGGGTCGAGCTCGAGCCAAGCAGCTGGACAAAAATGCGGGAAAACCGTTCCCCATCTAGGAGAACAGGCGGCGCAATCGATCCCCCCACTTGTTGTACCAACACATGAGAGTATCGGCGCCAGTCAGCTGGTAATAACCGAGGAGCATAGACGGAACGCTGAAATGCTCGGCATCACTGTTGGACAACTCCTCGGGATTGAGCCCATGCCTAAGCTTAAAGAGGAGGAGGTAAAATGGAAATATGCCCGCAGCCAACCTTTGGTAAGGCCTGAGGAGGTCAAGAACCTCCCAACGAGAATATATCAATTGCATCATTGGTACATGAAAATTACCAAGAGTAGCAATCGAGAGGTCCTCATGGTGAAAGTCAAGGAAGAGTATTACTTCCATAAGCTGGATCTGTCCATTGAGTATTCAGAACTATTTCAGTTGTTCCATCAAGACGCACTCGACAAATCCATCGTCAGTTTGTATTGTCTGTAAGTGATTTCTTTCTGTAATTCAAGTCTCAAGCTAGCTGTACCACTCATTGATCGATCATTACCTGTAATTATCCTTACTATATTCTTTTCTGTGGTATATTATGCAGGATGAAGATGTATGAAATGAAAAAAGCTGGATGCTATGGCATTGGGTTCATTGACCCAAATACCATTAATGAAGAAACATGGGGATATGCATGGTATCAAACAGAGGTAGAGAAAAACATGCTAGAGTTATTGAAGCGCCTCAATACCAATGAACATATACTACTTCCTTACAACTACACGTAGGGCTGCAAACGAGTTGAGCTCGGGCGAGTTGGAGTTGGCTCAGCTCAACTCATATGAAAATTCGAGCGAGCTCAAACCGAGTGAAGATCATGACCGAGCTATAGAACATGACTCATGCTCAGCTTGTAACGATCTCGAGTCGATCTCGAGCTAGTTTTGAGCTAAATGAGATGGTAAAAATTATAAATATATGGATGAAAAGCAAAAAAATTAAGGTGAATATGCTGGGAACCTTTGACAAAAATATAGGATATTTAACACATAGTCAACCACGTGCCATAATTAGGCCTAAATCTTCTCCACACTTAATTATGTTTCCATGTTCGTTGGTAAATAAAATGGAGAAAAATTATGGACAACATATATGGTAATAAATTATCTTATTTCCATTTAATATATGACATGATCATTTAAGGTAATGATATTTGGTTGAGCTATCGAGCTAAAATCGAGTGAGCCAACATTGGCTCAAGATCGGCTCATTTCTCGATCGAGCTACATATAGTCAACCATGTGCCATAATTAGGCATAAATCTTCTCCACACTTAATTAAGTTTCTATGTTCGTTGGTAAATAAAATGGAGAAAAATTATGGACAACATATATGGTAATAAATTATCTTATTTCCATTTAATATATGACATGATCATTTAAGGTAATGATATTTTGTCGAGCTATCGAGCTAAAATCGAGCGCGCCAACATTGGCTCAAGATCGGCTCATTTCTCGATCGAGCTACATAAAGTGTTCAAACTCAGCTTGTTTTTTTCTGAGTCGATCTCGATTCGAGTCAAAAAATGAGTCGATCTGGAGCGGCTCACGAGCCTCGAGCTTTTCTTGCAGCCCTAACTACACGTGAGTCACACTATCTTATACTTCAAATTCTGTTTTTACTTACTAGCTAGCTAGATATTAATAATTAAGTGTATAGGGTTTAGGGTAGTTGATGAGTGTTATGCACATGCCCGCTTAATTAAGACATGCAAACATGTGTGCATGCAGTTACCATTGGATATTGTTAATCATTAAAGTTGACGAAGGAACAGTTGAAGTACTGGACTCACTACTTAAAGAGAAGAGAGAGTACACAAACGTGAAGGGGATAGTTGACAGGTAATTTCAATCATTATTAACTATATGTCGGCCTCTTTAGTTTGTCATTTCCTGATATCAACTATTTAATAACTCGTTTATTCATTTTCTTTGCCGGCGGGCAGGGCTTGGGCAAGTTCAGGAATTCGAAAGAGGTTCCAGGCGAATGGAGAGAAAGGCTGCATTGGTATCGACCCAATGTATAATTAATTAAGTACTACTATCTTACCATGCATCTCTTTAATTCTAGTTTCAATACCATTAATTATCATGCTTGATTAATTATTATCTTATTAAATTTTATTCTCGTAAAGGCCCTGAAGCAGGCGTAGGGGAGAGATCATTGTGCATACTGCGTTTTCGAGAACATTCGCATGATGACGTCCGAAAGGACCAAAACTGAGAGACAACTATGGGTACGCGCATTTGACAGAACACTATTGACAATTTTTACGTCATTATCAATATCTAGTCACATAACTAATAAACATGCATATTGATCTCCGTCTTAACAGTTCGAATCGGTGCGGGAGACGTTGCTACCAGTGGAGCGCATACATGCACTTCAAGAGGAAATAGCGGGATTTCTGCTTGAGAGGTCATAAATCCCAAAGGGGAATTCTACTACCCGCTATCGCCCCAATGAACTACCCCCAATTGTCATCGTGCTACGAAGGCACCAAGGCAAATGCCACTGGCTCTGAAAGGCAACATGTAGGAAAGACTGTATATATATATGCATGTGTATGTGTGAATTAATGGTGCAGTTGTGAGACATTCAATGATATATATATATATATATATATATATATATATATATATAATCAGTTCTACGAGAAATTCTATTTATATATATGCATAATGTGTACAATATGTAGTATCGTAAAATACCAGCAAACGAAAAAGAATTAAATGGAAAACACAAAATTAAAGGAAAAATAAATAATAAAACCAAAACCCCCCAAACTTTTTAGTACCAGTTGGTAACACCAACCGGTACTAAAGCTCTCCCCACACCCGGCCCTGGCTCGTGCCACGTGGTGGCCCTTTAGCTGCGGTTCGAGCCGAACCGGTACTAAAGGGGGAGGACCTTTAGTCCCCACCCTTTAGTGCCGATTACAGAACCGGCACTAAAGCCCCTTATGAACCGGGGCTATAGCCTGGTTCTGCACTAGTGTGTTCCGGCAACCTGTCGGATGGGGAAATCATCACCGGTGGCCATCTTCATCATCCCGACGCTCTCCATGACGAGGAGGGAGTAGTTCACCCTCGGGGCTGAGGGTATGCACCAGTAGCTATGTGTTTGATCTCTCTCTCTCTCTCTCTCGTGTTCTTGATTTGGCACGATCTTGATGTACCACGAGCTTTGCTATTATAGTTGGATCTGATGATGTTTCTCCCCCTCTATCTTCTTGTAATAGATTGAATTTCCCTTTGAAGTTATCTTATTGGTTTGAGTCTTTAAGGATTTGAGAACACTTGATGTATGTCTTGCATGGAATACCCGTGGTGACAATGGGGCATTCTATTGATCCAAGTTTTGATGAGCAAATTTATTATGATGATAGCATGCCTCCTATTTATGATGAATATGTTGATGAAAGTGGGTTTGGAAGAGTGTCAACTTTAGGTAATGAACCCACTATTTTGGAGGGTGTTGAATCTTATTGTGATAATCATGAAAGTGGATTTGGAGAGGTCACAACTTTATTTAGTGATGAATCAACTATTTTGGAAGAGGTTCCAATTGATTATGAGAACAAAGTTGCTATCTAGGATGATTATTGTGATGACATATAAAGAATAATGATAACCATGAAACTTGTCATCTTGATTTTAATTTTCAATTGGATTATGCCTCACATGATAGTTATTTTGGTGAGTTTGCTCCCACTACTAAGAATGAGAAGAATTTTGCTTATGTGGTGAGTAGTAAAAAATTTATGCTTGTGTATCATGATAATAATGCTTTATGTGATGGTTATATTGTTGAATTCATCCATGATGCTACTGAAAATTATTATGAGAGAGGAACATGTGCTCTTACATATTGCAATAATATCAAATTTCCTCTCTATGTGTTCAAATTTTTGAAGTTGCACTCGTTTTGCCTTTCTATGCAAGTTGATTCTTGTTCCCATAAGTTGTTTGCTCACAAAGCACCTATGCATAGGAAGTGGGTTAGACTTAAATTTGCTTGTCATATGCTTCATGATGCTCCCATTATTTTTCAATTCTTATCTTTTGTGTGAGCATCATTGAAATCATCATGCCTAGCTAGAAAGGCAATAAAGAAAAGCGCTTGTTGGGAGACAACCCAACATTTATACCTACTGTTTTGGTGTGTCCACATGATTAAGATACTGTAGTAATAATGTTTTATAGCTTTTATTTCAATAAAGTGCCAAGTAAGACCTTTGGGATGGCTTACGGTGATAGTTGTTTTGGTCTTGCTGAGAAACAGAAACTTTTGCACCCAGGAAAATAATTTTCATAATTCACATAAGCGTGATTTTGATCTGATTCATTTTGCATATGATTGGTAAACAAATTTCCGAGGTTCTCCTATTTTTTCATAATTTTTGGAGTTACATTAGTATTCGAGAGTTACAGATTACTCCAGACTGTTCTGTTTTTGACAGATTCTATTTTCTATGTGTTGTTTGCTTATTTTGATGAATTTCTGAGTAGTATCGGAGGGTATGAACCATAGAGAAGTTGGAATACAGTAGATATTACACCAATGTAAATTTAGAATGAGTTCACAACAGTACCTAAGTGGTTATTTGCTTTCTTATACTAGCGGAGCTTACGAGTTTTGTGTTGTGAAGTTTTCAAGTTTTGGGTAAAGATTCGGTGGACTACGGAATAAGGAGTGGCAAGAGGCTAAGCTTGGGGATGCCCAAGTCACCCCAAGGTAATATTCAAGGACAACCAAGAGCCTAAGCTTGGGGATGCCCCGGAAGGCATCCCCTCTTTCGTCTTTGTCTATCGGTAACTTTACTTGAGGCTACATTTTTATTCACAACATGAAATGTGTTTTGCTTGGAGCGTCATTTTATTTTGTTTATATTTGCTTTATGTTATTCAGAGACATGTTTTATATCTTTTAGTTCAATAAAAGTGTCAAGGATAGCCTTCACCATGCACAATTTTCAAATATATGAGTTGCTGTTTCCAAACAGAAAGTTTGTCGCTATTGCAAAAGTTCCCTAGAAAAGTTAGAATGTGATAAAATGTTGAATTTTTTTGCAGAATAAGCTATGATAAATTCTCTACAGTGTGGAAAATGTTCATATTTATTTGAGTTAAATAAGTATGATTCCTCTTGCATTCTTTACAGACTGTTCTGTTTAGACAGATTACTGTTATGTTTGCATTGTTTGCATATGTTTGCTTGATTAATGATTCTATTTGAGGATAAGAGTGTTAAATATGCAGAGGCATTTAGTAGGAAATATCAAATAATAATTTTAGTGATTTTATACAGTAGAGAATGGTAAGGTTTTGCATGAATTTATACTAACTTATCTCATGAGTTCTTGTTGAGTTTGGTGTCGATGAAGTTTTTAAGATTTAGGGAAACCGCGATACGAAAGGAATTAAGGAGACACAAAAGCTCAAGCTTGGGGATGCCCAAGGCATCCCTAATTAATATTTCAAGAAGTCTCAAGCATCTAAGCTTCGGGATGCCCCCGGTTGGCATCCCACTTTTCTTCTTCAACAATGATCGGTTAGTTTTGGTTGATCCTAAGTTTTTGCTTCTTCACATGATATGTGTTATCCTTGCAATTTTATTTTATTTCATTTTGCTTGCTGTTTGAATAAAGTACTTAAGATCTGATGTTTTATTTATGAGAAGGAGTCTTCACATAGTTACATAATTATTCAACTACTCATTGATCTTCACTTATATCCTTTGGAGTAGTTTGTAATTTGCTCTAGTGCTTCACTTATATCTTTTTAGAGCACGACGGTAGTTTTATTTTGAAGAAATTGATGAACTCTCATGCTTCACTTAATTATTTAGAGATTATTGAAACAACATGGTAATTTTCTTAGGTTATGAATTTAGTCCTAATATGATAGACATCCAAGAGGGATATAATAAAAACTTTCATATAAAGTGCATTGAATACTATGAGAAGTTTGATTCCTTATGACTGTTTTGAGATATAAAGATGGTGATATTAGTCATGCTAGTCAGTAGTTGTGAATTTGAGAAATACTTGTGTTAAAGTTTGTGATTCCCGTAACATGCACGTATGGTGAACCGTTATGTGATGAAGTTGGAGCATGAGATATTTTTTGATTGTCTTCCTTATGAGTGGCGGTCAGGGATGAGTGATGGTCTTTTCCTACCAATCTATCCCCCTAGAAGCATGCACATAGTACTTTGTTTCGATGACTAATAGATTTTTGCAATAAGTATGTGAGTTCTTTATGACTAATGTTGAGTCCATGGATTATGCGCACTCTCACCCTTCCACCATTGCTAGACTCTCTAGTACCGCGGAACTTTCGCTGGTACCATACACCCACAATGTACCTTCCTCAATATAGCCACCATACCTACCTATTATGGCATTTCCATATCCATTCTGAGATATATTGCCATGCAACTTTCCACCGTTCCGTTTATTATGACACACTTTATCATTGTCATATTGCTTTGCATGATCATGTAGTTGACATCGTATTTGTGGCAAAGCCACCATTCATAATTCTTTCATACATGTCACTCTTGATTCATTGCACATCCCGGTACACCACCGGAGGCATTCATATATAGTCATTTTTTTGTTCTAAGTATCGAGTTGTAATTCTTGAGTTGTAAGTAAATAAAAGTGTGATGATCACCATTATTAGAGCAATGTCCCATGTGAGGAACCGATGATGGAGACTGTGATTCCCCCACAAGTCAGGATGAGACTCCGGATGAAAAATAAAATAAAAATAAAAAAGAGGCCAAAAAAAGGAGAAGGCCCAAAAAATGAGAGAAAAAGAGAGAAGGGGAAATGCTACTATCCTTTTACCACACTTGTGCTTCAAAGTATCACCATGATCTTCATGATAGAGAGTCTTCTATGTTGTCACTTTCATATACTAGTGGGAATTTTTCATTATAGAACTTGGATTGTATATTCCAATGATGGGCTTTCTTAAATGCCCTAGGTCTTCATGAGCAAGCAAGTTGGATGCACACCCACTTAGTTTCTTTTTGAGCTCTCATAAACTTATAGCTCTAGTGCATCCGTTGCATGGCAATCCCTACTCACTCACATTGATATCTATTGATGGGCATCTCCATAGCCCGTTGATACAACTAGTTGATGTGAGACTATCTCCTTCTTTTTATCTTCTCCACAACCACCATCTATTCCACCTATAGTGCTATGTCCATGGCTCACGCTCATGTACTGAGTGAAAGTTGAAGAAGTTTGAGAACATAAAAATTCTGAAACAGTTTCTTGGTTTGTCATTGGGGTTGTGCATGATTTGAATATTTTGTGTGATGAAGATGGAGCATAGCCAGACTATATGATTTTGTAGGGATAAGCTTTGTTTGGCCATGTTATTTTGAGAAGACATAATTGCTTTGTTAGTATGCGTGAAGTATTATTGTTTTTATTTCAATATTAAACTTTTGTTTTGAATCTTATGGATCTAAACATTCATGCCACAATAAAGAAAATTACATGGATAAATATGTTAGGTAGTATTCCACATAAAAAATTCCGTTTTTATCGTTTACCTACTCGAGGACGAGTAGGAATTAAGCTTGGGGATGCTTGATAGTCTCCAACGTATCTATAGTTTTTGATTGTTCCATGCTATTATATTATCTATCTTGGATGTTTTATATGCATTTATATGCTATTTTATATGATTTTTGGGACTAACCTATTAACCTAGATCCCAGTGCTAGTTTCTGTTTTTTCCTTGTTTTTGAGTTCCGCAGAAAAGGAATATCAAACGGAGTCCAATTGACCTGAAAATTTAGGGAGATTATTTTTGGAAAATATGAAAAATACTGGAAGGAAAAGATATTGGATTAGAGTCTCGAGGCCACCACAAGGGTGGAGGGCGCCCCCACCACCCTAGGGCGTGCCCTCCGACCTTGTGGGCCCCTCTTGGACCCCCCTGACTTGTTCCCGGTGCCAACACCTCTTATAAATCCCAAAAACCCCAAAACAAAACCGAGATCAGGAGTTCCGCCGCCGCAAGCCTCTGTAGCCACCAAAAACCAATCGGGACCCTGTTTCGGCACCCTGCCAGAGGGGGAAATCATCACCAGTGGCCATCTTCATCATCCCGGTGCTCTCCATGAAGAGGATGGAGTAGTTCACCCTCGGGACTGAGGGTATGTACCAGTAGCTATGTGTTGGATCTCTCTCTCTCTCTCTCTCTCTCTCTCTCTCTCTCTCTTGTGTTCTTGATTTGGAACGATCTTGATGTACCCCGAACTTTGCTATTATAGTTGGATCTTATGATGTTTCTCCCCCTCTATCTTCTTGTAATGGATTGAGTTTCCCTTTGAAGTTATCTTATGGGTTTGAGTCTTTAAGGATTTGAGAACACTTGATGTATGTCTTGCGTGGGATACCCGTGGTGACAATGGGGTGTTCTATTGATCCACTTGATGTATGTTTTGGTGATCAACTTGTGGGTTCCGTGACCTTGGGAATCTATGCATAGGGGTTGGAACACGTTTTCGTCTTGACTCTCCGTTAGAAATTTTGGGGCACTCTTTGAAGTTCTTTGTGTTTGTTTGAATGGATGAATCTGAGATTGTGTGATGCATATCGTATAATCAAACCCGCAGATACTTGTGGTGACATTGGAGTATCTAGGTGACATTAGGGTTTTGTTTGATGTGTGTCTTTAGGTGTTATTTTTGTATGAACTCTAGGGCTGTTTGTGACACTTATAGGAATAGCCTAATAGATCGATCAGAAATAATAACTTTGAGGTGGTTTCATACCCTACAATAGTCTCTTCGTTTATTCTCCGCTATTAGTGACTTTGGAGTGACTCTTTGTTGCATGTTGACAGATTGTTATATGATCCAATTATGTTATCATTGTTCAGAGAACTTGCACTAGTGAAAGTATGAACCCTAGGCCTTGTTTCTAAGCATTGCAATATTGTTTTAGCTCACTTTTACCACTTGCTACCTTGCTGTTTTTATATTTTCAGATTACAAAAACCTATATCTGCCATCCATATTGCACTTGTATCACCATCTCTTCGCTGAACTAGTGCACCTATACAATTTACCATTGTATTGGGTGTGTTGGGGACACAAGAGACTCTTTGTTATTTGGTTGCAGGGTTGTTTGAGAGAGACCATCTTCATCCTACGCCTCCCACTGGTTAATAAACCTTAGGTCATCCACTTGAGGGAAATTTGCTACTGTCCTACAAACCTCTGCACTTGGAGGCCCAACAACGTCTACAAGAAGAAGGTTGCGTAGTAGACATCACTTGTCCTCAAGTAGGTAAATGATAAAAACAAAAAAATTGATGTGGAATGCTGCCTATCATGTTCATCACATTCTTTTCTTTTGTAGCATGGACATATGGACTTTTATAAGGTTCAAAGCAATAGTCTAGTTTTGACATGAAGATTTCAATACTCAAGCATATTAACAAGCAACCATGTCTTTCAAAATATGCCCACAAAAGCAATTTATCCCTCGCCCATCATGCTCAATAATTGATCCATTCATGAAACAAACTTGCATATTAGCTACATCCAATGCTGAAGTACGATCATAGTGCCCCTTAGTTGGTGCTTTATACGAGAAGATGGACACTCAAATAAAAATAAAAATTGCATAAAGTAAATAGAAACGCCCTTCGCAGAGGGAAGTATGGATTTGTAGAGGTGCTAGAGCTCAAAGCGAAAAATTAGAGATAAAACATTTTGGGAGGCATACTTTTCCCGTCAACGAAAACAATCGAGTAATTCCCAACACTTTCCATGCTAGATATATCATAGGTGGTTCCCAAACAAAAAATAAAGTTTATTCCTTTTTCCACCATAGTTTCACATTCCATGGCTAGCCGTATCCACGGGTACCATCCATACCAACACTTTCCAAGGAATTTATTATTTGACAACATCAAGTAAATTCATTTTTCATTTCAGGACTGGGCATCCCTAATACTTTTGCCGTACTCTCATGCAATGACAAGTGAATAAACACTCATCTTGAGAATAACACATCTAGCATGGAAAATATTAGCCACCCCCTGTCGCTTCATGAGGGGTGCGAGCACACAGAAAGAAAATTTATTATGAAATTAGAGATGGCACATACAAATTTGCATAGAATGACACGAAAATACCACATATAGATGGGTATGGTGGAATGATATGGAAAAATTGGGTTTAAGGTTTTTGGATGGACAAGTAGTATTCCTACTTAGTACAAATGGAGGCTAGCAAAAGATTGAGAAGCAACCAACCAAGAGACAAAAATCTCATAAGTGAGCATTGAGCATAATTAACACCGAATAATGCACCATAAGTAGGATGTAATTTCATTGCATAACATTGACTTTCGTGCTTGCATAGGGAATCACAAACCTTAACAAAAATATTCTTATTAAAGCTTAATTATTCATCAACATAAATCACATATCACTATCATCATATCTCAAAACTATTACAAAGAATCAAGTTTATTTTGTTCAATGATCTTCATGAATTTTTTTATTATATCCCTCTTGAATATCTATCACTTTGGGACTAGTTTAATATGTTGCTTTTGATATCTCAAACAAATCTAAGTGAAGAACATGAGCATAGGATTTTTCATCTCTCAAAATAATATAAGTGAAGCATCAGAGAATTTCTTCGAAAATTTAGGAACTCTCAAATAAATCCAAGCGAGCCTGAGAGCATTTTTTCAAAAATATTAAAACACATCATGCGCAAACATTATGAACACTAAAGCAAGTTATCCCTAGCCCATTATGCTCAATCATTGATCCATTCATGAAACACACTCGAATATTAGCTACACCCAATGATCAAATACGATCATAGTGCTCCTTAGTTGGTGCTTTATAAGAGAAGATGGAGACTCAGATTCAAAATAAAAATTGCATAAAGTAAACGAAAGGCCCTTCGTAGAGGGAAGTAGGGATTTGTAGAGGTGCCAGAGCTCAAAGCGAAAATTGAGAGATAAAAAAATTTTGGGAGGCATACTTTTCCCACAAACAAAAATGAATTAGAGCTCCCAACACTTTCCATGCTAGATACATCATAGGCGGTTCCCAAACAGAAAATAAATTTTATTCCTTTTTCCACCATACTTTCACTTTCCATGGCTAACCGTATCCACGGGTGCCCTCCATACCAACACTTTCCAAGGAATTTATTATTTGACAACATAAAGTAAATACATTTTTCATTTCTTGACTGGGCATCCCTAATACCTTTGACATACTCCCGTGCAATGACAAGTGAATAACACTCATCATGAGAATAACACGGCTAGCATGGAAAATATCAGCCACCCCTCACCGCCTAGCGAGCGGTACGAGCACACAAAAGAGAAATTTATTTTGAAAATTAGAGATGGAACATGCAAATTTTCTTAGAATGGCATGAAAATACCACATATAGGTAGGTATAGTGGACTCATATGGCAAAACTGGTTTAAAGGGTATTGGATGCACAAGTAGTTATCATACTTAGTGCAAATGAAGGCTAGCAAAAAGATTGAGAAACGCCCAACCAAGAAACAAAAAATCTCGTACCCGAGCATTAAGCATAAGTAACACCAAATAATGCACCACAAGTAGGATGTAATTTCATTGCATAACTATTGACTTTCGTGCTTGCATAGGGAATCACAAACCTTAACACCAATATTCTTACTAAAGCATAATTACTTATCAACATGACTCCCATATCATATTATCATACCTCAACACCATTACTAAGAACCAAGTTTATTTTGCCCAATGATCTTCATGAAAGTTTTTATTATATCCTCCTTGGATATCTATCACTTTGGGACTAGTTTCATATGTTGCTTTTAATAAGCTCAAACAAATTTAAGTGAAGAACATGAGCATATATAATATTTCTTTCTCTCAAAATAATCTAAGTGAAACAAGAGAGAATTTCTTCAAAATTTTACTAACTCCCAAATAAATCTAAGTGAAGCATGAGATCATTTCTTCAAAAATAACAAAGCACACCATGCTCAAAAAGATATAAGTGAAGCACTAGAGCAATTTCATAGCTCAAAAAGTTTAAGTGAAGCATAAAGAGCAATTCTAACAAATCATAGAATAATTCTGGCTCTCTCAAATAGGTGAGTTCAGCAAGGACACTTCACACAAACTAAAAAGCAAAACAAGCAAAGACTCATATCATACAAGATGCTCCAAGCAAAACTCATGATATGTGACGAATAAAAATATAGCTCCAAGAAAAATACCGATGGTCGTTAGATGAAAGAGGGGATGCCACTCGGGGCATCCCAAGCTTAATTGCTTGTTCATCTTTGAATATTACCTTGGGGTGCGGTAGCATCCTCAAGCTTAGGCTCTTCTTAGTCCTTATTCCTTTATCCATCGTGATCTCACCCAAAACTTGAAAACTTCAATCACACAAAACTTAACAAAACCTTCGTGAGACCCATTAGTATAAGAAAGCAAATCACTACTCTAAGTACTATTGCAAACCCATTCAAATTTTGTTTTTGCATTATATCTATTGTATTTAACCTTTACCATGTCTTATACCCTCCAATACAAACCATGGATTCATCAAAATAAGCACACAACACAAACAAAACAGAATCTGTCAAAAACAGAACAATCTGTAGCAATCTAAAAACTTCGAATACTTCTGTAACGTGAAAAATTCTGAAAAACTAGGACAACCTGGAAATTTGTATATCAATCTTGTGTAAAAAAATCACATATTTATCATGCTTCTACGATTTTAAATAATTCTGTTACTGGCGCACAAAGTTTCTGTTTTTCAGCAAGATCAAATCAACTATCACCCAACATGACCCCAAAGGCTTTACTTGGCACAAACACTAATTAAAACAAAAAAAACACAATCATAACAGTAGCATAATGTGCAAACACTCAAGAATAGAAATAAAAAAGGCAAAGATAAATTTTATTCATTTGGTTGCCTCCCAACAAGCGCTATCGTTTTATGCCCCTAGCTAGGCATAAGATTTCAATGATGCTCACATTAAAGATAGTAATTGAAACACGAAGAGGCCATCATGTAACATGTGTAAAACACATTTAAGTCTAACATACTTCCTATGCAAACGCATTTTATAAGCAAACAAATTATCAAGAAAAGGAATTTATAGCATATGGAAGGTAGAAGAATAAAACATTGACGATCTCAACATAACGAGAGGTAATTTAGTAACATAAAAAATTTCCACCACAATATTTTCCTCTCTCATAATAATTACATGTGGGGTCATAGTCAAATTCAACAATAAAGCTATCATATAAATTTTTCTCTTCATGGTCCACATGCATAAAAGTTTTATAATCATCCAAAATAGTTGGATTAACATCAACTAAAGTCATGACATCTCCAAACCCACTTTTATCAAAAATTTCACAAGATTGAACACTCTCCAAATAAGTGGTATTATTTTTACCAAGAGTTGATACTCTTCCGAACCCACTTTCAATATTATAGCAAAATATTCATCATGAGGCTTAAATAAACTATCAAGATCATAAGAATCATTATCACCCCAATCATGATCATTGCAATAAGTAGTGGACATAGCAATATTAGCATCCCCAAGCTTGGGTTTTTGCATATTATTAGCACAATTGACATTAATAGAACTTATAATAACATCATTGCAATCATGCTTTTCATCCAAGGATCTAACATGAATCACTTTATAAATTCCTTCTTTTAAAACTTCATCACAATGTTTAGATTCATGAATCTCAAGCAAAACTTCATCAAGATAATCTAGCGCACTTGACTTACTAGCAATTGGTTAATCATAATTTGGTCTTTCAAAACTATTAGCAAGTGGATGAGGATCCATATCAATAGATTTTTAGCAAGCGAAGATGCAAGCATATAAGAGACACATGGCAACACAAGCAAACAAGAGATGTGGCACGAAAAAGGCAAATGGAAAGAATGCGAATAAAATGGAAAATTTTAGTGAAGTGGGGGAGATCAAAATGAGAGGCAAATGGCAAATAATGTAAATTGCATGGAGATGAGATTTTTGATTAGGAACCTGATAGATGTTGATGATGTCTCCTCGGCAACGGCACCAGAAATCCTTTCTTGTTGGATCGTGTTCGCGTCATTTTTTCCTCGAAGAGGAAGGGATGATGCAGCACAGCTACGTAGGAATTTCCCTCAGTGATGAAACCATGGTTATCGAACTAGTAGGAGAACCAAGCAACACCATGTAAATGGTACCTGCACACAAAGAATAAATACTTGCAACCCGACGTGTAAGAGGGGTTGTCAATCCCTCCCGGGTAAAAGATTGGTAAAGATGTAATTTGGTAGATGCAAATAGAATAACTGAAAATAAAATTCAGCGAGGTATTTTTGGGTTTTTGATAGTATAGATCTGAAAATAAAAGATGGAAATAAATAAAAAGTCAAATAGCAATATAGATCTAAAGATATATGATGAGAAAATAGACCCGGGGGCCGTAGGTTTCACTAGTGGCTTCTCTCAAGGAAATAGCACACGTTGGGTAAACAAATTACTATTGGGAAATTGATAGAACTTCAAATAATTATGACGATATCCAGGCAATGATCATTATATAGGCATCACGTCCAAGATTAGTAGACCGACTCCTGCCTGCATCTACTACTGTTATTCCACACATCGACTGCTATCCAGCATGCATCTAGTTTATTAAGTTCATGGAGAAATGGAGTAATGAAATAAGAATGATGACATGATGTAGACAAGATCTATTCATGTAGGAATAGACCCCATCTTGTTATCCTTAATGGCAACGATACATACGTGGCATTTCCCCTTCTATCACTGGGATTGAGCACCGTAAGATCGAACCCATCACAAAGCACCTCTTCCCATGGCAAGAAAAATCGATCTACTCAACCTAACTAAACCAAAGATTAGAGGAAGAAATATGAGGCTATAAGCAATCATGCATATAAGAGATCAAGAGAAGACTCAAATAACTTCCATAGATAAAAAATATAGATCTGATCATAAACTCAAACTTCACTGAATACCAAAAAACACACTACAAAAAAAGAGTTACATCAAATAGATCTCCAAGAGACCATTGTATTGAGAATCAAAAGAGAGAGAAAGAGGAAGCCATCTAGCTACTGCCTACGGACCCGTAGGTCTACAATGAACTATTCACGAATCATCGGAGAGGCACCAATGAGGATGATGAACCCCTCCGCGATGGTGTCTAGATTGGATTTCGTGGTTATGAAACTTGCGGCGGCTGGAATTGTGTTTTGTCGACTCCCCTAGGGTTTTTGGATTTCCAGGGTATTCATAGATCAAAGAGGCGGTGCTGGAGGCGGTCGAGGTGGGCACAACGCGCCTGGGCGCGCCTGGGCCTCCAGGCATGCCCTGGTGGGTTGTGCTCCCCTCGGAGCCCCTCTCTGGTCCTTCTTTGGCCCAACATGTGTCTTCTGGCCCTGAAAAAATCTCCAAAAAGTTTCGCTACATATGGACTCTGTTTGGTAGTTATTTTCTGCGAAGTAAAAACAAGCAAAAATAACAACTGGCACTGGGCACTATGTCCATAGGTTAGTCCCACAAAATGATATAAAGTTGCTATAAAATGATTGTAAAACATCCAAGAACTATAATATAAGAGCATGGAACAATAAAAAATGATAGATATGTTGGAGATGTATCAGCTGTCATGTTGGTTCTGATTGTTAGGACCAAGAGTATATCGACCAGAGGGGGTGAATGATACACTTCTTCACCCATGTTTGCTTCTTGGGTGAACCAATCCTGCAGTTAGTTCCAACATATCGAGGAAATATCTTACCATTCTGTTGTTTGAAGAGTTTGTAGTTTGAGTCATCAGACTCGTCCGAAACAACAGGAATAGGTGAGTCATATCCGGATAAAGTTGCAGGTTCGAGAGTTTTACTTTTGGCAAGAACCCAACTCATTCGTGCATATTGCTCGGGAGTCCATTAGGTTCCATCAACATTGAGTTTTGTTTTGAAAACCAATCCTTCCTTTTGAGGATTTTTGTGCATAATGGACTTCTTGAGTACATTACAGAGAGTTTGCTGCCCTTTGAGGCTCTTTAGCATTCCTGTTTCAAGCAAGTTCTTTAATCTGTAATTTTCATCAGAGATGGCAACAAATTCCTCGGGAGAGGGGTTAGAAATATCATTCGTAGTGGTTGCAATTTTCTCAATGATAGCATTAGATGTTTCAGCATTGGAATCAACATTGCAATGTTCTAGGCATTGTAAGCAAGGAGGCACAAAATCATCGGGAAGACGATTGGATTGCTCGACGAAGAGAGAATAATTTTATTTCACTAGCACGTTATGAGACTCTTTCAGTGACTTGAGTTCTTTATTCCTATTAAGGATTTCATCTGACAAACTTTCATCAACAACTGTAAGGGAATCATATCAGTTTGATAGATCATCCATAGTTGAAGAAAAAGCATCTCGCTTGTTGATCAACTTTAGATGCTTCTCCGTCTCTTCGACCAGTAATCCTTCAGTTTTCCTAAGATTGTTCTCAAGTATTTCAAGTTCTTCTTGTTGAGATTTAGCAATCTTAACCAGTTTAGCAGAGGCAATGTATTTGGGAGAATATTCATTCATAGATTTATGGTGTTTTGTTGATACCTGATCCTTTGATGTTTTTGCCATGAGACAGAAGGCAATGGGTTCATCAACACTTGAAGCATTGTCATCAGTGTCTGACTTGAATGAATTATCAAATGATTCATAGGCGATGAAAGCATTGCTTCTTCTTAGCCTTCCATAAAGTTCTTCATCTTCAGATTCTGACTGAGTAGCCTCATCTTGAGATTCCAGTGTCATATCAACAATGACGGATTCAGTCGTGATATTCTCTTCATATTTGATTCGATGGTTGTTCTTTCTTTCACGTTAGTGACTGGTCTCGTCGAAGGGGATGAGGAAGATTCATTTTTCTTTGGGAGCTTAGTATGATGATCCATTCGACTGAATCCACTACAGTGAAGATATTTCCATCTGTTACTAGGTTTTCCTTCCCAGCCAGGACAGTCTGCTATGAGATGACCAAATTGTTTGCACGTCAAGCAGTTCATTTCTTTTGGATGTAACTTAGTTGATGATTCGGGCAAATCAAAATCGTCATCATTCGTGAGGCACAAGTCTGTCTTCTGAGATCACTTAACCTTTTTGTGAGCATTTCCAGTTCCCTTGTTATAGTGTGTTGATTCTCAACATCTTCTTCTTCTTGTGAACTAACATAATGTGAGAGAATTTCTCCTTCACTTTCCAAACAATATTCTTGATCTGCATTTTCTAGTTCCATCTTTTGTTTGGGAATCGACAACAACATCATGACCTCTACATAGTGAAGTTTTTCATAGTATGGTCTTTGCTTGATTTATGCTATGATAGGTTTGAAGGTTGGATCAAGAGCGCTCAGCAGCTTGTTGACCACATCTCTATCAGTGATGTCAGTTACTCCTCGTTGATGAAGTCTTTCAACAATATTGGTCAATCGATCATTGAGTTCCATAGCGCTTTCCTTCCGAAGGCTTCTGAAACCAGCAAACATAGTACAAAGTTGATGACCCACAAGTATAGGGGATCAATCGTAGTCCTTTCTATAAGTAAGAGTGTCTAACCCAATGAGGAGTAGAAGGAAATGACAAGTGGTTTTCAGCAAGGTATTAACTACAAGCACTAAAATAATCGGTAATAAGTTGTTTGATAGCAAGATGATATGTAATAAGCAAGTAACGGCAACAAAAGTGCAGCAAGGTAGCTCAATCCTTTTGAGGCAAAGGACATGCCAAAATGGTCTCTTATAATAGGCAAAGTGTTCTTGAGGGCACACGGGAATTTCATCGTATAACTTTCATCATGTTGGCTTGATTCGTGTTCGCTACTTTGATAAGTTGATATGTGGGTGGATCAGTGCTTAGGTGTTGTTCTTACTTGAACAAACCTCCTACTTTTGATTAACCCCCTCGCAAGCATCCGCAACTACGAGAAAGGTATTAATATAAAAATCTAACCATAGCATTAAACTTTCGGATCCAAATCAGCCCCTTACAAAGTAGCTCATAAACTAGGGTTTAAGCTTCTGTCACTCTAGCAACCCATCATCTAATAACTACTCCAAATGCATTCCCTTAGGCCCTAATAAGGTGAAGTGCCATGTAGTCGACATTCACATTGAACCACTAAGGGAATCACAACATACATATCATCAAATAACGAACACATATCAAGTTCACATGATTACTTGCAACATGACTTCTCCCATGACCTCAAGAACAAAAGTAACTACTCACAAATGATAATTATGCTCAATATCAGAGGGGGATTAAATAGCATAATGGATCCGAACATGTAATCTTCCACCAAATAAACCATATAGTGATCAACTACAAGATGTAATCAACACTACTAGTCACCCACAAGCACCAATTTAAGGTTCCTGTACAAAGATTGAACACAAGAGATGAACTAGGGTTTGAGACGAGATGGTGTTTATGAAGATGTTGATGGATATGGCCCTCCCAAAGATGGGAGAGTTGTTGGTGATGACGATGACGATGATTTCCCCCTCTGGGAGGGAAGTTCCCCTGGCGGAATCACTCCGTCAGAGGGCAAAAGTGATCCTGCCCAAGTTCCGCCTCGAGATGGCGGTGCTTCATCCCGATAGTCCTCCTCTTATTTTTTTTCTAGGTCAAAATGACTTATATATCAGAAGAGGGGCACCAGAGTTGGGCCGAGAAGGGCACAACCCACCAGGGCGCGCCTGGGCGCCCTGGCGTGCCCAGGTGGGTTGTGCCCATCTGGTGGGCCCCCTCTGGTAGTTATTTGCTCCAATAATTCTTAAAGAAATCCTTTGCTGGAAAAGGCAGTGCCTAAGAGGCGCTTAGGCACGCCTAGGCGCTAGGCAATAGCCAAATGCCTCGCCTAGGTCATAAATGGACATCTAGGCACGGCAAGCAAGGAATTGCCTACCCAAGCAAGAAATCATGCCACATACTACACAGATATGCCAAACGGGTTATATTCCAATGGTAGTAGATAGTAATTAACTTATTTATATGCACTAAACTAATATCAACACCCATATAATAATCATAAATAAACTACGAGTAAAAACTATATTACCGCCTAGGTTGCTTAGGCACCTCCTAGGCACAAGGCGAAGGCCAACCGCCTCACTTACGCCTACCGCTTTTTCCAATAAATCATACAAATCTCCTTGAAGTTTCACCTTATTTGGACTTGTGCAAAATAGGTAGCTCTTACGTGCTTTTTCAGGTCCAGAATTCCCGCTGCCGGTATTCTCCCTCTCTGTGTAGACCTTGCATATTATGAGAGAAAAGGCATTAGAATTACTCCCAAAAGCATTATTATGCATAAAAACATTATAAATGATAGTAGGAAAACATGATGCAAAATAGACATATCAACTCCCCCAATCTTAGACCTCACTTATCCTCAAATGAAATACCAAAATCGAAAAACATGTCCACATGCTTAGAGAGAGAGGTGTCAATAAAAACAAAATATGGACATAGAAGCATCATGCAAATTATTATAACAGCAAAGAACTTTAAAATAAAAAATTTATCATCTAGCTTTTATCATATAACTTCCCCATGAACAAGTAACAATTCATCACAACATTGAAGTATAAAGCATAAACCTTATTGAAAACCAACAAACTATGTTCTTAGTCATCTTTGCAACTACAATTCATCATATTTTTAGGAAGGATCGCGTATCAGAGCCTTTAGGCAATTCCACATACTCAACCATCATTTAATCTTCTATTATTGCTAACACTCACAGTGTAACCATGAACAAAAAGTTTCAACTAGACACATGGAAAGATAGTGGCTTATAGTTTTGCCACCCAACATATTCACCTCCAAGGGTGATGTCAACAATAAGAACTCATGCCTACTCATATCCAATTGGATATATGTGCCTAGATCTTTCCTCACCACATGATGCTTGCAAAAGGAGAAAAATAAAAAGGAATAGGAAAGAAAACTTTGACTCTTCACAGAAGTAAATGCATAAAAGAAAAAGATAGGCCCTTCATAGAGGGAAGTAGAGGTTGTCATGCGCTTATTTGTTTTTATGCCAAATTCCTTAATGCAAAAGAATGCCATGTTGTATTGCCCCTTATGATAGCAACCTTTATTATGCAGTCTGTTGCTTTTATTCTTTGCCATCATAAGTTCGTACAACGCTCAATTTTCTCTTCCACTAAATGATCCAACACATTTAGAAGCAATTATTATTGCCTTATTGCACCGATGACAACTTACTTGAAGGATCTTACTCAATCCATAGGTAGGTATGGAGGACTCTCGAAATAAGATTTGGGTTAAGGGCTTTTAGATGCACGAGTAGTATCTCTACTTAGTGCGGAATTTTTGTCTAGAAAAGATATTGAGCAAGCACCACATGTTAAATGATCTATAACAATATAACTTCTATGTGGATATGAACAAACATAAATCATTACGTTGTCTTGCTTGTCCAACGTCAACTATTTTGTCACAAAATATTTAATGGGGGCTCACAATCATAAAAGATGTCCATGATAATATATTTGCAGGTGAATATTCTATTCCCTTATTAATTCTTTCATGAATTGCATCATCGACCAATGCTATGTTTGTCAATCTCCAATAAATTTTACCATCTATACTTTTCTTTCTGTGATGTCATTACTTACCATAGGATTAGCATATGATATTTTCATTATTTATTTTTATTTTTATTGAAACATAAAGGTAAAGAAAGAAAAACTTGAACTAATCTTTATTATATATCTCGCACACGATTACATAGATAGATAGATACATCACTAAGCAAACACTCGAAGGGAAAAGATTTGAACTAAACTTTTATTCAACTATTTCAAAAGATAACTAAGGATCGAGCTAAGATAAATAAAGGCATAGATAGTGATGATACGATACCGGGACACCTCCCCCAAGCTTGGCACAAGCCAAGGGGAGTTATCATACCATGAACTCAAGTCTCCTCTGGTGCTGAAGAAGGTGGTGGTGATGATGTAACTCCCAATATATCCATCAGTGCCTCCTTCAAGCCTTGAATCTCGTGAAGGGCTTTATGAAGCAACTCTATGTTTTTATCCACTTCTGCCATGATATGTTTATTCTCTGACCCCCAAGAACTTGTTCCTGCATCACTTTGTCTTGGGAGAGATATGTCCCAATTGGATGGTATATGCACACGAGGAGTATTTTCAAACACATAATTTTGAATCAAATTGTGAAAATTGTTATGACGTAACCTATGTAAAGGCCTCCTTGGTGGGAGTTCTTCTTGCACTTTAGGGCTCTCTTGATTGTTTGATGATCTCATGGGCTGATGAGGATTAGGATGAGTGGAGATGCCAGCCAGGGTGCCTCTCTCGAAAGCCGGAGGGTGAACTCCAAGGGAACTCCCTTCATCTTCCTCCATGGAAACCTCCTCAACTCTCCCTGTCCCTAGCTCCCCTTGTAGCAATCAAGAATCACATTCTTCGTAGTTGGAGGAGGGAAAATACATGGTGCCTGGCCTGACAAATCTGACAGAAAACAACAAGAAAGAAGAACATAAGATTTCTCCGCGATGCGATGGTCAATACATTCGAGGGGTGATACGTCTCCAACGTATCTATAATTTTTGATTGTTCCATGCTATTATATTATTTGTTTTGAATTTTTAATGGGCTTTATTCTACAGTTTTATATTATTTTTGGGACTAACCTATTAACCGGAGGCCCAGTCCAAATTGCTATTTTTTTGCCTATTTCAGTGTTTCGCAGAAAAGGAATATCAAACGGAGTCCAAACGGAATGAAACCTTCGGGAGAATCATTTTTGGAACAAATGTGATCCATAGGACTTAGAGTGGACGTCAAGAAAGAAGCGAGGAGGCCACGAGGCAGGAGGCGCGCATGCCCCCCTAGGCACGCCCCCACCCTCGTGGGCCCCTCGAAGCTCCACCGACCTACTTCTTCCTCCTATATATACCCATATACCCCAAAAACATCAAGGAGCACAATAGATTGGGAGTTCCGCCACCGCAAGCCTCTGTAGCCACCAAAAAACCAATCTGTACCCTATTCCGGTACCCTGTCGGAGGGGGGATCCCTCACCGGTGGCCATCTTCATCATCCCGGTGCTCTCCATGACGAGGAGGGAGTAGTTCACCCTCGGGGCTAAGGGTATGTACCAGTAGCTATGTGTTTGATCTCTCTTTCTCTCTCGTATTCTTGATTTGGCACGATCTTGATGTATCGCGAGCTTTGCTATTATAGTTGGATCTTATGATGTTTCTCCCCCTCTACTCTCTCGTAATGGATTGAGTTTTCCCTTTGAAGTTATCTTATCGGATTGAGTCTTAAGGATTTGAGAACACTTGATGTATGTCTTGCATGTGCTTATCTGTGGTGACAATGGGATATTCACGTGATCTACTTGATGTACGTTTTGGTGATCAACTTGCGGGTTCAGTGACCTTGTGAACTTATGCATAGGGGTTGGCACACGTTTTCGTCTTGATTCTTCGGTAGAAACTTTGGGGCACTATTTGAAGTACTTTGTGTTGGTTGAATAGATGAATCTGAGATTGTGTGATGCATCTCGTATAATCATGCCCACGGATACTTGAGGTGACATTGGAGTATCTAGGTGACATTAGGGTTTTGGTTGATTTGTGTCTTAAGGCGTTATTCTAGTACGAACTCTATGATATATCAAACGGAAAGAATAGCTTCGTGTTATTTTACTACGGACTTTTGAATAGATCGATTAGAAAGGATGACTTTGAGGTGGTTTCGTACCCTAGAATAATCTCTTCCTTTGTTCTCTGCTATTAGTGACTTTGGAGTGACTCTTTGTTGCATGTTGAGGCATAGTTATATGATACAAGTACGTTATTATTGTTGAGAGAACTTGCATTAGTGAAAGTATGAACCCCAGGCCTTGTTTCTTAGCATTGCAATACCGTTTATGCTCACTTTTATCATTAGTTACCTTGCTGTTTTTATATTTTCAGATTACAAAAACATATATCTACCATCCATGTTGCACTTGTATCACCATCTATGCGCCGAAGTAGTGCACCTATACAATTTACCATTGTATTGGGTGTGTTGGGGACACAAGAGACTCTTTGTTATTTGGTTGCAGAGTTGTTTGAGAGAGACCATATTCATCCTACGCCTCCCACGGATTGATAAACCTTAGGTCATCCACTTGAGGGAAATTTGCTACTGTCCTACAAACCTCTGCACTTGGAGGCCCAACAACGTCTACAAGAAGAAGGTTGCGTAGTAGACATCAAGGGGTATATAAAGATTTTTTTTATCTTGGGACACAAGAAAATGAGAGAAAAATGGAGTCGAGAAGGTTCCCGAGGTGGGCACAACCCACCTAGGCGTGCTAGGGCGCTGGCGCGCCCTGGTGTCTTGTGCCCTGCTCGGGTGCCTTCCTGGTTGCTTCTTATTTTCCTAATTTTTAATATATTCCAAAACTGCCAGAAAATATTTTAACGGATATTTTGGAGTCTGTTTACTTACGTATCACGTACCTCCTCTTTTTTGGTTATTTTGGAGCATTCTGGAAGGTTTCTTTTATGTGTTCCTCCGGTGTCATGGTTTTGATAATATTGCTTTCAACATTAATAGGCGTACCTGAGATATAGTGTTTAATTCTTTGACCATTGACCACCTTCGGGTTAGTTCCTTCGTCATTATTAATCTTGATAGCTCCAGAGCGGTAAACCTCCTCGATAATATATGGTCCTTCCCATTTAGAGAGAATTTTTCTTGCAAAGAATCTGAAATGAGAGTTGTATAGAAGAACATATTCCCCAACTTTGAATTCCCACTTTTGGATTCTTTTATGGGAAAACTTTGCCACTCTAGCCTTTTGCCACTTTTCTTTTGCCACTCTAGAATTTGACATTTCACTTTTGCCACTCTTAGTTTTTGATAATACATCACAATTGTCATTCCATGGAAAAAGCAATAATTTTAGAGTGGCAATTGTGATACATTGTGAAAAGCTAGAGTGGCAAAAGTGAAATGAAAAATTATTGCTTTTGCCATGAAATAGCATTTGTAATGTGTTTACAAAAGCTAAGAGTGGCAAAAGTGATATGTCAAGTTCTAGAGTGGCATAAGCAAAGCGGGCAAAAGCTAGAGTGGCAACAACAAAGTTTTGCCTTCTTTTATCATGCCATATTTTAACTTTTTCTTTAAATAGTTTGTCATTTTCATAGGCTTGGGTTCTCCATTAATCTAGTAAGCTAATATCAAATAACCTATGTTCATCGGCAAGTTTGAAATCGTAGTTGAGTTCTTTAATTACCCAGTATGCTTTATGTTCTAACTCAAGAGGCAAATGACAAGCTTTTCCATAAACCATTTTATATGGAGACATACCATAGGGTTTTTATAAGCTGTTCTATAAGCCCAAAGTGCATCATCCAATTTCTTAGACCAATTCTTTCAGGACCTATTAACAATTTTCTGTAATATTAGTTTTATTTCTCTATTGCTAAGTTCAACTTGACCACTAGATTGAGTATGATAGAGTGATGCAATTCTATGGTTAACAACATTTTTAGCAAGCACTTTACGGAAAGCACCATGAATAAAGTGTGAACCACCCTCAGTCAATAAATATCTAGTGACTCCAAACCTCGGGAAAATAACTTCTTTAAGCATTTTAATGGAAGTGTTGTGATCACCACTATGATACATATCCAACGTATCTATAATTTATGAAGTATTTATGTCATGTTTACAATAGTTTTATATGATTTTGGTATGATTTGATTAGAACTAACCCGGAGTGATGCTGGTTTCAGCAAAACTACCGTGGTGTTGTTTTGTGCAGAAATAAAAGTTCTCAGAATGCGCTAAAAATCAACAGAGATTTTGTCTGGAAAATATAAAAAATACTGGAATGAAGAGTTATCGAAGGGGAGGCACGGGGCCCCACAAGGGTGGAGGGCGTGCCCACCTCCCTGGGGCGCGCCCCTGTGCCTCGTTGACTTCCCGTGGGGCCCCTGACTTGTTATCGACGCCAACCTCTCCTATAAATACCCAAACATCCAAAAAATAACCTAGATCGGAAGTTCCGTTGCCACAAGCCTATGTAGCCACGAGAAATCAATCTAGGCCCTCTTTGGCACCCTGCCAGAAGGGGCCATCATCACCGGAGGCCATGGGGAAGGATGTCAGAGGGGCCATCATCGCCATGAAGGCCAAGGACCAGAGGGGGAACCTCGCCCCATCCAGGGGGAGGCCATGGAGGAGGAAGCACAAGGGGGAGAACCTCTCCTCCTCTCTCTCGGTGGTGCCGGAGTGCCATCAGGAGGGGAATCATTGCCGCAGTGATCGTCTTCATCGACATCACCATCCTCATCACCATCCTCATCACCATCCTCATCCATTTTATGCGGTCCACTCTCCCACACCCCGCTGTAATCCCTACTTGAACATGGTGCTTTATGCCACATATTATGATCCAATGACGTGTTGCCATCCTATGATGTTTTGAGTAGATATCCTTTGTGTTTGGGTTGATTGATGATCTAGATTGGTATGAGTTGTATGTTTTATTTTGGTGCTGTCCTATTGTGCCCTCCGTGTCGTGCACGTGTAAGCGATTCCTGCTGTAGGGTGTTGCAATACGTTCATGATTATCTTATAGTGGGTTGCTTGAGTGACAGAAGCATAAACACGAGTAAGGGGGTTCTAGCGTATGGGATAAAGGGGACTTGATACGTTAATGCTATGGTTGGGTTTTACCTTAATGATCTTTAGTACTTGTGGATGCTTGCTAGAGTTCCAATCATAAGTGCATATGATCCAAAAAGAGAAAGTATGTTAGATTACGCCTGTCCCTCATATGAAATTGCAATAGTGATTACCGGTCTTGTTAACAATTGCCTAGGATAATTCCGCACACCGACCCATCATTATTCCACACTTGCTATTTATAATATTTAGTAATATATTCTAACTTTATGATAACATCACCTACTTTTATATTTTAGCTCTCCGATATCATACAAAGTTATCCTCTTCATACCCACAACTTAGTTTTATTTCTCGTTTCTAGTTGGAAGGAAACGTTTGGTGTACGTAGAGTCGTATCAGTGGCAGATAGGACTTGAGAGAATATTGATCTTACCTTTAGCTGTTCGACACTCCATGCTTATCACTTCCACCTTTGGAAATTGCTACGATGATTCCCTGCACTTGGGGATTATCACACTACTAGTTGGAATTGCTTATACCCACTTAGTAACATAATCAACAACAACCAAAATGTGAGTATACCCATTAGAGGAAGGAAAAGGTCCCATATAATCAACACCCCAAACATCAAATGGTTCAACAGAAAGTGAATAATTCATAGACATTTCTTGATGCTTACCGATATTACCAATTTGTTGACATTCATCACAAGATGAAACAAACTTACAGGCATCCTTGAAGGGAGTAGGCCAATAAAAACCAGATTGTGATACCTTGTGAGCAGTTCTATCTCCAGCATGATGCCCTCCATAAGCTTCGGAGTGACATTTCTATAGGATTTGTTCATGTTCATGCCCAGGTACACAACGTCTAATAATACCATTTACTCCTTCTTTATAAATATGCGAGTCATACCAAAAGTATTGTCTTAAATCATAGAAGAATTTTTCTTTTGTTGGTATGTGAAACTAGGTGGTATATATTTAGCAACAATATAATTGGCTTAGTCAGCATACCAAGGAGTATTGTTGGAAACATTTATTGCAGCTAGTT
The DNA here is from genome assembly GCF_018294505.1 of Triticum aestivum. Lineage (NCBI taxonomy): Eukaryota > Viridiplantae > Streptophyta > Magnoliopsida > Poales > Poaceae > Triticum > Triticum aestivum. The sequence continues at coordinate 548,937,533 of NC_057801.1, forward strand.
GTTCATCAGGAAAGCTATCATTAATATGTTATGGGTCATCAAGAATATTTTCTAACCTTGACAGGTTATCCGCTATGGGGATCTCAGGTCCTTTCCTATCAGTTATATGTAGATCAAATTCTTGTAGTAATAGAACCCACCTAATGAGTCTAGGTTTAGCATCTTTCTTTCCCATAAGATATTTAATAGCGGCATCATCAGTGTGAAAAATTACTTTAGAATCAACAATGTAGGATCTGAATTTATCACAAGCAAACACGACTGCTAAAAATTCGTTTTCAGTGGTAGCATAATTTCTTTGGTCACTGTATAGAGTTTTACTAGCATAATGGATAACATTCAATTTTTATCAACTCTTTGTCCTAGAACAACACCAACAACATAATCACTAGCATCACACATAATTTCAAAAGGCAAGTTCCAATCAGGTGGTTGAACAATAGGTGCAGAAAGTAAGGTTTTATTAGGTGTTTCAAAGGCTTCTACACAATCATTATCAAAAACAAATGGAACATCCTTTTGTAAAAGATTTGTAAGAGGCCTAGAAATTTTAGAGAAATCTTTGATAAACCTCCTATAGAAACCAGCATGACCAAGGAAACTATGAATACCTTTGATATCTCTGGGACATGTCATTTTCTCAATTGCATCAACTTTAGCTTTATCCACCTCAATACCTTGTTCATAAATTTTATGCCCCAAGACAATACCTTCATTAACTATAAAGTGGAACTTCTCCCAATTCAAGACAAGATTAGTTTGCTCACATCTTTGCAAAACTCAATCAAGGTTGCTTAAGCGGTCATCAAAAGAAGTTCCATAAACAGAAAAATCATCCATGAAAACCTCAACAATCTTTTCACAAAAGTCAGAATATAATAGTCATACATCTTTAAAAGGTAGCAGGTGCATTGCATAAACCAAAAGGCATACGTCTATAAGCAAAAGTTGCAAAAGTGCAAGTGAAGGTGGTTTTCTCTTGATCAGGTTGTGAAACAGGTATTTGACAAAAACCAGAATATCCATCAAGGAAGCAAAAATGTGTGTGCTTTGATAATCTTTCTAGCATTTGATCAATAAAAGGCTAGGGGTAATGAACTTTTCTAGTTGCTTTATCTAATTTTCTGAAATCAATTACCATTCTATATCCAGTAAATGTCATTTGTGGAATAAGTTCATTTTTATCATTTGGAACAACAGTAATACCTCCTTTCTTAGGGACACAATGAACAGGACTTACCCATATACTATCAGCTGTGGGATAAATTATACCTGCTTCCAGAAGCTTTAATATTTCAGTTCTAACCACTTCTTTCATCTCAGGATTAAAACGTCATTGGTGATCAACAACGGGTTTAGCGTCAGGCTCCATATTAATTATGTGCTGACAGAGAGTGGGACTAATGCCCTTAAGATCGTCAAGAGTATATCCAATAGTAGCACGGTACTTCTTCACAATTTTCAGTGATCTTTCTTCTTCATGTTCTGAAAGGTTAGCACTAATAATAACATGATATATCTTTTTTCATCAAGATAAACATATTTCAGAGTGTCGGGCAATTGTTTTAATTCAAACACAGCATGACCTTTCGGTGGAGGAGGACCTCCTAGAGTTTCTATAGGCAAATTATGTTTGAGCATAGGTCTTTGTTCAAAGAAGATTTTATCTATCTCATTTCTTCCATGCATATGCATATCATTTTCATGGTCTAGAAAATATTGTTCTAGTGGATCAGTAGGAGGCACAACAATAGAAGCAAGACCAATTCTTTCATCCTTACTAGGTAATTCTTTCTTGTGAGGTTGTCTATTAAACTTGGAAAAATTAAACTCATGAAACTCATCACCAAAACTAACACCGACGGTTTGCCACAATCTATTTTAGCATTAACGATGTTTAGGAAAGGTCTACCAAAGATAATGGGACAAAAGTCATCTTGTGGGGGACCAAAAACTAGAAAATCAATAGGGTATTTTATTTTCCCACACAAGACTTCAACATCTCTAACAATCCCAAGTGGTGTGATGGTGTCTCTATTATCTAGTTTAATAGTAACATCTATATCTTCTATTTCGGCGGGTGCTATATCATTCATAATTTCTTGATATAAGGTAAAAGGAATAGCACTCACGCTAGCATCTAAGTCACATAAACCATGATAACAATGATCTCCTATTTTAATTGAGACAACAGGCATGCCAACAACAAGTCTATGTTTATATTTTTCATCGGGTTTGGCAATTCTAGCATCTTCATTAATGAAGTAAATAGCATGCCCATCAATATTTTCTACTAGGACATCTTTAACCATAACAACACTAGGTTCTAGTTTAATCCATTCAACATGTTTAGGTGCTCTAATATAACTTTTACTGACCATGGTTGAAACCTTGGAATGTTCCTTTATCCTAACAGGGAAAGGTGGTTTTTCAATATAAGCAGTAGGAACAACTGTGTCAACATTGTAAATGATAGTTTCATATTTAGCTATGTCGGGTTCTTTAATTTCTTCTTTAATAGGTGGGTGATATTTAAACCACTTCTCCTTCGGGAGATCAACATGAGTAGCAAATGAGTCACAAAAAGATGCTACCATCTCAAAGTCAAGTCCATATTTAGTGCTAAACTTTTGAAAAGCATCGGTATTCATAAAAGATTTAACACAATCAAACTCAAGCTTAATACCCGACTCTTTACCTTCGTCGAGTTCCCAATATTCAAAGTTGCGTTTAATTCTTTCTAAAAGATCCCACCTGAATTCAATAGTCTTCTTCATAAAAGAACCAGTACAAGAAGTATTGAGCATGGATTGGTCATCATGAGAAAGCCGAGCATAAAAATTCCGAATAATAATTTCTCTTGAGAGCTCATGATTGGGGCATGAATATAACATTGACTTAAGCCTGCCCCAAGCTAGAGCAATACTTTCTCCTTCACGAGGCCAAAAATTATATATATAATTTCTATCACGATGAACTAGATGCATAAGATATTTTTTTGGTGAAATTCCAATTTCAATCGATTCCATTTCCAGGATCCAATATCATCGCATAGACTATACCATGCCAATGCTTTTCCCTTCAAATATAAAGGGAAAACCTTCTTCTTAGCTTCATCTCCAGGCAAACCTGCAAGCTTAAATAATCCACAAATTTCATCCACAAATGCATATGAGGATGTTTAGCTCCATCTCTTGCATAAGGATTAGCTAGGAGTTGTTCTATCATAATCGAAGGAATTTCATAACCAATATTTATAGTAGGTGCAGTAGGTTGAGGGGAAACTAATTGTGGTTCCGTTCGAGGTGAAGATACCCTGAACAAACCCCTCAAAGGATGATTCTCCATAGTAACAAGTGACAATAAATTTCAGCACGTAGTAATATTTTTTTCCATACCAATTCCCACTTACCAAGAGCGCTCCACTCCCTGGCAACGGCGCAAGAAAAGAGCCTTGATGACCCAAGGATCAATTGTAGTCCTTTCAATAAGTAAGAGTGTCGAACCCAACAAGGAGCGGAAGGAAATGACAAGTGGTTTTCAGCAAGGTATTAACTGGAAGCACTAAAATAGTCGGTAACAAGTTGTTTGATAGCAAGATAATTTGTAACAAGCAAGTAACGATAACAGTAACAAAAGTGCAGCAAGGTAGCCCAATCCTTTTGAGGCAAAAGACAGGTCAAAAGGGTCTCTTATAATAAGCAAAGCATTCTTGAGGGCACATGGGAATTTCATCATATCACTTTCATCATGTTGGCTTGATTCATGTTTGCTACTTTGATAATTTGATATGTGGGTGGATCGGTGCTTAGGTGTTGTTCTTACTTGAACAAACCTCCTACTTATGATTAACCCCCTCGCAAGCATCCGCAACTATGAGAAAAGTATTAAGGTAAAATCTAACCATAGCATTAAACTTTTGGATCCAAATCGGTCCCTTACAAAGTAGCGCATAAACTAGGGCTTAAGCTTCTGTCACTCTAGCAACCCATCATCTTATAACTACTCCAAAATGCATTCCCTTAGGCCCTAATAAGGTGAAGTTCCATGTAGTCGACATTCACATGACACCACTAAGGGAATCACGACATACATATCATCAAAATATCGAACACATATCAAGTTCACATGATTACTTGCAACATGACTTCTCCCGTGACCTCAAGAACAAAAGTAACTACTCACAAATGATAAACATGCTCAAGATAAGAGGGGTATTAAATAGCACAATGGATCTAAACATATAATCTTCCACCAAATAAACCATATAGTGATCAACTACAAGATGTAATCAACACTACTAGTCACCCACAAGCACCAATCTAAGGCTCCAGTACAAACATTGAACATAAGAGATGAGCTAGGGTTTGAGAGGAGGTGGTGTCACTGGTACGCGCCGGTGCTATACAAACGGGTTTTAACCCCTTTCCCTGACGGCATTTGGAACTGTCGCCAAGTGAGTGTGGGCGATAGGGGGTCCTTCCCACACGACCCAGAAACCGCCGGGGATAGGCCCTCCTGGCACACTAGCTAGGGCAAAATTAGCTTGTTTGTGATCATGTGAGGCATTGAAACCCAATTATTTTCATTTGTATGTACATCCCACATGGTGAATCCCAGAAAAACATTTCCGTTCATATGTATGTCACACACGGTCAATCCAAGGAATATGTTTCTGTTGTTATGTACATCCCGCACAGTCAAAACAGGGAAAACGTTTCCGTTCGTATGTACATCCCACACAGTCAATCCAGGGAAAACGTTTCCGTTTGTATGTACATCCCACACAGGTCTATGTATAGGCTCGTGTGTGATAGGTGTAACTATCACACACGCTCTGCCTTGGTTAACCGTTTGCTTTTATCAACTACATCACACACGATTTGCTGAAGAAAACTGTGTGGCATTGGGCTATCCATCACAAGCTCTTTTACTACTAGAACCATTTGCAAAGTTCCATGACACATTTAGCAGTTTTATTAGTTTGCAATTAATAATCCCAGTATTACACAAATTCACATTTCATATCGAACAGTTGTTTGCCAATTTCATATCAGGCACATAAATATATTTTAACATCACAATACGATAGCTACCTGAAAACAACACGGTATTGCATATAGCTAGTTCAACTTCATAAGAACAATGTTAAAACAATATATTCATTCCCCTAATCGAGATCATCTAGGCTCGTTTTATCCACCTCTACTTTTAGTTCAGTAAGAACATGTTTTGCACTAGCCAACTGGGAAAGTGCCTCCTACTTCACCAACACCATCTTAGCAAAGTCTGATTTACAAAATCTGAGCTCATTCTCCACCTTCCTCTTTTTATCCAGCATCTTCAAATATTCTTCAGGATTGACAACACTTTCTCTAAGCCTATGTCAGGACCCTGACTCAATGCCACACCGATCTAGCATGTAACACCTCATATCACTTTGCGGCCTCACGCACGGTATTCCCATGGGTGTTGCCTTACCAGGCCCGGGACCGTTTGCACCTTTTGGCTCACGTATATGATAGTGTCGCTAGCATACATATGACAAAGAACCCGGGCTGACATGGCTAGTCGTGAACCGAAAGTGGCACTTACTTACAGGGACATGCATACATGACCCAATAACGAACGTGTCGGTCATCAGTGAGTGAATTCGGGCTGTAGCAACTGGGCTAGCAGGACTCCGGTAAACCGAGTTGTAGCAGGCTAACAGGACTCCGATAGGCACCATGTGACATTTCCCCGAAGGGACAGACAAAGGAAGGAAGAAGGACACAGGCCGGCCAGCCTAAGTGTTCCGGAGCAGTAGAAAGCTACCAAGACTTAGTGGAAGCACTAGGAGACATTTCCTGGTAAGAGAGGCTACCAAGGATAAACAACTAGATAGTCGGATCCCACACATACCAAACATTTCAATAACATACACACAGTATGCTCGATATGTGCAAATACAACATGGCATCACAACATGACTCTACAACTCAAGTATTTATTCAATAGGCTCCGAGGAGCGGGATATTAGAAGCAAGGGTCTCATGACCCAACATTCAGAGCATACAAGTCAAAGCACAAACGGAAGCTTAACATGTCTGAGTACAAACATCTACAAATGAAAAAGGCTGAGAAGCCTGACTAACTACAAGATCCTGCCGGGGGCACAAGATCGTAGCTGAGGTAACAAGCTAAATGTCGAAGTCCAAGAAGAACTACTAGCGAGACTGGCGTCTCTCTGCAAAAGCATAAAATAGGCAAACGTGAGTACAAATGTACCCAACAAGACTTACATCAGAACTAACTACATATGCATCATTATCAACAAGGGGATGGTGGGGTTTAACTGCAGCAAGCCAACTTTGACTCGGTGGCTATCCTGATCTACGACCGCAAGTAACTCTTTTGAGGTGGCGCACACAAGTCCACATATTCACCATATCAATACACCACTATGGATCCGCTCCCGTCTCCCTACGAGAACTCCATCCATAGCACTCACGCTTATCTTGCGTATTTTAGAGTATCCACTTTCACTTGTCTATGAATTGTACAGGCAACCCATAAGTCCTTTACTGCGGACACGGCTATTCGAATAGATGATGTTAACCTTGTAGGGGTGTACTTCTTCACACACGCTCTCGCCACTTACCGCCATGTACACGTCATGTATCTGGGCAACCTTCAAGCAAAAGCCTGGCAAGGGTGTCGGCCACGGCCTACCTAAACACTCAAGTCTCTAGTCCAGGTTTATCGCCTATTCAGGTTCCATCTATAGGGAGTCCGGCCGAAGTTTCCACATACAGCCCCGAACGATGTGAGCAGGGTTCCCGAGACACCAAACGGGCGCCTGGTACACCGTGCCACGTGCCTACCGCATCACAGCCCACCCCTCGGGTCAGCGCTGCCCACGACCTCCAGCATACTACAAACAACAGAAAGTACTTGCAACTCCTGGACAGAGGACAAGGGTGATTAAGAAGCCGAGAGGGTCAATTAAGGATCCCAATGAGTGGTAGTAGCAGTTCATGGATCACAAACACAGAACTCAGTTCCTGAGGACGGTTTTAATGAGACAACCCACCATGTACTCCTACATGGCCTCTCGTCACTACCTTTACCAAATCGTGTTCACACACTTAGCTCGCACACAATAGGACATGTTCAACACCATTCCAATTCATCCCCGATGAATCAGACCTGACTCAACTCTAAGCATAACAGGCATGACAAACAGGCATGAATGATTAGGCACATCAGGGCTCAAACAACTCCTACTCATGCTAGTGGGTTTCATCAATTTACTTTGGCAATGACAGGTCATGTAGATGAAAGGGGTTCAACTACCGCAGAAAGTAACAGATGAATCGTTGTTGTCCTAATGCAGTAAAAGAGTGCAGGAGCGAGAGAGTGGGATTGTATCCGAATGAACAATGGGGTTTTGCTTGCCTGGCACTTCTGAAGATAGTATAGTTCTTCACCGGTGTCATCGAACTCATCGTCGGAACACGTCTATCGAGAGGGAACAACCACCAGCAACAGAGAAAGAACACAATCAATGCAATGCACAATATGATGCATGATCATGACATGGCAATATGAGTGTGTTGGCCTAATGCAACTACAATCAGATGGGTTTGGGTCATTTTGAACCAAAGGTTCAATCCCAAACTCAAATTATGAATTTAAATAGTGCCTTATCATGTTTTGCACTAAACAGCAAGGTTAAGTTGTTTAAACATGCATGAAACCAGTGCAGATAGATAGATTGGATTTTTCTGATCATTTTTCATATATAACTTATTTCATTCTGAGCTATGGTTGAATTTCTATGAATTTTTGAAGTTTAAAGCATTTTCTAGAATTTCCTGAATTGTTTTAATCCAGAAAATGACTTATTGCGTCAGCACTGTGTCACTATGACGTTAGCTGGTCAACACACTGGGTCCAGGTCAAAACTGACCCTTGGGGCCCACGTGTCAGTGTCAACACTAAGTAGCAGGGTTAATTAGCGTTAAGTTAATCTTATCTAAACTATCAGTCGGTCCTGGGGCCACTAGTCAGTGAGTCAGTGGGTTAATTAAGTTTAGTTATAAACTTAACCCAAAGTTAGTAGGGCTGGGGCCCACAAGTTAATGACCCAAGGGGTCAAACCCTGGTCAACTCGGGTCAAGCCTGCCGGCAACTTGACGCCGGCGAGGCCACACACGGCGGCGAGGCTCGGAAATCTCCCTCCGGTAACCAAAACAACGGCGGAGCCCATCTACGAGTAGCTGGGGCTCGCGCGCGTCGAGTGGTTCTCTCGGCTTCATCGGAAAGGGCCCAAAATGATGGCGGTGATGGCAAATGCGGCGGCTGGCGTTCGAGCGTCGAACGAATCAACGCTGCAGGGCATGGCAGGAGCCGCGGGTGGGCGCGTTGGACTCGTGGGGGTGCAGTGAGCTTAGTGGTAAGCTCGGATGCGTGCTTGCACGGCCGTAGCCGCGGTAGCGATATGGCCGGCGGTGAGGAGCAATCGGCTCCGATGGACATGGTGGTTCGAGGACGGGGACAAGCGCGGGGAATAAGGGGAAAGACGGAGGAGCTCACTGGGATTCCAACGGAGAACTCGGCGGGCTTGGGGAGGCACCATGGACGATGAATGGGCACGGGTGATCTCCGGCGGCAGAGGAGGAAGAGGACGAGGTAGCCGGCGATGCGGGGCGTCTGATGTCGCGTGGCTCCTCGTAGATGATGAAGATGACCATGCGGTTCTTCTGGGCAGGTTGGCGAGGCGAAGCAGTTGCCCTGGGCGCGGTGGTGGTGAACGGCAGCGACCGCGCGCTCGGTTGTGCTCGGTGAAGGGACTAGAGGGTGAGGGAGAGAGCAGAGAGTGAGGGAGAGGAGCGAGGGGTCGCGGGGCGTCCTCGTGGCGTCGCTAGAAGGGCCGGAAGTGCCTCGGTGGCAAGCAAGAGGTGGCCACGGCGGCGCATGAGGCCGACAGGCAGCTACCTGCCTGCTCTGGCGGGAGGTGCGGCGGACTGCTAGGTCCGATCACACAACCGAAAGCGAGTGGAGGTGTCTATTCGCAACACATGCAAACCCTAGTGACAACACTGAAGCAATCAACCAAATGAGTGTACCGCATCTCCACTTTATATAGGCGTCCGTCGCGGGTTCAACACTTGGGCCTCGCACAGCCCCTAAAGCCCAAAGTCTACTCGGTCGCATTCCAAGTCCATCTCGGATCACATCCGACCAGTATCCTCTGAACCGACCTTGTAGGTTCCTTCCCTTAAGCGCGTGACCCCTTAGGTTCAAGTCGGCTTGGTCACAATTCGGATCACCTCTAACCTGCACACTTGGTAGCGGCCTCTAGCAAGGCGTGCCGACCACCAAGCAAACTATGAAACTGGTTAGGCGAACCTGTACAACATGTCACACTTATGTTCCCTTTGCCGCGCGATATATGTTGTTAGGCTCAAGGCGAGACTGCCATCCTTGTGCTCGACCTCTTTCTCATTCCAGTGATACCGACCACAAACCGGATTATATCATAATCCTTGTCGCATGGCCATGCTTATCCTGGTCGTATCACACGAGGTGCCAAGACTATATCTCTCCTGCTCGGAAGGGCAAATCCCATCTTGCTCGACCATGTCTCGCAGCATGGGACTGGACAAACCCGAAACCTACCTTTGTAACTACCCAGTCATGGAGTAGCGTTTGGTTGGCCCAAAGCAAGTCTGTCACCATCCCGAGTACATGCGTCAGCTCGGGTCTTAGGACATAGAACATATCTTGTACTAGAGACTCACAGATGACATATCGCTATGTCTCATAGTTTGGTCTGTCTGACTTGGACCTTATCTCGACTCGGATCCGACTATGTCGAATCCGACCAGACCTTTCCAAGTCCATATTATCCGGTTAGCATCCAATGCTCCATGGCTAGTGAGACCAAGCCATCAACCGTGTCATATGCTAGTCTAGTCGGCTGCGTGTCCACACAACCCATTCGACTAGGGACCTTTTAGGACAGTTATCATACAATGCATAGTCCCACAAACAAGTCACGTACTTGCTGATACACATGATTGATAATTTCCAAGGACTATCTTTATTCATAAACACATAGGAAATATCATCATACATGATTGCTGCTAGGGCATATCTCCAACACTACATGCAACGGCTAACCATAATGGTTTGAAAAATCATATTTGTGTACTTGTGTGCGAGTTAATTCCATGTGCAGTAAATTAGAAGGAATTTTCAAACATATTGGTCTCACGGCATGGACACATGCATGGAGTTCCATGGCATTTTAATTCCAAAAAATTAAAAAATGATCAGAAAAACATGAAACCTTGCTTGATGTAATGTCATGCCACCAAGATGATGCGGTAAAAAAATTGGCCTATTTGACGAAAGTTTTGACACACACCCCTCACAAACCGGAGCAACTCACTAGAAGGCTCATGGTTCCGAGAGGGAACAATGGATGTTTGTTGACGAACGGGAGATAGCTTCCTCTTACGGCCTTCAAATTTTTTCTGTGCTTAACGTGCACTACTACAACTATCATGTGAAAATTTGGAAAATTCTATGGGTCATTTGACCTTTTAAAGTCATTTAAGTGATTTTCTAGCCATTTAATGAGCGTAATTAAAATTTGAACTACATCTACATGCAATGGCTAACCATAACGATTTGAAAAATCATATTTTTGTGTACTTGTGTGCGAGTTAAAAAAACCATCAGACGATGTAAATGTCTGGTGTTCAAAAAAGAAAATGTAAAGATCTGGCAAGGCAACCGGCCCCCACATGATTGGCACTCTATTTTGCGCCTCGAGGTTTGGAAGGTGTGTGGCAGGGTTATTAATCAGACACAGTTCTGTATTGGAAACCGTCAACTATTAAGTTCACACACGGATTTTGCTGCAGGAATCGTGTGTAATTCAAACTACAGTACTCGTAAATTCCAGTGACCGGCGTGTGTACTGTTCCCGTCGATCCAGATTCCGGCCGCCAATAGATACTACCTTGCTCAGGTTGTCCCGCCTGTATTCTCATCTACATCCTCCTCTCTCTCTCTCTCTCTCTCTCTCTCTCTCTCTCTCTCTCTCTCTCTCAAAACTCTGCCATGGCACGGCCGGTCTGCCCACGCGCCGACGAGGAGTCACCACCCCTTGAGGATGCTCACTCAAAGAGTAGCGATGAGGACCCCTATGCACCGCCGAACGAGGTTCCGCCGGTCCCCCCAACTTTGTATTGGTTTTGGGGCCAGTACAATCTTTGTCTGTGGAAGTCGCCGCCGACGGCTGAGAAAGAAAGGAAAGTGGCGTTCAAGAAGGAGATGGCGAAGGAGGAAGCTAGGTACCAGGCATCCTATGAAGCCTGTGATGCCGCTTAGAAAAAGGAGGCGGTGGAGCTTTGGGGGTGGGTGCGTCATCATGCGGAGGAGGTGTAAAAAGATGGGTACTTTGCGATGAAGGTCAAAGTCGCTGCATGAAGGTGGGCCGATAAGCTCCAGTGTGCCACCGATGAGGAGCTCCAGTGGGCGCCCAACGAAATGGCAAGATCGTTCGCGCCCGTCTGTCAGCATGAGGCAGATTGGTACGTCAAGCGCTATGAGGCGGAGGAGGCAGAGTACTGCCTCCCCGCTGGGAAGACGCCTCGCACCAGGGAGCTGGTGGCGAGGGGCTGCCAGAATACTGCCCCCAGGAGGGATTATTAGTTTTAGTATTGTTTGTTTTCAATTTTATGCGTTGTACCTAGTAGTTAAGTATCATCACGTATATGTGATGATATTATATACATTTTGTGATGAACTAATGAACAATTAATATATATTACGAATTCCATTTTCTATCTGTTTTTGCATACTTATTTGAATCTAGCTGTTATCATCCACATATATAGAAAGGAAAACATATACACACACATTGAAACAGAACATACAAGAATGAAAAACAGAGTACACACATTGAAACAGAGCAATACTATGATTGATGTGAATACATAGCTATCCACGTCGAAACGACTCAACAAAATAAAACGCGTCCATGAGACCATGACCAGTAGCCCTTGCCAACGGTAGATCTTGGCTCTGCCTGAACTCGTGCATGCGTTTGTCCAAGCAGTCGACACACTCGCGGTACATCTGGAGCGCGATCTCGAGCTCCAAGTTGGCTATTTCATCAGAGATCGCCAACTCGAGGATGCGATGGCCATGTTCCTCTACTGCGCCTAGGTGGACACCTGGGCCAAGGAGGCGGTCAAGCCTACCGATCAGCGTGTTGGCATCGAGCGGGCCACAGACAAGGCGAACGGCACGTCCCATGCGAACGGCGCAGCAGGTGTCTGGTGCAAGTACAACGCGGCCGGCCTCTGGTGCAAGTACGACGCAGAGGGCCTCTTCCCACTCCTGGCGATGAATAGGGGTACTGACGGGACGTGTAACCAGCTACGACACCCTGTCGACAGCAGGCAAGCGCCGATGGATCCGCTCTTGCCGTGTGGCACGTCGCGCCTCTCGCTCTGCGGCGCTCCAACGGTCTCGCCATGTGGCGAGCTGCAACCTATCAGCGCAGACGCGCCTAGCTTGCTCTGTGGCGCGCCATCAATCATGTTGTGCGGCGAGCTGCAGCCTCTCGGCGCTGACATGCCTATCTTGACCCGCGGCGCTAAAGCGCCATGCGCCAAGGGTCTGTTCAACCCTGGCGATGACGCGCATCACAGCGTCGTCCATCGCATTACCGTGGAGCGCCTTGTGTTGGGAAACATAGCATGCAATTTCAAAAAAATTCCTTCGCTCATGCAAGATCTATTTAGGAGATGCATAGCAACGAGAGGGGGAGAGTGTGTCCATGTACTCTCATAGACCGAAAGCGAAAGCGTTAGCTTAACGCGGTTGATGTAGTCTAATGTCTTCTTGATTCAACTGGTCAAGAACCGAACATACGGCACCTACGAGTTCTGCACACATTCAGCTCGATGACGTCCCTCGAACTCTTGATCCAGTAGAGGGTCGAATGAGTAGATGAGTTCCATTAGCACGACGGTGTGGTGAAGGTGATGGTGATGTGATATGCGCAGGGCTTCGCCTAAGAACTACGACAATATGACCAGAGGAGTAAACGGTGGAGGGGGGCACCGCATTGATGTGCCTAGAGGTGCCATCCGGCCCCGGTATATAAAAGAGGGAGAGGGGAGGAGGCTGGCCCTAGGGCGCACGCTATGGGGGGGGGTCCTACTAGGACTCCTAGTCCTAGTCGCCCCCTTTCCTTCTAACGGAGGGGGAAAGGGGAAGGACTGGGAGAGGGAGAAGGAAGGGGGGCCACGCCTGCTACGTCTTGAGCTTCCATTGGTTTTCCCCGAAGAGGAGAGGGTGATGCAGCAAGTGTAGCGTAAGTATTTCCCTCGGTTTTGAGAACCAAGGTATCAATCCAGTTGGATGCTCCTCAAAAGTCCCACCTACACAAACAAACTGAGAACTCGCAACCAACGCGATAAAGGGGTTGTCAATCCCTTCACAGCCACTTGCGAAAGTGAGATCTGATAGAGATAGTATGATAAGATAAATATATTTTTGGTATTTTATAATATAGATGCAAAAAGTAAAGATGCAAATAAAAGTAAATTGGAAGCAAAAATGATAAGAGATAGACCCGGGGGCCATTGGTTTCACTAGAGGCTTCTCTCGAGATAGCATAAGTATTACGGTGGGTGAACAAATTACTATCGAGAGATTGATAGAAAAGCGAATAATTATGAGATTATCTAGGCATGATCATGTATATAGGCATCACGTTCGTTCCGAAAATCACGCTCCCGAAGGTTTCATTCTGTTTGGACTCCGTTTGATATTCCTTTTCTTTGAAATACTGAAATAGGCAAAAAAACAGCAATACGGGTTGGGCCTCCGGTTAGTAGGTTAGTCCCAAAAATGATATAAATGTGTAAAATAAAGCCCATAGACATCCAAAAGGGGTAATATAATAGCATGGAACAATAAAAAATTATAGATACGTTAGAGACGTATCAAGCATCCCCAAGCTTAATTCCTGCTCGTCCTCGAGTAGGTAAATGATAAAAAAGAAATTTTTGATGTGAAATGCTACCTAGCATAATTCTCAATGTAATTTTATTTATTGTGGCATGAATGTTCAGATCCAAATGATTCAAAATAAAAGCTTATAAAACATAAAAATAATAATACTTCAAAGCATACTAACAAATAATCATGTTCTATCAAAATAGCATAGCCAAAGAAAGCTTATCCCTACAAAATCATATAGTTAGGCCATGCTTCATTTTCATTACACAAAATACTCCCATCATGCACAACCCCGATGACGAGCCGAGCAATTGTTTCGTACTTTTTAACGCGCTTCAGCTTTTTCAACTCTTACGCAATACATGAGCGTAAGCCATGGACATAGTACTATGGTGGTATATGGTGGTTGTGAGGACAAAAAGGGAGAAGATAGTCTCACATCAACTAGGTGTATTAACGGGCTATATGGAGATGCCCATTAATAGATATCAATGTGAGTGAGTAGGGATTGCCATGCAATGGATGCACTACAGCTATAAATATATGAAAGCTCAAAAAGAAACTAAGTGGGTGTGCATCCAACTTGCTTGCTCACGAAGACCTAGGGCATTTTGAGGAAGCCCATCGTTGGAATATACAAGCCAAGTTCTATAATGAAATATTCCCACTTAGTATACGAAAGAGACAACATATGAGACTCTATCACAAAGATCATGGTGCTATTTTGAAGCACAAGTGTGGAAAAAGAGATAGTAGCATTGTCCCTTCTCTCTTTTTCTCTGATTTTATTTTTCTTTATTTTTCTTTTTCTTTTTTTCTTTTTCTTTTTTTTCTTTTTCTTTTTTTTCTTTGGCCTCTTTTTTTCTTTTTGGCCTTTCTCTTTTTTCTTTCTTTTCTCATTTTTTTTCTTTTTGTAAAGTCCAAAGTCTCATCCCGACTTGTGGGGGAGTCATAGCCTTCATCATCCTTTCCTCACTAGGACAATGCTCTAATAATGAAGATCATCACACTTATATGGATTTACAACTCAAGAATTACAACACAAAGCTAGAACAAGATATGACTCTATATGAATGCCTCCAGTGTGTACCGGGATATGCAATGAATCAAGAGCGACATGTATGAAAATTATGAAAGTGGCCTTGCCACAAATACGATGTCAACTACATGATCATGCAAAAGAGCAATATGACAATGAGGGAATGTGTCATAATAAACAGAACGGTGGAAAGTTGCATGGCAATATATGTCGGAATGGCTATGGAAATGCCATAATAGGTAGGTATGGTGGCTGCTTTGAGGAAAGTAAATAAAGGGTTCATGCTACCGGCGAAAGTTCCGTCGTAATAATAAAGGCTAGCAAAGTAAAAGGATGAGTGTGCATATGTCCATGGACTCACATTAGTCAAAAAAAGAACTCATATACTTTTTGCAAAAGTCTACTTCACCCTCGAAGCAAAGTACTACTATGCATGCCCCAAGAGGGATAGATTGGTAGGAAAAGACCATCGCTCGTCCCCGACTGCCACTCATAAGGAAGACAATCAAAAGAGCACCTCATGCAACAAATTTGTCACACAACTTTTACCATACGTGCATGCTACGGGACTTGCCAACTTCAACAGAAGTATTTCTCAATTTCATAATTACCCACTAGCATGACCCTAACATTACTACCTTTATATCTCAAAACAATTATCAAGCATCAAGTTGATCATAGCATCCAATTCTTTTTCTATGATAGTTTTTATTATACCCAACTTAGATGCTCATCATTCTAGGACCAAATTATAACCATAGCAAATACCATGCAGTTCTAAAAGACTCTCAAAATAGTATAAGTGAAGCATGAGAGACTAGAGATTTCTTCAAAATTAAGACACCACCGTGCTCTAAAAAATATAAGTGAAGTACTAGAGCAAAAACTATCAATCTCAAAAGATATAAGTGAAGCACATAGAGTATTCTAGCAAATTCTAATTAAGTAGGCTTCTCCCAAAAGGTGTGTACAGCAAGGATGATTGTGGTAAACTAAAAAGAAAAGACTCATATAATACACGACGCTCCAAGCAAAACACATATCATGTGGCAAATAAAAATATAGCTCCAAGTAAAGTTACCAATGAACAAAGACGGAAGAGGGGATGCCTTCCCGGGGCATCCCCAAGCTTAGGCTTTTGGCTATCCTTGAATATCTTGGGGTGACATGGGCATCCCCAAGCTTAGGCTCTTGCCACTCCTTATTCCATAGTCCATAAAAGCTTTACCCAAAACTTGAAAACTTCACAACACAAAACTCAACAGGAAATCTTATAAGCTCCGTTAGTGAAAGAAAACAAAACCACCACCTAAGGTACTGCAATGAACTCATTATTTATTTATTTTGGTGTTGAACCTACTGTATTCCAACTTCTCTATGTTTTATAAACTATTTTACTAGCCATAGATGCATCAAAATAAGCAAACAACACACGAAAAACAGAATCTGTCAAAAACAGAACAGTCTGTAGCAATCTGTAACTAACGCAAACTTCTGGAACTCTAAAAATCCTACAAAAATAGAACGTACTGGAAGATTTGTCTATTGATCAGCAGCAAACAGAATCAATGCAAAAGCATGTTTCTGTGATTTATTGATTTTTTTCTCGTGAGCGCAAAGTTTCTGTTTTTCAGCAGAATCAAATCAACTATCATCATAGTTTATCCTATAGGTTCTACTTGGCACAAACACTAATTAAAAGATAAAAACACATCTAAATAGAGAGTAGATGCAAGATTTATTACTAAACAGGAGCAAAAAGAAAAAACATAAAGACAAATTGGGTTGCCTCCCAACTAGCGCTATCGTTTAACACCCCTAGCTAGGCATAAAAGCGAAGATAGATCTAAGTAGTGCCATCTTTGGCACTCAATTCATAAGTAGAACGCATGATAGATTCATAAGGTAATTTGACTTTCTTTCTTGTGAAGTGCTCCATGCCTTTCTTTAATGGAAATTGGAATCTAATATTCCCTTCCTTCATATCAATAATCGCACCAATCGTTCTAAGGAAAGGTCTACCAAGAATAATAGGGCAAGAAAGATTGCAATCTATATCAAGAACGATAAAATCTACGGGCACCAAATTTCTATTTGCAACAATAAGAACATCATTGATCCTTCCCATAGGCTTTTTAATGGTGGAATCCGCAAGGTGCAAATTTAACGAGCAATCATCAAGATCATGGAAATCTAGAATATCACATAAATTTTTCAGAATCGTGGAAACACTAGCACCCAAATCACACAAAGCAAAACACTCATAATATTTAATTATAATCTCTATAGTGTGTTCCTACTCATCATTAAGTTTTCTAGGTATAGAAACTTCCAAATTAAGTTTTTCATCATGAGATTGCAACAAAACATCAACGATATGTTTGGTAAAAGCTTTATTTTGACTATAAGCATGAGGAGAATTAACAACGGATTGCAACAAGGAAATACAACCTTTTAAAGAACAATTATAATAATTAAATTCCTTGAAATCCGAGATAGTAGGTTCAATGTTATTTGAAGTTATGACCTCTCCAATCTCACTTTTACCAAATTTAGCATCAAGATCTAAAGACTCCGAATTTTTGGGACGCCTTCTAGGGAAAGTTGATTCATCATAAGTCCCATAATCATCAAAATTCATATTGCAAAACATAGATCTAAGAGGACACGCATCAATAACTTTAAGATCTTCATCATTATTTTCATGGAAACTAGAAGAACACGCTTTTATAAAGCTATCTTTCTTAGCACGCAATCTAGCGGTTCTTTCCTTACACTCATCAATGGAAATTCTCATTACTTTGAGAGACTCATTGATCTCATGCTTAGGAGAAGAAGATCTAAGTTTAAGAGAATCAACTTCAAGCGAAAGTCTATCAACGTTCCTAGCCAAATCATCAACTTTGAGCAATTTTTCTTCAAGCAAAGCATTAAAATTCTTTTGAGAAATCATAAATTCTTTCACACTATTATAAAAATCAGGAGGCATCTTTTTAAAATTACCATAAGAATTTCCATAATTATTAGAGGAATTACTAGGGAACGGTCTAGCATTAAAATTTCCTCTCTAGGCATTGTTTCCAAAATTATTCCTACCAACAAAATTCACATCCATAGATTCATTATTATTCTCAATCAAAGAAGACAAAGGCATATCATTGGGATCAAGAGGAGTATTTTTAATAACAAACAATTTCATAAGTTCATCCATCTTTCCACTCAAAACATTGATTTCTTCTATAGCATGCACTTTTTTACTAGAAGATCTTTCGGTGTGCCATTGAGAATAATTAGCCATAATATTATCAAGAAGTTTTGTAGCATCTCCTAATGTGATTTCCATAAACGTGCCTCCCGTGGCCGAATCTAGGAGATTTCTAGAAGCAAAGTTCAAACCGGCATAAAATTTTTATATGGTCATCCATAAATTCAAACCATGAGTAGGGAAATTACGAAGCATCAATTTCATTCTTTCCCAGGATTGGGCAACATGCTCATGATCAAGTTGTTTAAAATTCATAATATCGTTCCTAAGAGTGATAATCTTTGTGGGAGGAAAATACTTAGAGATAAAAGCATCTTTGCACTTGTTCCAAGAATCAATTCTATTTTTAGGCAAAGATGAAAACCAAACTTTAGCATGATCTCTAAGAGAAAACGGAAATAACTTCAATTTGACAATATTGTTATCTGTATCTTTATTCTTTTGCATATCACACAAATCAACAAAGTTGTTTAGATGAGTAGCGGCATCTTCACTAGGAAGGTCGGCGAGTTGATCTTTCATAACAAGATTCAGCAAAGCATCATTGATTTCACAAGACTCAACATCATTAAGAGGAGAAATCGGAGTACTAAGGAAATCATTATTATTGGTATTCGTGAAATCACACAATTTGGTATTATCTTGCGCCATGGCAACAAGTAATCCGCACACAAGCAAAAGGAAAAAGGCAAGCGAAAAGAGAAGAGGAGATTGGGAAAGAGAGGGCGAATAAAACGGCAAGGGTGAAGTGGGGGAGAGAAAAACGAGAGGCAAATGGCAAATAATGTAAATGCGAGGGAGATTGGTTTGTGATGGGTACTTGGTATGTCTTGACTTGAGCGAAGACCTCCTCGGCAACGGCGCCAGAAATCCTTCTTGCTACGTCTTGAGCTTGCGTTGGTTTTCCCCGAAGAGGAGTGGGTGATGCAGCAAGTGTAGCGTAAGTATTTCCCTCAGTTTTGAGAACCAAGGTATCAATCAAGTAGGAGGCTCCTCAAAAGTCCCACGCACCTACACAAACAAACTGAGAACTCGCAACCAACATGATAAAGGGGTTGTCAATCCCTTCATGGCCACTTGCAAAAGTCAGATCTGATAGAGATAGTATGATAAGATAAATATATTTTTGGTATTTTATAATATAGATGCAAAAAGTAAAGATGCAAATAAAAGTAAATTGGAAGCAAAAATGATAAGAGATAGACCCGGGAGCCATAGGTTTCACTAGAGGCTTCTCTCAAGATAGCATAAGTATTACGGTGGGTGAACAAATTACTGTCGAGCAATTGATAGAAAAGTGAATAATTATGAGATTATCTAGGCATGATCATGTATATAGGCATCACGTTCGTTCCAAAAATCACGCTCCCAAAGGTTTCATTCCGTTTGGACTCCGTTTGATATTCCTTTTCTTCGAAATACTGAAATAGGCAAAAAAATAGCAATACGGGTTGGGCCTCTGGTTAGTAGGTTAGTCCCAAAAATGATATAAATGTGTAAAATAAAGCTCATAGACATCCAAAAGGGGTAATATAATAGCATGGAACAATCAAAAATTATAGATACATTGGAGACGTATCAGCGCCCCCTCCCCTTGTCCAATTCTGACTCCCCATTAGGGCGGGGGGGGGGGGGGGGCAGTGCGCACCACCTCCTCGTGGCCTGCCTTGCCTCTCCCCTATGGCCCATAAGGCCCATTACTTCCCCTGGGGGTTCCGGTAACCCCTTGGCACTCCGATAAATTCCCGAAACACTCCAGAACTATTCTGGTGTCCAAATAACACCTTCCAATATATCAAAACACATAACTCATATAATACATATCATCATCGAACGTTAAGCATGCGGACACTACGGGTTCGAGACATATGTAGACATGACCGAGACACCTCTCTTGTCAATAACCAATAGCGGAACCTCGATGCTCATATTGGTTCCCACATATTTTATGAAGATCTTTATCGGTCGAACCGCAATATCAACATATGTTATTCCCTTTGTCATCGGTATGTTACTTGCCCGAGATTCGATCGTCAGTATCTTCATACCTAGTTCAATCTCGTTACCACCAAATCTCATTACTCATTGCATAGTGCATCATCCCGCAACTAACTCATTAGTCACATTGCTTGCAAGGCTTCATTTGATGTGCATTACCGAGAGGGCCCAGAGATACCTCTCCGGTACTCGTAGTGACAAATCCTAATCTCGATCTATGCCAACCCAACAAACACCTTCGAAGATACCTATGGAGCATCTTTATAATCACCTAGTTATGTTGTGACGTTTGATAGCACAGAAGGCATTCTTCTGGTGTCCGGGAGTTGCATAATCTCATAGTAGGAGGAATATATATTTGACATGAAGAAAGCAGTAGCAATAAAACTGAAAGATCATTATGCTAAGCTAACGGATGGGTCTTGTCCATCACATCATTCCACTAATGATGTGATCTCGTTCATCAAATGACAATTCATGTCCATGTCTAGGAAACTTAACCATCTTTGATCAACGAGCTAGTCTAGTAGAGGCATACTAGGGACATGGTGTTTTGTCTATGTATTCACACATATATCAAGTTTCCGGTTAATGCAATTCTAGCATGAATAATAAACATTTATCATGAATAAGGAAATATAAAATAATAACTTTTTATTGCCTCTAGGGCATATTTCCTTCAGCCTCCCACTTGCACTAAAGTCAATAATCTAGATTACATTGTACTGAATCTAACACCCATGGAGTCTTGGTGTGGATCATGTTTTGCTCGTGGAAGAGGCTTAGTCAATGGGTATGCCACATTCAGATCCTGTGGGGACCCCGACTCATAAGTCGAGATCACCGAATGCACATGTATAGTGATCCCAGAGATCAATGCTCACTGAACACACAGAAGCTGAATACCAAGAGTCTTACATCCATACATACCGTTTTACACAAGTAGGACCATTATGGTCAAGTCTTGAGTGTATCATCGCAGTGGAAATCTTCAATAACAACTTGGACCCATGCCATCTGCCTTAACCCTACAGGCATTCTGACTGGGAAGCGTCCTAGCTCGCATGTTTGTCACCAAGGCACTCTTCATTATATCCTGTTCTTTGATGCCTGGCCAATAAAATAACCAGTGGCAAGCCAATGAGTACTTTGAATGTACTCGCAAGCAACCCATGTTTTGGTTCAAGATACATCAATGCATGATATAGGTAATTTTTTGCAGAAAGCTAGTTTCGAGTGCAATGACATGTTCAACAACTTGTAAGACATGCATCAGGAGAATTCAAGTATCCATGAGGTTAGGTTACAGATATCAACATAAATAGAGTGGGCATCAACCAACTCAATCATGTCAAGTCCTTTGACTTGACCCAAGTAGATCTTCCCACTAATCCAAACACACACACACACTGGTTTGTAAACATGTGGACGTAGCCCAAGAGCGGTTACCCAACTGTCCTTGACCGTGGACACGGCTATTCGAATAGTTTTACACTCTTCAGAGGTTGCACACTTTACCCACAAGATTCGGGGAACTTCCGTGTCATCCACGACCCACGATACCTCAAGTACCTTGGGTAAGCACCCGATCACTATCTTTCCCTAGACGACACTAACAAGGATTCCACTTGTTGTTCCGTATCCTCACGATGTACATCATACGAGACTCACTCGAGATCGTAACATCCGGGAGGGGACACAACGGTGTGTTCGGTGCCCCATAAAAATGTTCTTGGCCACCCTACCTAGCACGACCCCGTCCCGAGAGAGAGCACCAACTCTCCCCCGTCACTAGTAATGCGGGATCCAAGCTAGTATCGGCCTAGGTAATCAATAATGCCCTTTCCCATACAAGGGTAGAGTGGTTGCGCATGTAAGGTTGGAATAATGGTCGCAACTTAAACCAATACATTTTGAAAACAACACACACTTGCCTCGGTACACCACTTTGTCATCAAGTGGCTGCCCAACCCATCATCTTCCCCGGGCATAAGTGGCACCCGATGGGGTTTTCGAAAAGTCTTTTGAAAATACTTTGTCTCCATCACCATGCATATTCCCGTCCCTTTTTGCATAGCACTACTTTAGCATCCTATCTACCCCCACTAGCATAACCCTCATAAGAAGGTAGGGTCATGCACAATGCAAGTATCAACGAGGAAGTACGGTGGCAAACCCTCAAAGTGGTTACCACCTCATCATGATTTCATTGCAACAACAATATGGTGCTTTATGACAGGCATAAAAAGGGTTTCATAGACATGGTCAAAGGGTTGCTTGCTTGTTTTAACAAAGTCTTCGTGGTCTTCAAAGATCTCTGGTCCAACTTCGGGCATTTCGTCTACTTCGTCAACTATCGTCGAAAAAACCATAATAAGCAACACAACAAGGCAAGAATAAAAGTGCTCTAAAAAATGTGAGTTGGACATTTCTAGGATACCTCTGGTCATATGAGGAATGACCAAGGTGATTTCATTGGAAGTGTATCAATGGATATTTCTAAACATTTCAATATGATGGACTCAATGGATTTGATGGATCCACAAGTGGTACACAGAATGCCATTTTATAAAAATGAGTAAAAGTACCCATTAATTCAGGCATGATTTTAGAAACATTTAGAAAATAGTTTCACTAGATTTGGAGTTGAAATGAATATAATATGGATTTTTGAAGTGGACTTATGTGGATAAATGACATTTTTAAAAAGGTTCAGTGAAAACCAAGGACAACAAAAATGTCCACTGTGGCCTATTAAATAGGACTTGATTTATGGAGTCTCTAGAAATTTGAATCATTGAATTTGGACACTATTTGAATTGTCTATGGATTTTACAAATTTACAGAAAAAGAAAAAGGAAAGGGAAAGGGTTTTACCCTTATCCAGCGCACTGGGCGTAGTTTAGCAGTAGGCCGGCCTAGTGGCTCGACCGTGCGGGTGAGGAGGGGTGACGTCGGAGGCGCATTTCTCCGGGCCTGTCTCCACTTAAACGGCGGGCCCTAGCCGCTGGGTCGCTGACGCGCGGGGCCCAGCGCTCAGGCCATAGTCTACCTCCCACTCGAACAGAGCCGAGGCAGGGGAGGGGAGGCCGAGTGGGCGCCGGCGCTTTCCCGGGTAGGACGGGCCACCTCCGGCGGCGCCCGGCACACCGGCGGACTCAGCGCGACGAGGCGCACCTGTCCATGTGCTGCACACACGCGCCGATGCTCGGAGTTGAGCAGGCTTCGGGTCCAGCGGATGGCGTCGGCGGGCTTAGTGGTGGCGCCCGCTTTGGCTGTGGAGGAGGGGTCCTAGGGTGTTGGGGAGGTTAGTGGAGGCTTGAGGGTGCCATGGACCGGTTCAGAGGAGGAAGGGAGGCCGGGGCGGCTTGAATTTGAGCGGGGGTCCGAGGCGGCAATGGAGGCAGAGGAGGAGGGAGAAGGCACGGGAGGAGGAGTGGGTTGGTCCCGGGGTGCAAGGGAGGGAGAGAGAGAGAAGTTGGAGACGAGAGAAGGCTCAAGGGTGGCCTTATACGGGCGCGGCCGAGAGGTGCCGTAGGCGGGGCGCACGGCCACGGCCCGTGGCATTGCCAGAGGCCAAAAGGGCGTTCTGGTGCATGCCTGGGGTGCTCGTGGTCATGGTCCAGGCCGAGAGGAGAGGAGAGAGGGAGCAGGGCGAGCTCCAGGAGGTCCCGCACGAGTGCGGCGACTGGCGGACGCGAGCGGCGCTCGGGCACGCATGTCAGAGGTCGCCGGAGAGAGAACTAGGAGGGGGGCGACTGTCTTGCGTGTCCCGGACGCCGAGGCGGCCTCGGGAGACACAAGGGGAAGGCCCTAGGTGGTCAGAAGCCTCGGGCAGGACGCGGCTACAGTGCCCTGGTGCACTGTAGCGTGCTCCAGAGCATGCATATGGATGGCATTGGCATCTTTTTGGCGCCCAGGGCGTGGCCACTAGTGTCTAGGGGGTCAGGGTAGGAGTAAACAAAGGGGTGGTGGCCTTGGATGCCCTGGTGACCCAATGGGAGAGAGGTGGGGTTGAGAGAGAGAGAAGTTGCTGTCCAGGAAGGTAAATGGGGATGTTTCACCCTTCAATCATTGAGTTGAGGCCAGGGAAGAGTTACTCGAGGTGCAAGGGGACTCTGAGGGGCTGTGGTAAAAAGTTGAGGCCATGGAGATTAGTGGAAGAGGTCAAAAATGGTATTTTGGTAAAGTGGCAGAAGGTGTTTGATATTGGTTTGGGCAAGTAGATGATATCCATTTGTCACGAGGCTTGACAGGGTCAAATGGTATGATAAAATAAGAGGTTCCACCAAGATTGAGTTCATTTGGGAAAAGTTGCCAATGCAACTTTTGTAAACCCTAGAAATCAGCAGAAATGGACTTTCCAAGATTTAGTCATGCAAATCTGTTCTCCTTGATGCACCACTTGGTGTAGGGTCATCATTTGAGGTTATGAACATGTCCACAAAAGTTGAGATCAAAAGGAGAAATTTGCCAATGTAGAGTTGTTCAAATTTGGTTCTGGACAGGAAGGGTTTTGGGGCCCTTTGATCAAGTTAACTTGTTCTCCAACTTGTGCCACTTGGTCTAGATGTATAATTAGAACATTTGAGCATGTTCAAAAGGTTTGAGAACATTTGGGAATGTTTGTCAATGTAAAGTTGCTCAAACTTCAAAATGGACAGAAATGGTTTTGAGGGGATTTGATGATGTTATCTTGTTCTCCAAGACATTAGACTTGGCAAGATCACCAAATAGGGCATTTGTGACATGATGGAGTTTTCTTGGATTTTTATGAAAATATTTCCTGTAGAAATATTTCAAATCCTTGAAATTGGCAGAAATGGTTTTGGGAGGTTTTGTCCAATATTTTGAACATGACCATGTGTTGAAACTCTTACATATGGGAAATATATGCCCACTTAGTTTCCCTGATTTTTGTCAAATATTTTTAAAACATTAAAATAATTTTAACCTATTAAAGACCATTTCTGGCCTAAAGAAAAAGCCTTTAAATAAAATAATAAAATAAGTTTTAAAATTATATTTTTGGGGTTTATGGGTGTCCTATATCTAATAGGAGTCAAATATATTTTTGTAAAGATTTTTACTGCCCTTAATTAAGTACTTGCAATGCAAATCTCAATTCAGGGGTTTTTGAAAAACTAATTTTTGAAAATACTATCTGGCCAAATTATTTTTGCCAGAAATTATTTTTATGTCCTATACACATGGCATGATCATTGTGAAAGGTTTTTGGATCAAGGAGAAGGAGTATAAGAGTTGGAGGATTTATTTTATTTTTAGAGCACTTGCAAACAACAGACAAAAACCAATCAAGGCAAGGTCCAAAACACTCAAAAGTTTTTTCCAAACCACATTTTATCATGATTGTTAGCTTAAGTGTAGTGCCATGAAAATTAGGGTGTGACAGACCTACCGCCCTTACAAGAATCTCGTCCCGAGATTCCCAAACTAGGTGCGGAAAGGAGTATGGAGACTTGGATTCGGGGTAGTCTTCACGTTCTCATACTGCTTCCATTTCCGAGTGGTGCTCCATTGAACCTTGAGGTACTTGATGGTGTGGCTCCGTGTATGACGTTCGGCTTGATCCAGGTTGCTAAGGGGTTTCTCATGTAGGTCAGGTTGGGTTGGGGGTCGATGGCTCGATGATCGATGTCCTTGCTAGTGATCGGGCTAGCTAGGAAGTCGAAAACACTCCCAGAATTGTGTCATCTGGAAACATTACACATAGTGGGTAACACAGGTGGTAACTCTAGCTGGTAGCCATCTGCTCTTCGTCTTGTAGTGACCTCCGGGGGGGGGGGGTTGTTAAATCTTGGTGTGAGCTTCCCTTTGACATGGAAATGCTTGGTTCCTTTGAGATAAGTGGCTTGCAGATACACCTAGTCTTCGACGCAGATGTTTACTTCTTGACGACGATGGTTGGTGTAGTTCTTCCTCCTGGACATGGCGATCTTCCGATGTTCCTTGACCAGCTCAGTGATTCTTCTTCCGTCTTCGGGTAGACAAGTATGTTACCAAAATAAAGATGAAAACCAACTTGTCCAAGTACACCATGAAGATTTTGTTCATGAGGTACATAAAGTAGGATGGGGGTATTGGTGGTGGTCAGGGTTGAGTATGGTCCAAGGTGTTCTTGATCTAGAGTCAAGACCCACGGTGTCCGACCATGTTGTAGCTTGGTAGGGCTTAAGGGTTTCAAGGATTCTAGGGTGCGAGTGAACGTTTATCCTTGAGCACAATTCCTGAGATGCCAATTGTTCTACTTAGTCCTCCAAACAGATCACCTTATACTGCTGAAAGCATCATTTCGTATAGGTCAACTCCAATCATCACTCATGCTATTCATATCCTCATGACTCCCAAGAGGAGGTCTAACAAAATCAAATATGTCTACGATCCCCAAACTCATGTGTGTGGCTACCCCTAAAAATCCACGGGTAGAGCATACAAGCTTCCAAGCTGGAATAAAACAGGACAATCCAAGTGCTCATCCTATTCTTCCAAGGTCCATGCTAGTGCATCTCTATCCTAAGGAAACACGTCGTATGCCACTCCAAAATCTTGTTTCCTTTTCTATGAATCAACTCCAACAACCCGTTAACTTCAATTAATCACTACATAATCCATTAATTCTGCAAATCCAACGCCTATGCTGGTGTTCCACATGATCTCCTAAAGTCCTTATAATCCCCAATACTTGAAAGGGCTGCCTTAGTATAGTCAGTCCACCAATTCCCGTTATTGTGATCTAGTAATACTCCAAGGTCAAGCTCACAAAGATGCCTAAATAAACTCCGACAATTAGTCCAATCTCCTAGTTTATCGTCCACCGAGAAACATGGTATTATGATCGAGATCATCAGTCTAAATCCAATTTACTCCGAACCATGTAGACATACTCAGCATCTGTATTCAACTAGAATCACCTACTTAAATCCAAATCTCTTGTCCAACGAGAATTCCTACATGTTCCCCCAAGTCATTTACGTAATATCAACTATCTCCTATCAATATCCCATGGCTAAGTTAAATCCAAATACTTCCAAGAATTCCAGCTTGCAAACACAATTATCCTACTAAATTCAATTTACTCAGGGGTAATGAAAGCTATGCTAATCTATACTCATGATCCCACCAAGTAGTCTCTTATAATTCCTCAAGTCATTGATATAAACCCATCAAGTCATTTGTCCTCTATTCCTATATCCTCAAATTGGTCCTCCCTATGGCATCGTCAGTTCTGGTGCTATCTTAGGAAGATAATGTGCTCGTTCACTATGCCCATTAGTTCCATAATGAACCTAGTGATAAGCAAGGCTTACTGCAGCTTAACTTGTTCTCTTGTGATTCCGTAGGTTAAGCTCATGGTTAAGGTTTCAAGCTGGGGTATCTCATGAAGTCATGTAGGGTCTAGGGATAGGGTTCTAGTCTTGAGGTATAAACATACGGGGTTGTACTTGGTCGAGGAGGTTGTAGCAAAAGTCTTCAGTGCTTGTTGGTCACTGAGGTGGAATCCTTGGTGCATATTGTCTTGCTTGTCTTCAGTTGAGGAGAGAGATGAGAGGGAAAAGTAGCATAGAGGAGGGGAACGCCTAAAGGGGGTTCTATAGTGCAAGTGCAAAC
Source organism: Triticum aestivum (assembly GCF_018294505.1). Classification (NCBI taxonomy): domain Eukaryota; kingdom Viridiplantae; phylum Streptophyta; class Magnoliopsida; order Poales; family Poaceae; genus Triticum; species Triticum aestivum. The sequence goes on from NC_057801.1 coordinate 548,965,498, forward strand.
AAACAAGTGCCAAAAAGGGCCAAACACAAACAACAAAATAAGGCAGGTGATATTGTCGCGTACTTCTTGCCTAGGGCAAAAGGGTGACTGATATCAAAACATAAACAATTAAAAGCAAGCAACACACAATCATGGTTCTATTCGAACCATCATACGGACTCGACTGCGCATAGGGGGTACACGACTTATCCTACCCTAGGGGTTCTCGGACTCAGTAGTCGTGCCTTGTGCCTCGTGCAATCTTCCGGGTTTTCCTCAGGTGTTTCTACGTCTCTTGTAGTTGTTCGATGAAACGATCCCGGTTGAGCTTGAAGAGTCTTCAACAACTTCTCGCCTGGTGGAGTGATGGGGTGAAGGTGGCTCCTTGTAGCTGCCATTGACTTGGTCTCCTCTTGTCTTCTTAATCATGACGATCCCTTTTGCCTTCTAAGGCGTCGAGTGTACCAGGTAGGCAATCCTTTATGTAATGACATTATCAAGGCATAATAAGAGGTCCATCACTCGGTTACGTTGATGACAACATCGACACCAAGAGCGGGGGATGAGGAGAACCGTTTTCCTCCTCACTATGGTGAGCGGACCAAATGGCTAGGTTCTCATCCATCGGTGGTTGCCGATACAACAACGGTAGTGACAGGGTTACTCTATCAGCAATGTATATCATGATCTTGCATATCCTATGCCCTGATCATCGTAGGCTAAGGTTGCATCATCTTGGGGCAGTGTCAAGGATGTCACCATCTCCTGGGTCTTCAGGTCCTCATTCCTCGAGGACGTATCTTCTGTTGGTATCGTCTTGTTGTGATGTCGCCAATCTTTTGTTCATGAGATATGGGTGAATGTCTGGCAAGGCGTCTTCCTTCTAGATTATCCATGAGGATTACAAGGAATCCCATGGTCAGGGGCATAAGGATTCTAGCGACCATTAAATTTTGAAGGGGAAGAGGAAAGTATATCTTAGTTTTCGAAAAACTCAGAAGGGGAAGAGAAGTATAGATAGTTTTGAAAATTAGTAATAGTTTTGAAAATAGCTTTGCCCTAACTAACGACCATGCTAACTAAGGCTTCCTACAGTCAGGATGGCTCTGATACCAGCTCTGTGGGGACCCCGACTCATAAGTCGAGATCACCGAATGCACGTGTACAGTGATCCCAGAGATCAATGCTCACTGAACACACAGAAGCTGAATACCAAGAGTCTTACATCCACACATACCGTTTTACACAAGTAGGACCATTATGGTCAAGTCTTGAGTGTATCATCGCAGCGGAAATCTTCAATAACAACTTGGACCCATGCCATCTGCCTTAACCCTACAGGCATTCTGACTGAGAAGCGTCCTAGCTCGCATGTTCGTCACCAAGGCACTCTTCATTATATCCTGTTCTTTCATGCCTGGCCAATAAAATAACCAGTGGCAAGCCAATGAGTACTTTGAATATACTCGCAAGCAACCCATGTTTTGGTTCAAGATACATCAATGCATGATATAGGTAAATTTTTGCAGAAAGCTAGTTTTGAGTGCAATGACATGTTCAACAACTTGTAAGACATGCATCAGGAGAATTCAAGTATCCATGAGGTCAGGTTATAGATATCAACAAAAATAGAGTGGGCATCAACCCAACTCAATCATGTCAAGTCCTTTGACTTGACCCAAGTAGATCTTCCCACTTATCCAAACACACACACTGGTTTGTAAACATGTGGACGAAGCCCAAGAGCGGTTACCCAACTGTCCTTGACCGTGGACACGGCTATTCGAATAGTTTTACACTCTATAGAGGTTGCACACTTTACCCACAAGATCCGGGGAAATTCCATGTCATCCACGACCCGCGATACCTCAAGTACCCGAGGTAAGCACCCGATCACTATCTTTCCCTAGACGACACTAACAAGGAGTCCACTCGTTGTTCCGTATCCTCACGATGTACATCATATGAGACTCACTCGAGATCGTAACATCCGAGAGGGGACACAACGGTGTGTCCGGTGCCCCATAAAAATGTTCTTGGCCGCCCTACCTGGCACGACCCCGTCCCGAGAGAGAGCACCCACTCTCCCCCGTCACTAGTAATGCGGGCTCCAAGCTAGTATCAGCCTAGGTAATCAATAATGCCCTTTCCCATACAAGGGTAGAGTGGTTGCGCATGTAAGGTTGGAATAATGGTCGCAAATTAAACCAATACGTTTTGAAAACAACACACACTTGCCTCGGTACACCACTTCGTCAGCAAGTGGCTACCCAACCCATCATCTTCCCCGGGCATAAGTGGCACCCGATGGGGTTTTCGAAAAGTCTTTTGAAAATACTTTGTCTCCATCACCATGCATATTCCCGTCCCTTTTTGCATAGAACTACTTTAGCATCCTATCTACCCCCACCGGCATAACCCTCATAAGAAGGTAGGGTCATGCACAATGCAAGTATCAACGAGGAAGTACACTGGCAAACCATCAAAGTGGTTACCACCTCATCATGATTTCGTTGCAACAACAATATGGTGCTTTATGACATGCATAAAAAGGGTTTCATAGACATGGTCAAAGGGCTGCTTGCTTGTTTTAACAAAGTCTTCGAGGTCTTCAAATATCTCTGGTCCAACTTCGGGCATTTCGTTTACTTCGTCAACTATCGTCGAAAACAACCATAATAAGCAACACAACAAGGCAAGAATAAAAGTGCTCTAAAAAATGTGAGTTGGACTTTTCTAGGATACCTCTGGTCATATGAGGAATGACCAAGGTGATTTCATTGGAAGTGGATCAATAGATATTTCTAATCATTTTAATATGATGGAATCAATGGATTTGATGGATCCACAAGTTGTACATAGAATGCCATTTTATAAAAATGAGTAAAAGTACCCATTAATTCAGGCATGATTTTAGAAACATTTAGAAATTGGTTTCACTAGATTTGGAGTTGAAATGAATATAATATGGATTTTTGAAGTGGACTTATGTGGATAAATGACCTTTTTAAAAAGGTTCAGTGAAAACCAAGGACAACAAAAATGTCCACTATGGCCTATTAAATAGGACTTGATTTATGGAGTCTCTGGAAATTTGAATCATCAAATTTGGACACTATTTGAATTGTTTATGGATTTTACAAATTTACAGAAAAAGAAAAAGGAAAGGGAAAGGGTTTTACCCTTATCCAGCGCACTGGGCGCAGTTTAGCAGTGGGCCGGCCCAGTGGCTCGGTCGTGCAGGTGAGGAGGGGTGATATCGGAGGCGCATTTCTCCGGGCCCGTCTCCACTTAAATGGCGGGCCCTAGCCGCTGGGTCGATGACGCGCGGGGCCCAGCGCTCAAGCCATCGCCTACCTCCCGCTCGAACAGAGCAGAGGCAGGGGAGGGGAGGCCGAGTGGGCGTCGGTGCTCTCCCGGGCAGCACAGGCCACCTCCGGCGGAGCCCGGCACACCAGCGGACTCAGCGCGACGAGGTGCACCTATCCATGTGCTGCACGCACGTGCCGATGCTCGGAGTTGAGCAGGCTTCGGGTCCAGCGGATGGTGGCGGTGGGCTTGGTGGTGGCGCCCGCTTTGGCTGCGAAGGAGGGGTCCTAGGGTGTTAGGGAGGTTAGTGGAGGCTTGGGGGGTGCCACGGACCGGTTCAGAGGAGGAAGGGAGGACGGGGCGGCTCAAATTTGAGCGGGGGTCCGAGGCGGCAATGGCGGCATAGGAGGGAGAAGGCACGGGAGGAGGAGTGGGTTGGTCCGGGGGTGCAAGGGAGGGAGAGAGAGAAGTTGGAGACGAGAGAAGGCTCGGGGGTGGCCTTATACGGGCGCGGCCGGGAGGTGCCGTAGGCGGGGCGCACGGCCACGGCCCGTGGCGTTGCCAGAGGCCAAAAGGGCATTCTGGTGCGGTCCTGGGGTGCTCGTGGTCGTGGTCCAGGCCGAGAGGAGAGGAGAGAGGGAGCAGGGCGAGCTCCAGGAGGTCCTGCACGAGTGCGGTGACTGGCAGATGCGAGCGGTGCTTGGGCACGCATGTGAGAGGTCGCCGGAGAGAGAAGGAGGAGGGGTTGACCGTCTTGCGTGTCCCGGACGCCGAGGCAGCCTCGGGGGACACAAGGGGTAGGCCCTAGGTGGTCAGAAGCCTCGGGCAGGACGAGGCTACAGTGCCCTAGTGCACTGTAGCGTGCTCCAAAGCATGCATATGGCTGTCATTGGCATCTTTTTGGCGCCCAGGGCGTGGCCATTAGTGTCTAGGGTGTCAGGGTAGGTGTAAACAAAGGGGTGGTGGCCTTGGATGCCCTAGTGACCCAATGGGAGAGAGGTGGGGTTGAGAGAGAGAGAAGTTGCTGTCCAGGAAGGTAAATGGGGATGTTTCACCCTTCAATCATTGAGTTGAGGTTAGGGAAGAGTTACTGGAGGTGCAAGAGGACTCTGAGGGGCTGTGGTAAAAAGTTGAGGCCATGGAGATTAGTGGAAGAGGTCAAAAATGGTATTTTGGTAAAGTGGCAGAAGGTGTTTGATATTTGTTTGGGAAAGTATATGATCTCCATTTGTCATGAGGCTTGACAGGGTCAACTGGTATGATAAAATAAGAGGTTCCACCAAGATTGAGTTCATTTGGGAAAAGTTGCCAATGCAACTTTTGTAAACCCTAGAAATCAGCAGAAATGGACTTTCCAAGATTTAGCCATGCAAATCTGTTCTCCTTGATGCACCACTTGGTGTAGGGTCATCATTTGAGGTTATGAACATGTCCGTAAAAGTTGAGATCAAAAGGAGAAATTTGCCAATGTAGAGTTGTTCAAATTTGGTTCTGGACAGGAAGGGTTTTGGGGCCCTTTGATCAAGTTAACTTGTTCTCCAACTTGTGCCACTTGGTCTAGATGTATAATTAGAACATTTGAGCATGTTCAAAAGGTTTGAGAACATTTGGGAATGTTTGGCAATGTAAAGTTGCTCAAACTTCAAAATGGACAGAAATGGTTTTGAGGGGATTTGATGATGTTATCTTGTTCTCCAAGACATGCGACTTGGCAAGATCACCAAATAGGGCATTTATGACATGATGGAATTTTCTTGGATTTTTATGAAAATATTTCCTGTAGAAATATTTCAAATCCTTGAAATTGGCAGAAATGGTTTTGGGAGGTTTTATCCAATATTTTGAACATGACGATGTGTTGAAACTCTTATATATGGGAAATATATGCCCACTTAGTTTCCCTTATTTTTGTCAAATATTTTTAAAACATTAAAATAATTTTAACCTATTAAAGACCATTTCTGTCCTAAAGAAAAAGCCTTTTAATAAAATAATAAAATAAGTTCTAAAATTATATTTTTGGGGTTTATGGGTGTCCTATATCTAATAGTAGTCAAATATATTTTTGTAAAGATTTTCACTGCCCTTAATTAAGTACTTGCAGTGCAAATCTCAATTCAGGGGTTTTTGAAAAACTAATTTTTGAAAATACTATTTGGCCAAATTATTTTTGCAAGAAATTATTTTTATGTCCTATACACATGGCATGATCATTGGGAAATGTTTTTGTATCAAGGAGGAGTATAAAAGTTGGAGGATTTATTTTATTTTTAGAGCACTTGCAAACAACAGACAAAAAACAATCAAGGCAAGGTCCAAAACACTCAAAAGTTTTTGTCAAACCACATTTTATCATGATTGTTAGCTTAAGTGTAGTGCCATGAAAATCAGGGTGTGACAGATCCATATGTATTTTGCAAACCTCTATGTCTCCCTCTTTGACCAAATCTCGGATGGAGTTGAAGTGTCTCTTAATGTGTTTGGTCTTTTTGTGAAATCTGGATTCCTTTGCCAAGGAAATTGCTCCAGTATTGTCACAAAATATTTTCATTGGACCCGATGCACTAGGTATAACACCTAGATCGGATGTTAACTCCTTCATCCAGACTCCTTCATCTGCTGCTTCTGAAGCAGCTATGTACTCTGCTTCACACATAGATCCCGCCACGACGCTCTGGTTGGAACTGCACCAACTGACAGCTCCACCATTTAATAAAAATAGGTATCTGATTTGCGACTTAGAGTCATCCGTATTAGTGTCAAAGCTAGCATCGACGTAACCACTTACGATAAGCTCTTTGTCACCTCCATAAACGAGAAACATATCCCTAGTCCTTTTCAGGTACTTCAGGATGTTCTTGACCGCTGTCCAGTGATCCACTCCTGGATTACTTTGGTACCTCCCTGCTAAACTTATAGCAAGCACACATCAGGTCTATTACATAGCATAGCATACATGATAGAACTTATGGCTGATGCATAGCAAATGACTTTCATTTTCTCTCTATCTTCTGAAGTGGTTGGGCATTGAGTCTGACTCAACTTCACACCTTGTAACACAGGCAAGAACCCTTTCTTTGTCTGGTCCATTTTGAACTTCCTCAAAACTTTATCAAGGTATGTGCTTTGTGGAAGTCCTATCAAGCGTCTTGATCTATCTCTATAGATCTTGATTTCCAATATATAAGCAGCTTCACCAAGGTCTTTCATTGAAAAACTCTTGTTCAAGTATCCTTTTATGCTATCCAGAAATTCTATATCATTTCCAATCAACAATATGCCATCCACATATAATATTAAAAATCCTATTGTCGGAGTAATGGGCCACGGGTGGCCTAACCCGAGTCCCTGAACATGTCAAAACTTTGGTCCGGCTTCGCCCCGCGGTGTCCCAGGCTGAAGCTCCGCCCTCCGGGGGCCGGCTATCTCAACGGCCGGCCACCGGAGGACAGCCAACCACCAGCAGACGACACCATGAGTGGCCGGCTCCTGTCAGCCGGCTCTGGCGAGGACACCGTAGAGCAGGCGGCCACCTGGAGCCCTCAGAGTCTGTGCCCCCATCAAGAGGACGAGATGGGGCATGGCTACAGTGAAGCCCCTCGCCCCAGAATCTTGGGCTGGGCGTGGCCACAGTGCCCCGTACAGGAAGAGATCTCCGCACGACGTGGCACTGTTGCCACTCCCCCCTGACGTCATTCCGGACAGGCGAAGCCCTATTCCCCACGACAACCCATCGGTACGGCCCGCAGGTGGCGGGCCCTATCAGGTAGTGACATCTCGGAAGACGGCGGATACCGAACCAGTCGGACTTGGGGAAGCCGGCCCCCAGCAGGCGGCCGTCCCCCTCCCTCGAAGTCAGTGCGCTATTAACCTGATAAGACAAGGTGTGGCTACAGTGATCCCCCGTCAGGCGGCGGGACTGTAGCCACACTTAGCTGACCAAGCCCGCGTCATTAGGAGCACGGCTACAGTGATCAGCCACCAACCAGACCCGCCAGTGGCGGGAGCGGCCTATCGGCTCCGTACTGGACCGGTCGGCAGGGTCCACCAGGCGGCGGGCCCCAGTATTCGGCGGAGACGTCGGAGGCCGGAGACATTGACTGTCAGGCCCAACACCCGACCAGATTACCATTGTACCCTTGGGGGGGTAGGCCTATATAAACCCCCTAGGGCACCCATGCAAAGGGTTCCCACTCCATTAGAACTAGCCACTCCCCCAGAGCAGGAGAAAGCTAGCCCTGCCTCCTCCTACCTCTAGCATATAGCTCAAGGAGCACCTTTGTATCACTTGAGCCTTAGTGATCATGCGGAGACCCCGCAGAGCAGGACTAGGGGTGTTATCTCCTAGGAGAGCTCCGAACCTGGGTAAAGTACGCCGGCGTCCGTGTCTATGACTCACCCCGCTTCCAGGCACCGGCGACGTTCTACTCGCCCCCACCATGATAAGCCATCCATTAGCATATGTCGCTCCCAACCCTCGACACCTATAGAACAACCACTCACTGTCTTGTAACTACATGCTTCTCCAAAAGTCTGTATAAAACCATATGCTTTGATCACCTCATCAAAGCGTATATTCCAACTCCGAGATGCTTGCACCAGTCCATAAATGGATCGCTGGAGCTTGCACACTTTGTTAGCACCTTTAGGATCGAAAAAACCTTTTGGTTGCATCATATACAACTCTTCTTTAATAAATCCATTAAGGAAAGCAATTTTGACATCCATTTGCCAGATTTCATAATCATAAAATGCGGCAATTGCTAACATGATGCGAACGGAGTTAAGCATCGCTACGGGTGAGAGAGTCTCATCGTAGTCAACTCCTTGAACTTGTCAAAGACCTTTTGCAACAAGTTGAGCTTTATAGATAGTAACATTACCATCAGCATCAATCTTCTTCTTGAAGATCCATTTATTCTTTATGGGTCGCCGATCATCGGACAGATCCACCAAAGTCCACACTTTGTTCTCATACATGGATCCTATCTTAGATTTCATGGCCTCAAGCCATTTATCAGAATCTGGGCTCATCATAGCTTCTTCATAGTTTGTAGGTTCGTCATGGTCAAGTAACATGACCTCTAGAACAGGATTACCTACGAGGTTCTGTAGCAACTTGACCTGAAGTTTCATGATCTTTATCATTAGCTTCCTCTCAAGTTGGTGTAGGCATCACGGGAATAGATTTTTTTGATGAGCTACTTTCCAAATTGAAAGTATATACAATTACCTCATCAAGTTCTACTTTCCTCCACTACAAAAAAATACACTTCCATGATGATAAATGTTTGTCACAGTAGGTCGTGTTTTTTGTCATGCATGTACATCCATGACGATTTTATGACAGAATCAATATAGTCATACCTGTGTTGTCGTAGAAGTGTTCCATGACATTACCAAAATTATCATCACGGAAGTGTCCACTTCCATGACGATAAATCGTGCGTCACACGTGGCATCCACCGTAACGGAACACCGTTAAGCTATCGGGTCCGGCTTTGGATCCGATAACCCGCTAACAGCCCCGACCAATGGGGATTTTCCATGTGTAAAATCAGCATTGGCTGGAGGAAACACGTGTCGGCTCACCGTTGGGACAAATGTCATCCACTCATTGGACCGAGGGAGCCCATGATACGTCAACATGTGGGACGGACCAACAAAGGCCCATTCCTGTGAAAAGGCTGGCCCGTTTGACTTGGTCAAAAGGTGGCGGGCCGGCCACGGAAAGCGTGTTAACGGCCTGTCCGCATATAGCCCATTTACAGCCTGCTAACCCAGAGCCCATTACGACCTATCCGAATTAGGCCCAGCAGCGTCATCTGGGCCGTCCATTATGATTCCAGCCCATTTTAAGTTCCAGCCCATGTATGGCCCATGATGTCTTTCAGCCCATATGAGGTCCTTTGTAACTCTTGGCCCATTAACGGCCCATGGTGAAACTGGCCCGTAATGAACAGTGTATCACTTTATACCCATTAACGGCCCATTAATCCATTGGGCCGTTTTTAGCCCATGTTATCTTTTGGCCTTCTCAGGGCCCATTTATTCTTGGGCTCATTTCCAACATTCGGTTACTTACGGCCCGTTACTGCCATTTTCCGCTTGTGGGACAAATTCAGCCGGTGGTTACAGTCGGCCCGTTTGTGGCCCGTTAATACATTGGGACGTTTTCATAGCGTCATCAAATACGGCCTTTTAATGACAGCCCATTATGGTTGGCCCATGAATGGACGATTCCAACTCTAGCCCATTTACGGCCATAATGCGGTCTCTTATTGGCCCATGTTTGGCCAATCGATCATACGGCCCGTATAAGGCACATTGATGATATGGCCCGTAGAAGGCCCATTGTTTCTATAGCCCGTAGAAGGCCCGTTGTTTCTACGGCCCATAGAAGGCCCATTGTTTCTAAGACCCATAGGAGGCCCAGTGTCACTACAGTAAATATGTATCCCATGGTTATTGTGGCCTAGTTTTAAAAAATAGGTTATTGCGGCCACTAGCAAACAGCAGAAAAAGAACTGCACTAACTACAAGCAAACAAATAAACAAGACAACAAGGAAATAAATAAGCAACAAACTTACGTTAGGTTATCATGGCTATTACACATATTACATCCACTGGGCATCAAAGTTTGCCACCAGTGCAAATAAACGCGCTGACAAAAGAATATACAAAACTGAGAGCACTTCAGAAGGCACTAGGCCTGGCCAGGTCGGGCCTCCCAAATATCCAAACAAGCTGATTAGACCTCAGTTGTATCAACGATAGATGAATCACCCGTAGCTATATGGCATGATTGTGCGCAAGGCAGTCCTCTAACATCGTCATTACATCTTTGACTTCAAGTCAGAGCTGAGCTAAAGCAAGCCTTTCCGCTTTAAGTTGAGACTGAAGAAGTCGACCTGATTGAGGCAGGTGCTGCATAGAGGTTGTCTCACACCTGCTGGTGAGTAGCTTCAACTCACTATCTTCATCAATACAGGACCTTGGGGTCATCTCGCTGTCCTCAAGATGGTTTGGCTCACTATCTTCCCTAAAGTTCTGCCTGGCATAAGAGATCCGACTCTGAAAGAGAAACAAGGAGACACGTAACATGTTTCACAATTGTATAAGCAAATAAATGGATCTGTTCTGCATAAGGAACATGTTTTTACAACTACAATTTGAAACTGGCAGGTGTTGCAAACATCCAATCAGATGTAAACAGGAAAGCAAACAGTAGTGGAGGAAATGATGCATATCCAAATCTATACTAGAACAAAGTTTGAAGGCTTGAGAAGGATGAACTTACATTACATGTTAACACGGGCTGGACAAAAGCCCTTCTCCATGTTTATGGAAGTATAATTCAATAAATTCCCCAAAGAAAATTATTTATAAGCGTTGCCATTATTCTACATTTTGCAAAGAGTAAATATAGATCAAATAATATTGGAAGAAACAGAGGATAATGAAGCTCAGGTGCAGACTGATGATACATAACCAAATAGCAATTAATTAAGTACAACGTTACAAGGCAAAACGGAGAGAGGTACTGACAAGAGCAATGCAGAGTCCAGTATTGTTGTGAGATCGTATGATCCTTTGAGAAAGGAGATTCATCTGAAATTAGTTTTCATACAAGAGAGAAGGTAAGGCACATGCAGAAATTTAGGAGTTCAAATTTTGAATTGATATCATAGACAGTACCTGACGCTGCGCTCTCAGCAGTTCTAATAGGGGTTTGGCCACTAGAGTAGGGGTAAAGTGTGGTACAGTTGGGCCTATGTTTTCTGTGGCTGCTGATCTATCTGATTTAATAGGTATCACTACCTTTTCCAAATACCTAGTTCGTACTCCTTGAGGATCTGCACCCACCCTCTTCCTTTTGGACATCTATTACGAAAGAACAATATTTGACTGGAAAAACATAGTATGACGACACATGGAATAGGTATAGAAAATGGATAGGTATGGCATATACTCATATATGATGCTTAAACTAAGCCAATGGTGTAACAAAGTAGAAGTAATGCAAGAGGTCAGATGCAAAATATGTGCGACCAACACAACCTTGCCAAGTTAGAGCAAGCACCTTGATGGGTGAATAAGATAGGCCATCCTCCACCATGCCAAGTTTGTTAGCCGGTGGATTGTTCTGCAATATTCCTCTCGTGCGCCCATTCTCATATTCATTTTGATAATGTTCAATATCTGACATACATGAACACATAAAAACAAGTGAGATTATCTTTGTAATGCAGAAATGATTCTAATCCAATACTGCCTCCCTGTAAACCCCTTTGTGCTATCTCTGCAATTCTTTTAAGAGATCCATGCATGCTATAATTTGGTGTGTGCATTAATATAATGTGGCCTACTACTCAAAATATGAGAGCTCCAGAAGTGATGACACTTCGCAGATGACAGCTTCAACATATAGTAAAGAAGAACAAGTCAACCTGACCTGACAAATTCAAAATATACTAAGGGAGAACAACTCAACCTGACCAGTCGACCGCAAGAGAAGAGGATCATATTAAAGAAGAGCAGAAGAGCAAGCAGATTGAAGATATTACAAGTCTTTAAATACAATGTTGGTTGGCCACCCATGATGAACCAGAGCGCACAGAGAAACACTATTCTTTTCGGTCTCTCCATATGTGGCTCACATGCATTTTGAAACTAAAGTAGGAACATTGTGCTGACCAATTAAACATCTCTCAGTTCTACTAATATCAGCATAATATCATATATGAACTTGTACAACTAAGCTTGTTTAGCTCGATGGGTGGAGCAGTGCCATTACGACACGAACCGCGTAGGCTGATCGTGGTCATCATAAAATGGGGAAACCATAAGCATGATGAGTACAGTGTTGACCGTGGCAGTGGGATGGCAGATCTGAAGCTGCAAACCGCGCAAAGGGTAGTTAGCAGCCGATGTTTGCATTAAATAACAACTAAGATTTGGTACAATAAAGTACAGTCAACAAGTGACAAAGAAATGCAATTCTTCTGTCTCTCTATATGTCGCGACATGCATTTGGAAACTCAAGTGGGACATTTAGCTAACCAATTAAATGTGTCTATTAACTAATATCAGTATCATATCACAATCATATTTGAACAACTAAGCTTTTGAATTTTGAGTGTTGTGTAGTTTACCTCGAAGGGTGGAGTATGCTAGTACGACAGAAAGCACCTACGCAGATCATAGTAGAGTAGATAAAAGGGGAAAGCCCTAAGCATCAAGAGAAAAATCAGGAAAGTGGAACTAGCTGGACCAGTGGGTGGCACACATGGTTTTCGAAACGAATATAGGAACGTTAGGTGACCAATTAAACATTCTCTGTTTTATTGATATGAGCATCATATCAGATTCATATTTCAACATGTAAGCTTTGGTTGAGGTCTTGAGGAGCAGTGCTAGCACGACACGAAGCACCTACGATGATGGTAGTGAATATAAAGGGGGGAAACCATAAGCTTTACGAGTATAGTGCCCGTGCCATGGTGGATCTGAAGGTGCAAACCGGACAAAGCTACTTTGCAACCAATGTTTGCTTTCAACTAGCCACTACAATTTGGTACAGACAAGAAAAGTACAGTAAACAAATTACGATCTATTTTCCAGGTGAGATCAATAACTTAAGCACATATGGAAGAGTACCACCTCTCTTGTGACGCCGTGTAGGCCTCTGCTGATACGTTGAGGGTGCTGCGGGTGCGATGGCTATCGGCGGCTGGGAAGAGATTTTAGACGACAGACGGCCGGGTCGGGGGATAAATCCTGTTGCCGTGGACGAGGCGATCATAGGAGCGGCAATGGCAAGGTGGACGACGGCGCTGATGAAGCGAGAGGAGGCGATGAAAGGATCCTAGTCCAGCGTCGTGGATGAGAGACGTCCATCTCTTGCACTGGATGACGGGATAGGGGTAGCGGCTCTGGCAAGGTGGAGGATGGGGTGGCAGATGGAGGAGGCTGGCCGCAGTGGGGAGGTTGTCATGGCACCAACGGTGTATGAATGGGGAAATGGAGGGGAGGGGGATCTCAAACTTTGGGATGCGCTTCTCTGAAATGTGGGAAAGTTACGAACTTATCCCCAGTTTAAAATTTCGGACATCGCGTCGGTTGGGGATAGGACGGTAATCTCGCATCTCCCTAATATTTGCCGGTAACTATTTCGGGCGAGGAGAGGGTGTTTTGCCACGCACGGTTGGCGCCCATGATGTATGAACGAGGCTGATAGGTAGGGCGGTTGTGTCACGTCTGAGGGAAGTTACACATCTTCCCCTACTTAAAATATTATCCTACATCGACTTGAGACGAGGAGAGTTTGTTTTGCCGCCCACCGTGTATGAATGGGGAAATGGAGGGATTGACACATGTCTTTCAGACTTGCTTGAATCAAATGTGTTTTGCCGCCCACGTTTGGCACCACCATGTTTGAATGGGCTCTGAGGCCATCGTGTCACATCTGATTGAAGTTACTCGTCTACCCCTATCGACAGCAGTGTAAATCTAGTCGATAAGGATGTCAAGTGTGAGGGGTAGACAGTAATTTCCAAATCGCAAACACTTGCTTCGGGCAGCCCACAAATTATAGTGGGTGTTTAGCCGCTTCGTTCCAAGCTTGGGAGAATTAGCATTCACATTTGCCCTGGGCCCTGGCAAACTAAATTCAAATCTAATTTATATTCTATTACGAATATCCACATATAATTCTATGTTTTGTTATTTATTTCTTCAAAACCACAACAAAGATTTATTCCACCTTTATATATGATCATGATTTAGAAATGATGTGATCTTCGAATTCAGTAGGTTGGATACACTTTGAGTCAAACAGTTATTTCATCCAATACAATATGCTCACACAAAAAACAGTTCACCTTATGTCAATCATACAAGTACCGAGGATTACCACGCCTAAAAAATTCGGATCATTACAACACATGGACAACATAGGGGGTCTTACAACATAATCCATTCAGAGACATGACACAACATGCAAGTACAATAATCTAATGACAATTTCAACTGGTATCTTAAGAAGAACCGGGATTACCCTGGGCTTCAGATAGCAGAAACTGCAGGACCTCATCCGTCTTCAAATGCAACATTCTTACTTCCTCCAATTCTTCTGCTAATTCCATAATTTCTAGCATCAAGATAAAGATTACCTCATTCGTGGCAGCCACACCATCTCTTTCTGCCAATAGTAGAGCCTCAAGAAAGAGATATTTCCCCTGCAGAACATCTGAACCGGTACCATCTGGTAACATGGATGGCGCACTGCTTCCACAAATAGATTCTGGGGTTGTACATTGTGTCCTAGTGTGAACAGCATCCTGAAAGGTATCCGCTGGACATAAGTAAGAGATAGTTATCACATGATCCAGGAAGTAAGCTTACATGGTAAACGACATATGAATTATTGTCGAGCATGTCAAGCTATATTTAAATGGTTCGAAGCAGCATCAGCCGAAAAGAAATTAAAATGGTAAGATCAAACTAGGGATGTAAGTGGCAAATAAACGACATCCTCCAGTCCCATCTAGTTAGTTTTTGCTAGCTCCCTAGTTCATTTTCCTCAAAAAACAAAAAACTCTTTTGAACTATCATACCACCAGTGGACTTTAATCAGGATTAAATGGGACCCAGTTGACATCCCTAGTTGAAAGGGAGTGTACCGCCGCTATATTTAAGTTGCCAAGGCATCTAAGCAGCTGTAATAATTTGAGAAAGCACTTAACAGTGTGGCCTCATATAAACTACGAAGACAGTCTTGTGATGAAGTTTAGAGGAAATGTTAAGGACTCAAATGAACTAGGCATGCATTTCTTTACGATAGTACAATAGGCACTGCTGACATATTGGCCAACTCAGGTATAGCGTAACAACAAACAAGCATTCGAATCAAGCAATACAACAAAGCAAACAACTGAACTATTTATAATTCTGTAGGATTACAGGTTGAGGGCACAAGCCAAGAAAGCATCCCACTCGCATTACATTTCACCTATACTAAAACACACTGGCTTACCATATGTTGCTGTGAAGCCTCGCTGCTATTGCAATGTTCTTTGAAGATATCGTCAGCATCCCGTGGTTGCAAATCTAGTTGTTGTAGTTTATTCTGCACCCTCTATGTAGGTAAAATTAATTTTAATCGCATGCACTCGTCCGAATTGATCATCAATGGTTCATCTAAACTAATGAAATAAGGGTGTGTGCATACACGACAATATATCTGCTTCCCTCTATTTTTATGCTTGTTCGAGGTGCCAGCCCCAAAAGAACAAATATTTTGCTTGATGGGGTTGGCAGCCTGATACGACTCCAACATATCTATAATTTTTGATTGTTCCATGCTATTTTATTACCCGTTTTGGATGTTTATGGGCTTTACTTTACACTTTTATATCATTTTTGGGACTAACCTACTAACCGAAGGCCTAGCCTCTATTGCTATTTTTTTTGCCTATTTCAGTGTTTCGAAGAAAAGGAATATCAAACGGAGTCCAAACGGAATGAAACCTTCGAGGGCGATCTTTTTGGAACAAACGTGATCCAGAGGACTTGCAGTGCAAGTCAAGAAGCAATCGAGGAAGCCACGAGGGTGGAGGGCGCGCCCCCTCCTACTGGGCGCGCCCCCTATCTCGTGGGCCCCTCGGGCGTCCACCGGCCTACTTCTTCCTCCTATATATACCCACGTACCCTGAGAACATCAGAGGCGACCACGAAAAACTATTTCCACCACCATAACCTTCTGTATCCGTGAGATCCCATCTTGGAGCCTTCACCGGTGCTCCGTCGGAGGGGGAATCAACCATGGAGGGCTTCTACATCAACACCATAGCCTCTCTGATGAGTTGTGAGTAGTTTACCACAGACCTTCGGGTCCATAGTTATTAGCTAGATGGCTTCTTCTCTCTCTTTGGATCTCAATACCATGTTCTCCTTGATTTTCTTGGAGATCTATTCAATGTAACTCTTTTTGCGGTGTGTTTGTCGCGATCCGATGAATTGCGGGTTTATGATCAAGTTTATCTATGAGAAATATTTGAATCTCCTCTGAATTCTTTTATGTGTGATTAATTTATCTTTGCAAGCCTCTTCGAATTATCAATTTGGTTTGGCCTACTAGATTGATCTTTCTTGCAATGGGAGAAGTGCTTAGCTTTGGGTTCAATCTTGCGGTGTCCTTTCCTAGTGACAGCAGCGGCAGCAAGGCCTGTATTGTATTGTTGCCATCGAGGATAAAAATATGGGGTTTATATCATATTGCATGAGTTTATCCCTCTACATCATGTCATCTTTCATAATGTGTTACTCCGTTCTTTATGAACTTAATACTCTAGATGCATGCTGGATAGCGGTCGATGTGTGGAGTAATAGTAGTAGATGCAGGCAGGAGTCGGTCTACTTGTCACGGACGTGATGCCTATATAGATGATCATGCCTAGATAATCTCATAATTATTCGCTTTTCTATCAATTGCTCGACAGTAATTTGTTCACCCACCGTAATACTTATGCTATCTTGAGAGAAGCCACTAGTGAAACCTATGGCCCCCAGGTCTATCTCTTACCATATAAGCTTTCAATCTACTTTTATTTGCATCTATACTTTTCCAATCTATATTATAAAATACCAAAAATATATTTATCTTATCATATTATCTCTATCAGATCTCACTTTCGCAAGTGGCCATGAAGGGATTGACAACCCCTTTATTGCGTTGGTTGTGAGTTCTTGTTTGTTTGTGTAAGTGTGTGGGACTTCTAAGGAGCCTCCTACTGGATTGATACCTTGGTTCTCAAAAACTGAGGGAAATACTTATGCTACCATTGCTGCATCACCCTTTCCTCTTCAAGGAAAACCAACGCAAGCTCAAGACGTAGCACAACCCCATAATTAATAGAAGCATCAAATTAGTCATGCAACTTGGGAAGATCAAGAACACACAAACAAGTAATGAACAGAGGCTCGGAGCAGTGATGTAATAGCTAGCATCAGAAAATGCAGGGTAAAACGAACAAAAAGCAGCAGAACCACATGCTAGTTTGCTGATGTGTAATTAAGCATATAGAACATTAAGCAGTCTGATGGAACCAACAGGTGGCGTCAGAACAACACCATTATCATAAATATAGCATTCAAGAAGTAAAATAGTAGGTAGTGATATCTAGGAAGTACAGTAATACTTAGGAAAAAACTAAAGCATATTAACTATATGTGCACTAGTATGTAATTTAGCACATGTAACATGTTCACTGCCAGAAGTATGGACCTACAGATGAAAGTAGAATAACGCGTCTCATGAAAAACTGAATGATGCCCTGAAGAAATTCAAAGGTGCGGTTCTTATGCTAAGAAAGTGAACGAAGGCGCCGACCGTTGGATAATAGTACATGATTCTCGACGGTGTATGGCTATCGTTGTCATACTTGATAGCTAAGGATCGTCGATGGTGCTCGTGTTGCAGTTGAGTTTGGGCCGGCTGTCGCCGTCGCTGAAGCGGCTCCAGTACTACGGTTGCGGCGCCTGTCGACATACAAGAAAGCTCATCTGTGGTAAGTGAAAGGTTGCACGATAAAGAGAAAAACCGAAGGAGTACAAATCGAAATAACATGATGAGGCCGCGGCATCGGTAAATCAGGGCCGGTGGAGTTGAATATGGTGTCCGTGGAGCGAGTCTGGTGCAGTGGACGAAGGCTTCGGCGGGCGCGTTGTACAGTGCTTTCGGTGACGTGGATCTGTTGCGGCGGACGAGAGCTTGTATGAAGGGCCAGTGAAGGGGCGGACGAGGGAGTCATTGAAGGGACTACATTATGGTGGACGAGGGTACCGGTTAAGCAGATCCGGTGCAGTGGACCATGATGGAGGTCAAGGAGATCTGGAGCGATGGACAAGCCAGTCGCTGAAGCGGCTCCGGTGAAGTGGTGAGTTGACAGTTGGGGGTTCCAAGGTGCGGAAGGTAGATCCGGCGGAGTGTGAGTTCCACCGCTGTGGTGGAGGACTAGATTCGGTGGCTTGCCGTGGTTGGGGGGGTCGAGGAGGGGAAGGGGAGGGGCTCTGGGGAAGAATGTTGGGGCAAAGAGGGGAAAACAATGGAGTTCCAAAGCAGCCCTTTACCATTCATGTGGCAGGGGTAAAACAGGAATATCGCAGGGCTAAAGTTTCAGGCGCGAGATATTTCGATGTGAGCGGGAAGTTCAAAAGCTTTTGGCGCCTGAAATTACATTCTGCTCTTGTACGACCGACTATGATATCATGGCCGAGAATTTGTTTGTTTTGCATGCAAAAAAAAGTGCAAGTTTTGAAAATCAATGTCTCCAACTCGAAACTTAGATTGTCCATTCAATTCAAATATGGATCATTAAGCTACTACAAGCAAATACCATCATACGGTCCAATTCAAATGAAATTCCAAATGTGTCTATCCTAAATATGATGACAAAAGCAAAAATGTGTATGTGTATGAATAAAGTGGATGATTATAAAGTTTGAACATGTTTGTATGTATATATCTCTAGGTTTGATTTATGAATTTGAAATCACGAAATCCCAGCTTAAAAAATGTACCTCTGTTTAAATGAATTACAAAAGCTAATGATGGAGTCAAATTCCAAAATTCCAATCTTAGGTTTGTAATTCTGGTACATCAAGGTATATCACACACGTTCAAAAGTATCGTTATCTCATAGTCCAAACTGTGAAACAAACTGATCAACCATGAGTGCACACACTATTGACCATGTATATCTCAATTACGCTAAAGTCCCTCAAATATAGACACCTCACTCTTTATCTGAAGCCAACCCCCCCCCCCTCGTCGCCCCCCCACACACACGCACAGAGAAGTCGTTCTCTGCCCCAAGCACCAACACACAAGCACATTAACACCCCTCTCTCTTCTAAAGTCCGGACCCCAATAAAGGTCTCTATCACTTTGTCCCTCGGGCATGCACAAATCTCTTCCCTGACTCTCTAGGTCTCCCGGCATCTCTCTTTCCCAAGCACGCGCACTATGTAGAGTGTATCTTTCCCATAAGCACAAAACGTCGCCCCCAAACATCTATGTACCTAGTTATGTGGTTCTCGCACACTCACCTCACACACCACGCCCACTGCAAACAAGCACAATTTGTCTCCTTGTGCACCACTGTCCTATTTCTATCTCTCCCACATGCGGACTCGCCCCAGCTTCTTCCCTGTATACATATATGTCATGACTCTTTCCATAGCTCCCTAATGTATCATCGTTCTCGATCTCGCACATTGTTCTCTACACCATCTATTCTAGATCTCTCATGAAGTCCCTATCACACACACGATGACTCGCTTCCCTTGCGTCTCCGTGCATAGGCCAATTTAGAACAACATCAACATTGTCTCCCTATCTATGCGCCATTTATGGACACAAACGACCCCTCTCTCGCCCCCTCTCTTCCTCTCTCTCTCTCTCCCTCGCTAGCTCTCTATCTCTCTCTCACACACACACACCCCTCTCCCACACACACTCGATGTCTCTTCCAAATAGTCTGTTCCCCCCGCCCGCACCCATGCTATCTCGCTTCTACACATGTCACACCATTCCCCCTTCCCTTATACTAGGTTTACATTATTAGTGGTTTCTCTACTCCACATACACACTCCCCCTCACACACAAACGCGCGCACAAACACACATAGACACGCACAAACACCCATTTATCTGGATCCTCATCTCTCCCCATGTCCGCATGTGTATCTCACACACTCACTCCCTAATTATGTATATGTGTCTCCACATTACACAACACAAAGGCCCATGTACATGTCTCTCTCTATCCTCCACACACATAGACACAAAGAATCTGTTACCATTGCCTCAGTCTCTAGATATATCACACACGCACACTGTCTCTCTCTTGCAAACACGCTCAACAAGGGTTTCCCCGTGAATAACTTACCGTCTATTCATCAACAGTCGTGGCAGTACGGCAAACACGAGACGTGAAAAACAATAAATCTACACGTGCTTAGACCACCTAGTATGACTACTAGGACTAGAGCAAGCCAAAAAGCGCGTCGCCGTCACCCCCTCCTTATTGGCGACGGGAAAACCATTGTTTTACACAGTCGAGAGGTCATTGTGCTAAGGCCCCACATGCTGAGGTGTTGAATAGGATGTAGATGTTAGTTTATGGAAACAAGTATCGATAATACGTTTGTATCTCCATACTTATATTTCTTCTCTTATAAAAAACCGAGTTGGTGATGATGGTACGCGTGCCATCTTGCAATATAGACCGTCCGATATATATCTGACGGATTGAAATTAAACTAAAAGATACCCGCACCCCTCTCCACATTTGCAGAAAAGGCCTTCCCTCGTTCATCCTTATCTCCAACAACCTCATTGTTGAGCAACTTAGAAAGGAAGCCTCTGTAACAAACTGGCCTGGTGGCCGCTGCCGGCATCGTCAATCCCCATGCCTTTGCTGAGTCTGACCACCAATCACCACCACGCCCCACTCCTCTTGACCTTATCTCCTATTTCTCGAGATATAATTAGTTATTACACATGGGATTACTCCCGCATGGGTGAGGGAGTCCTGGATTAGGGGGTCCTCGGACAGCTGGACTATGTACTTGTGCCGGACTGTTGGACTTTGAAGATACAAGATTGAAGACCTCGTCGCTTGTCCGGATGGGACTCTCCTTTGCGTGGAAGGCAAGCTTGGCGATTCAGATATGTAGATTTCCTTCCCTGTAACCGACTCTGTGTAACCCTAGCCCCCTCCGGTGTATATAAACCGGAGGGTTTAGTCCGTAGGACAACAACAATCATAATCATAGGCTAGCTTCTAGGGTTTAGCCTCTACGATCTCGTGGTATATCAACTCTTGTAATACTCATATCATCAAGATCAATCAAGCAGGAAGTAGGGTATTACCTCCATAGAGAGGGCCTGAACCTGGGTAAACATTGTGTCCCCGCCTCCTGTTACCATTAGCCTTAGACGCACAGTTCGGGACCCCCTACCCGAGATCTGTCGGTTTTGACACCGACATTGGTGCTTTCTTTGAGAGTTCTATTGTGTCGTCACGGTAAGGCTGGATGGCTCACCTTGTTATGAAGGACAACATCACCTCTGGGGGAGACCTGGATTTAGGCCAAACTCTCAGACTAGGCGGCTTCGTCATGACCGCCCGTTCGGCCACCGCACCGACAATGACTTCTTCGGTCATCAAAATACACCAAGCGGATGGATCCAATGGAGCTCTCATCCTTAAACGAGCTCTTGGATCGCATCTCTACCCTGGGAGTCGCTACGGACTATGGATCGGGCTTAAACCCGACCAAAGAGAGATTAACTCTCCGTCCGTCACCCATCAAATAGTGGTGGTGCAGGAGCAATGCAGTGATTCTTCCTCTATTTTGAGGACGAACTATGTCCGGATTCCCGAGCTCTCCGAGTCGGATACCCGTTTGCGGGAGGACCTGACCCATCCTCCGAACTTAGAATCAGACAGTGGGCCAGAAAAATTGGGCAACATCCCGGAACCCGAACTGCCAAGTTCGGAAGCTCCTCTACCCCTGGGTCTCAGATCGGGTCAGGGTTCGGACTTAAAGCTACCCACCCACCCAGATACAAGCGATCTTTCCCACATTAGACAAGAGTCCCAAGAGACAGTACATCACTTTTGGGCCAGATTCCTTCTTGTAATGACCAAGGTCAAGGACTGTCGTGAGGAAGACACAATTTCATTCTTTTGCAAATATTGCACGGGCAAGGGAATCCTTAACGCCATAAGTCGTCGTGAGATAGCACACTTCACTGACTTGGCGGACATAGTACAGACGTACTGTGCGATGGAAAGTTCTTGGAAAACCCAAGCAAAATTCTGGGATCCTCCGGCCCTCACTAAACCCCTCGTCCGAACTAAAAGGGTGCACTCTTGCAAGTCACCTGATCCAATTACAAAGAAATCAAAGCCTACTACAGGGCACGGAACCGTATTGGAGGGATGGCTCAATGGGCCATGCAAAATTCACACCAGACCGGATACCATACCAACACACAGCCTTAGAGCATGTTGAATACTTTGGCAGGTGGCCAAGAGCGGCGAGGATCTCCTCATTAACGATACAGCAGAGCATCAGCCCGCAGAAAACAACAATACAATATTGACAGTCTTCGAGACTTTCGGCTCAAACAACAGGCGCAAGAGAGCACTCCGCAGCCTCACCGAAGTCTGCCATGTTGCAGCAACAAATCCCTGGAACGACACGGCTATAACCTTTAATGCCAGTGACGAACCTCAATTCCGAACAGTTCGAGCACCAGCCACCTTGGTCCTTAGCCCAATTGTGGAAGGCTTTTGGCTTACTAAAGCGCTGATGGATGGCGGCAGCGGATTAAACCTCATTTACAAGGAAACTCTCAACAAAATGGCAATAGACAAAGGCCGCATTGAGCAAAGGAGCACTACCTTCCGAGGGATTGTCCCTAGTCGGGAGGCGCGATGTGCGGGAAAAATCACCCTTGATGTGGTATTCGGCACGCCGGAAAATTTACAGGTCCGAGGAGATAACATTCCAAGTGGCCTCGTTCAATAGTGGATACCATGCCCTTTCAGGGCGGGACGCATTTGCGAGCTTCCAAGCCATACCCCATTATGGTTACATGAAGCTCAAGATTCTCGGGCCCAACGGAATCTTCACTCTAGCCGGTGACCCGGACATAGCACTCCGCGCCGAAACTAAAACCGCCGCCCTAGCCCTTGAGGCACTATCCGAAGCCCTTGCGGCCGAAGAATTAACTGCACTACACTCCACAGTGGAGAGGGATGATGTGATACTCGACAAGCGATCCAAATCCACCTCTTTCAAGCCAGTGGACGAAATCGTCAAATTCCAAGTCCACCCAACGGACTCTACAAAAATAGCAACCATTGGGGCACAACTGGACCCCATAATCCACGCTGCACTGCCTCACAGGCTGGACCCCACAAGCGTTCTTACGCGAGAATTGGGACATCTTTGCCCGGAACCCCTCAGATATGCCAGGGATCCCACCCAGGCTGGCCGAGCATAGCCTCAATATACTGAAGGGATACAAGCCGGTCAACCAGACACTATGGCACTTTTCAGAACCTAAACAACAAGCCATGGGAGAGGAGCTAGCCAAGTTACTCGAAGCCGGATTCATCAGAGAAACAAAACACCTGGACTGGCTAGCAAACCTGGTGATGGTACCAAAGAAGGACAAATCCTGCTGCCTATGTGTCGACTTCAAGGACCTCAATAAGGCTTGCCCAAAGGATCCCTTCCCTCTCCCTCGCATCGATCAAATCATTGATGCCACCGCAGGACACGACTCATTGTGCTTCCTCGATGCATACTCCGGATACCACCAAATCAAGATGGCGGAGTCCGACCAAGCCGCAACCGCATTCATAACTCCATACAGTCCCTTCTGTTTTAACACCATGCCTTTCGGGCTCAAAAATGCCGGTGAAACCTATCAACGCATGATTCAGACATGCCTGGAAACACAAATTGGCAAAACAGTGGAGGCATACATAGACGACATGGTCATCAAAACTAGACACGTCGAGTCTTTAATAGACGACCTGAGGCTTACGTTCGACAATCTCCGAACATATGACATCAAGCTCAATCCGGAAAAATGTGTTTTCGGCGTTCCTGCCAGAAAGCTCCTAGGTTTCATTGTTTCCAATAGAGGAATTGAAGCAAATCCGGCTAAAATCCGAGCTTTGTCACAGTTGGCTACCCCAACAGACCTCAAGCAAATCCAGAAATTAACAGGATGTGTGGCTGCCTTAAGCCGCTTTATCTCCCGATTGAGGGAAAAAGGCACTACCTCTCTATCGCCTTCTTTGACGCACCAAACACTTCGAGTGGACAGATGCGGCCATGGCCGGACTTAAAGAAATAAAGGCCCTCTTGGCCAGCAACCCAATCTGGGCCGCACCAAACATCGACGAACCCATGCTGTTATATATAGCTGCAACGCACCAAGTTGTTAGCGCAGTGCTCGTCATCGAATGATAGAAGGATGGACATAAGTTCCCGCTTCAAAAGCCGATATACTATGTATCCACCGTCCTCACACCATGCAAATCACGTTACCCACATTATCAAAAGATAGCATACGCGGTCTATATGGCATCTCAGAAACTCCAACACTACTTTCAAGAGTGCTCAATTACGGTGGCCTCCGAAGCACCACTCAACGACATAATAAATAAGCACGATGCCACGGGCCAGATTGCTTGGTGGGCCATGGAGCTCCTCCCGTTCGACATCATATATAAACCACGGTGAGCCATCAAGTCGCAGGTACTGGCTGACTTCGTCGCTGAACGGACAGAAGCCAAACTCCCTAAAGAGTACGGCGCATACTCCAATTGGATCATGCACTTCAACGGCTCTAAAATCCTAGCTGGTTTGGGAGCGGGCGTCGTCCTGACATCCCCCACTGAAGATATAGTCCAATACGTACTACAAATACTATACATAGACTCCAAAAATGCAGCCGAATACGAGGCTCCGTTGCATGGTCTTCGGATGGCAGTCTCCATGGGCATCCAATGCCTAGAAGTGTGTGGGGATTCAACCTCGCAATATCTCAAATAAATGGAGACTTTGACGCAAAGTACCCGAAAATGGAGGCTTACCGCAATGCCTTCCTCAAGATGCTAGCTCAGTTCGAGGGGCTCGAATTCCATGATGTGGTCCGAGAAAACAATCAAGCGGCGGATATCCTCGCCTGCATTGGCTCTAAGAACGACCCCGTCCCACCTAATATCTTCTTGGAAAGGCTGTTCAAGTCATCCATGGTGTGGGAAGGGGAAACCGGCAAAACCAGTCCGGATCCGGCCACAACCCCAAATCCTGAACACACTGACATAATCGGAGGCTCCGCCACCGAAGTAACACCCTTGGCCCACGTGATCATGGCTGTCATTGCCCCGTGGACAGAACCCTTCTTAGCCTACCAAAATAGGCAAGAACTCCGTGAGGACCAAAACGAGGCACATTGCATTGTGCGGCGCTCTAAAGCCTACAAGGTCCACGAGGGAGAGCTTTATAAGAAAAGCGCTACCGGAGTACTCCAAAGGTGTATCTCTGAAGAGGAAGGGCGACAGCTCTTGGCCGAAATTCATGCTGGACTCGGCGGCCACCACGCCGCAGCTCGAGCCCTTGTAAGCAAGGCCTTTCGTATAGGTTTCTACTGGCCAACAGCCCGAGCAGACGCACAGGACCTCGTCCAACATTGCGTCGGATGCCAACTTTTCGCCAATCAAAGCCATATGCCACCTACCGCTCTCCAAACAATTCCCATAACTTGGACTTTTGCGGTTTGGGGGCTTGATATGGTCGGACCCCTTAAAGGAGGAAGCCATAAGAAAAAATACATATTGGTTATGGTGGATAAATTCACCAAATGGATAGAGGCAAAACCAGTTAAAACGGCCGAATCCGGACCAGTGATAGACTTCATATCTGGGGCTGTACACCGTTACTGTGTCCCTCACAACATCATCACCGGTAATGTCTCCAACTTCACAGTCGACAAGGTGAAAACTTGGTGCAGCAACATGGGCATTAAGCTCTATTACGCCTCCGTCTATCACCCCCATAGAAACGGTCAAGTCGAACGAGCAAACGGTCTTATTATGAGCGGCATCAAACCCAGACTAGTGTGATCCTTGAAGGAATCAGATATGCACTGGGTCGAGGAGCTCGACTCCGTACTATGGGGACTGCGAACCACGCCAAATCGCACTACCGGATACACACCATTTTTATGGTGTACAGCGCAGAGGCGGTATTGCCCTGCGATATCATTCATGACCTCACCTCGAGTGCGCATGTAAGAAGAGAGAGAAGCCGAGCTTGATCGGCAGGACAGTTTAGATGCCCTGGAGGAGGAGCGCGACATTGCAAAAGCTCGTTCCGCATTCTATCGGCAACAGGCTGGAAGGTATCAAAGCAGGGAAGTATGGGCCAAAACTTATAATGTTGGCGAACTCGTTCTACGCCTACCGGAGAAGAAAAAGGACAAGCTCAAGCCCAGGTGGGAGGCTCCCTTCATCATTGATAAAGTTCTCATCGGAGGAGCGTACCGTTTGCGTGATGCATCAGATAATCGACTCGAGCCGAACCCATGGAACGCGGCCAGACTCCGAAGATTCTATGCCTAGTGCCGAACTCTGTGTTCGTTTCCTTACCTCCGCTTTTTTTAAGTCATATCCTCTTTCTCTCTTTTCCTTCTTTCTTTCTTTTTTACGGCCTTACAGGCTTCAAGTGTGCCTCGACCACACAATCTTGCCGCCCTATGCGTGCTCAATATACCTGGGGACTTCTTATACAGAAGCTTAATATAATTATATTCCGGGCTTCATGCCCCCTACATATGTGTCACTTTTCCATATGTACCTTTTTTCGCCATTATATGCATCAATATGACTTAAGGTTTGGCCAAGCTGGGTTGCCTGGCTCTTGTGTTTATGCCCTACGTTCCCGTTAGTTCCGCTAGGGCATAAGGGGAGCACCTCTATGATTGTTACTACCGGGTCAGCTGGATGTGTACCTCAGACTGGGTGAAGCCGAAAGCTAGCGTTCTTAAGGGAATATTCGGTCGGTGAACAAAAGATGTTTCTTACCTATTTACAATATAAACCCCCAGATGTTTCATATCTTGCATCTCGTTTCGCAGTTCGGACATGCACATTAATGCATGCGTACCCAGGGAAAGGAACCCTTAATGAAACTATTCTCCCTGGAAGATGTTTCTTACTATCCATGTAATATAACATAACTAGTTGGGTACTTGTCAGTTCAAGCACTTATGACCCCCACGCCTGGTTTCCATGCGTACCCCGGTTTACATAACTGAGCGGGTGTTCGGACACACTTCGGACTATCGGGTCCGGAGGTTGAAGCGAAAAGGTCCGCCATGACAAATGATTTACAATCGGGCTAAGGACAAAATATGTCCATTGAAGTACACAGTCACTTAGTCTGGCTAAATTCTTCTACTATACCATCCAACAGGCTTTCTAGCTTACAATCCTGTTGGGAATACTTTGCGGCTAATCCTACCTGGTCATATACCAGACTAACGGGAATCTCTTTCCCATCTGACCCTACTGGTCTGACCTGGGCCATGTGATTCGGATCAACCTTGGTGTACCATGTTTTCACCATAGCCCAGGCTTCCCTCGCACCTTGTCGGGAGGCTGATATATTCCATAATCGGAAGCACCGCCGCGCTCTCGTGAGCATCTCTACAAGCTCTCCCATGCCTCCTGGCAGGGAAGCGGACGGCCACAAGGCTTGGGCAATACCCTGCATCACTTGTCGAACTTGTTCGTTCAGTTGTGAAAGCTCTTGTAGCAGATCGCCTGTGGATCCGGGCATCTCCTCTTCGGGACGACCTGTGAGCATATCTACAGACATAACTCTGTTAGCCAGCTTCTTCTCCGAACTTTATAAAGGTTTGTTTGAGCACATACTAAAAATGCTATGTCGAAGCCTCTTGTTCTCCTTCACGTAGTCATCAAGCTGGGCCCGAACATCTTCCAATTCAACGCCCAGCTGGGTATTGGCATCCTGGAGATCGTTTTTGTCTCGCCTAACTCGTGTAAGCACGCGCTCGCCAGCCTCTAGCTGTTGTTGAGCATGTTTCTCATCCCCTGGTACGATTTCCGGATTCACTTCGGGATTGTCTGCAGAATCTATGGTTAGATTTGCGAGCATGCTGAATACTAACTGGTACACGTTATTACATTCTTTTTGATCAAGACAAGCATTACCAGATCAGGCCTTCTTGGATTCCTCCATTTCGGCAACTGCGGCCCTTAGTTGGGCTTTGCACTCCTCTAGATCTTGAGACAAATGGGTATTCTTCTCTGTAAGAACCTATGCATACAATGATCCTTAAATCAGTTGTGCCAACTATTTCAAGTCTCAGGGGTTATTGATATACATAATTATCAGATTTTATTACTTGTATATCCTTTAAATACTAGTCTGTGGCTCTAGCAAGCCCACCTTGAGCAGCTCAGATGTACGCGTCTCCTGAGCTGAAGGCATTCAACGCCTCTTCGGAGAAATTAGGGTCACGGAGTACGACCCGTCGACGCCTGTGATTCATGGCGCTCTCCACTTCGGAATTTGTAGCGGATATTCTATCCGCATCCTCTATAGGAGGACCGTCCGGCATTGTCCCCACATTGGCCTTCGCCGTTGAGTCCGTCTGGTGGAGGCGTGGCCCACAGGATCCCCGGTCACAGTCCGGCGAACACTCTTTCTGCCAGGGGACAAGGGACATTGTTATATTTTAAAGAAGATAATCATGGAGCAGGTTTTAAATCATACCTCTGCAATGGCGTCTTGGTCCTGACCGCCTTCCTTTTAAGCCTACCCGGCTTGGGCGCCCCCTGTTGGTGAGTCACCGCGGGTTCGGCGCAGCGCCCCGATGGCCTTCCCTATAAAGCGCAAGACGTGTGCGGTGGGTAAGGTGTAAAGAAGGGATCCTTCTTGAAAGTCAGGATTCTGGTTTTACTTACATATGATGTAGGGAGGAGGCCAGGATAATCGGCGATGATGGCCACCAGGGGGCCGTCACAGCTTGTGTGGTAGAACGTCCTGTCGATGAGCTCCACAGATACGTCCGGATCTTCTTAGAGTCCGGGGTCGAGGGCCCGGTGAGGGTCCTCTAGCTGTGGAGACGGGTTGTGGACCTCCCTTACAACTTTTCGTAGTTCCTGCTATGAATTAGCAAGGTAAATATTTGAGATGCGAGAGTGACGAATGAATGGAGTTGAGTAAAGGATAGCAGCTCACCCAGCTTGGGGGGTTGTACATGGAAAATCCATCCCGTGGCTTAATGCGGATAAACTCCTCTTCCTCTCCTTTATACAAATCGGACATCATTTTCGCAAGAGCAGCGGCGGAGTCCGGACTTTTACGACCGCAACGGGTGGCGTCGTCTTCTCCATTGAAGTTCCACATGGGTTTCCCCCAATACTGGAGTGGCTGCACCCCCCGCATTATGCAGATTGACATAACCTCAATTATTGTCAATCCAGATTTGGCTAGTGTTTTTATCCTGCCCATCAGATAAAGGACCTCTCTGTTATCTTCCTCCTGGGGGCTCTGGGGGCGCCAGCTACGGTGCTTCTTCAATGGGGCATTGGTAAACTCAAGAAGACCCATCCGGATAGGGTCCGGAAGGGGGACGCCCTCTAAATAAAACCACTCCGAAGGCCAGTCTTCGGACGTCTTCTTCGGAGTATCGGACAGGTATCCGGTCCCGGCGATGCACCATATTTCAGCTCCGCCCACTTGATATATTGATCCCTCCTGATTGCGAGGGATGAGGCAGAATATCCTCTTCCATAGCTTGAAATGAGCTTCGCAGCCCAGGAATAGCTCACACAGGGCTACATAACCTGCGATGTGCAGTATGGAGGCAGGAGTAAAGTTATGCAGCTGAAGGCCGTAGTACTCCAGGAGCCCGCGGAGGAATGGATGGATTGGAAATCCGAGTCCCCTCTGCAAGTAAGGGACAAGACATACTCGCTCCCCCCTAGATGGGTTGGGCAAACTCTCTGCTTGCTCCCCGCCATCATAAGTGGCTAATCCGGCTCAGACGGGGACAAGATATGCAGGCGGGAGAAACCCCTGGGTCTGCAACTCCACCAATCGGCCATGGGATACGGTGCACTTCACCCAATCGCCTAGCTTAATGCAACGGGAGCGAGAGGATGAGCTGTGGTGGCCGGCCATGATGGGATGGTTTTTTTGGGCGCGCTCTGATGATTCCTCGCTTGGGGAAGATGGTGTGATTTGGATCTGAGGATCCCCGTCTCTTTAATAGATGATTTACTTACTTGGTCAGGGTAGCAAATGTAAAAATGCCCCGACTTCTCGCATTCGCTCGACACGTGGAGACTACCATTATTAAGGTACAGAAGCCGAGGAGTGCAACATTAATGAGAAGCCGGACACTACTCGTTATAATAGGTACTCAGGGATTTGGATAAGAACCCGCCTTGCAATGTCGAAGACAATCTGCATGTTGGACTCATCGTTATTGAAGCCTGGTTCAGGGGCTACTTAGGGAGTCCTGGATTAGGGGGTCCTCAGACAGCCAGACTATGTACTTGTGCCGGACTGTTGGACTATGAAGATACAAGATTGAAGACCTCATCTCGTGTCCGGATGGGACTCTCCTTTGGGTGGAAGGCAAGCTTGGCGATTCGGATATGTAGATTTCCTTCCCTGTAACCAACTCTGTGTAACCCTAGCCCCCTCCGGTGTCTATATAAATCGGAGGGTTTAGTCTGTAGGACAACAACAATCATAATCATAGGCTAGCTTCTAGGGTTTAGCCTCTACGATCTCGTGGTAGATCAACTCTTGTAATACTCATATCATCAAGATCAATCAAGCAGGAAGTAGGGTATTATCTCCATTGAGAGGGCTCGAACCTGGGTAAACATTGTGTCCCCCGCCTCCTGTTATCATTAGCCTTAGACGCACAGTTCGGGATGCCCTACCCGAGATCCGCCGGTTTTGACACCGACAATGGGTGAATCACAACAAGTGTTTTATGAAAAATGCATCTTGATGTTCCGTGCAATGCACGGATCTTGCTAGTACTCCTACAGAAGACTAAGTTGGTGATGATGGTGTGTCTGCCATCCGTCATTTCTGACCATTAGATCTATGTCTAACGACTGTGAGGTAAGTTGTTGCCTTTTCTCACCAACATCCCACTTGTCTACCAATTTGCAGAAAAACCCATAATTAGTATCTTAAAACCAACCACATCCCTCCCTGACCTCACCAAAACAGCCCAAGGAATATATTCTAATTGAAACATAATATATCTCTAGTGATATATGTATATCAAAATTAGAGTGTTCTGTATCAAGTTTGTGAATAAGTATTATTCTAATTATGATTCGTTACAATGCACATGAACATTGCTAGTATTTCCAACCATGCAACTTTTTCCTAGTATTCCATAGTTTTGAGTTTTCCATCAGGATATTAGTCACTCATGGTTGATATTTAGTTTCAATCATGTACACATATGCACTATGTAACTAGCCTTGCTTATTGGTTTCCAAAGCTTAACTTTCACTCCTACTTATAATATGTAGAGTATTTAACAAAAAACTACCACTTTCAACCAGCCCTAGGAAGAATCTATTGTACAAAAAATAGAAAAAACATACCCAAAATTTCTTAATCCACGCCAAAAACTACTACCTAGTACCGATTAGGCTTGTTTAAATCCATTTATGACAGGGTTGGCCCACACGTCCATGCTGACGAGGCAGCTTAAACTAACACATTTCGTTTGACCGTTGACACGTGGGACCCACACCTGACCATCTATCCTGTTATTCCCCCTCAAATCATTATTTTTCCTAAACATTACTTCAAACAGTACTGGTGCGTGTTCGTCGGTGGCGCCGGTGATGAGCGAGTTGGCCACCACTCTGCCGGACGGGCCGGACGCCGCACTGGTCTCCGCACGGGTTGGCAGGCTGGCCCGAGAAAGACTCACGAGTGAGCAAGGCGCCACGCTGGCCTTCGCTCGAGCCAGATGTCTGGCCTTAGCACGGCACGCGCGAGCAAGACGCCATGCCGCCGTGCCAATCTAGCTAGCTATCCTTGCAGACAAGCAGCTGGATGGAGCTATCTTGGCTAGCTAGCGGCCGCGAGCGCCGTACGGAGTTGGCAGTCGGGCTGCCGCAAGATGGGCTCCGCACCACCAGCGGTTTTGACCTTGCCTTCTGCCGGTGGCGGCAGCTGCGTCCCATGGCCGAGGATGACTAGGTCGATGGGCCAGAGGTATGAGGTCACTCAGGGATTTTTGTGCAGACTGACATGTAGGTCCCACAAGTCATAACGCCTCGGTGTGTTTGGTAGGGTGTATGAAGGGTGCATGAGCCCAAGAGTTCCCTTCTCGACCCACTTTTGGGTGTTTGGTAGAGTGTATGGAGGGTGCATGAGTCCACACTAGCTTAGCACAAATACACTAGAAGCATGCATGAAGAGAGCATGCATGAAGAGGGGTGTTGAGTTGAGCATGCATGAAGAGGGAACAACTATGCTGAGACGAGAACGCAACCAAATAGAAGGCGTTGACTTAATGGGCGACATGGGTTGAAACGTGCCTATAACGACACTTTGTAGAGTAGTCGTTTCTTGGTAGGGCTGGTTGGTAAGAGCATGTACAATGGTTGATAAGGTAGTCTTATCTTAAGTCTGCCACGTATGCAAGTGGTAGTTGTTTCTTGGTATTATTAGTGGTTTCTTGTAAGGAACAATGTACTACCAGCGACCAAAGGCGATTCTAGGTTGCGTTGTACTCCAACGAGTACTACTAGTGGTCGCGGGAGTGTATACCTCGTTTTGTGGGTTCGATCCTGGCCGAACGCACGGCGGACTTTTTTTAAAATAGTAACTTCGTTGCGAGCCAATATTTTACACGGGTAGTTTGAGTTTTGAAGTCAAACGGACATGCGGCACCACAATGTGGGTGCACTGGATAGCCTAGCCATGTGAACGGGTTTTCCTTCCCAGCATCTCGTGGCTCGCGTGCTCACCCTAGCCGCACCTCGCTTGCAGCTTCCTCATCAGCTAGTAGCATATTTAAACTAGCGCCTCCTAATTAAGCCCGAGGAGCCGGAAAAGCCTGGCGGGGCATTGGGAACTGTGCAATATGGCTCTGTACGTAAAGTGTGCTACTAGTACTCTGTAGCTTGTGGCGTTGCACGCATGGACTTCACTCCATTATCGGCTCTACTATAAAAGAAATTCCTCTTGACATATTTTTTTGAAATAGAGGCAAAAGCTTTGCTTCATCTCATTCATAAAGAAGGAACTACTAACAAAGTTCGATGAGACCCATTACACCTCCATAAATGGAAGCGTAAAGCCTAGTCTCGCTATATCAAATAACTCAAATGTTCTGCCCCCGCAGTAACCGTCGCTGATAAACAGGCTGCTAGTGTGTGCGTGAGAGGAGCGGATGAGTAGGCCAGCTACATGAGAGGAGCGGCTGAATAGAACCCCGAGAGTACCCACTAGGCCACTACGTAGGTGTACTTTCCCTGCATTGATAGTACATCGATGGTTCTAGAG
Source organism: Triticum aestivum (assembly GCF_018294505.1). NCBI lineage: Eukaryota > Viridiplantae > Streptophyta > Magnoliopsida > Poales > Poaceae > Triticum > Triticum aestivum. Next base: position 548,998,972 of record NC_057801.1, read on the forward strand.
AATAGTAGTACCCTCCACTTCCAGCTGTAGCTCCTTGGCCCTGAGATTCAAGAGTTCAAAACTAGTGCACTATACTAGACTAGACTAGAAGTACAGTACATCGCACTACTAGTTGAGAAAAAGTAGTACTAGTACTACTACAGTACGAGTATGTACTACTCCGTCACATAATGTAAGACTTTTTTAACTCTAGTTGGCGTGTACAAAAATAGCAAAAACATGCCCAAAATTTCTTAATCCACGCCAGAAACTACTACCTAGTGCCAAAAATATCTTACTAGTGCTATTATTTACAGTATAATGCAATCCCATAATGTCCCATAATGCTAGTACTAGTAGTAAATAATAACCTCACCCCTTCGCTAAGGAACGATCTACAGTTGGAAGGGACGAGGCCCTGCGGTTACTACGCTCTTATTTCCTCCTCGCTAGTTTCCCTCCCCCCAAAGAGAAGGCAGTTCGTTGCTGCTCCCATGGATTCGCCAGGCGGTTCTCCTCCTTGTCGGGGCTGGGAGACCTTGGATGACGATCCTTTGGGAGAAATCGCACGCAGCTCCGACGTCCTCATCGCCGCAAGACTCGGTGCTTCCTGCACCAACTTTTTCAAGACGGTGCTTAAACATGCTTGGGAAAAGGCGATGCTTGTTGGTCTTCTATGCGTCCTCGAGGAGAAGGTTCTTCTATGGGACAATCCTTTGAACAGTCCGCCACTCCCTAGCCATGGTTGCACGTTGACTCCGCTAGAGTTGCCGACATTGAGAGGTAGTCGGATTTTGTCCGATGAGCAGGTCAGTAATGGAGTTTGATCATGTAGTACTTAGTTATTACATTTCCATCCCGTAATTTCTCTCCTGCCCACCGTCTTATATATAGGTCTGGGTCGGTGCCAACGAATATTGTCTTGCATATCTCCGGCCGGATACCACCATCACTTTGCACAACATCCATAGCAGTGCGGTCGTTCTGGTAGACCCCTTCTCCACCATTGGGATCGGCCTTCCGGACTAGCTGGGCTTGAATACATATGATGATGCCTACATGAGATTGAAGAAGATAGCAGTTGCATACCCGCCGACAAAGCGACATGGCTACGATGATTACTATCTCATCGCGGTGTTCGACATAAGGATTGCCATCAATGCAAGAGGCAGTAACAGCAGAGGCTGGCGCATATTGGCGGCGACAGATTTGTACCCCTACACGTTCGAAGACGTCGTGCGCCATCTAGGCCGTATCTTCGCGGTGACAAGCCAGGAGACTTGTTTCATCTGGTTGCCATCCTACGGTACGGGAGATTACAAACGAAATGCACAAACCATCATTTGCATCCCTAACGATACTCCATTATTTTGTAGGGACCAGTCATCCCCCGATCAAAAGAAGATCACCGATCCTGGATGTGCATTTGCATCCGCGATTCGGTCTAACCTAGAACCTTGTAGTGCAACATGGTCACACAATCTACCATGATCGGACCGTCACCATCTACCTAGGTATTCCATTTTTTAACCCTCTCACCTTCTCTTTCATTGTTGTACTTGTACTTACTAGTACTAGTAGGAGTACTTTTTACCTTGGAGGACGCATATAGCTAGCTAGGCCCTTGAAGACTTGCCACCATTTTTGTTTTTCCATGTCTTACTATCTCATCTGTGTAGCCAAGAGTGGCTATATATAATAAGCTGGTTATTTTACTTCCTCTATACCAGAGTAGTACTGTTTGCTGCACAGTACTACTGCCCGCCATATTTGAGAACAATATTATTATGCATGGACCTTGACTATGTACGTCACCATGTGTCCAGATCTGAGATGCTTCATGTACCAGATGAACAGCGCCGAGTTCGACCCCCGTGGTGCTACGTGGGTGCCGAGGAACACTCTTGGAGAGTACTCGCTTTTCATTGGGGACAACCACCCCAATGTGAAGCGGATGCCATTTTCCGTGCACAACACGGAAGGCCTACCGTTCATGAAGCATGGTTGTGTCTTCAGTGTGCACCGTCGGATGAACGACATGCTGGGACACGCTATCCCTGATTTATGCCGCTTCAGCTTGGATGAGTCTCCATCATGTGGAACCGGACTAGAAAGCCGTGACAATGATTCCCATTGCCCACCACTATGGATCGTGCCATCCATGAAGAACACCTGGGACTGGAACCAGGAGGAGGACATGTAGCACATCTATAACGTGTAAGTGGAGTATGGTAAATTGTGAATGGTAGCGCTGTGAATATATGTAGACTAGTCGTGCACAAATTTATCACATGAATTGGAGATGAACTTGTGTGGCATACTGGCATTTGTCCTTTAGAATTTATTACTAGTAAATGTGTTATGTGTACGTGCAACTTGTGTGGTTCTTGCATGGGCTCCAACACGCTCTTTGAGAAAAAAAGGTGGCACAACTTTGGATATACGTGACGTGGCGGTATCATATAGTAGCATCGTTCGCTATAGTTGTAGTGTACTACTATTAGGATGACAACTCCTATAAAACCTTGCGCTTGGCTCTTTGCCTCTTCGAGAGGTTCAACAGTTCATACTCGTGAGAACCTTGCACTTGGCTCTTCGCCTCTTCGGAAGGTCCAACAATGATGATACTACAGTACAATATGCTTCTGGCAATCTAACACCGATTGAACTGCTGCACGACCACCGCGAGGGCGAGGGCGATGGAGAGGGAGAGGGAAAGGGCACTGTAGTCAAAACCCTCTCCTCGTCCTGTGAACCACCGCGCGTGTGGGCGAGGGATAGGCGTAGTAAGCAAGCTTCTCCTCATTCGACGAGTTGACGAGACACATCAAAGTAGTACTAGTACTAGTCCATACTGCGTCCTTTCCGGTTAATATGGCTTAATTTTAAACGAGAAAAATACACTAGTGGTCAACATATGTAACAATACGCTCTTTATGGTCACTATATATAGTTTTGCGGTGATTATACGATCACTAGCTCATCGTAGAGCACCGTATTGCACCCTACTGACCGGCCACATAGTCGACGTGGCACTTTGTTGACTGGTTAAATTGTCACCTGGTTTCTGGGTCCCACCTGTAAGTTGGCAGAGTAAAGAAATCAGTTAAACAAAACTTTACGCAGGCGCGATAGGAGTCAAACCCTTGCGCGCGAACCACCCTGGTTGTGTATGTGAGTGCATGCACGTGTACTCCCTCAGTCTTCCAACAAAGAGTGTACATCGGCTAAAAAACAAAGAGTGTAGTACATCTACACTTCCAATGCATTTAGCCTTTAATCTAAATCGATATTGATTGACTAATGCACCAACTTGATCTCTAGGTATAGGCTACATGTCTATCCTTAATTACAGCATGCAACGACCTTCATTTAATCTTCTTCTCTCAATGGTCGCATGCACACATAAGTCTACTACTTTTGGGCGTTAATTATGCCCTGGTCAATGTGTAAATCTGTAAATGTACAATCTTTCACGGACGTAGGGAGTAGGTTGAGCACTTGAGCATGAGCGTGTGTGTTGCGTCGTGTGCTGTGTGCCGCATGGGTGCGTGAGTGTTGCAGGTGTCCATGTGTACGTGTGAGTGTTGCATGTTGCATGCATGCATGCATGCATGGGGCTTACTCCCTCCCATTGACATGTTCATATTTCAAGCTTCTTCTGTTCCCTCCATATGGTGATACTCCCTGTGTTCCCAAATACAGAGTAAAAGCCTCCCTCTATTCCCAAATATAGAGTATTTGTCTTTCTAGAGATTTCAACAAGTGACTATGTACGGAGCAAAATGAGTGAAGTGAGCGTAGAGGCAGAGGGATATTGTAGAAAGGAAGTCTTCGCGATCCATTATTCCCCATCTCGGTGAGAGAGAACTATTCAACTAGTCTTCACAGTGAAGTGACAATACACGCTGCAGCAGATGGGGCACTTAATTAATAAGTTGAACCAGCGTGTTGGTGCTACTAAATCAGCCTTACCCAGTAATGCCATCATGTTCGCCAGTAGAGCACACTTCCGCAAATACGCCTACGCACCTCTGTCCTGCATTAACTCACATATGGGCCCTCTTGTGGTAGACCCACATGTCATCGGTGTAACTATTTACACATCGATGGCTGGTATATCCTGGTAGTAGTACTAGTAGAATTGAGATTTAATGCACTTTCTTCCCCGTCTTCCACTCTTCTTCCTCCTCTCTTCTTGTTCCTCCTCTCTTCCCCATCATCGGCCGCACACCATTTCCCCCCGCTCACTGCTTGCCCGCCCGTGCCATCTTCCTTGGTAGCTTGCGCGTACCATATCCCCCCGCTCACTGCTTGCCACACAAGGAGAAGCTTCTTCGCTTGCCCGCCCGATTCCACTTCCCCGCTGGCTCGCAGGCACCAAAAACCCCAATGGCAGAACGGACTGACACGTAGAGCCGCGATTGGAATTCCCTCCCTGATGTTCTCTTGTAGCAGATCTGTAATCGTATGGACCTACTCAGCACCATCCATCCGGCCGCATGCTCGGTGTCTTTGTACCGTCTACTCGTCTGCAACCGGTCGGCTCTTTTCAAGACACCCTGCTTGCTGATGCTCGATCCTCGCAGGTGTTCCAGACACCGACTTGACGATCCTACGGAGGTTGTCGTGGAGCCCCTCGACATGCTACCACTACCCGTTCACCTGCCTTTCATCCACGACCACTACTGGGCGGGCATGAAGGCCAACTAGATAGTCCTCATCCACCAATCCGGTAGTCCGTGGCATCTCGTGGATATCTACACCCAGCGAGAGATCACCCTTCCATCATTGGATACCGCCGCCATCGAGCCTCGCGGCCCGCCGGACACTCCTACCTACTACGCACGAGACGCGTCAATCTTTTGGCTCGACCTCTAATTGCTAAAAGTTGTAATCTGCAAAGTGCCCACACCATCAGAAGACTACATGTATTACAAGCTCATTGCCTTGTTCAACATGGGATTAGTCTATCTGGAATCCGGTCGCTATACATGGTTATGGCTCAGCGTCAATCCTGTTGAGGCAACAGTTCTGTCTGATGCTATAGTGCATGATGGCATCGTTTACGGGGTCGATGCACAGATTGGCTGCCTATACTGGTGGAATCTATGTCGTGTAATTGTTCTATCTCATCTCATCTTTCCATAAGAATACGACTGCCTGTTCATTGTTACAAATTTAGAATAGATAGTATGTCTATAACCACATCATTGCTATATGTTCCTCTCATTTCCTAGATTTTTATGACCACACATGTTATTGTTAGAGTTGATAGGAGAACAATTCGCATCTAACATTGTTAGAATAGCTATTATGAGCATAACATCATGATTGCTATATGTTACTCTCATTTCCAAGATTTTTATAACAACACATGTTATTGCTTAGAGTTGATTTGAGAACAGTAGTAGTAAGTGCTATGGTAGAATATGAGTAGGCTCTGTCATAGCTATTTTCCTCTCATTGTTACATGATGTTTGAACCATGACATATTTCTAGAATATGAAAGCCATTGGCTTATTTTTTTAACTTGGGGTATGATTATGACCACGACATTGCAATTCTCTGTCTATGATATGTGTCACTGTTATAATAATCTTAATTCCACACATACTCTAAACATGATTGTTTATTTTTGTCCTTTTGGTATCCAATTTGAATTGTTGCAGCAGACGCAAATGCGCTAGCCTTCATGATTCCAGGACCTGGAATCATACCAACCGATGGGTGGTGGTTTATCGCTCGTTCAGCTGACGGCGGTCATTTGATGCTCATTCGCATGTACCAAATTGACCAAATCATTACATCAAACCATATGCAGTACAGTGCCTGGGGCATCCGTGACATTGATGGCTATGGCTACTTCGTGTTCGAGAAAGATCCCAGCTCCATTGGGCCAGGCGTATTCAACTGGAGGCGGGTTTATAGCCTTGGCAACCACTCCATGTTCCTCGGGCTCAATTATCCGATCATCCAACCAATCATCGATCATATCACCGACGATGATTACCGTGCTATGCAACTTCCATTCGCCAGGGGGCTGTGGTTACACATCATACCATGGGTTTCATGAATCACCATATCCAGAGATTCGTCGACACAGCTTGTTGCCAGATAATCTTCAGTGTGTGAAAGGCATCAAGCTTCCATGCGATGGATGGCTTTTGCAAACCCGACATGCAGCGATGTGGTTCATGCCAACAGCAAATATGCACAACTTGATTCGTACTGATATCTAGGCTAAGCCATGTATTCTGCTGCTGTAGCACGACCCTCTTTTATTGGATATTATGTACTGTTGTTAGTCTGAAGCACTCCTCTAGTTTGAAGGATAGATACCTTTCTGGGATCAAGTGCATCCTAACTCACCTGCGTAGCATGTATTGATAATGATGATGGAGATGATGTGCAGAAGCTATATATATATATATATATATATATATATATATATATATATATATATATATATATATATAAGGCTTCAAGTGCGTACTTGTCAGTTAAACCTATGGTTAAAATGTGACACTAAATACGACTAGTAAGTAGTACAGTAGCGGTACTAGTAAACGTCAGTCAAATTATTCATCATGTCCACACATTGAATTGATGTGAAAACACGCTGCGCATGAGGTGACACAAGAATCCCGATGACGTGTTCGGGTATTCTGGACTTCAGATTTGGAGTACCACTTATCTGTCAAAATCTTTCATCATTCACTTAAAACAGTCGATTGATCATACATTGAGTACCATATAAATCAAATTAACCTATGCAAGTCGAAGAAGGATTGGCCGATGCTGCCGGTTGGCGTCAAGTTTGATCCCCCGGATCAGGAGTTGATCGAGCACCTTGAGGCCAAAGTGAGTGCTGACAGCGCGAGAGCTCACCGTCTCATCGATTTTTTCATACCAACCATTAACAGCGATCACGACATATGCTACACCCATCCTGAGAAACTTCCAGGTAAGACACCGATCGGCCGTCTACTTGCACAACCATATTCCTTTGTTTATAGCTCTATTTTTCTTTTTAGATGCACACCTGGTGAAGCAATTACAATTTGATAGTTAATAAAAAGTGAAACAAGTGACTGCAACATGCCAAAGATGTTATGAAAATGCCAACTACGTACACTAAAACCTGTATTCGACAATACTGCAGGTATCACACTGAGTGGTCTAAGCAAGCATTTCTTCCAGCGCAATTCCAGGGCGTTTGAAAGGGGCACGTGGACGCATCGCAAGATACATTCGGAGTGTGGCATGCACGTGATGTGGCATAAGACCAACAATACCTTGCCGGTGATGGGCAACGGCCGGCATACGGGCAGCAAAAAGGTTCTGGTGCTGCACACCAACAAGAACTTGGACCAGCAGAGGACCAACTGGGTGATGCACCAGTACCACCTCGGGGACCTAGAGAAAGAGAAAGAGCGGGAGCTGGTCCTATGCAAGATTTTCTACCAGATGAACACTAGGGCCAGGAGTAAAAAGATTATAAGTTAGTTTGGTATTGGTACTTGTACTACATTGTCGTCTGCAAGTTGGTATTGTTGTTAACGATCTTTTGGCATGAACTTGGCATTTGCTTCCAACCATCATGCTGAGGGTCGACGCGGATATAAAGCTGAATAATTTTTTTCAAAACGAATTTTGAGGCACCTGATTTTTATTTGATGGGTAGCATAAGCACCTGCCATTCGAATTCCCAGTTCTCCAATTTTTTCGAAACAAGTGCATCATTTTATTATCACAATGAAAATCCCTACTGCATCCCAGTTATCAGTCTATACTTGCAGAATTCTCTCGTTTATTGAGCATGTATATTGTTTTTTCAGGTCGAGCAAGTTTCAACTGGGATGTAGACTGCCCAGGCTTGGTTTTGTTTTTATCAGGCCCAACCCATGACGACAATAGGGCACAAAGATCCAGCAGGTATCTACTGGCCTGTAGCCCACCAATGTTAGTTATATTTTGTCTTACAACATCCGCAGGCATTTTTTACTGAATTAAACACACAGCCCAGTTCTATTTTCCTCTTGAAATGCATGTCCTGCATCCGTTTTCTAATCTCTACCTATAGTTTTGCTAGTTCATATACACGTATCATTATATTGAAAAATACATAAAATTCCCTTTTCATATTTACATCCTTATTTTTGTTGTTGTTTTCCCTCCCAGCGCTAATTTTTTTACCACCGGTTTTCCCTTAAACCAACTCAATTGTCCCACATCTTATTTGCTTACAAAAACAAAATGATTTTTTTGGCAAATCAATAAGTTCTTAAAAATGTTTATCATTTCGGGATTACAATAGTTCAGACTCCACCGAAATATGCATAATAAGGTTGAACTTTTTGACTGTGGTCCTGGGCAGAAAATGGCTGTAATAAATTACTTAAGAATTAGCAAATGGGCTGCAAATTATTTAAAAATAGCAACTGGGCTGCAAATTATTAAAAAATAGCAAATTGGCTCTATCTTGTCTGCCATAGATTTGGAGGCTGACTTTTGAGCCTACTAAGTTCATGCGTACACAAGGTTTCTCAAAAAAGAAACTTAGTCAACAATCGACTCTACCAGCGTCAGACTGTTAGATGTCAATCTAACGGCAATTGTGCTTCTTCAGTCTCTGATCTTCTTGCCCCAGCTGCCCAAACCAGCACCGTCGGAATCGCCTGCTCCCTCCTCCCATGGCCGGTTGGGCTGCAGGGCAGGCCTCACGGCCCCATCATACTCAGATCCCTGGCCTATCTATCCCTCTACTCACCGACACCTCCTGTTATTTTCCGGCGACGGTAGCCGAACCAGTCAACCCTTGTACTCTCCACCGCGTGGGCAGCCACAGCCGTGTCTTCCCTGGCTCCGTGTCGTTTCCTTCGTAGGCCTCACCGTCATCCACCGCCCTAGTGCTCTCGGCATGGCGTGGTCAACATGGTCAACGAACGACATCCATCGGAAGTGGACTGTACGTGGAGAGGCTGATAGTTGGGTCCATGGCCGCACACAAGGAAATGCCTCCTTATTACGTGCAAAATAATGATTCCTCCACCTGACATCTGGGACCTGCCGGAAGGGCCTCTGTATTTTGTGAAAAAAACATTCCCTCCGCTGACAGGTCGGACACACCAATTATATCTTCGCACGCAAGGAAGTGCCTCCTTATTGCGCACAAAAAATGAATACCCCCTGCCAGCTGGGACCCACCATAGTGGGAGGCTGACTTGTGGGCCTACTAAGTTGACGGGGACGGAGGGCATTGTCAACTTAGTCAATATATGAACGATTCTAGCTCTAGTGACCATACGATGTCCAACCAATGGCCGTAGTGCTTCTTCAACCTCTGGTCTTCTTGCTCCAGCCGCCCAAACCAGCGCCGGTCATGCCGCGTGCTCCTGCCTCCCATGGCCGACTGTGATGCCGCGGAGGCCTCACCCCCCCTACTACTCCCACCACTGGCTAGGCCATCCCTCTACTCACCCACACCCCCTGTTATTCTGCGGCGACGACAGCCTCACACCGCAGCCGAACCAGTGAACCCTCGTACTCCTCTCTGCGTGGGTATCCACTGCTGCGTCTTTCCCGGCTCCGCGTCATCCCCTTGCTAGTCCTCGCCATCGTCCACCGCCTTGGTGCTCTCGGTCCGGCGTGGTCAATGTGGTCAACGACCAACTTTCATCGGAAGAATACTGTACATGGAGAGGCTGACAGCTGGGTCCACGGCAGCCGCAAGGAAGTGCCTCCTTATTACGCGCAAAATAATTATTCCTTCACCTGACATCAGGGACCCACTGGACGGGCCACCGTATTTCGCAAAAAAACATTTCCCCCTGACTACTGGGACCCACCAGCTAAATCTTCGCATGCAAGGAAGTTTGTCCGGGCAAAAAAAATGATTCGCCCCCCTAACTGCTTGGACCCACCAGCTACATCTTCGCACACAAGGAAGTGCCTGACAGTCGGGACCCACCTGGTCGAAGCGTACGTAGCATTGTCATTCTGGTCGCAAACGTGTACGTACATACTGGTCGATGTAGAGGCGCAAAACCGGCGGATCTCGGGTAGGGGGCCCCAAACTGTGCGTCTAAGGCTAATGGTAACAGGAGGCGGGGGACATGATGTTTACCCAGGTTTGGGCCCTCTCGATGGAGGTAATACCCTACTTCCTGCTTGATTGATCTTGATGATATGAGTATTACAAGAGTTGATCTACCACAAGATCATAGAGGCTAAACCCTAGAAGCTAGCTTATGATTCTGATTGTTGTTGTCCTACAGACTAAACCCTCTGGTTTATATAGACACCGGAGGGGGCTAGGGTTACACAGAGTCGGTTACAGAGAAGGAGATCTACACATCCGAATTGTCAAGCTTGCCTTCCACGCAAAGGAGAGTCCCATCCGGACACGTGACGAAGTTTTCAGTCTTGTATCTTCATAGTCCAACAGTCCGGCCAAAGTATATAGTCCGGCTATCCGAGGACCCCTTAATCCCGGACTCCCTCAGTAGCCCCTGAACCAGGCTTCAATGACGATGAGTCCGGCGTGTAGATTGTCTTCGGCATTGCAAGGCGGGTTCTTCTCTAAATTCTCCAAAGTATGTGTTGTAATGAGCAGTGTCCGGCTTCCCATCAATGTTTCACTCCTCGGCTTCTGTGCTGTAATAATGGCTATCTCCATGTGTTGAGCGAATGCGAGAAGTCGGGGCATTTTACATTTGCCACCCTGACCATGTAAGTAAATCGTCTATTTAAAGAGACGGGGATCCTCAGATCCAAATCACACCATCCTCCCGCAGCGAGCATCCACCAGAGCGTGCCCGGAAGAAACCATTCCATCATGGCCGACCGTCGCAGCTCCTCCTCTCGCTCCCGTAGCCCTAAGCCAGGTGATTGGGAGAAGTTTTATGTTCCCCACAGCCGATTGGTAGAGTTGCAGACCCAGGGGTTTCTCCCGCATGCATACATGGTCCCCATACGAGCCAGACTAGCCACCTATAATGGCGGGGAGCAAGCGGAGAGTTTTCCCAACTCGTCCAAGGGGATCAGGTATGCTTGTCCCTTTCTTGTTGAGGGGACTTGGATTTCCAATCCATCCGTTCCTCCGCAGGCTCCTGGAGTTCTATGGCCTCCAGCTGCATAACTTCACCCCTGCCTCCGTTTTACATATCACCGGCTATGTTGCCTTTTGCGAGTTGTTTCTGGGCTGCGAAGCTCATTTCGAGCTATGGAAGAGGCTATTATGCCTCGTACCCCATACTCAGGAGCCGAAATATGGCGCAATGCTGGGACCGGATACCTGTCCGGTACTCCGAAGAAGACATCCGAAGACTGGCCTTCGGAGTGGTTTTATATGGAGGACGTTCCCCTTCGGGACCCTATTCGGATGGGCCTTCTCGAGTTCGCAAATGCCCCATTGAAGAAATGCCATAGCTGGCGCCCCTGGAGCCCTTAGGAGGAAGATAACATAGAGGTCCTTTTCCTGATGGACAGGATAAAAACGCTGGCCAGATCAGGACTGACAATAATTGAGGTTATGTCAACATGTATAATGCAGGGGGTCCAGCCACTTCAGTATCGGGGGAAACCCATGTGGCACTTCAATGGAGAAGACGATGCCACCCGCTACGGTCGTAAAGGTCCGGACTCCGCCGCCGCTCTGGCAAAAATATTGTCCGACTTGTTCAAAGGAGAGGAAGAGGAGTTCATCCGTATTAAGCCATGGGATGGATTCTCCATGTACAACCCCAAGCTGGATGAGCTGCTACCTTTTATTCCAATCTATTCCCGCATTCCTCATCACAAATATTTGCCTTGCCAATCCATAGCAGGAACTACAAAGAGCTATGAGGGAGGTTCATAGTCCGTCTCCACAGCCAGAGGACCCCGACCGGGCCCTCGACCCCGGACTTGAAGGAGATCCGGACATATTTGTGGAGCTCGTTGACAGGACATTTTATCAGTTAAGTTGTGATGGTGACTTGGTGGCCATCATAGCTGATTATCCTAGCCTACTCCCTGCATCACATGTAAGTAAAACCGGAGTCCCAATTTACAAGAAGGATACCCTCTTTGCGCCTTACCCACCGCACATGTATTGTGTTTTACACGAAAGGCCATCGGAACGCCACGGCAAACCCGCGGTGTCTCGTCAACAAGGAGCACCGAAGCCGGGTCGGCTTAAAAGGAAGGCAGTTAGGACCGAGACTCCGTCGCAGAGGTATGATTAAAAACCTGCTACGCAATTATCGTCCTTAAAATATAACAATGTCCATGGTTCCCCGCCAGAAAAAGCGCTCGCCGGACTATATCGAGAGAGCCTGCGGGTCACGCCTCCACCAGCCGGACTCCGAGGCCGGACTCAAGGGTGGAGATTAATGCGGGGACAACATCGGATGGTACTCGTACAGAGGATGCGGATAGATTATCCGCTACAAACTCCGAAGTGGAGAGCGCCATGGATCATAGGCGCCGACGGGCCACACTACGCGACCCTAATTTCTCTGAAGAGGCGTTCAATGCCTTCAACTTAGGGGACGCGTACATCCGAGCTGCGCAAGATGGCCTCGCCAGAGCTACGGACCAGTATGTAAAGGATATACAGGTAAGAGATTTGATAAGTATGTATATCAGTAGCCCCTGAGACTTGAAACAGATGGCACAACTGATTTAAGGATCAATTATATGCATAGGTTCTTACAGAGAAGAGTACCCATCTGTCTAAAGAGCTAGAGGAGTGCAAAGCCCAGCTACGGGCCGCAGTTGCCGGAATGGAGGACTCTAAGAAGGCCTCATCTAGTATTCGGCATGCATGCAAATCTAAAAATAGATTCTGCAGACAATCCCGGAAACAATCCGGAGATCGTTTCGGAAAATGAGCAACATGCTCAACGATAGTTAGAGGCTGGCAAGCGCGTGCTTACACGGGTTATTCGAGAGAATAATGATCTCAAGGACGCCAAGACCCGGCTGGACGTTGAATTAAAAGATGTTCGTGGCCAGCTTGCTAACTCCATGAAGGAGAATAAGCGGCTTCGACGCGGCATTTTTAGTGAGTGTTCGAATGAACCTTTATACAGTTTGGTGAAGAAACAAGCTAACAGAATTATATTTGTAGGTATGCTGACAGGTCGTCCCGAAGAGGAGATGCCCGGATCTGCAGGCGGTCTTCTCAAAGAACTCTCACAACTGCACGGACAAATTCGGCAGGTGATGCAGGGTATTGCCCAGGCCTTGTGGCCGTCCGCATCCCTGCCCGGAGGCATGGGAGAGCTTGTGGAGATGCTCAAGGGAGCGCGGCGGCGCTTCCGATTATGGAAGACATTGGCCTGCCGACAAGGTGCAAGGGAAGCCTGGGCCATGGTGAAGACGCGATACAGCAAGGCTGACCCGAAACATATGGCCGAGGTCGGACCTATAGGGTCAGATGGGAAAGAGATCCCCGTTAGTCTGGTATATGACCAGGTACCTTTAGCCGCAAAGTATTCCCAACAGGATTGTAGGCTAGACAGCCCGTTGGATGATATAGAAGAAGAATTTAGTCAATCTAAGTGACTTTGTACTTCAAAGGACATATTTGGTCCCTAGCCGGATTGAAAATCATTTGTCTTGGCAGACCTTTTCGCTTCAACCTCTGGACCCGACAGTATGGAGTGTATCCGAATACCCGCTCAGTTATGTAAAAACCGGGGCACACGTGGAAACTAGGCATAGGGGTCATAAGTGCTTGAACAGACAAGTACCCAACTAGCTATGTTATATTACATGGGTAGTAAGAAACATCTTCCAGGGATAATAGTTCCGTTAAGGGTTCCTTTCCCTCAGTGTGCATGCATTAAAGTGCATGTCCGAACTGCGAAAAATGACGTAGGATATAAGCATCTGGTTGCATGTTTTGCAATAAGTAAAAGGCATCTTTTGTTCACCGACCGAGTATTCCCTTAAGAAAGCTAGCTTTCGGCTTCACCCAGTCTGAGGTACACATCCGGCTGACCCGGCAGTAACAATCGCAGAGGTGCTCCCCTTATGCCCTAGCCAAATTAACGGGAATTTAGGGCATAAACACACGAGCCAGGCAACCCAGCTTGGCCAAAACTTAATTCATATCGATGCATAAAGTGGTGAAAAAAGGCACATATGGAGAAATGACGCATATGTGGTGGGCATAAAACCCAGAAGATAACTATATTAAGCTTCTGTATAAGAAGCCCCCAGGTATATTGTGCATGCATAGCACGACAGGAGTGTGCGATCGAAGAACACTTAAAGCTTTTAAGGCTATATACAAAAAAGGAAAGAAAGAAAGAAGGAGGACATAAATTAAAAAAAGCGGAGAGAGGGATGCAAACACAGAGTTTGGCACTAGGCGTAGAATCTTCAGAGTCTGGCCTCGTTCCATGGGTTCGGCTCGAGTCGGTTATCTGATGCATCACGCAGACGGTACGCTCCTCCGGTGAGAACTTTATCAATGATGAATGGACCCTCCCACTTGGGCTTGACCTTGTCCTTTTTCTTCTCCGGTAGGCGTAGAACGAGTTCGCCAACGTTATAGGTTTTGGCCCATACTTCTCTGCTTTGATACCTTCGAGCCTGCTACTGATAAAATGCAGAACGGGCCTTCGCGATGTCCCACTCCTCCTCCACAGCGTCTAAACTATCCTGCCGATCTAGCTCGGATTCTCTTTCTTCGTACATGCGCACTTGAGGTGAGTCATGAATGATATCACATGGTAGTACTGCCTCTGCGCCATACACCATAAAAATGGTGTGTATCCGGTGGTGCGATTTGGCATGGTCCACAGCCCCCATAGTACGGAGTCGAGCTCCTCGACCCGGTGCATATTTGATTCCTTCAAGGATCGCACTAGTCTGGGTTTGATGCCACTAATAATAAGACCATTTGCTCGTTCGACTTGACCGTTTGTTTGGGGGTGACAAACCGAGGCATAATCGAGCTTAATGGCCATCTTGCCGCACCAAGTTTTCACCCTGTCGGCTGTAAACTTGGAGCTGTTATCAGTGATGATGCTGTGAGGGACACCGTAATGGTGTACGACTCTGGATATAAAGTCTAACACTGGTCCGGATTTGGCCGTTTTAACTGGTTTGGCCTCTATCCATTTGGTGAATTTATCTACCATGACCAACAAGTATTTTTTCTTATGGCTTCCTCCTTTAACGGGTCCAACCATATCGAGCCCCCAGACCGCGAAGGGCCAAGTTATGGGGATTGTTTGGAGAGCGGTTGGTGGCATATGGCTTTGATTTGCAAAAAGCTGGCAACCGACACAATGTTGGACGAGGTCCTGTGCGTCCGCTCGGGCTGTCGACCAGTAGAAACCTGTATGGAAGGCCTTGCTTACAAGGGCCTGAGCTGCGACATGGTGGCCGCCGAGTCCAGCATGAATTTCTGGCAAAGGCTGTCGTCCTTCCTCTTCGGAGATGCACCTTTGGAGCACTCCAGTCACGCTTTTCTTATAAACCTCTCCCATGTGGACCTTGTAGGCTTTAGAGAGCCGCACAATGCAACATGCCTCATTTTGGTCCTCAGGGAGTTCTTGCCTATTTAGGTAGGCTAAGAAGGGTTCTGTCCACGGGGCAATGATAGCCATAATCACGTGGGCCGACGGTGTTATTTTAGTGGCGGAGCCTCCGATTATGTCAGAGCGTTCGTGATCCGGGGTTGTGTTCGTATCCGAACTGATATTGCCAGTCTCCCCTTCCCATACCACGGATGGCTTGAACAGGCTTTCCAGGAAGATATTAGGTGGGACGGGGTCACGTTTAGTGCCGATGCGGGCGAGGATATCTGCCGCTTGATTGTTTTCTCGGACCACATGGTGGAATTCGAGCCCCTCGAACCGAGCTGACATTTTAAGGACAACGTTGCGGTAAGCCGCCATTTTTGGGTCCTTGGCGTCAAAGTCTCCATTTATTTGAGATAATGCGAGGTTCGAATCCCCATACACTTCTAGGCGTTGAATGCCCATGGAGACTGCCATCCAAAGACCATGCAACAGAGCCTCATATTCGGCTGCAGTGTTGGAATCTGTGTATAGTATTTGGAGTACGTATTGGACTGTATCTCCGGTGGGGGATGCCAGGACAACAACTGCCCCTAAACCAGCCAGCATCTTTGAGCCCTCAAAGTGCATGATCCAATTGGAGTACGCGCCATACTCTTTGGGGAGTTCGGCTTCTGTCCATTCGGCGACGAAGTCAGCCAGTACTTGCGACTTAATGGCTCGCCGTGGTTTGTATGTTAAGTCGAATGGGAGGAGCTCAATAGCCCATTTAGAAATCTGGCCCATGGCATCGCGGTTATTTATTATGTCATTGAGTGGTACTTTGGAGGCCACCGTGATTGAACACTCTTGAAAGTAGTGTCGTAGTTTTCGGGATGCCATGAAGACCACGTATGCTATCTTTTGATAATGTGGGTACCGTGACTTGCATGGAGTGAGGACAGTGGATCCGTAGTATACCGGCTTTTGAAGCGGGAACCTGTGTCCGTCCGTCTCTCGTTTGACGACGGGTGCTGCGCTTACTACCTGGTGTGTTGCCAATACTTGGCACGGCCAGGATTGGATTGCCGGCCAGGAGGGCCTTTATTTCTTCTAGTCCGGCCGTAGCCGCATCCGTCCACTCAAAGTGGTTGGTACGTCGAAGAAGGCGATAGAGAGGTAATGCCTTTTCTCCTAATCGAGAGATAAAGCGGCTTAGGGCAGCCACGCATCCAGTTAATTTCTGGATTTTCTTGAGGTCTGTTGGGGTAGCCAACTGTGACAGAGCTTGGCTTTTAGCCGGATTTTCTTCAATTCCTCTATTGGAGACGATGAAGCCCAAGAGCTTTCTGGCAGGTACGCTGAAGACGCATTTTTCCGGATTGAGTTTGATGTCATATGTTCGGAGATTGTCGAACGTAAGCCTCAAGTCGTCTATTAAGGATTTGACGTGTCTTGTTTTAATGACCATGTCGTCTACGTATGCCTCCACTATTTTGTTGATTTGTGTTTCCAGGCATGTATGAATGATGCGCTGATAGGTTGCACCGACGTTTTTGAGCCCGAAAGGCGTGGTGTTAAAACAGAAGGGGACGTATGGAGTGA
Source organism: Triticum aestivum (assembly GCF_018294505.1). Lineage (NCBI taxonomy): Eukaryota > Viridiplantae > Streptophyta > Magnoliopsida > Poales > Poaceae > Triticum > Triticum aestivum. The sequence goes on from NC_057801.1 coordinate 549,016,059, forward strand.
TGAATGCCGTTGCGGCTTGATCGGACTCCACCATCTTGATTTGATGGTATCCGGAGTATGCGTCGAGCAAACACAATGAGTCGTGTCCTGTAGTAGCGTCGATGATTTGATCGATGAGGGGGAGGGGAAGGGATCCTTAGGGCAAGCCTTATTGAGGTCTTTGAAATCAACGCATAGGCACCAGGATTTGTCCTTCTTTGGTACCATCACCAGGTTTGCTAGCTAGTTCGGATGTTTTATTTCTCTGATGAATCCGGCCTCGAGTAGCTTGGCTAGCTCTTCTCCCATGGCTTGTCGCTTGGGTTCTAAAAAGCGCCGAAGAGTCTGCTTGACCGTCTTGTATCCCTTTAGTATGTTTAGGCTATGCTCGGCCAGCCTGCGTGGGATACCTGGCATGTCTGAGGGATGCCAGGCGAAGATGTCCCAATTCTCGCGCAAGAACTCTCGCAGTGCGGTGTCTATTGTGGGGTTCAACTGTGCCCCAATTGATGTTGTTTTTGTAGGGTCCGTTGGGTGGACCTGGAATTTGACTATTTCATCCGCTGGTTTGAAAGAGGTGGATTTGGGTCATTTGTCGAGTATCACGTCGTCCCTGTCCACCGTGGAGCGCAGCGTCGTTATCTCTTCGACCGCGAGGGCTTCAGATAATGCCACAAGGGCTAGTGCGGCGGTTTTATTTTCAGGGCGGAGTGCTACGTCTGGATCCCTAGCTAGAGTGATGATTCCGTTGGGCCCGGGCATCTTGAGCTTCATGTACCCGTAATGGGGTATAGCTTGAAAGCTCGTGAATGCATCCCGCCCTAAAAGGGCGTGGTATCCGTTACTGAATGGGGACACTTGGAATGTGATTTCTTCGGACCTATAATTCTTCGGTGTGCCAAATACCACATCTAGCGTGATTTTTCCCGCACACCGTGCCTCCCGACTAGGGATGATTCCCCTGAAGGTCGTGCTGCTTTGCTCAATGCGGCTCTTGTCTATTTGCATTTTGTTAAGAGTTTCCTCGTAGATGAGGTTTAATCCGCTACCGCAGTCCATGAGCACTTTAGTAAGCCGGAAGCCGTCCACAATTGGACTAAGGACCAAAGTGGCTGGTGTTCGGATTGTTCGGAATTGACATTCGTCACTGGCATTGAGGGTTATAGCTGTGTCGTTCCATGGATTTATTGCTGCAACATGGCAGACTTCGGTGAGGCTGCGGAGTGCTCGCTTACGCCTATTGTTTGAGGAGAAAGTCTGAAAGACTGTCAGTACTGTATTGTTATTCTCCATGGGATGGTGCTCTGTGGTATTGTTGATGAGGAGATCCTCGCCGCTCTTGGCCACCTGCCGGAGTATCCAACATGCTCTAAGGCTGTGTGTTGGTATGATATCCGGTGTGCTGTGAATTTTGCATGGCCCATTGAGCCATCCCTCTAGTACGCTTCCATGCCCTGTAGAGGGCTTTGGTTTCTATGTAATTGGATTGGGTGGCTTGCGAGAGCGCACCCTTTTATTTCGGACGAGGGATTTAGAGAGAGCCGGAGGATCCCAGAATTTTGTTTGGGTTTTCCAGGCGCTTTCCATCGCACGGTACTTCTGTACTATGGCTGCCAAGTCAGCAAAGTGTGCGATGTCACGGTGACTTATGGCGTTAAGGATTCCCTTATCCATGCAGTTTTTGCAAAAGAATGAAATTGCGTCTTCCTCGCGACAGTCCTTGACCTTGCTCATTACAAGGAGGAATCTGGCCCAGAAGTGATGTACTGTCTCTTGGGGCTCTTGTCTAATGTGGGAAAGATCACCTGTATCTGGATGGGTGGGTAGATTTAAGTCCAAACCCTGACCCGATCTAAGACCCAGGGGCAGAGGAGTTCCCGAGCTTGGCAGCTCGGACTCCAAGATGTTGCCCAATTTTTCTAGCCCGCTGCCTGATTCTAAGTTCGTTGCATGGGCCATGTACTCCCGTAGATGGGTATCCGGCTCGGAGAGCTCGGGAATCCGGACATTGTTCATCCTCAAAATAGAGGAGGAATCACTGCATTGCTTCTCCACCACCGCTATCTGATGGGTGACCGGTGGAGAGTAAATCTCCCTTTGGTCGGGTTTAAGCCTGATCCGATCATAGTCCACAGCGACTCCCAGGCCGGCGCTGTGATCCAAGAGCTCGTTCAAGGAGTAGAGCTCCATTGGATCCATCTGCTCGGTGAATTCCGAGCTGAGGTGGAGGCTGTTCTTGATGACCTGAGAAGTCATCGTCGGCGTGGAGGCCGAACGGGCGGCCATGACGAAGCCGCCCAGCCGGAGAGTCTGGCCTACAGCCAGGGTCCCTCCAGAGGTGATGTTGTCCTTGAAAACAAGGCGAGCCATCAACCCTTATCGGGACGGCACAGTGGAACTCTCAATGAAAGCACCAATGTCGGTGTCAAAACCGGCAGATCTCTGGTAGGGTGTCCTGAACTATGCGTCTAAGGCTAATGGTAACAGGAGGCAGGGGACACGATGTTTACCCAGGTTTGGGCCCTCTTGATGGAGGTAATGCCCTACTTCCTGCTTGATTGATATTGATGATATGAGTATTACAAGAGTTGATCTACCACGAGATTGCAGAGGCTAAACCCTAGAAGCTAGCCTATGATTCTGATTGTTGTTGTCTTACAGACTAAACCCTCCGGTTTATATAGACACTGGAGGGGGCTAGGGTTACACAGAGTTGGTTACAGAGAAGGAGATCTACACATCTGAATTGCCAAGCTTGCCTTCCATGCAAAGGAGAGTCCCAACCAGACACGTGACAAAGTCTTCAGTCTTGTATCTTCATAGTCCAACAGTCCGGCCAAAGTATATAGTCCAGCTGTCCGAGGACCCCTTAATCCCGGACTCCCTCACATGTGTCGTAGTAGAGGTGTGCACGTGTTGTAGTGGAGGCGCGCACGTAGCATGTACGCGTACGTACAACGGCCAGGGTGCAAGAAAGAAAATACGGCCACGTACATACATACGGGCGGGGTCTCGAATGCCTACTCGTGCATACGTACGGCCAGGGTTCATGTACATGGCTGGGTCGGAACGGAGAAACAACATCGTTGTCGTGTTCATGGGGAGCCAACCGGCTGGGTCGGAATGGAATGCGTCATCGTGTTCATCGGGCGGGCTTGGACGGAACAGCCGATGGAAACGAGGCCTAGCGTACCGCAGAACGGAGGAAATGGCCTTGTGTTCGACCGGCCACGTTCGAAACGGGATCCTGTTCATTGGGAGGGGTCCGGCGTACCGCAAAACAGAGGAAACGGACTTGTGTTGGACCTCCTGCGGTCGAAACAGGGTCCTATTGATCGGGAGGGGTGTGGCATACCGCAAAACGGAGGAAACAGACTTGTGTTGGAGCGCTATGGTCCAAACGGGGGTCCTGTTCATCGGGAGGGGTGTGGCATACTGCAAAACGGGACTCCACGGGATACTATTCATCTCCACCTTTGACCTCCTCCAGACTCCATGGGCTACTGTTCATCCACCGTCGACCTCCTCCAGCCTCCACCTGCAACTGTTCATCCACGGGCTCCTGTTCATCCAGTCTCCACCGCGCACTACTCCACTGGCTACTGTTCAACCAGCCCTCTCCACGGGCTCCTGTTCAACCACCCCTCCATGGGCTACTATTCAACCAGCCCTCCACCGTCTACTGTTCATCCATCCCTCCATGGGGTTGTCCTGTTCATCCAGCCCTCCACGAGGTCCTATTCATCCAGCCCCAACCGGCTCGATCGATCGGGGTCCTGTTCATCCAGAGGCAACACCACGGGGTCCTGTTCATCCAGCCCCACCAGGAACTATTCATCCAAACCCCCCAGCAACGCTCATTGTTCATCAAGGGAAGGAGGCAGCAGGGTTCGGTCGGCTTCAGTTAGCAGCAGTAGCGAAGGAATGACTCGGGTTCAGTAACGTAGCTAGTGCAATCGCTCGGGTTTAGTTACAGCCCAACGCCTCGCTCTGGTTCAGTTAGGGCCGAACGGCTCGCACACACATGCGTACATGTACAAGAGAAACACGCATCGCTCGGCCCTGGACCACCCACCGTAACCAGGACTTGCCTGAAATTTTCTCGCCCTCGCTTCTACCACGGTTTTTTCTGTCATGGACGGCCCAAAGAATGTCATGCAGCTACATCTCCGGCCCGCCCAGGATGAAAAGCCCATTTTTTGTCATGATTTTTTGTCATGGAAGTAGGAGCCCACCACATCTATGATGATACCAGGTTTTGTCACAATTATCGTCATAGAAGTGTCATAAGTATGATGGGGAAAAAATTCGTTCGGCCCAAAATGTCACGAATGTGTCTTTTTTTGTAGTGCTCCCACTCACTTCTTTTGAGAGAAACTCCTTCTCTAGAAAGGTTCCGTTCTTAGCAAAAAAATCTTGCCTTAGGACTTGTGGTAGATGGTGTACCCAATTGTTACCTTAGGGTATCCTATGAAGACACACTTCTCTGATTTGGGTTCAAGCTTATCACGTTGAAGCCTTTTGACATAAGCATCGCACCCCCAAACTTTAAGAAACGACAGCTTAGGTTTGTTGTCAAACTACATTTAATACAGTGTAGTCTCAACGAATTTTGAAGGTGCCCTGTTTAAAGTGAATGCAGTTGTATCTAATCCATAACCCCAAAACGATAGTGGTAAATCGGTAAGATACATCATATATCACACCATATCTAATAAAGTGCGGTTACGATGTTCTGCGCACCATTACGCTGTGGTGTTCTATGTGGCGTGAGCTGTGAAACTATTCCACATTGTTTTAAATGAAGTCCAAACTCGAACTCAAATATTCTCCTCCCCGATCTGATCGTAGAAACTTTATTTTCTTGTTACGATGATTCTCCACTTCACTCTGAACTTCTTTGAACTTTTCAAATGTTTCAGACTTGTGTTTCATTAAGTAGATATACCCGTATCTGCTCAAATCATCTGTGAAGGTCAGAAAATAACGATACCCACCACGAGCCTCAACACTCATCAGACCACATACATCGGTATGTATTATTTATAATAAGTCATTAGCTCGTTCCATTGTTCCGAAGAACGGAGTTTTAGTCATCTTGCCCATAAGGCACAGTTCGCAAGTATGAAATGATTCATAATCAAGTGATTCCAAAGTCCATCTTTATGGAGTTTCTTCATGTGCTTTACACCGATATGAACCAAACGATAGTGCCACAAATAAGTTGCACTATCATTATCAACTTTGCATCCTTTGGCATCAATATTATGAATATGTGTATCACCACGATCAAGATTCAATAGAAATAGACCACTCTTCAAGGGTGCATGACCATAAAAGATATTACTCATATAAATAGAGCAACCATTATTCTATGATTTAAATGAATAACCATCTCACACTAAACAAGATCCAAATATAATGTTCATGCTCAACGCTGGCACCAAATAACAATTATTCAGGTCTAAAACTATTCCCGAAGGTAGATGTAGAGGTAGCGTGCCGACGGCGATCACATCTACCTTGGAACCATTCCCGACGTGCATCGTCACCTTGTCCTTAGCCAATCTTCATTTAATCCATAGTCTTTGCTCCGAGTTACAAATATGGGCAACCAAACCGGTATCAAATACCCAGGCACTACTATGAGAATTAGTAAGGTACACATCAATAACATGTATATCAAATATACCATTGTTCACTTTGCCATCCTTCTTATCCGCCAAATACTTGGGGCAGTTCCGCTTCCAGTGACCAGTCCCTTTTTTTCGACCGTGAACAATATTAAGGCTCCTACTATGTTAATATATTAATAAAAATAGAAGAACACTGTACAATGGAGTATTTACATGGTGGGTGTCTCAGCCACTTTGTGGCAAGAGAGAAGGATGCTAAGTAGGTGTACTATCAAAGAGAGCTTACAAAGTTAAGAACCAAAGGCCTATGTGCCTCTTTAACCCTGTGTTGAAGTAGCTCAAAGTCCCTCTTGAATCCGTCAAGCCAGGACCGAAAAGAGGGGGCTATAGCTCTAAAATGTTTATTGTTCTTTTACTTCCAGATGCTCCGGGCCGCCACGATGAATTTTTCTAGGAACAAAGGTTATGGATGGCCATTGTTTTGATCCTCAATAGCTTGCAGATGGCCGAGGAAGGGCTCCCAGTTGATATCAAGCTTGTCCCAACATTGTTTGCTGAAGGAGCAGGTGAAGATCATATATTCAACAGTTTCATCGATGTTCTGACCGCAGAGTAGGCAATTGTGATCATCCCCAATGTGACCAGTCCCTTTGTAGTAGAAGCACTCAGTTTCAAGCTTGGGTCCAGCTTTGGGTTTCTTCCCGGGAGTGACAACTTTCTTGTCATTCTTCTTGAAGTTCCCCTTCTTTTTACCCTTGCCCTTCTTCTTGAAACTAGTGGTTTTGTTAACCATCAACACTTGATGCTCCTTCTTGATTTCTACCTCCGCAGCTTTGAGCTCGAGAATAGTCTTTTCCATCCCTTGCATATTATAGTTCATCATGAAGCCTTTGTAGCTTGGTGGCAGTGATTGAAGAACTTTGTCAATGACACAATCATCTGGAAGATTAACTCCTAGCTGAGTCAAGTGATTATGATACCCAAACATTCTGAGTATGTGCTCACTAACAAAAATGTTCTCCTCCATCTTGCATCTATAGAACTTGTTGGAGACTTCATGTCTCTCAACTCGGGCATTTGCTTGAAATATTAACTTCAACTCCTGGAACATCTCATATGGTCCATGACGTTCAAACGTCTTTGAAATCTCGATTCTAAGTCGTAAAGCATGTCACACTGAACTAACGAGTAGTCATCAGATCAAGCTTGCTAGATGTTCACAACGTCAGCTTCTTCTCCTGCAGTAGGCCTTTCACCCAGCGGTGCATCAAGGACATAATTCTTCTCTGCAGCAATGACGATAATTCTCAAGTTATGGACCCAGTCCGTGTAGTTGCTACCATCATCTTTCAACTTAGCTTTCTCTAGGAACGCATTAAAATTCAAGAGAACGGTAGCACGGGCCATTGATCTACAACATAGATATGCAAAAAAAACTATCGGGACTAAGTTCATGACAAATTGAGTTCAATTAATCATATTACTTAAGAACTTCCACTTAGATAGACATCCCTCAAGTCACCTAAATGATACGTGATCCAAATCAACAAAACCATGTCCGATCATCACGGGAGATGGAGTAGCTTCAATGGTGCACATCTCTATGTTGATCATATCCACTATATGATTCACGTTCGACCTTTCGGTCTCCAATGTTCCGAGGCCATATCTGTATATGCTAGGCTCGTCAAGTTTAACCCAAGTATTCTGCATGTGCAAAACTGGCTTGCACCCATTGTATTTGAACATAGAGCTTATCACACCCGATCATCACATGGTGTCTCAGCACAAAGAACTTTCCCAATGGTGCATACTCAGGGAGAACACTTATACCTTGAAATTTTTCGTGAGGGATCATCTTATAATGCTACCGCCGTACTAAGCAAAATAAGATGTATAAAGATAAACATCACATGCAACCAAAATATGTGACACGATATGGCCATCATCATCTTGTGCTATTGATCTCCATCACCAAAGCAATTTCATGATCTCCATCATCACCGGCTTGACACCTTGATCTCCATCGTAGCATCGTGGTCATCTTGCCAACTATTGCTTCTACGACTATTGCTACTGCTTAGTGATAAAGTAAAGAAATTACGAAGCGTTTGTATTTCATACAATAAAGCAACAACCATAAGGCTCCTGCATGTTGTCGATTACTTTTACAAAACATGATCATCTCATACAACAACGTATATCCCATCATGTCTTGACCATTGCTACCTCTTGAGCACTGCATTGGATTTCCCCGAAGAGGATAGGATGATGCAGCAAAGTAGCGTAAGTATTTCCATCAGTTTTTTAGAACCAAGGTATCAATCCAGTAGGAGACCACACACAAGTCCCTCGTACCTACACAAAACGATAGCTACTCGCAACCAATGCAATTAGGGGTTGTCAATCCCTTCACGGTCACTTACGAGGGTGAGATCTGATAGAGATGATAAATAATATTTTTGGTATTTTTGGTATAGAGATGCAAAGTGAAAAGTAAAAGGCAAAGTAAAAACAAAGCAAATAATAAAGTGATGGAGATTGATATGATGAGAATAGACCCGGGGGCCATAGGTTTCACTAGTGGCTTCTCTCAAGAGCATAAATATTCTATGGTGGGTGAACAAATTACTGTTGAGCAATTGACAGAATTGAGCATAGTTATGAGAATAGGTATGATCATGTATATAGGCATCACGTCCAAGACAAGTAGAATGAAACGATTCTGCATCTACTACTATTACTCCACTCATCGACCGCTATCCAGCATGCATCTAGAGTATTAAGTTAAAAACAGAGTAGTGCCTTAAGCAAGATGACATGATGTAGAGGGATAACTTCATGCAATATGATAAAAAACCCATCTTGTTATCCTCGATGGCAACAACACAATACATGCCTTGCAACCCTTTCTGTCACTGGGTAAGGACATCGCAAGATCGAACCCAAAGCTGAGCACTTCTCCCATTGCAAGAACTACCAATCTAGTTGGCCAAACCAAACGGATAATTCGAAGAGACTTGCAAAGATAACTCAATCATACATAAAAGAATTCAGAGAAGATTCAAATAATATTCATAGATAATCTGGATCATAAACCCACAATTCATCGTTCTCAACAAACACACCGCAAAAAGAAGATTACATCGAATAGATCTCCACAAGAGAGGGGGAGAACGTTGTATTGAGATCCAAAAAGAGAGAAGAAGCAATCTAGCTACTAGCTATGGACCCGAAGGTCTGAAGTAAACAACTCACACTTCATCGGAGGGGCTATGGTGTTGATGTAGAACCCTCCGTGGTAGATGCCCCCTCCGGCGGAGCTCCGGAACAGGCCCCAAGATGGGATCTCGTTGATACAGAAAGTTGCGGCGGTGGAATTAGGTTTTTGGCTCTGTATTTGATCTGTCGGGGGTACGTAGGTATATATAGGAGGAAGAAGTACGTCAGTGGAGCAACAGGGGGGCCATGAGGTAGGGGGCGCGCCCCCCACCCTCGTGACCGACTCTTCTGCTTCTTGGAGTAGGGTCCAAGTCTCCTAGATCACGTTCGGTGAGAAAATCACGTTCCTGAAGGTTTCATTCCGTTTGGAGTCCGTTTGATATTCCGTTTCTTCGAAACACTGAAATAGGCAAAAACAGCAATTCTGGGTTGGGCCTCCGGTTAATAGGTTAGTCCCAAAAATAATATAAAAGTGGAAAATAAAGCCCAATATAGTCCAAAACAGTAGATAAAGTAGCATGGAGCAATCAAAAATTATAGATACATTGGATACGTATCAGGCATCCCCAAGCTTAATTCCTGCTCGTCCTCAAGTAGGTAAATGATAAAAAAGAATTTTTGATGCGGAGTGATACTTTGGCATAATTTCAATGTAAATATTCAGATCTGAAAGATTCAAGACAAAAGTTCATATTGACATAAAAAATAATAATACTTCAAGCATAGTAATCAAAGCAATCATGTCTTCTCAAAATAACATGGCAAAAGAAAGTTCATCCCTACAAAATCATATAGTTAGGATATGCTTCATTTTCGTCACACAAAGATGTTCCCAACTTCTATACCCCCGATGACAAGCCAAGGAATTGTTTCATACTTAATTAATCTCAAACTTTTTCAACCTTCACGCAATACATGAGCATGAGCCATGGATATAGCACTATGGGTGGAATAGAATATGATGATCGGGATTGTGTGGAGAAGACAAAAAAGGAGAAAGTCTCACATTGACGAGGATAATCAATGGGCTATGGAGTTGTCCATTAATTGATGTCAACATGAGGAGTAGGGATTGCCATGCAACGGATGCACTAGAGCTATGAATGCTCAACAAAAGAAAACTAGAGGGTGTGCATCCAACTCGCTTGCTCATGAAGACCTAGGGCATTTGAGGAAGCCCATTGTAGGAATATACAAGCCAAGTTCTATAATGAAAAATTCCCACTAGTATAAAAAGACAACTTATGAGACTCACTACATGAAGAACAAGGTGTTACTTTGAAGCACAATATATGAGATTCACTACATGAAGAACAAGGTGCTACTTTGAAGCACAATATATGAGACTACATGAAGAACAAGGTGCTACTTTGAAGCACAAGTGTGGAAAAAGAGATAGTAGCATTGCCCTTTTTATTTTCTTTTTTTTTGGCCTCCCTTTTTTGGCCTTTCTCTTTTTTTATTTGGGCAATGCTCTAATAATGATGATCATCACACTTCTATTGATTACAACATAAGGATTACAACTCGGAACTTAGAACAAGATATGACTCTATATGAATGCCTCCGGAGGTATACCAGGATGGTGCAATGAATCAAGAGTGACATGTATGAAAAATAATGCAAGGTGGCTTTGCCACAAATACGATGTCAACTACATGATCATGCAATGGCAATATGACAAAAGTAATGTATGTCATGATGATGATGATGGAAGTTGCATGGCAATATATCTCGGAATGGCTATGGAAATGCCATGATAGGTAGGTATGGTGGCTGTTTTGAGGAAGATATAAGGAGGTTTATGTGTGATAGAGCGTATCATGTCACGGGGTTTGGATGCACTGGCGAAGTTTGCACCAACTCTCAAGGTGAGAAAGGGCAATGCACGGTACCGAAGAGGCTAGCAAAGGCGGAAATGTGAGAGTGCGTATAATCCATGGACTCAACATTAGTCAAAAGAACTCATATACTTATTGCAAAAATTTAGAAGTCATCAAAAATCAAGTACTACGCGCATGCTCCTAGGGGGATAGATTGGTAGGAAGAGACCATCGCTCGTCCCCGACCGCCACTCATAAGGATGCACAAGCCAGGTACACTTCATGTTTCAAATTTGTTACACAACTTTAACCATACGTGCATGCTACGGGACTTGCAAACTTCAACACAAGTATTTCTCAAATTCACAATTACTTAACTAGCATGACTTTGATATTATCACCTCCATATCTCAAAACAATTATCAAGCATCAAACTTATCTTAGTACTCAATTCACTCAAAAGAAAGTTTCACATATCTTGAACACCAAGTATATTAATATTGAGCAAATTACCATGCTATTAACGATTCACAAAATAATCTAAGTGAAGCATGAGAGATCAATAGTTTCTTTAAAAAAAATCCACCACCGTGCTCTAAAAGATCTAAGTGAAGTACTAGAGCAAAAATTATCACGCCCAAAAGATATAAGTGAAGCGCTATGAGGAAAACTATCAAGCTCAAAAGATATAAGTGAAGCACATAGAGTATTCTAGCAAATTCCAATTCATGTATGTCTCTCTCAAAAGGTGTGTACAGCAAGGATGATTGTGGTAAACTAACAAGAAAAGACACAAACGATACAAGACGCTCCAAGCAAAACACATATCATGTGGTGAATAAAAATATAGCTCCAAGTAAATTACCGATGGAAGTGGACGAAAGAGGGGATGCCTTCCGGGGCATCCCCAAGCTTTGACTTTTTGGTGTCCTTGGATTATCTTGGGGGTTCCATGGGCATCCCCAAGCTTAGGCTCTTGCCACTCCTTGTTCCATAATCCATAAAAAGAATTCACCCAAAACTTGAAAACTTCACAACACAAAACTCAATAGAAATCTCGTGAGCTCCGTTAGAGAAAGAAAACAAAAGACTACTTCAAGGTACTGTAATGAACTCATTCTTTATTTATATTGGTGTTAAACCTACTGTATTCAAACTTCTCTATGGATTATAAACTATTTTACTAGCCATAGATTCATCAAAATAAGCAAACAACACACACAAAACAGAATCTGTCAAAAACAGAACAGTCTGTAGCAATCTGTAACTAACGCAAACTTCTGGAACTCTAACAATTCTACCAAAATAGGAAGTCCTGGAAATTTTGTATATTGAGCAGCAGCAAAAAGAATCAACGCAAAAGCACGTCCCTGTGATTTAACAAAATTATATTCGTGCGTGCAAAGTTTCTGTTTTTCAGCAGAATCAAATCAACTATCATCGTAGGTTATCCTATAGGTTCTACCTGGCACAAACACTAATTAAGAGATAAAACCACATCTAAAAAGAGGCTAGATGTATTATTTATTCCTAAACAGAGGCAAAAACAAAAAACAAAAATAAAATTGGGTTTGCCTCCCAACAAGCGCTATCGTTTAACGCCCCTAGCAAGGCATAAAAGCAAGGATAGATCTAGGAATTGCCATCTTTGGTAGGCAATTCTTCAATGAGGAGGCATCTATCTTTCTTAGAATTTTATTTCTATCTAGTAATTATCAAACTCTTAGGCACAAGATCAAAAAATTCATTCATAGCAAATGGTTCCTTAATGATGGCAAAAAGATTGGGATGAACACTTATAGATTTAAGATCCGCAGTTTCCTTACTACATGATTCACCCTTACTCTTAGGAACATAAGTAAGCTTAGGTTTTTTAGTAGACGAACTTGGAGTGTTCTGCATGGAAGAAAAAGCGGTTCCCAAGGTGGTAATGATACACTCAAGTTTATAGATCCTTGTGGAATCTAGATTTATTTTCTCATTAACTATGGGTTCTTTTTCTTTAATATTTTTCAAAGTTGTTCCTACCTTAGATCCATATTGGGTAATTTTATTGTGGATCTTTTTATAAAGATTTTCAATTGATTCAATGTTAGCAACTTTATTCTCAATAATTTCAAGTCTTTGCATAACATGCTCCAAAGTTAACATAGTTCCATTAATCAAAGGAGGTGGTGAGCCAAATAAATCTATTAAAGCATTATAAGAATCAAAAGTATGGCTACCCAAGAAATTCCCTCCGGTAACGGTATCAAGGATATATCTAAACCAAGGATTAGCACCTACATAAAAATTACGAAGAAGAACTGATGTAGATTGCCTCCTGGTAGATCTATTTTGAGCATTGCAAATTCTATACCAAGCGTCTTTTAGATTTTCTCCCTCCCTTTGATTAAAATTTAAAACCTCATTCTCGGGAGATAACGGAGAAGATAAGAGACTAGTCATAGTGACAAGGTGAACGAACTAACACACGAGTAAACAAAAAGGCAAACGAGAAAAAGGTGAACGGGAAGAAGAGGAGGAGATTGGGAAAGAGAGGGCGAATAAAACGGCAAGGGTGAAGTGGGGGAGAGGAAAACGAGAGGCGGATAATGTAATGCGAGAGATAGGGATTGTGATGGGTACTTGGTATGGTTGACTTGCTTGCGTGAGCCTCCCCGGCAACGGCGCCAGAAATTCTTCTTGCTACCTGTTGAGCACTGCGTTTGATTTCCCCGAAGAGGAGAGGATGATGCAGCAAAGTAGCGTAAGTATTTCCCTCAGTTTTTAAGAACCAAGGTATCAATCCAGTAGGAGACCACGCACAAGTCCCTCGTACCTACACAAAACGATAGCTACTCACAACCAACATGGTGAGGGGTTGTCAATTCCTTCACGGTCACTTACGAGGGTGAGATCTGATAGAGATGATAAATAATATTTTTGGTATTTTTGGTATAGAGATGCAAAGTGAAAAGTAAAAGGTAAAGTAAAAACAAAGAAAATAATAAAGTTATGGAGATTGATACGATGAGAATCGACCCGGGGGCCATAGGATTCACTAGTGGCTTCTCTCAAGAGCATAAATATTCTATGGTGGGTGAACAAATTACTGTTGAGCAATTGACAGAATTGAGCATAGCTATGAGTATATCTAGGTATGATCATGTATATAGGCATCACGTCCAAGACAAGTAGATCAAAACGATTCTCCATCTACTACTATTACTCCACTCATCGACCGCTATCCAGCATGCATCTAGAGTATTAAGTTAAAAACAGAGTAACGCCTTAAGCAAGATGACATGATGTAGAGGGATAACTTCATGCAATATGATAAAAACCCATCTTGTTATCCTCGATGGCAACAATACAATACGTGCCTTGCAACCCTTTCTGTCACTGGGTAAGGACACCGCAAGATCGAACCCAAAGCTGAGCACTTCTCCCATTGCAAGAACTACCAATCTAGTTGGCCAAACCAAATGGATAATTCGAAGGGACTTGCAAAGATAACTCAATCATACATAAAAGAATTTAGAGAAGATTCAAATATTATTCATAGATAATCTGGATCATAATCCCACAATTCACCGGTCTCAACAAACACACCGCAAAAAGAAGAATGCATCGAATAGATCTCCACAAGAGAGGGGGGAACATTGTATTGAGATCCAAAATAAGAGAAGAAGCCATCTAGTTACTAGCTATGGACCCGAAGGCCTGAAGTAAACTACTCACACTTCATCGGAGGGGCTATGGTGTTGATGTAGAAGCCCTCCGTGGTGGATGCCCCCTCCGGCGAAGCTCCAGAACAGGCCCCAAGATGGGATCTCGTGGATACAAAAAGTTGCGGTGGTGGAATTAGGTTTTTGGCTTCGTATTGGATCTATCGGGTGTACGTAGGTATATATAGGAGGAAGGAGTACGTCGGTGGAGCAACAGGGGGGCCACGAGGCAGGGGGCGCGCCCTAGGGGGGCACCCCCACCCTCATGACCGACTCTTCTGCTTCTTGGAGTAGGGTCCAAATCTCCTAGATCACGTTCGGTGAGAAAATCACGTTCCCGAAGGTTTCATTCCGTTTGGACTCCGTTTGATATTCTGTTTCTTCGAAACACTTAAATAGGCAAAAAAACAACAATTCTGGGCTGGGCCTCCGGTTAATAGGTTAGTCCCAAAAATAATATAAAAGTGGAATAAAGCCCAATATAGTCCAAAACAGTAGATAAAGTAGCATGGAGCAATCAAAAATTATAGATACGTTGGAGACGTATCAACCATATCACATCACAACATGCCCTGCAAAAACAAGTTAGACGTACTCTACTTTGTTGTTCCAAGTCTTACGTGGCTGCTACGGGCTTCTAGCAAGAACCGAACTTACCTATGGCACAAAAACCACAATGGTGATTTATCAAGTTTGTCGTTTTAACCTTCACAAGGACTGACTGCAGTCAAATTCAATTCAACTAAAGTTGGAGAAACAGACACCCGCCAACCACCTTTATGCAAAAATAGTTGCATGTCTGTCAGTGGAACCGATCTCATGAACGCGGTCATGTAAGGTTGGTACGGGCCGTTTCATCCAACAATACCGCTGAATCAAAATAAGACATTGGTGGTAAGCAGTATGACGATCACCACCCACAACTCTTTGTGTTCTACTCGTGCATATCATCTACGCATAAACCTGGCTCAGATGCCACTATTGGAAAACGTAGCATGCAACTTCAAAATAATTCCTACACTCACGCAAGATCTATCTAGGAGATGCATAGCAACGAGAGGGAGAGGTGTGTCCACGTACCCTCGTAGACAGAAAACGGAAGCGTTAGCTTAACATGGTTGATGTAGTCGAACACCTTCTCGATTCAACAGATCAAGCATCAAATGTATGGCACCTCCGAGTTCTGCACACGTTCAACTCGATGATGTCCCTCGAACTCTTAGCCCAGTAGAGGGTCGAAGGGGTAGATGAGTTCCGTCAGCACGACGGTGTGGCGACGGTGATGGTGATGTGATCCGCGCAGGACTTTGCCTAAGCACTACGACAATATGACCGGAGGAGTAAACGGTGGAGGGGGCACCGCACACGGCTAAGAACAATTGATGTGCCTAGAGGTGCCCCCACCCCCGTATATAAAGAAGGGAGAGGGGAGGAGGTTGGCCCTAGGGCGCGCGCCATGGTGGGGAGTCCTACTAGGACTCCTAGTCCTAGTCGCCCCCCTCCTCCTAACGGAGGGGGAAAGGGGAAGGAGAGGGAGAGGGAGAAGGAAAGGGGGGCCGCGCCCCCTCCCCTTGTCCAATTCGGACTCCCCATGGGGGTCGCCACCTCCTCGTGGCCTGCCTTGCCTCTCCCCTATGGCCCATAAAGCCCATTACTTCCCCCGGGGGGTTTCGGTAACCCCTCGGTACTCTGATAAATTCCCGAAACACTCCAGAACCATTCCGTTGTCCAAATACCACCTTCCAATATATCAATCTTTACCTCTCGAACATTTAGAGACTCCTCGTCATGTCCGTAAAGTCATCCGGGACTCTGAACAACCTTTGGTCACCAAAACACATAACTCATATAATACATATCGTCATCGAACATTAAGCGTGCGGACCCTACGGGTTCGAGAACTATGTCATGACCGAGACACCTCTCGAGTCAATAACCAATAGCGGAACCTGGATGCGCATATTGGTTTCCACATATTCTATGAAGATCTTTATTGGTCGAACCGCAATATCAATATATGTTATTCCCTTTGTCATCGGTATGTTACTTGCCCGAGATTTGATCTTCGGCATCTTCATACCTAGTTCAATCTAGTTACCAGGAAGTCTCTTTACTCGTTCCATAGTGCATCATCCCGCAACTAACTCATTAGTCACATTGCTTGCAAGGCTTCATATGATGTGCATTACCGAGAGGGCGCAAAGATACCTCTCCGGTACTCGGAGTGACAAATCCTAATCTAGATCTATGCCAACCAAACAAACACCTTCGGAGATACCTGTAGAGCATCTTGATAATGACACAGTTGCGTTGTGATGTTTGATAGCACATAAGGCATTCTTATGGTGTCCGGGAGTTGCATAATCTCATGGTCGGAGGAATATATATTTGACATGAAGAAAGCAGTAGCAATAAAACTGAACGATGATTATGCTAAGCGAACAGATGGGTCTTGTCCATCACATCATTCCACTAATGATGTGATCTCGTTCATCAAATGACAACTCATGTCCATGGCTAGGAAACTTAACCATCTTTCATCAACGAGCTAGTCTAGTAGAGGCATAGTAGGGACATGGTGTTTTGTCTATGTATTCACACATGTATCAAGTTTCTGGTTAATACAATTCTATCATGAATAATAAACATTTATTATGAATAAGGAAATATAAAATAAGAACTTTATTATTCCCTCTAGTGCATATTTCCTTCCCTCGGCCTCGACGGGACGTGGCGCCTTTTTGTTTTCTTCGTCGACGAGGTTGATGGCAGAGGTGGCGCTTTGGTGGGTTGGCATGCTTGGAGAAGGTGGATGTGCTACAGGCTACACTTGTTGCCTCCGTGCATCGCGCGCCGCCTAGGTTTATGCACAATATCACTGGGTGGCGGGACACAGGTTAGGAAATGGCGGAAACGGTGGCGTGTTCATAAAACGCCATCAATTATTGGAAACTTAGCATATAAGGAACATCGAGCTAGCAGAAGAAGTAGATGCTAATCAGATGAACACGGACCACACTAGGGAACCCGTCGGTGATGAATTCATCAATCGCAAACGGTTGTATACTAGCAAGCATTTGCCCACAACACACATGGCTTACTCCATCACAAACAGGTTGGATGGATCAACTGTATGCCATGTATCACACATTGTCAAAAAGTAATGCGGTAG
Source organism: Triticum aestivum (assembly GCF_018294505.1). Classification (NCBI taxonomy): domain Eukaryota; kingdom Viridiplantae; phylum Streptophyta; class Magnoliopsida; order Poales; family Poaceae; genus Triticum; species Triticum aestivum. Next base: position 549,033,601 of record NC_057801.1, read on the forward strand.
ACCTTCTTTTACGTGTGTTAAAAAAATATAAAACAAGGACCTCGAGGTTAATTTAACTGATGGGATGGATCATAGAGGTCATTTAATTTCACCTCTATGACCCACCTATAAGTTAAATTAACATCAAGACAAATTCCCATCCAGTCACCCATCTGGTGGCTGCTCCAGCCTGAGAACAGTTAACTTGAGAGTTCTCTTAGATGAGCTATTGGTGGAATAGCTTGTCCTTGCTGATATAGGATGCCTCTTCGCATCCTTATGGCATATCCGGATGACCGCCCGTCGCCCAATGGCCAATAGATGTTGTGTAGACAGAGCATATCACATACGCCTTATTAGAAGCAATTATCTGTGTTCTTGTCTGTGTTCTTATCGGTCTTTGCACATATTTCTGATTACAGACCTGTTTGTCGCGTATCACACACATCTTGTTATATCGTACCGTTTCTGTTATCTTGGCTCAACGCAAACAATTCATCTGAGTGAACTATTTGCCCTCTATCGCACACACCTTGACCCGGCTGACCGTTTCTTTTGTTCCGCCTAATCACAAATAGTTCATCTAGGTGAACCATATGCCATATATCGCACACCCTTTCATCTGGTTGCCCATTTCTGTTCTTCCGCCTCATCACAAACAATTCATTGAACTGAACCGTATGCCCTACATCGCACACGCAACTAAAATATGAACAGTGTTTGATGCATCCATCATCGCAAACGTTTTGCACCTTTTTGACAGGTTTTTACATCACGTTTGTGATTATTGCATCGCACATAGTTTCATCGAAGGGTCTCTGATCGTAGTGTCGCATTAGCAGCATCCTGCAGTAGTGTGTTGTTTAAGATGTTTATGGATGGCCCTCCCAAAGATGGGAGAGTTGTTGGTGATGACAATGACGATGATTTCCCCCTTCGGGAGGGAAGTTCCCCCAGAGGAATTGCTTCGCCGGAGGGCAAAAGTGCTCGTGCCCAAGTTCCGCCTCGAGACGGCAACACTTCATCCCAAAAGTCCTCCTCTTATTTTTTTCTAGGTCAAAATGACTTATATGCTAGAAGAGGGGCACCGGAGGTGGGACGAGGAGGGCACAACCCATCAGAAGCATTTGAGTGTGCGGGTCTGTTCTGGCAATGAATTCTTCATGAGCAATTTTTATGGCATCCCAGAGTTGTTTTGCAGGGTCAAGTGTTTGGAATCAAATTAAAATTTCTTTTGAGATACTTCCATAGATAATATATTTTTCTTGTGCACCCAACCGCGACATAGCTTTGTCATCAGGAGTTGGAGCAACAGAGTGTTGAATGGTGTACCCATTTTCCACAATCTGCCATAGTTCTAGGTTAATGGCTTGAAGTCTGATTCTCATTCTCTCTCCAGTAGAGATAGTCATTTCCATTGAAGATAGGAAATCTTTCAGAGTGCGAGGATCTACCTGCATATGACATACTCAAAACTCCAAGGCTGTTAGCCCTTTAATAGAAAGAGACAGGGAGAACCTGCTCTAGTACCAATTGCTAGGACCGAGAGTATATCGACCAGAGGGGGTGAATGGGAGATTCAAAAATTCTTGCGAATGTTTTGAACTGAACCAAAACACAACAGCGGAAAAAAGATATGATAAAAGGAACTTAATCAAACTCGATACTGGGGATCATATCCATCGAGATAGTGAGCAACAATAGATCGAGCATAAGCTGCCACGGGCTTAACAATGATAATGGCAATGCAATATGCAAACAGATACAGTAACATGAGAGAGCACAAGGTATGAAATATAAGGGAAACATGCGAGAGACAACTATGATGAGGTGACAGAAAGATGGCACGGGGCAACACTCCAGATATGACAAGTGCGAATGGAAATGAATGTACCGAATAGATTAGAATGCCTCAGGATAAGAAATGAAAGATAACTATATTGGAACAACCGAAATAATTGACACGAATGATATGTAACAGTCGTAACCAGATCAGATAAACTATGGTCATAGAGCACGAAAATAAACTGCTAAAGGTAATGAAGTAAAGTAGATTGAACCAGTGGTGCTCGATGGCGACAGAGAGATTTGGTAGACTAGTTCGCCCTTCCAGGGCATCCCCAAACTTAGATGCTTGAGTCTCCTTGATATTTACTTAGGGTGCCTTGGGCATCCCCAATCTTAAAGCTCTTTCCTCTCCTCATTCTTCTCATATCAATACCTCCTCGATCTTCGAACACTTCATCAGCACAAAATTTAACAAAACCTTCATGAGATCCGTTAGTATAATAAAGCAAATCACCACTTTAAGTACTGTTGCAAACACATTCATATTTTATTTTTGCATTATACCTACTATATTCTAACTCACCATGGCTTACAGTCCCCGATACAATCCATAGTATCGGGGAAACCGATCACCTATGGGGTCATAAGGATCCCTTCTACCTTCGGCGGGGGATTAGTTGCACGAAGAGGAGGTTGAGCTATTAGGACACAACAGATTTTTATCCAAGTTCGGGCCGCAAAGATGCATAATACCCTAGTCTTGCTTTATCTAGTTATATGAGTGTTCTTTGAGCGTTTGAACTAGCCATGATGCGTGCTTTGTCCAAAAGTCTGAATCCCCTCTCTGTGTGCCTTGGGCCTCCTTTTATACACAAAGGGGTTGCCACAGTGGCACATAGGAGGTGGCAAGCTACAGTGATACGAGCTTATCGCTCGATCAACGTAGGACAAGCGCATTCAATGCAATGCCTACATGCCCTTTTGCTTTATTGGGGACGGCAACAGAGGCCATCCCATCCTTCGCCGCTTCCCCTCGCCTTGCCACGCTTCTGGGCTGACGATGCATGCAGCGCTATGCTGGCCAACCAGCTATTGTGTTGGCAAGGTGGTAGGCTTCCACGAAGATCTGCATGCCGCCACGCAGGCGCCTGCTTGGGTGGCATGCTTATCACCGCATTGGAGTGGTGGTGAGGGGGCGGAACCCTGGCCCAGCGATCATCCCCGGCAAGGCTTGCCGGGGGCCTTGGAGTTGTCCCGGCAAAGGTCTTGCCGGGGGTCTTCATCATTTGATCCCACGTGGACTCGTGGGTCATCGATCTTCATGAGGATCCGCATGCTACCAAACATGTGCTCTTCAAGTCTTGGTCCTGAACATTCTCGATGGTTTCAGAGCTCTCAACCCCAAGGGTGGTGGCCTTGCTGGTCTCATCGCAACTTGCCCCAGCAAGGGGCTTGCCGAGGGCCGTGTAGATCGCCTCAACAAGGCTTGTTGCCGGATGCGTCTCTACTTGCCTCTTGCTGCTCGCTACTCTGAGCACTTGCCTTGATGTTCTTTGTTCTTGTCTTGCCTCCTGATGTCTTCATCTGCCTCGCCGAGCCTTGCTGTAGGGGTGGCTGCGACCGTCCGTGCACAAGTAAGGGGTACAGAAGCACCCATACTTTTGTACACGGACACATAGATTCATCAAAACAGGCAAACGGCGCATCAAAAATAGAACAGTCTATTTTAATCTGAACATTGACCATACTTATGTAACTTGAAAAATTCTTTACAATTAGGAAATGGTAAAAAAAATTATAGCAGTACCATGTAATTTTAGAAACTTTGACTTTCCAATAAAAAAATGTAAATTCACGCACTACAGCCAAAGTTTCTATTTTTGCACTGCACACACGAAACAAGCAATTTAAACATCCTAAAGGCAAATCTTGGCACATTATTTTTATAATACAATGGATTTGTACAAGGGGATGATTATTTTTGTTGAAAAGTTTCTTCAAGTCAAGATTCACAAAATTTCCATGGGCATGAACAAGGTTCAAGGCTAGCTTCTACTTCAATGATGCTCGTGTTTCTTACTTAGACTTCTCTTTTTGAAAAAGTTTTAGGCTCCCCTCTATTTTTTGCTTTTAAACTTTTTAAAAGCACACAACAGAATAAAATGACTCTCTAAAACTTCCAGGTTTTCTCCCTGGCAGCACTTTCTTTAAAGCCATTAAGCTAGGCATATAGTGCTCAAGTAATTGATCCACCTAGATTCCAGGGTATATCAAAGCCAATTTTAATTAACAATGAGTTGTAGTTTAGTAGTGAGGACAAAAAAACATATTTCATGCAGTGACGAAGTCTAACTCTCTTCCTATGCATCAGCATGTCATAAAAGAACAATTCAGGCACATCAAGTAAAGGGAAATGCATAGTATAAAAAATTTCTTGCAATTTTATTATATTGGAAACATAGAGAGGTGGAGATTGATGGCCCACAAGTATAGGGGATCAATCGTAGTCCTTTTGATAAGTAAAAGTGTCGAACCCAACGAGGAGTTGAAGGAAATGACAAGTGGTTTTGAGCAAGGTATTCTCTGCAAGCACTGAAATTATAAGTAACAAGTAGTTTTGATAGCAAGGTAATTTGTAATGAGCAAGTAACAGTAAGGATAACAAAAGTGCAACAAGATAGCCCAATCGTTTTGAGGCAAAGGACAGGCCAAAACGGTCTCTTATGATAAGCAATGTGTTCTTGAGGGTACACGGGAATTTCATCATGTCACTTTCACCATGTTGATTTGATTCGTGTTCGCTACTTTAATAATTTGATATGTGGGTGGACCGGTGCTTAGGTGTTGTTCTTACTTGAACAAACCTCCTACTTATGATTAACCCCCTTGCAAGCATCCGCAACTACGAGAAAAGTATTAAGATAAAATCTAACCATAGCATTGAACTTTTGGATCCAAATCAATCCCTTACGAAGTAGCGCATAAACTACGGTTTAAGCTTTTGTCACTCTCACAACCCATCATCTAATAACTACTCCACAATGCATTCCCTTAGGCCCTAACAAGGTGAAGTCCCATGTAGTCGACGTTCACATGACACCACTAAGGGAATCACAACATACGTACCATCAAAATATCGAACTTATATCAAGTTCACATGATTACTTGCAACAAGATTTCTCCCATGACCTCAAGAACAAAAGTAACTACTCACAAATGATAATCATGCTCAAGATCAGAGGGGTATTAAATATCATAATCGATCTAAACATATAATCTTCCACCAAATAAACCATATAGTAATCAACTACAAGATGTAATCAACACTACTAGTCACCCACAAGCACCAATCTAAGGTTTCGGGACAAAGATTGAACACAAGAGATGAACTAGGGTTTGAGAGGACATGGTGTTGTTGAAGATGTTGGTGGAGATTGCCCTCCCCAAGATGGTAGAGTTGTTGGTGATGATGATGACGATGATTTCCTCCCCCGGGAGGGAAGTTCCCCCAGTGGAATCGCTCCGCCGGAGGGAAAAGTACTCCTACCCAAGTTCTGCCTCGAGACGGCGGCGCTTTGTACCGAAAGTCCTCTCCTGATTTTTTTTCTAGGTCAAATTGACTTATATACCAGAAGATGGGCACCGGAGGTGGGCCGAGGAGGGTACAACCCACCAAGGTGCGCCTAGAGGCCCTGACATGCCCATGTGGGTTGTGCCCACCTGGTAGGCCCCCTATGGTAGTTATTTCCTCCAATAATTCTTATATATTCCATAAAAAATCTCCATGAAATTTCAGCTCATTTGGAGTTGTGCAGAATAGGTGGCCTGACGTAGCTTTTTCAGGTCCATAATTCCAGCTGCCGGTATTCTCCCTCTTTGTGTGAACCTTGCATATTATGAGAGAAAAGGCATTAGAATTAATCCATAAAGAATTATTGTACATAAAAACATTATAAATAACAGCAGGAAAACATGATGCAAAATGGACGTATCAATGCCCCAAGCTTAGACCTCGCTTGTCCTCAAGTGAAAATCGAAATCGAAAACATGTCCACATGCTTAGAGAGAGAGGTGTCGATAAAAACAAAATACGGACATAGAAGCATCGTGTATATTATTATAATAGCAACAAAATTTAACATAAAACTTTATCATAGAACTTTTATCATATAACTTCTCATGAACAAGTAACAATTCATCACAACATCGAAGTATAAAGCATAAACTCTATTGAAAACCAACAAACTATGTTCTCAGTCAACTTTGCAACTACAATTCATCATATTTTTTAGGAAGGGTCACGTATCAGAGCCTTTTCGCAAGTCCACATACTCAACCATCATATTGTCTTCTATAATTGCTAACACTCACCGCATACACATGAGCAAAAAGTTTCAAATGGACACATAGAAAGATAGGAGCTTATAGTTTCGCCTCCCAACATGCTGACCTCAAGGGTGATGTGAATAATAATAACTCATGCCCACCTATATCCAACTGGATATATGTGCCTAGATCTTCCCTCACCATATTGAGCTCGCCAAAAGAGAAAATAAAAAGGAATAGAGAGAAATACTTTGACTCTTGCATAAAAGTAAATACATAAAAGTAAAACATAGGCCCTTCGCAGAGGGAAGCAGAGGCTGCCATGCGCTTTTTGGTTGTATGCTCAATCTATTGGTGCAAAAGAACATCACGTTATATTGCCCCTTATGATAGCAACCTTTATTATGCAGTCTATCACCTTTATTATTTTTCCATCACAAGTTCGTACAAAGCTCAATTTTCTCTTACACTAAATGATCCAACACATTTATAAGCAATTTTTATTGCCTTTTTGCACCGATGACAGCTTACTTGAAGGATCTTACTCAATCCATAGGTAGGTATGATGGACTCACAAAACAAGATTTGGTCTAAGGGTTTTGGATGCACAAGTAGTATCTCTACTTAGTGCGGAATTTTTGGCTAGCAAAGATGGGGGCAAGCACCACATGTTAAAGGATCTATGACAATATAACTTCTGTGTGAATATGAACAAACATAAATCATTACGTTTTCTTCCTTCTCCAACGTCAACAATTTTGGCATATAATATTTTGATGGGGGATCACAATCATAAAAGATGTCCAAGATAGTATATTTGCATGTGAATCTTCTCTTCCCTTATTAATTCTTTCATGAATTGCATCATTGACCAATGCTATGTTTGTAAATCTCCAATAAAATTTTCTACTTGTACTCTTCCTTATGTGATGTCATTACTTACCATAAGATTAGCATATGATCTTTTTCATTTATTTCCTTTCTTTTTATTGAACATGAAAGTAAAGGAAACAAAACTCAAACTAAACATTATTATATATCTTGCACACGATTACATAGATAGATCACTAAGCATACACTCGAAAAGAAAGGATCGAACTAAACTTTTATTCAACTGAATCATAGGAAAACTAAAGATCGAACTAGAACAGATAAAAGAAAACATAGTGGTGATGATACGATACTAGGGAACCTCCCCCAAGCTTGGCACAAGCCAAGGGGAGTGCCCATACCCGATACTCAAGTCTCCTTCGGTGATGAAGAAGGTGGTGGTGATGAAGTAGAGGGTTCGTCCTTCTCTTTCAGGCTCAAAAGATACTCCAATTTTCGGATTACGCTCCGAAGGGTGATGATGTGCTCTTGTAATAAAATATTTTCATGAGTGAGATATTTGTTTTGAACATGAACCATTTTAATGATCTTAAAGGCTTCAATCTCAGTGGGAGTGAGGTATTCATACTATGGTTGAAGGATATCTTCTTCTTCCCCCACGGGCAAGGCATGATCTACTGCTGGAGCTTGATCTCCAACAACTTCCTTGCTCTTGTCCTTCTTGAAAGATTCTTCAGTCTCTTCTCTCTTCAATTCAATATTCATCAACGGAGAATTCTCTTCTACGTTGTTGGAGGGGGAAGAAGACATGATGATGGCCTTGATGGATCTGGCAGAAAACAGCAAGAAAAGAAACAGAAGATTTCCCTGCAATACGGTGGTCAATTGGGTTCGGGTGGTATATAAAGATTTTTTATCTTGAGAAACAAGCAAACGGGAGAAAATCGGAGTCCGAAAAGTACCCGAGGTGGGCACAAGCCACCTAGGCGCGCTAGGGGGGGCAAGTGCGCCCTGGTGTCATGTGCCCACCAGGGTTACCTTCCTGGCTATTTATTTTTTCCTAATTTTTAATATATTCCAAAACTGATAGAAAATAATTTTGCGGATCTTTTGGAGTCCGTTTACTTACCGTATCATGTACCTCCTCTTTTTTGGTTATTCTGGAGTGTTCTGGAAGGTTTCTTTTATGTGTTCCTCCGATGTCATTGTTTGGATAATATTGCTTTCAATATTAATAGGCGTACCTGAGATGTACTCCCTCCATCCAGAAAAACTTGTCTCAACCTTGTTCCTCAAATGGATGTATCTAGCACTAACTTGATGGTAGATACATCCATTTGAGGGACAAGTTTTCCCGGATGGAGGGAGTAGTGTTTAATTCTTTGACCATTGACCACCTTTGGGTTGGTACTTCAGCATTATTTACTTTAATGGCTCTAGAGCGATAAACCTCTTCGATAACATAGGGTCCTTCCCATTTGGAGAGAAGTTTTCCTGCAAAGAATCTGAAACGAGAGTTGTATAGAAGAACATATTCCTCAACTTTGAATTCTCGCTTTTGGATTCTTTTGTCATGACAACTTTTAACTTTTTCATTAAATAACTTGGCATTTTCATAGGCTTGGGTTCTCCATTCATCTAGTGAGCAAATATCAAATAACCTCTTTACACCTGCAAGTTTGAAATCATAGTTGAGTTCTTTAATTGCCCAAAATGATTTATGTTCTAAATCAAGGGGCAAACGACAAGCTTTTCCATAAACCATTTTATAAGGAGATATACCCATAGGATTTTTATATGTTGTTCGGTTGGCCCATATTGCATCATCCAATTTCTTAGACCAATTCTTTCGGGGCCTATTAATAGGTTTCTGTAGTATTAATTTTATTTTTCTGTTGCTAAGTTCAACTTGACCACTAGACTCAGGATGATAAGGGTATGCAATTCTATGGTTAACATCATACTTAGCAAGCATTTTACGGAAAGCACCATGAATAAAATGTGAACCACCATCAGTCATTAAATATCTAGGGACTTCAAACCTTGGGAAAATAACTTCCTTAAGCATTTTAATATAGGTGTTTTGATCAGCACTACTAGTTGGAATAGCTTATACCCACTTAGTGACATATTCAACACTAACCAAAATATGTGTATACCCATTAGAGGAAGGAAAAGGCCCCATGTAATTGAAACCCCAAACATCAAATGGTTCAATAGCAAGTGAATAATTCATAGGCATTTCATGATGCTTACCAATATTACCAATTCTTTGACATTCATCACAAGATAAATCAAACTTACGGGCGTCCTTGAAGAGAGTAGGCCAATAAAAACCGGATTACAGTACCTTATGAGCAGTTCTCTCTCCCGCATGATGCCTTCCATAAGCTTCGGAGTGACACTTTCGTAGGATTTGTCCCTATTCATTCTCAGGTACACAATGTCTAATAATAGCATATACTCCTTGTTTATAAAGATGTGGGTCAGCCCAAAAGTAATGTCTTAAATCATAGAAGATTTTTTTCTTTTGTTGGTAAGTGAAGATAGGTGGTATATATTTAGAAACAATATAATTAGCATAATGAGCATACCAAGGGGTGTTATGAGAAACATTTATTGCAGCTAATTACTCACCAGAAAACTATCATTAATAGGTTGTGGGTCATCAAGAATATTTTCTAACCTAGACAAGTTATCAGCTACGGGGTTCTCAGCTCCTTTGCTATCAGTTATGCATAGATCAAATTCTCGTAGCAAGAGAACCCATCTAATGAGTCTAGGTTCATCATCTTTCTTTTCCATAAGATATTTAATAGCAGCATGATTGGTGTGAACAGTAACTTTAGAATCAACAATGTAGGATCTGGACTTGTCACAAGCAAACACAACTGCTAAAAACTCCTTTTCAGTAGTAGCATAATTTCGTTGGGCATTGTCTAGAGTTTTGCCAGCATAATGAATAACATTTATCTTCTTATCAACTCTTTATCCTAGAACAGCACCAAAAGCATAATCACTAGCATCACATATAATTTCAAAAGGTAAGTTCCAATCAGGTGGTTGAACAATAGGTGCAGAAATTAAGGCTTTCTGAAGTGTTTCAAAGGCTTCTACACAATCATCATCAAAACCAAATGGAGCATCCTTTTGTAAAATATTTGTAAGAGGTCTAGAAATTTTAGAGAAGTCTTTAACAAATCACCTATAGAAACCAGCATGACCAAGGAAACTATGGATACCTTTAATATCTCCGAGACATGGCATTTTCTCAATTGCATCTACTTTAGCTTTATCCACCACAATACATCGCAAGGAAATTTTGTGTCCCAAGACAATACCTTCATTAACCATAAAGTGGCACTTCTCCCAATTCAAGACAAGATTATTTTACTCACGTCTCTGCAAAACTCGATCAAGGTTGCTTAAGCAATCATCAAAAGAAGTTCCATAAACAAAAAAATCATCCATGAAAACCTCAACAATCTTTTCACAAAAATCAGAGAATATAGCAGTCATACGTCCTTGAAAAGTAGCAGGTGCATTGCATAAACCAAAAGGCATACATCTATAAGCATAAGTTCCAAAAGGACAAGTAAAGGTGGTTTTCTCTTGATCAGGTTGTGAAACAGGTATTTGAGAAAACCCAGAATATCCATCAAGAAAACCAAAGTGTGTGTGTTGTGATAGTCTTTCTAGCATTTTTGGCACCCCGGCTCAGAGCAACCGGTTTACCTTGCATTGCCAGCCTAGAGATCTAGTCTTCTGGCAACACACAACAACTTGGTACAGAAAACAACCTCTTTATTAATGCTAGCGGAAACCGAGGTTCGATATTACATCAGGTAGCGAGGCCAAGCGACACACTCGGTGCGGCTGAACAGTATGTAGGTTGTTTAATGAACATGAATGGGCCTCGATTATGATGACTACGCGACAGCGGAACGATGATGAAGTGGAACTCCATAGCACAAGAACACCAATGTGTACACGATCTAGACATGGGAAGCACTCCGATCTGGTAAGACTTTCCTGAAAACTGGCATGACATGCTAGGTCAGTACATTGAATGTACTTGCAACCTCACAATAAGTATAAGCATAATGGCATACAATAGTATGACAATTAAGCAAGTTAAATGCAATGCTTCAGCATACTACTCATGAAGTGAATCATACTTGTGCACCGAGTACCTCGGACTCTCTTAACAAACGGGTTACCTTGTAACCAACATCATAATTACGGTGATCACTCCCGGATCACAACCGAAACCAACACTTTGGTTCCCACAACAATGACCATTTCCATGGTGTCAACAATCTCATCGCATAACCAGTGCCAACCATATAACTATATTGTGCAAGATTAACTTAATTATGTTGATCCATGGTGTGACCTACTTACGAGCTATGTCCGTAACCGAGGAAGAGACTATTGGTAGATTTAATAACACTCTGCAAAGGTTAGTACATTGTACCCACACCGCGGAACCCATGGACTCGCACTCCCATTCGGGTGGACCAACAACATTCCGACAGAACCAACCCATTGCCATGACGCTCTCCCAGCCACTCCGACCAACTCCCCTCTAGGCTAAGTCATGGGTGGCCCTGATGTCAATCAATGACATCCAATGGCCACCGTCGTGGCAAAACAATCAATGGTCCCAAACAGGGACAAGGTACCATAACAATAACGGGCACAAAGTTATGTCTGCTTACCGGGCCAGGGTACCGCACGCCCATAACCTTCCCTTGCTGGAGGTACCAACCAGAGGCATGACAATTAACCGAAAAAAGGCCTTCCCATAAAGGCAAATGTGCTTGCACTGGGAAGCTCGATTTGGTGGCACCATGACTCGATCAACATTATGTTCAAGTTGAATTATCATCGGGTTTAACTTGAAATAAAGAACTCGAGTCATAGTATGCCATGAACATGCAACTATCTGACATGCACTATATCCACATATCACTAAAGTGAACGGATCAATATCATAGAATCATTCTACTTGCACTATTAGTCACTTTAACACACTGGTTTCAACTTCACTGGTTTTCAATCCCATCATTTTTAGTTATGCCATTAACATAGTGAGAATAATAACTGATATATGAAATGATACCGATCATAACCAAACCATAGCCATACTACCAAAAATACTTCTACTACCTCACACTAGTCCATGCACTCAAGCACTACAGCAACTAAGCAATTCAATCATGACAAATAAACTAGCATAAGAAATATTTATTAAATGAATAAATGCATGAAATAAACCATATTCAAGTTGGAAAAATCATAGTTGTTGAAATGACACCATGCAAATATTTGTGTGGCTTGCCTTAGCACAGAGGAGGGTCACACTCCTCCTCGTTCTCCTCTAGGCAAGCTTCTCCTTCTGAAAATAAATAAAACAACAAAAACAAAATATCAAGAACACATCTGACATTCACCAGAAATTCTAGACAGCAGAGAAAAATCTCAAATTTGGAGTGCTTCTAGAATATTTCAATACAAACACAATGCAAAAAGAATCAACTCATTTGGATTTATGGTTCAGTAGTTATGGCTGGTCAAAGTTTCTGGTCAAAGTTTGAATTAAATTTGAATAAAAGAAAAATCAGGGGGTCACGTCGAAAGCATATACCCGCGGGGCGCCTCCACTCATACCGCTTCGGGAGCGGCTAGCTGGCTGACAGCGGGCCCCATGTATCGAGTTTTGAGGGGAGGGGGAGAGAAACAGAGGGCGGCGGCGCTTCACCGGGGCTCTCTCCGGCGAGGAGGGCTCGGCGGCCGTTTTGAGAGGGAGGGATGGGTAGAGGAGGCCCTGGCGCACCTACCTGTACCCGTAGCTTGGCGAGGGATGGCCGGAGTAGCTTGGAAACAACGTCTCCAGCAGTGGCTTATGGACGGAGTTCGCCGGAGATGAACAAGACAGTGAGGGAGGGCGGTTCCAAGGGCTCCAACGGGTTCAACGAGCACCAGTGGATCACCAAGGAGTCACCGGAGGAGTCGGTCGAGCTCGAGAGGCTCTAGAGGGGTGGGAAGCAACAAAGGGGATTGCCAGCAAGCTCGGGTCGGGAACGGCGGCCAGAGTCCTGCCCGGCCGGGTTGTGGCTTATCTACTACGTCATGGTGGTTGTGTGAGTGGGTTGAGATTCTCGGAGAGGCTAGAGAGGGTTGTATTTATAGGCAGAGTAGAATGGAGCCTCGAGCTTCGCCGGAACTCTCTAGAGACAGCGCATGGCAATGAAGAGCTCCAGTGAGAGGAGGAGAAGAGGCCGGAGTTCACGCGTCCATTGTGGGAGGGAGGAGACGAGCACAAGGGCTCGGGTGGGATGAGCACAAGGGCACGGGCGCACTGTATGCTTGGCCGCATCGTGCCCGTGCTCGCTGCGGTGAGCTCTCGCATCGGCGAGCGATATGGTGAAGTTAAGGGTGTCGAGACGAGGATGGTGGCGAGGTTTGGCAAGCTGAGGCGAGCAAGGAAGCGAGCACGAGCACAACAGAGACGTCGGCGGCATATAGAGTGTGTCGACTAGCTTCCTGGCATCATGCACACGCATGGTCACCGTGTGAACTCTGGCATCACACCACTCAGCGCATTAAAATCATGTCTGGTGTGTAGTCCTTGCTAGGTTGGGTAGGAGTGTAGCATCCTGGCAAGTTTCTGGATAGAAACTGTGAGGTTAATATAGAAGAATCTAGAAGGAGTTTAGGGCTAAGCTTTGGAGGTTAGGAGGGTAATGAAGCCCTAAAAATTTCAGCTTCATTGGATCAAGGAAAAATGCACTTCCTGTGGAAACTGCATTTTTTTGCCATAATAGAAAAGATTTTCTGTAGCAAAAATATTCCACATAACAATGAAATAATTTTGCACAAGGA